>NW_020837965.1:19683840-19820996 GCF_003676395.1 Aethalodelphis obliquidens
AAAAAAAAAAAAAAAAAAAAAAAAAAAAAAAAAATATATATATACAGTACAGTATTATTAACTATGGCCACCATGCTATATATTACATCCCCATGACTTATTTACTTTATAACTGGAAGTTTTTACTTTTTGAATCCCTTTACCCATTCTCCCACCCACCCCTGGCAACCACGGATATATTCTCGGTATCTATAAACTTGGTTTTGTCATCGTTGTTGTTTTTGAATTCCACTTATAAGTGAGATCATATGGTACTTGTCTTTTTCTGTCTGACTTATTTTACTTAGCATAATGCCCCCAAGGTCCATCTATCTTGTCCCCAGATGGCAAGATTTCATTTTGTTTTATGGCTGAATCATATTCCATTTTATATAAAATTTACCATTTTGACCATTTTTAGGTGTATAGTTCAGTGGCATTAAGTATATTCACATTTTTGTGCACCCATGACCATCATTTATCTCCAAAAAGTTTTCATCTTCTCAAACTGAAACTCTGTACCCGTTAAACATTAACTCCCCATTTCCACCCCCTCCAGCCCCTGGCAACCACCATTCTATTTTCTGTGTCCATAAATTTGACTATTCTAGGTTCCTCCTATAATATTTGTCCTTTTGTGTCCAACTCATTTCACTTAGCACAATGTCTTCAAGGTTTATCCATGTTGTAGCATGTGTCAGAATCTCCTACCTTTTTAAAAAATTAATTAATTAATTAATTAATTAATTAATGACTGTGCTGGGTCTTCATTGCAGTGCGTGGGCTTCTCATTGTCCTGGCTTCTCTTGTTGCTGAGCACGGGCTTTAGGCGCGCAGCCTTCAGTGGTTGTGGCTCGTGGGCTCAGTAGCTGTGGCTCGCAGGCTCTAGAGCTCAGGCTCAGTAGTTGTGGTGCACGGGCTTAGTTGCTCCGTGGCATGTGGGATCTTCCCAGGCAAGGGCTCGAACCTGTGTCCCCTGCATTGGCAGGCAGATTCTTAACCACTGCGCCACCAGGGAAGCCCCAAATGTCCTACCTTTTTTTTTTTTTTTTTTTGCAGTACACGGGCCTCTAACTGTTGTGGCCTCTCCAGTTGCGGAGCACAGGCTCCGGACGCGCAGGCTCAGTGGCCATGGCTCACGGGCCCAGCCGCTCCGTGGCATGTGGGATCTTCTCGGACTGGGGCACGAACTGCATCGGCAGGCGGACTCTCAACCGTTGTGCCACCAGGGAAGCCCTGTCCTACCTTTTTAAAGTAGAGTAATCTTCCATTGTGTATATATACCACACTTTATCCATAATTTATTTATTTATTGCTTACACATTTTTGGCTATTGTGAATAAGGCTGCCCCGAACACAGGGGTACTAATGTCTGTTGGAGTCCCTGCTTTCAGTTCTTTGGGGTATATACCCAGAAGTGGAATTGCTGGGTCCTATGGTAATTCTATGTTTAACTTTTTGAAGAACCGCCATACTGTTTTCCACAGCAGTTGCCTCATGGTACATTCCCACCGGCAATGCACAGGGTTCCAATTTCCTGGGAGGTCTTTTTCGTTACCCCAGCCCCAGCCAGGGTCTGATGCCACCCCTCTGGGCCCCAGAGCACTCCTCTTACCTCCCATATTATTCACCACATGGCATAGCTGTTGAGTATTGACACCACATGGCATAGCTGTTGAGCTGGTTCTGCATCATCACCGGGTGTTCTCATCAAGGGAGAGAACTTAGCTTCTTTATTAGCTGTTGCTTCTCCAGCCCCTGGCACAGCCCCTGCTCATAGAAAGCCCTCAGGCAATCCATGTTTAATGAGTGTTCAAACTCATGAATAAGTGGCACTTGTAAAATTTCCTTGGGGTGCCTGCCACGTGTGCCCAGTGTCTTCGTGACACTACCTCATGAATACTCACAGCAAACAATGGCGGCAATGATGACTCACTTCATTCACCCACAAGGACACTGAGGCTCAGAGATCTCAGGGACTTGACTACAGCTTCTTGGACCTTCGGTTTATGATGATGTTACACGTCCTTACCTTGTTTTGAGCCTTCTTTTTCCGATGAGGGCACTGAGGCCCAGGGAGAGCCCCAAGGTCATACCGTCAACCTGCTCTCAGGCAGACTCATGTTGTGCATGGAACCAGGATGCTTTAGGGACGCCAAGACCTTTCTCTCTCTCCAGCTGGGCTTCTAGTGGGCGGGTCTTGCTAGTGATTGGCTCTCAGAAAACAAACGTTGGTCTGAGCCAATTTGAACTTGTTATACAGTTTGGTACAACACCACTAGACATGCCTATGGCAACTTTCCACTTTTACAAAGCACCCTTACTTTACTGTCTTGGCCCCGTGAGTTCGTCACCCTTGAATGTAATAAAGTCTAAGGCAATAGATGACAAAGCACCTGTGGGACTGTTTAAATGACCAGGATGCTCATCTATGTGTACAAAAGGAGAAGAAATTACTGACCTTGGGAATTCTATGTCCCCTTTTGTGATGGTTAATTTTACATGTCAACTTGACTAGGCTACAGAATGCCCAGATATTTGGTCACACACGATTCTGGGTGTGTCCGTGAGGGTATTTCTGGATGAGGTTCGCATTTGTATCTGTAGACTGAGTCAAGCAGATTTCCCTCTCCAATGGGGTGGGCATCAGTTAATCCACTGAGGACCTGAGAAGAATAAAAAGGCTGAGTAAGAGGAAACTCCTGCTTCCTGACTGCTTGAGCTGGGACTCTGTCTTCTCCTGCCTTCAGACTAGAACTAAATAACTGGTTCTTCTTGAGCCATGAGCCTGCCGGCTTTCAGACTGAACCACACATCGAATTGGTTCTACTCTGCAAAACCCTGACTAACACATCAGTATAAGGAGATGGTGACTCTCCAGCAACCACTAGGGGGACATATGCTTCCCAAGTGACAACTACCGCCCTATGCCCAGTGCTTGCTGTTTATAAAGTGCTTCCACAGACCTCCAGTTTAATTTCCACAAAAACCTTGGGAAGGAGGAACTGGTATTTTCCCATTTAGAAATGGGAAAATTGAGGCCCCCAAAGGCTGTGATTTGCTCCTGACCCCACCAGTTTCCTGACTGCAGTTCCAGGGCTCTTCTCGTTTGGGGTCTGGCCAGGCTTGTTGGCCTTACTCAGGTGTGGAGAACAGAGCCAGATTGAGGCTCTTGGTTAGGAAGCCATCCCATGACCTGGGACTTAGAAGCAGAGTTCTGGGCTTTATCCAATGGACCCAGATCAGCAGGATAGAAAGTTAGGAGGCTGGGACCAGATGGATATGGAATTGCTGGGTCCTATATGGGATTCAGGGGTTCAAGGGTTCTGGGTGACAACATAGTTCAGGATGTAGCTGAACTGGGGTGCTGAGATGGACAGGAGTGAAGACCATACAGATCGGCATGCATGATGCATAGACAGATGATTGCAGCAGGAAGGGAGAAGACATAGGGAGAGGTGGAGACTGTGGCAAATGACAGTGCTTAAAGCCCTTCACCTCTGTTAGGAGCTGAATGTCTGTGTCCCCCCAAATTCCTACGTCCAAGCCCTAACCTCCAGTGTGGTTGTATCTGAGATGGGGCACTGAGGAAGTAATTAAAATCACATGAGTGGGGCTCTAATCTGATGGGAGTAATGTCCTGGTAAGAAGAGACACCAGAAAGTTCTTTCTCTCCCCATTTGCCCCCTTCCCTCACTTTCCTCCGTGTGCACACAGAGAAAAGGCCATGTGAGCACACAGCAAGAAAGCAGCCATCTGCAAACCAGGAAGAGAGCCCTCACCAGGAGCTGACCGGGTTGGTACCTTGGTCTGGGACTTCAAGCCTCCAGAACTGTGAGGAGATAAATACCTGTTCTTTGAACCACCCAGTTTATGGTATTTGTTATGGATGCAAAATTGAGTATCACACATTCCTTCTTTAAAACAAACATATAAATGTGTACAGGCTGATTCAGCCTGTGGCCCCTCTCGTCTGCAATCTGTTAGTCAAAGTCATTCGTGGTGGAATTCAGGTGCCCAAATTCTCCATTAATAAAAGAATATCCAGGAGCTCGGGAGGTGGTTAGCAGGAGGGAAAGGCCATGGAACCAGGGAGCCTGAGGATGTGATTCTTAAAAAGGTTTGTATCTGAAGCTGGTCTAGAGGGGGCTGCGGGGACTAAGAAGGATGCTCAGCCTGTCTCTGATCGTGACGTGAGAGCAAGCAGCGTTCATTGGAGGGGGCTGTCAGGGAAATGGTACCTGGGGGAGAGCCTGGCCTCAGGGTGGGATGCAGAGCGTGGACTGAGAGGTTCAGGGTAGATGGAAATTCTGTTCCACAGGAGGGGGTTCCAGAGAGCATGGGGAGAGGAATGGGGAGGAAAGGAGAGCAGAGGAAATTTGGGTCAGGGAGCAATATAGGGAGGTGGAGGGGTTTACAGGTGGGATGGTGGCCAAGAAGAGAGGGAAGGGAGAGGTTTGAAGGGCTCACCTACACCCAAGGGGGTTGATCCTGTACCCATACATCAGAAACACCCCATGAGGGGCAACTTCTAGCCCATCTACTCCCAGAACAGTATCCAAAGCAGAAGGTCACTTTTAGGGCCTGGGGCAGGATGGAGGACGAGGTGGCAGAGGGATTGAACCCAGTGACAATGCAGGCATCAGACCCCATCTTTGCATCACCGATCAGACTCAGAAAGGCCCATGGTGGGGATAGGTCAGGGGTCTGGAGAAAGTGGCTCGATTCTAAGATGCCACCTACTCTGGGAGAAAGAGAGTGGGAGGAAGAGAGTGGGAGAAAAGCTGTCTCCACTGGGACCCCTGGGAGTAGGGGTGGGGCTGGATGCCCCAGCTAGGGGGTGGGGCAGGGGGCGGAGCCCTGCTGGACCAGAGGCTGAATGAACTCCAGCAGAGAGCTCTCATTTCATTCCTGCTGACAATGATTTCTGTTTTCATATTTTAATACTAAATTATGAAATATTTAAAACACCTATAAAAAAGTAAAGACAATGTCACAGCGTATTTTCTTTGAAGAAAAGTACCGCAGGTAGTACCAAACTTTCACCTCCCTCCTCCCAGAAGTTATCTCTGTATTGAAGTTAGCGTAAAGCCCTCCTGCCCATATTTTTACACTTTCACAATTTCAAGATAAATATCAAAACAATTTTTTTAACATCTTTATTGGGGTATAATTGCTTCAAAACAATTTATAGTAGTATCTTGTATGTTTTTCAAATGTACACACATAGAATCATACTGCATATACTCTGTGGCAAGTTTTAAAAATACACACACACACACACACACACACACACACCTGCCAGACCCAGGTGGTTTTTTGCTTTTTTTTTTTCATTGAAAACATAGACTTTATTTTTTAGAACAGTTTTAGGTTCACAGGAAAATTGAGCAGAAAGTACAGAGTTTCCCTATGCTTCCTGCTGCGCTCTGCAACCCACTACCTCTCCCACTATGGACAGCGGCATCAGTCCTAGGACTAGCCCAGACTCCAAGAGCTGGACATGCGCTTGGACTCATCCGTCCTCAGCTATGTGGCCGGTCCAGTGGCCACCGCAGAAGGCATTCAATTGTTAGTTAACACCAGAGGCACGTACATTTGTTACAATTGCCGAACCAGGTGGTTTTAGAGGTGAATGTTTCCAATATTTAATGTATGCAAGGACTAGGGGTCCCTGGTGTATAGGGTCCTACCAGCCTCGTCACTGTGGCGTCAAGACCCCTTGCACACTCTGTCTCCTCTGACATTAGAGGAGCCCCGGTGACTGAAAAAGCAACACTCGAACCCTGTTCCAGAACGAATGCATTAGGTCACTATGGTTCCCAGCTTGGGGGTACTACAGATGCTATTTCCTCTCCCCGGAACAGCCTTCCTGCTGTCTGCATCTGGTGACCTTGTAAATTAAGGACCACGCCCCCTTCTCACAGATGTCCCCTTCACTGCCACCCTGTCTCATGAACAGAACTGAGCCCTCCTGAGTATGAGGCACCTGGGATGAATGATAGAGAATGTTGCTTCCTGAGCCCTTGGCATTCTAAGGGCAGGCAGGGGGAGTTCCCTGGTGGTCCAGTGGTTAAGATTCCAGGCTTTCACTGACGGGGGGGGTGGGGGGCCCTGGTCTGATCCCTGGTAGGGGAACTAAGATCCTGCAAGCGCCGCGGCGAAAAAAAAAAAAAAAAAAAGGCAGGCGGGACTGTTTTCTGGAGACGGTCAAAGCCACTCCCTCTCAGGAAAATCTGGGCTGACTCCAGTCAGGCAACTGACTCTAATTCCTCCTGCCTTTGGACACTTTGCTGGGATAGCGTGGCCCCAGCAGGATGCCCGTGAAGCAAGGTGAGTGACATCTTCCTTTCTTGCTTACCTCCTCGAGCCTCTTCTTAACGGGAGCTGCAGACAGGAACTGACACCAGCTCCTTGACACCCTGTCAGACTCGCTGAATAAGTGTGGGACCGGCAGGCCCGGTGAAATAATGGTATTTTTAGACGCTAGCTTGTGGAAACTTTTCTTTCCCCTGGTTGTGATATGTTTCCGATAACCTCTGTTCACTCTAAAGGACTCAACTATGTCTATCTCTGTAGAAAAAGAGGATTTCAGAGTCCAAAGTTACCTTCAAGACCATCTTCTTCCAGACTCTGACATTTCAGGTGAGAGAGGTCCCCTGATGCCACCCTTGCCCTCCCCGCCCTCCCCCCCAACTCCCAGTCTCCTTTCCACGTAGCCAAGAATGATCTTTCGGGCTTACCCTGGTGGCGCAGTGGTTGAGAGTCCGCCTGCTGATGCAGGGGACATGGGTTCGTGCCCCGGTCCGGGAGCGGCTAGGCCCGTGAGCCATGGCCGCTGAGCCTGCGCGTCCGGAGCCTGTGCTCCACAATGGGAGAGGCTACAACAGTGAGAGACCCGCGTACCACACACACACACAAAAGAATGATCTTTCAAATTCTAAGCTGAATTCATTACACACCTGCTTAAAGTCCTTCAGAAGTTCCTCCTTGCCATTGGGATACAGTGACACCTCCTCTATTGGTACAAAAGACCCTGCGTTACCTGGGCCCTGCAGGAGGCTTCTTCACTATAAGTGTACTTACTGAAATTTTCCAAGCAGGACGTGTACCTCCAAGCCTCCTTGTGTTTGCTCTTTGCTGGTCCTCCTGCCAGCAACTCCATCACTGCACCTGTCCACTCGCCTTCTAGGCTAAGCTTGAAGGACGCCTCTTCCTGGAAGGGTTTTCTGACCCCTGCCCACCACCCCCCTGCCCCTGCCCACCACCCCGGATGAAGCACATGCTCTCTCTCCACGTTCCTGTAGCATCCCACAGGGTCCCTGTGTGGTGCTGGGATTTGAGATGTGTGTTTCATGTCTATCTTCCCCTTTCAACTCTGAGCTCCCTCAGGTCAAGGGTTTGGTTTTTCAACTCTAATATCCTTGTGCTTGGGGCATAATTAACACTCAGAAAAACCTTGTTCTTGTATAGGGAGCACAATAGCAGGATTCCCATGCCAGTGTGCATCCCACCACCTTGAATGCCTGATTCAAAAATGTGAAGACTCCACTGATAAAGTTAGGCCACTGCATACGCCAGACTGGGTTTGCTCCAATATCTTCAAAATGCATGAATGGCTTTTTAGTCCTAACAAGGCTGTCTTACTGCCCCAGCCATGCCGGGAGCTCAGAGGTGGGGCTTCGGCAGCATCAAATGAGACAGTTAAATAGGGCATTACTTAAAGCCACATGCCTGATAACATAAGCCACTCAGTACGGGTAAATCTTTACAAGACAGAAATCTCATTATCTTTAAGAGCTATAGAGCAGAGCTCCCTCTGTCGGTCATTTCTGGAATTGCATAGGGTCACATTCATTTTCTGATTCCCCCCACTCCGCCAAGAGTGGAGGTAAATGGTGAATAAGAAAGACGTAGACCTCCGCCAGTGTGATAGGGAAAGCACTTCAACAATCTATTACAAGGGTGGTGGATGTTCTTCTAAGTGGAAACTCAGGATGCTAAGAGAACAAGAGTGCAAAGACCTCACCCGAGCTGCGTGGTCAGGTGGGCTTGGGGAGGAGGGAAATGAAGCCGATTCAGTTCACCTAATATTCACCAATTGACTGTTATATGCCAGGCATTATCATAGTTCTGGGGATACAGAGGGAAGAGACAGAGCATCTTCTCTCAAGCAGTTCAGAGCCTAAAAGGGGAAGGAGGGCAGGAGACTTCAAAGCTCTGATAACAGCAATGACAACAAAATAACGGCTGTTAGACATTTTGCATGATAGCTGTAATCATTATAATATTCTAAGATTACAATCACAACAGTCCTGTTCTCAGATGCGGAGCTACGTGATGTCGATATCATTATTTCTTTTGAAGCGTGAGGAGTCGGGAGCCTCTTGGTTGACCCTGCAGCCCTGCTGTTTCCACTGCATCGTTCGTCTCTCCAACCTGATTAACTATAAAATACAGGAGTTCCTGGTGCACACTCTTCACCACAACCCGGTGTGACCAGTATTCCTGTGACTCTCTTTCTACAGATAAGGGACCCAAGACCCGAATGGTCCTGAGCTTTGTCTCGGGTCCCACAGCTGTAAAGAGGGAGCTGCCCTAGAGCAAGGTGGTTTGGAAGGAGAACTTGGCAGTCAGACCCATGCCTGGGTGACCAGGCATGTGACCTTTGGCCCCATACCATTTTCTCAATTTCTCCATCGTCTATCTCATGAGATTGTCTTGAGAAGTTAAGGTAGTAACGCGTTCAGAGTCCTGTACATTAAGCAGTCAACGTATGTTATTAATTGTTATCATCATTATTCTCACCAACTCCTGGGGGGAACATTTTTTCCCCACTCCTTGTGTTTCCCACTAAGGTGAGACTCTTGGTCTCTCCCCTTCACTCATTCATACCTCCTCAGGGAAGGGGGGCAACCTTTGCCCGACAGGGCGCCTGGGAGAGGGAACCGCGCGTGCTGGGCCCAGCTCTTTCCGGGTCCTCTTTGAGAGCTAGTTGCTGGGACGGCACAGTAGTCTAACTCAGAGGTACAATTATCCGGACGTCTCACCACTGAGCCCCTTGCCTCAGCCTGACTTTTCTTAGCTGAGGTTTGAGGCTCCCCTGTCTGGCTCCTGTGTCTTTTCTCTGTGATGTGTTCTGAACTTGGTGTGGAAAACCAAAAAGAGTCTTATTACCAACGTCTCCAAACCTCAACCTTAGGCAAAAGTGAAATCCAGTCCTTGTCCTGCAATTTCTCACTCTGCTTTTGCTGCCTCTATAGGATTTCTTCTCTTTCTGCCTAAAGATCTACGGAAGCCTGGACTTGCACTTAGAGTCACCCCAGAACTCAGGAGCCTGGACAGGTCCTGGGAGGTAATCAGCCCAAGGCCATGACTCCTCAGGAGATGGGAATTGGGACTAGGGTGGGGCTGGGATCCCAGGAAGATAGCTGGTCAAGGATGGAGATGGACCCAACTCACAGACCCTGCCTGGGTCCTTTCCCCGATAGGAGCTGCCTCCGAGCACCTGGGTGGGTGGCAGGCTCTCCTAGGCTTAAGCTGGGGAATGACCTGCCTAGGTGTCAGGTATTCAATCAAGAGAATTAAATCATTAGGGATGAGGGGTGCTGGCGGCGAGAATGAATAAGGTGGGAGAAGGAAGTGCCGAGGCCCCCAGGGGGCCAGCCCCTCCAGCCCAGGCCCCGGTGTGCAGGTCAGCCCTGCCTGCTGGGAACAAGAGGAAGCAAGGTCTTCATGGCTATACTGGCCGCATTCCTCCAATCTCTCACAGTGAAACCCCTTTATAGAAAGTGAAATGAATCTCTGACCGATTTGAAGCTCTCAGCCCAGGCCTGCCTTGTGCCTCAGGGAGTATGAGGGCCGCACGGCTATTGTCCTGACAGCAGTCCTCCGAGGCTGACTCCCACCTACCCCTCGAGCTACACGCCTGGCCCCCTAGGCTCCCGTCCACTGCACAGCAGTCGTGGGCACTATCAGGACGCTGTGCCTTTGCTTATGCTGTCCTCTCTCTCCATAGTGCCTTTCCTCCTGCTTGGCCTGGACAACTTATACTTAACCATCAAGGCTCAATGCAAGTCTCTTTCTGGTGAAAGGTGAGAGCGTTCTCCAACCTTCCTTTCTCTGAGGTTCTTTTTTTTTTTTTTGCGGTACGCGGGCCTCTCACTGTTGTGGCCTCTCCCGTTGCGGAGCACAGGCTCGGGACGCGCAGGCTCAGTGGCCATGGCTCACGGGCTCAGCTGCTCCGCGGCATGTGGGATCTTCCCGGGCCGGGGCACGAACCCGCATCCCCTGTATCGGCAGGCGGACTCTCAACCACTGCGCCACCAGGGAAGCCCCTCTCTGAGGTTCTTTTGCCACAGACCCCACCACTGCCCTATTGCGTTACTTCCTGTCCCATAAATCCTTGCCCTGACCCTGAAGGCATTTGAGTTGCAACCCCTGCTGGAGTTCTGCCACAGTGAGCTCTTTGAAGGGGTGTGTTCAGAGATGTTTCCCTGTATTAGTCGGGGTTCTCCAGAGAAACAGAATCAGCACAATGTATACATAGAGAAAGAGATTTATTATAAGGAATTGGCTCACATGATTATGGGAAATGACAAGTCCCAAGACCAACAGTCTGCAAACCAGAAATCCAGGAGAACCAATGGTGTATTCTGGTCAGAATGTCAACAGGCTTGAGATCCAGGAAGAGCCAATATTTCAATTCAAATCTGAAAGCAGGAAAAAAAAAAAGTCCCATCTCAAAGGCAGTCAGGCAGGAGGACTCCCCTTATTCATGGCAGGGACAGCCATTTTCTTCTACTCAGGCCTTCAACTGATTAGACGAGGCCCACCCACGTTGGGGAGAGCAACGTGCTTGACTCAGTCTACTAATTCAAATGATAATCTCATCCAGAAACACTCTCACACACATACCCAGAATCATGTGTGACCAAATATCTGGACACCCTGTGGCCCAAATTAACACATAAAATTAACCATCACATTCTCCAAGATCCCCTTCTCCTGATTGTTTAATCAAACACACATCTAGGTATTGTTGTGAAGGGATTCTGCAGATATAATTGAGGTTGGGGATTTTAAAATAGACTATCCTGAATTGTCTGTGTGGTCTCAATCTATTCATATGAACCCTTAAAAGCAGAGAATTTTCTTTGGCTGGAGTCAGAGAGATGCAGCAGAAGGGGAAGTCAGAGAGAGTCCAAGGATGAGAAGGATTTGATAGGCTGTTGCTGATTCTGAGATATAGGAGGCCACATGCAAAGCCCAGGGAAGCCTCTAGGAGCAAAGAAGGCCCCCTGTTTATGGTCAACAAGGAAATGGGGACCTCAGTCCTACAAACACAAGGAATGAAATTTTGCCAATGACCTGAATAAATGCAAAAGCGAATTCTTCCCCAGAGCCTCCATAAGAATGTGGTCCTGCTGACATTTGATTGTAGCCCAGCGCTGGATTTCTGACCTAAAGAAATCGTGAGATAATAAATGTATGCTGTTTTAAGCTGCTACGTTTGTGGTAATTTGTTATGAGAACAACGGATAATGAATGCAGGGGAGGTCCACGCCTTCCTCATTGCCATACACCCTGCACCTTAACATGGTGCCTGACACACAGTAGGTACTTGCTACATGTTTGTCAACGGGCTGGATTACAAGGCAATGCCCAAGTGACAAAACCTAGCCCTGCTCACCCTTGGAGGGAAGACGTTTTGATTCTATTTCTGCATGTGGGGCTCAGAATAGGAGAAGCTGGTTGACATCAAGTTGATGGACAGCCCAATTTAAATCTCTAGTCAGGAAAACTTGGGCGAATCATTGTTTTCTGCAGAAGACGACACCTCGGTGCATGTGTTCCATAATTTGTGGAGATGGGTTCCAGCTTATTGCATTTCTCACGAGAGGAAAGAAAATTGATTTATCTTCACAAGGTCTTCTTTTTCTTTTCCTGATGATGACGAATGTCTGCAGCTCCATCAGAAGATGACAGATGAAACATAAACTGTGGGTTGTGGTGGCAGAAGAGTCCTGACCCTTCAGGATCTAACAGTTTAGGAAGAATGTTATGATGCCCACAAGTAATTATACTACAAAGCAGAGATGTCATAGGATGAAGGGCAGGGCAAGAAGCCTGGCGTAGCAGAAAGCATCGTGGACTGGGAGCCTGAAAACTTGACGCCTGTCCCACTCACTCCTGGTTGCATGACCTCTGAGCCTCAGTTTCCTTTTTAAATGAATCTCTCCTGATTTCTTCCGGCTCTAGGAATCTGATGATATTTATACCAGAAAATTCTGACATTGACTCTTAGGAGGCCCCAGTGAGGCTCAATCTGACAAGATGGTACCAATTCATACATTATTTCAGCTAGAAAAGAATATACATATTTCAGAATTTTGAAAAGTTTTAAATTTAAGGATTTTAAAAAATTGATAGATATTTTTTCTAACACCTCCAAGACCTAAGTAACTGGAAAAGACTCTAGAGATCAACCAGCCCAGTGGTTTTTTAACAAAAATATTTAAAGCTGAGAAATGCTTTCATCAAGTTATCACCCAAGAGCATTCCCACAGGCACTGAGTAAGAAATGCCTAGAGCTCTGTGAAATATTTTGAAAATCGCTGCTCTGGCCTATTTTGAAAACAAAGAAATGGAGTGCTAGAGGGGTTGGGTGATTTGTACGAGGTGAGTGGCAGTCAGGACTTAGATCCATGTACTTGACCCCAAGACAGTGTTCAATCCATTACACTCCCCCCCACGCCCACCCCACCACCACAACTAAGAAGATAAGACTGCTGGGGTAGGAAGTTACTTCACTCTCACCTTCCTTTTCTCTTTATTTACAGGCAGAAAGAGACAGATGAGAATAGGGATTGGGGTCATTATCCCTCAGCATATGTCATTGTTAATAAGTGTGTTCTTTGTAGATTCATTAATCCACTGTTAGGAACTTAAAATGAGTATTTCAGATGCTTAATGTGATATCCTAGATGCTCTGAGAACCAAGTCCCCCTGGACAGAATGTTCTTTCATCTTTCTAAATGGTCTGTAATGGAAGCTCTGGGTCTGGCATGGGGAACACAGTCTATTATAACTTATTGATAACATTTTTTAGAACAGGTTTCATTAAAAAGTGTCCCAAATGACACAACTGAAGCTTATTCTCTATTCCATGGTGACGTTTTGAAATGTAACTTTAAATGGTTCTCCCTTTGTAAAAAATTTCTTAAAAAGAGGATTGTTGACAAAGTAGCGATGGTCTAATTTTAATACCTATTTTAGCAATACAATTTAAAATATCAATGATGGTTTATGTGAAATCTTATACACTTTAGAGTTGTATTGTACCTTAGGTATTACCTAGGTTGCCTCTGTTTTCAGAAGAGAAAATTGGGACCCTGAGAAGGTAAGTGGCTTTTCCAAGATTTTGCTGCAAGTTTGGGGCATAACTGAAACACAAGTCCAGCTCTCTTGGCGTGTGGACCAATGAGCTGTCGCTGAAGCTGTGCTTTAGAACACACCCAAGGCAACTCTCAAGCGGTATCGGAAAAAAGAAATTCTTTATTTATAGGAGGCACGTAGGAGAGTGGTTAAGAGCATAGCCTTTGTGATCAGACTCTGTAATCTTGGGCAGGTTACTTACCTCTTTAATTCTCACCTTTATCACCTATAGAATGAGGATGATAAATGCACCAACAAGGTAGGACTATTGTGGTGTTTAAGTAGTACAAGGCAGGTAAACATAGGATTCTTGGCATGGTAAATGTTATTTATGACTGTTATTATTATTAACTTGTTGAGTTTTATGTGTTTTCAACATGAATGTTTGCAGAGAAACTTGCTTCTCTCTGCTCCAGTTCATGATAAATTCCTATTTCTTAGCCTGTCAAATGCTGGATTTTGTAAAATCTGAGAAAAGCATATATTCCCTTGCCACCCAAGATCAACGTCCTCTTGGTGGATTACTTCCTATGTTTGCTATAGGAGGCTAAAAGCTAATTCTAAAGGAGCAGAAGAGCTGGCCAATTACCTTCAACAAACATTTCCTGAGCATCCCCTCTCTCCTGTTAAGCTGTAAAATGCAAAGACAGAGAAAAGACACGGTTCCTGGGCTCCAGGGGCCCTAAGATTGTGGAAAAGACAGACATCTCTAAGTGTCTCTGATGCACGTGTTAAGGCAAGTGTTCCTCTAGCAGGAAAAATAAAGCAAAGTGGGAGTTGATCTTACAGACTGAGAGAGAATTATTCTAATAAGACATATGGAAAGATCTCTGAGAGGTAGGATTTGGCTCGAGTTTTAAAGAGTTGGTAGAACTTCAACAGGTAGGCAGCGTCTTAAGATAACTCCCAATGACCCCACCTTCCGGCAACCACAGGCTTGTGTAATCCCCTTCCTTTAAGTGATTTGCTTCTAATGAATAGAAAACCACAGTGTGGAGGGGAAGTCACTTCCACGATCAGATTACAAAAGATTCTGACTTCTGTTTTGCTGACTCCCTTTACTGATGATTTTGATGAAACATGTTGCCATTTGGGGGAGACCCATGTGGCAAAGAACTGGAGGCACCCTCTGGCCAATAGGCACCTAGTAACTGAGGCCCTGAGCCCAACAGCCCTAAAGGAACTGAATCATGTCAGTAAGCATACAGATGAGCTTAGAAGTGGACCCTTCCTCAGTTGAGCCTTCAGATTAGACCCCAGTCAGGTCTCAATTATAGTCTTGTGAGAGATCCTGAACAAAGGTCCCAGCTAGGCTGTGCTGATTCCTGATCCACAGACACTGAGATAGTAAATGTGTGATGTATTAAGCTGCTGACTTCATGTTAATTTGTTACGCAATAGATACCTATTACAAGTGCCTATATGGGCAAAGGACATTACAGCAATGAAATACCCTGAGCCGTGGTCCAGGAAGCTATTGCCTTGTCCATCACTTGCCTTATGGGATTGTCTTGATGAGAAGGTGAGGCTAAGGCAGTTTGTACTTCCTGGGCCATAGATTTGTGGAATAGCAATCAGACTCATGTGGCTGGACCATAATGCTTGTGGAGAGACACAGCAGCACATGAGGTTAGAATGACAGGCTATAGCTAAATTGTGAAGGGCCCTCAATACTCAGCAAAGGACTGTAGACTCTATGGGGAGCCTTTGAGGGTCTTGAAGCAGGGAAGTGACTCTAATAGAGTTTCTCTACTGAATATTAATCTGATGCTGTGTGCAGGACAGAATGAAGGGAGACAACTTGGAAATGGCTGCAAAATCCCAGGGAGAAGCGGTAAAGGCCTGAACTCTGACCGAAGAAACAGATGATGCCCCCAAAACATACCATCATAGAATTCTCATTTGTGTTGGAAGTTCTCTGAGCATTCCCCTGGTTTATGAGGCAGGAACTTTATCAGGCATTTATCTGACATCCAACCCATTTTCATTCCACACGCAGGGGCAAGCTCATATTGGAATTGAAAACAATCACAGGCTTGACTTTGGGGACATGGAAGGAAATGTACCCAAGAAGGGAAAAGGGGGTGACAGGGCCATTTTTCAGCTTTCCAGAGAAGACCAATTTATAAACCTTTATAAGAGCGCCAGAGTTCCATGCTATGTCTTCTTTGCCTTCCAATGTCCTGGTTCTCAATCTAAGGACCCCAGATGGCTAGGGGCCCTTGAAGGAGGATTTAATGGTGTTCAAATCTATCCCAATATTTCAAAAAACACATAGATATGCCGGTAGTTACTCACAATAAAGCAACCCAGCTCAGAAGGAAGGCCAACTCACTTTGGTTGGGGCTATAAATGTAAACAGTGCAGTGTGGCAGTTCTGGGTGGCCAATTAGAATTCCTATATACTTTTTTTTGGTAATAACTTAATTTTTTCCCTCAGAAATAATCCATTTATTAACAAACAATCTTAAATTCCATTGTAGATATAATATGCCATATTCTTTGTCCAGCTTTATTGAGATAGAATTGGCATATAACATTGTAGAAAACATGTTGGTTTGATACATTTATATGATTACCAATGTATCATCAGTTAACATCATATAATTACCATCATGTCACATAACTATCATTTCTTTTTGTGGTGATAACATTTAAAATCTACTCTCTTAGCAACTTTCACGTATATAATACAGTACTCTTAACTATAATCACCATGCTGTATATTAGATCCCCAGAACTTATTCACCTTGTAACTGGAAGTTTATATCCTTGAACAAAATCTCCCCATTTACCCCACCCCCAGCCCGTGGGAAGCAACACTCTACCTTCCTATATACTTTTAATTAACGAAACTAATGAACACATCAGAATTGGAGGATGTTTGGTGGTAGTAGCCTAATGTGATGGTCAATAGCACGATAAAATTCTGGCTGTGTTGCTTGTCAGTCGTGTGATACTGCGTGATTCCTCAGTGAGATGCTCTTTTTTTTTCACCAGCAAGCTAGGGCCAATAACTGCTGTGCCTCTTAGAATTGTTATTTGCGATGAAAAGGAATAATATATGCAAGTTTCCTGGCACTCCATAAATGGTAGCTATTTTTAAAACAATTGACTAAAATATAAAATATTCTGGCAAAAGGAGATTGGAATAAAAGAAACTGTCTATGGTTCTGAAAGGTCAATCACCCCATTTTTGCCTCTTCATGCCAGGGGCACTGGTTCAGCTGTCTTAATTTCTCTCACGGACTCTTTCTTCAGCCTCTCAGCCAGGTTTTCTTATAATAAGTTTTCTCACCTTGGTATAATTCTCTCTCTATTTTTTTGCTGGAGTGACCTCTTAAGGTCATGGATCTAGTCATCTCATGCCCTTGGCAAACCCCTTCCAGAGCATACAAGACTCTTCAAAATAGAGTAGCTTCGGACTTCCCTGGTGGCGCAGTGGTTGAGAGTCCGCCTGCCGATGCAGGGGACGCGAGTTCGTGCCCCGGTCCGGGAAGATCCCACATGCCGCGGAGCGGCTGGGCCCGTGAGCCATGGCCGCTGAGCCTGCGCGTCCGGAGCCTGTGCTCCACAACGGGAGAGGCCACAATAGTGAGAGGTCCACGTAACCTCCCCCCCAAAAAAATAGAGTAGCTTCTTTCCTGTCTAGCAGCCTCTTTCCTTAATTCCCATCCTGTCCTCTGTGTCCTAATCTCATTGAGCCTCTCATCATTTGTTTCCCAGATCTGGCCCTTCAATACCTCTATGCCTTTGTTCATGTTGTTCCCTCTCCTTATAATACTTTCCCTCCTTCTTCATCTGGCAATCTCCAGCTAATTCTCAAATGTCACTTCTAATTTGACCTTTTCTGTGTTCATTTTCTCCACGCCTCAAAGAGATGTGGCTCTTCTTTCATCTGCCACCTTCATCAGACTTGATCATATTTCCGTGATAGCACTTGTCTTCTAACAGTTCTGTCTCTTGCATCAGAATAGGAACTCTTTGAAGGCCAAAGTTGACGTTTTATTTACCATTGTGTCCCCAGCACAGGATGGTATTCAGTACTGATCAATGAATAAGTGAAGTTACCTCTTACCCTGGCCCAGCCCTACTTTTGCCCGTTGGAACCCAATGCATTCTTCACGGCTTCTTCAGTATCTCCAAATAAATTGGCCTCTTCGTGAGCACTTAGTATTGTATTTCGGCTCATGGCATACCCACTTACTTTAGGTACAGGTTTTATCTCCAATGCATGATTTTTTTTTTTTTTTTTTTTTTTTTTTTTTGGTGGTACGCGGGCCTCTCACTGTTGTGGCCTCTCCTGTTGCAGAGCACAGGCTCCGGACGCGCAGGCTCAGTGGCCATGGCTCATGGGCCCAGCTGCTCCGGGGCACGTGGGATCTTCCCGGACTGGGGCACGAACCTGTATCCTCTGCATCGGCAGGCGGACTCTCAACCACTGCGCCACCAGGGAAGCCCATACATGATTTTTTATACTATGTTTTGTTTAATAAATGTGCGTAAAAAATAAGAAAGTCATTTACAATCAACTTCTAATAGAAACACACATGGATTTAGAGCTGGGGTAGTATCACTTCACAGGTGAGAAAACAGAAATCAGAAGAGAAATGGTTCTCCCAAGTAGCACAGTGGTGGGTGGCAGAGATAGGATTAGGACCCAGGTGTCCTTTCTCCAGGATCTTACTGTCCACTTTCACCAGGCTTGCAGAACACAGAATTGATGCCTTCGCTTAACTGTTTGTACTATTTTAATTATAATTTTATTATTATTAACAGCATTTAAAAATTATGTAACATAGATAGCTAGTGGGAAGCAGCCGCATAGCACAGGGAGATCAGCTCGGTGCTTTGTGACCGGCTAGAGGGGTGGGATAGGGAGGGTGGGAGGGAGACGCAAGAGGGAGGGGATATGGGGATATATGTATACATATAGCTTATTCACTTTGTTATACAGCAGAAACTAACACAAGAACGTAAAGCAATTATACTCCAATAAAGATGTTAAAATATGTAAATAAATAAAGTAAAAAAAAAAAATTATGTATCTTTTCAGAACCAATGACAGTGCTCCTGGATAGCAATGTTTCTTTCAGCTGAAATTCAACACCAGGAGTCAATATGCCTTGTTGTCTTTGAAAGGACACATGATTAATGAGAGACCCAATTATGCTGACGTAGGTGGACACGTATGCAATATACGAACAATCACAACAAAGACCAATGGGCACAACAGAAAAGAACAAACAACATGCTTGGAACAGTCTTGGAAAAGAACACAGGATTTGAAGTCAGAAGATCCATGTTCAGGCTTCATTCTGCCAATTCCAAGATGTGTGACCAGAGGCCAGCACTTAACTCCCCCAAGCCTGTTTCCAAATGTGAAAACTTGTAATGGAAAACTCATTGTCTGACTATACCAGAGTGAGGACATTTTGTAGATGCTATTTACTACATAATGCGTGAAAGATACAAGACAATTATCGGTGTAAGGTGCTGTGCAAAAATAGTTGAATTAAAGAACACAACTCATCAGCCTTTCCCCACAGACCTGCAGACAGAGATCCCATCCTCTCCACTAGGGTCCAAACAAGAAATGTATGCTTGTTTTCAACTCGTCTCTCTAAATCCCCACAGGAAGCCCCACCATCATACCCTCTCAATTCCACTCCTATGTGGTTCCTCCTATTATGACACCCACTTTCCTGCCCGGGGTGTGATCATCAACGTCTACAGCCTGGACCCTCGCAGCGCATATCCTTCTGATCCAGCCCTCCCCAAGATGGAATGCGTGCAGACATCGCTTGGGGTCTGGTTAAAATGCAGGTTCTCATTCACCGGCAGTGCAGGGTATATCCCGAGAGGGGCCAGCGCTGTTGGTCCATGGACCATATGTACAGAAGGAGGGCTCCAGTCAGTCTCCTTGAATCCAGCCTTGTACATGCCTACCACCCAGTCTCCACACTGACCCCAGAGAAATCTTTTCAAGGCATAAATACGATTATGTCACTGCCATGCTTAAAAAGTCTGAGTAGGCAGATTCAACGTCAGGATTCTCAACACTGGCTGCGGATTTCAATCACCTGGAAAGTTTTAAAAAAGCTCAGAGCTCAGGCCCCAGTACAGACCAACTAAATAAAGCTATTCAGAGGTACCAGGCAAAGGTATTTTTAAAATAGCTCCCCAGGTGGGTCTAACCATGGCTCCAAGGATTCTTCCAACACAAAAACTTACAACTTACCCCATCATTTAACCATCATAATAAGCCCAGATAGATTCCTTATTCCCAGGTAAAGAAGCCGTGGCCCCGGTGGGTTAAGTGCCTTGAAGTTGGGCCCTAAGTGCTCCATCATATGACGAGGTGGAAGGAAAGGAGAAAGCGTGACCTGCAGGAGTCCCAGTTCCATCATCGCATGAATATATTTGCAATTGCTTTCAGCATCTCTTCTAATTATTCCCCAAGCCACCGTGGCCTTTGATGAATTGGGGAAGAGATTGCTTGGCATTTTCAACCCAATGCTCTGATGCTTGAACACGGCAGTGGATGGAAAGTGACAGCATGTTAGCAGTCACTGCATTCCCTCTGCTGTCACAGCTCTCTCCCCTCTGCCCACAGCGTGGGCTGGGCTTCCCATCTCACAGAGCGGGGAAAAATGCTTCCAAAAGGTGATGCGACATCTCAAAATGTCAGACTGCCAGTTGCCACTGTCAGCTTCTATGGCCCATGGTATCTATCAGATGGAAACAATTAAGTCCCCAGAGCATGGGATCTCCCTCGGAGCTCAGGTGGACAGCAAAAAAATGTATAAGAGTGAGGAGTGTTGTAGCATGTACGGGGCTGGCACCTGGCATCAGGACCTCACTTCCCATGCATGTGATCTGTTTAATACTGAATGCAGTTCCAAGAATTCTGCACTGGGTCCTCACTTTACAGATGAGAAACCCGAAGGCTCAGAGCAATGATGTGGTTTGCCCAAGGACACACAGATGGGAGAGGCAGGGCCAGAATCAGCCTGCAGTCTGATGCCAAACCTGCAGTTTCTGGTACCCAGAACAGTGTGCAGCACAGAGAAGATGCATAATCAACACGTGATGAATGAATGAGTGAATGAGTGACTCAATGAGTGAATGAATGTCTCATGACATGCTGCCTTGAAGACAGCCTCTACCAGTCATTAGTTATAGCACCTTGGGTAGGTAACTTTACCTTGCCTAGCAAGGATGAAATACCTGTTTTTATCATCGGTGTTGGAATGGCTGATAAAATGGGTTTAAATTGCTGATCCTGAGATCAGGGTAAAGGGAAATATCCAGGTTCCAGGGGACAGTGGTCCAAGAGCTCTTCTCTTCTCTGGGCCTCCTGTTCCTTATCTATAGAATAGGAGCGTTGGATGAGACGGACATTGAAATCCTCTGTTTTACAGATATCCTAGGATCCGGTAAATCTAGTAATGCTTGTTGATGTGCAAACGGTAGCGGCCTTGAAGGCTTTCTCCCCGTGGCCCTAGTGCACCTTCATCAGAGTGCCTTTGCTTGCACAAGGTCTGGATAAAACAGAAGGAGTTGAGCTGGTGTCTGGCTCCCTCTGTAGCCCTCTGGGCATCATCTGCTTCCTGCTCTGGGCATTATTTCCCTTCTCTCACGGCTAAGTTCTCCTTTGCCAGGCCCCCAGCCTGGCAGTTAAGGCCCCAAACTTTCCTTTCAGCATCATGTCCCACTGTTCCCCTTCCTGGCCCAGCCCAGGCCACCTGCTCCCCATGTGGTCCTGCATGTTCCCATCTCACTGCCTCTGCTTGGACTGCGCCCTCAACCTGGAGTGCTCTGCCCGCTGGTCAAACACCTCCCCTCCACTGAGCTCCCCAAATCCTCCTTGTTCCTGTAGCACTCTGTCCCACGTTAGACATCATTCATTCATTCACTTATACATTGACTCTCAGTGAGTCTCCTGAGCGCTTGGTCTGTGCCAGCCACTATGCTATACACTTTTCCTCTGTCATCTCATTTAATCCTTTCAACACTATGAACCTGGTATCGTAAATATCTGCATTTCACAGATGAGCAAACAGAGGCGCAGGGAAACCAAAGTCACCCAGCTCATGTGTAGCAGAATCTGTGGATCATGTGGTCTCACCACGGATCCCAAGTTAGCCCCCTTGTCTAGCACCTCTTCTGCCGGATCCTGGGCTGCCTCAGAACAGGCACTGTCATTCAGGCACCCAACATTCATTCAGCAAGTATCCACTGAGCACCTCCTGTGTGCCAGACCCCATGATGGTCACGGCAGTTCTGATGGGCTCCATATGGCCTCCCGCTCCTGTGGGGTGCCTGGCCCCGGGCTTGGCTTCCTAAAGGATGCTCTGAGGTTTCTTGCTGAATGGCATGGCTGGTAACACTATGTGAGAAGCAGAGTTCAAAGCTGATGATGGCTGCAGATATGAGGGTGATGCACAAGGGCTGTGCTGCCCATCTGTGGGCTCTGCAGACACTGGAAAGAGGAAGCTGATGGGGGCAGATGGGTGTTCAGAGACAGGGAGGCATGGTCTCATTGACAGGGCGGGGAAAACCAAGGTGAGGATGCAGGAAGACGAGCCTCACTGCTCCAGATTGGCCCAGCGTGGCTCCCTGAGGCCTGAATCCAGACTGCAAATCCCGCCTGCCACAGAAGTAGGTTTGAGACTGTGCACATGGCTGGCCCGAGTCAGCCGCCTGTCACCTCCTCTTAGAGCCCAGCCCTGTTCACAGAGTGAAGACCTGGGAGGCAGACGGTGGAGAGGCGGACATGGAACCAGGCTCCCTTCACCAAGCCCGGTTTTGTTTGTGCATCAGAGAAAGGAGTTACTGCCTGGCTGTTGTATCTTGCATGTTGGTTCCTTCTAGAAGCTTCCGCTGAGGGCTCTAGAAATTGCTGCTGCTCCTTGCCCTGGCTAAGCAGAAGCCCTGCGGTTTGGTTTAATGTAACACTCATTTATTCATTCTATTATGGGCTGCATGAGGCATTGGGCGCTGGGAGAAGCATGAGGGGGAGAAAAACAGGCCCCAGGGAAAAGACAGACCTGTACACGGCTTGCCCTGTCCCCAGGCAGGAAGGCCACATGCTGTTACTGATGGGTAAGCAGAGCACCGAGAGGACCCCAAGCAAGGAAGGACGGGCCCGCTGTGCTTAAGGAAAGCTTCCCAGAGAAGGTGAGATTTGAGCCGGACTCAGAAAGGGGGGGAGGTTTGACAGACTGAGAAGGGAGTAGGTCGTTTCAAATAGTGGTGCAGACGTTATTCTAATAAATTGATCTGATAGTGGCATAAAACCCTCTGCTGCCCCCAGTCTTCCCCCGCTGGGTTTCCTCTCCCAGGGAATGGACCTGCCCCCGCCGCCCAGCCACCCTTTTACCTCCAGAGTTAGCAAATCTTCAAGGCCTATCTAGTCCACCTTTTTCATGGCTTTCAAATTTTCTGCTTCTCTCCATTTACAGCACCACGGACAGCTCAGGCCGCCAGCGTTTCTCGACCAGACCCCTGTCACAGCCTCTCAGCCCCATGCAGTCATCTTTGCTTTCCTCTGGGTTCTCTTAACGCTTGGAGCTTATGTCTATTGTTGACTTTATCACATTGCATTTAGTAGTTTTCCATGTCTGGGAGCTCCTCGTCCCTTTATCTCAAGGGTAATATCTGGCACATAATAGATGCTCCGTAAGTGTCTGTTGAAACCACTCGGTGTTGGCTTTCAATACTGGACATACGGTGACCCAGCTGAAAGTTAAGGCCACTAGCCAGGGGGTTTCTCCAATTCATCTGACTCCCAAAGGGTACAGACCTACTGCTTCCACTGGCCATTAAACTAGGCATTTTCATGACCAAAATGATGGGGCAGCAGCATTTTGAAAGGGTCTAGAGGAAGGCAACATCATCATGAACCCCAATTGCGGGTGAGAGAGAGTAAGTGATGATGATGATAGGTAGGGGCCTGGCTGGTACAGTGTCCTGGTGTAGGAATGCATGAGCCATAAGCATGCGGATTTCATTTACCTCCTAGAGACTCTGCTATTTTGCAAAACTGAAGAAGAACTAGCGGGGCTTGGGAGACTTAGCCAGCTTCCAAGACCTAAGAATAGCAGATGGCATGGTACCCTGAAAAGAACATGTAATTGGGAGTCAGGAGACCCAGGCAGGGATTCTGGCTCTACTGTGAGCTGCCTATGTGGTCACAGTCGCATCTATAGCCAGGTACTCACTCCAGCACACGCTCCTGCACTTGCTAAGGGATCCCCAAATATATGGCTCACATTTGCTTGGGAGAACTGCTTTCCTGTGGTTTCCTACACTCAGGCAGCAGTGGATGGGAGCAGCAGTGATGGTCAAGCTAGCCTGGGTCTGATATTTAAAAAGTGGTAAGCAGGTGATACAGCCTGCGGTTAGCACATTCCGTCCACTCTCCACTCCGGCAGTTTCAGGCTCTCCACCTCCCACGCCCTGCACCGGACACACAGCATCCCTCAGCCTTCCCTACTCCCACACTGGCTCTCCATTTCTTCTGCTGTGACCTCCAAGGTTCCCCTGCTCCATCCTCGTCCTGTTCTTGGTAAACTCAGAGCATTCTTCAAACAGATTCCATCAATGTTTGGGGGGAATGGCCTTGCGTTCTTGGTGGAGTCCAATGTGCACAGCTCAAGCAGTGGAAAGTTTCACCTATATTGGGAGTTTGGTTCTCTGCCCCTCCTTTCTCCTGGTGTGCTGTGCAAGCCTGTAGTAGGCCCAGGGAGGATTTGCCGCCTGGCTGAAAAGCAGCGATCCCTGCTGAGGCCAGACCCTGGGACAGAGCCAGGCCTGCCCAGTAATCACTCTGCATACAGCCACATGGGGGGCAGCAGGTCCATCCCATCCCAGGGAGTTATTAAAATCTTGGGAAGAGGAGCAATTTTTGAATGTTTTGCAACACTCAGCGTTTACTTAATTTCACTTGGCAGGAGTCTCTGGACTTTGGCTTAAGAGAGTCAAGCATTCTGAAAGCCTCCCCAAGACAGACTCTGAGAGGAGTGTGGGTCTCCTCGAATCCCTGCGGCTCCATCAGGATGCAAAGGGAGACCCAGCAGATTGCGCAGCTCTTTGGGATGAAAAAGAGAAACGGAGAGAGACCGACAGACAAAGAGACAGAGGAAGGCAGAGAGACTGATCGACTTAATTGCACCTTGGAATTGTTGTAAGAGAGCACAGGACCTGGAACTAAAGTGGGGTGTAAGTACTGGTCCCCCTACTCACTGGCCGTGAGACCTTGAGGTATGTTACTGACCCTTCTAATCCATACAATGGAAAAAAGATGATCTCCTTCAAGCGTTGCTGGCAGGATTCATTAAGAGAGGGTGGTACTTGGTAGACTAGAAACTGAACACTCAGAAGCTAGTCCAGCAGGCAGGTGGATGTCAGCATCGCTGATGGGAACTCAGGGCATCAGGCTGGATCCTGAGCCCAGAGACTGTCTTGGTCAGGACCGCAGGCAGACAGAGCGTTAAGGCAAGGAGACGAGATGAGGGATCAGAGGCCAATGACACAGGACAGTGGTCCCGGGTTGCTCGTGTCAGGGCAGAACCAGAGGTCAGGATTCATGGTTCTCATCATCCCTGCAGAGAACAGACCCTCAGGGCAGGCTTGATGCTCCTCCATGGCAGCGCAGGGGCAAGCAGGGCTGAGACACAAAAGGGCAGTTGGAACAAGCCCCTCCCGGAGAACTGAAAACCCCACGGCAGTGAGGGGCAAAGCACCGGGCTCCCAGGCTGTGATCCTTCTACCTCTCTGTGTCTCTGCGTCTGCCTCTTCCTCCTGGCTTCCTCTGCCACCCCGTCCTGGCTCAGGTCCCAGTGTCCGTCACATGGACCATTACAACTCCATCACTGGTCTCCCAGCCTGCAGCCTCAGCTTCCCCAGCTTCTTTGCAACAGCTCTCAGTGGATCATTTTAAAACACACACCTCAGTATATGCCCTACCAGGCTGAAAACCTTCGAATGTGTCTCCCCCCAGAGCAGTTTCCAAAGCGGTGTTCCAGGGCACCATAGCTCCTCAAGAATGGTGTTTCTTGGAACAAAGGTTCTGTGCCCAAATTATATTGGGAATTCTGGGCAGAGCAACCCAAAGCGAGTGTCCACCCAGCTGGACCTCTCAGAGCCCTTCCAGTACAAATGTTCCTGTGAAACTCCCAGAAAGCGGGAGTGACTCCCTGTTTCCAAGCTTGTTTGGAAACCTTCTTCCCCTTTCTTTTGTGGAAAAGGTGTTTCACGGAGTACAGTGTGGGGAAAGGTGACCTAAAGAATGAAGTCCAAATGCGTCAGCCTCGCATTGAGGATCTTCTGTGATTGGGCCTTAAGGTCATGGAGAATCAAGTGAATTGTCTCAAAATGGGTTTTTCTGTAGCCATAAAAGCCTCCCTTGGGAACAGACGAACTGAAATTAAGCAAAAGTGATCTTACATCACAGCTTTTCAGAGTATTTGCAGGCGTGTGATCCTGGTAGCACACTCCCATAAATACTGATTTGACACACGCCCTTTGTTTTATAAAAAGGATAAAACCGAGGTTGAAACAGGAGCAGGACACACAGACGTGGCCTGGCCGTGTGCTAACAGGGGCAGCACTCTCTCCACTTCACCAGGGATGAGTGCATTCCTAGAGAAACAGGTTTTGGAGAGTCAGGGAGCAAGTTGTACCTGCTGGAGTGCTGACCGGGAAGATTAATGGGATGAACACAGGAAGCAAATACAGAGGAGCCTGAGGGGGTAGAGGCCATAGTGATTTTCACCGGCTGGTTAGACTGAACTGCAGGATTTCAAGAGGAGAGAATAATGGCCAGGGAATAAAACCTCCTGTTGAGAAAGGATGGTGATAAAATGCTTCTGGGGAAGTCCAGCCAGCTCCAGAAAGCCCTCCTCTAGCATATTTGAAGAATCAGCCACGTGTAAGGATTTTTTTTAAGCATTAGTGCCTTACTTCTGGTTTCCTGGAAGCAGAGCCCGAGACAGGGCTTCCGGGACACACAGTATAATGAAGTAGATGTCTTAGGAGAAAGGGAATGAGGGAAAAGGAACAGCTCGGGGAGGCAGCAAGGCTGTGTCCTCCACTGACATCTAACTCCCATCTGGTCCACGGGGAGCCCAGGGATGTCAATTGCACCACAGAGCTGGTCCCAGCTTGAAGCAAAGGCTGACTTTTATGCCGGAGTATCAGGGTGTTATCGGCTGCCCCACTCCAGGGAGTGAGGGGCTTGTGATACAACCTTCCAAAAGAAGCGGCTTCTTTCAGCTGAAGGCAGTTCTCCAGAGAGGGGGCAACTATGAGCTGTGAGCAGCCAGCACTCAGGGGGGAGACGGAGGCTCTGCAGAAGCAGAGGGGATCTGGTGGGATACACACAGTGGCATCCACTGTAATACACCTCCTACATGCTGCAGACGGGGAAACTGAGGTCCAGGGAACGTCAATGACTTGCCAAAGATCACATTACTCAGTCTCTGAGGTTAGGGCCCTATTGTCAACGTGTTTCACAGTTTCATCCATACATCCTTGAAGACAGAGTGTGGCCCCTGGTAGAATCTGTCTTTTGTGTTTGCTCAGCGCAATGACTGTTGAACTTGTGGGCATGATATGAGACATATCTCTTTAAACTGGTGGCGTACTTCAGGGCCTCGACATTGCTGCATCTGTAGTACAGACTGTAATGAACTGTCTTCTCTTTATGCTTGTGCCTAGGGGTAACTTTCTTGTAAAAGGGGCTAGTTTAAAAAACAAACAGACAGCAATATCCTCTCCAATATGTTTCCCTAAGGGATAAAAATGCATCCTCAAATGAATACGAATGTTGGAATCATAGAATTTAGAGCTAGGAAGGGAATCTCAGAGATCATTTAGGGAGTGGAGATGGGGGAGGAGCTCATTTTCAGCACCAACAATGAAACACCACACTCTTTCTTCACCCACCTTTTCCTTTGGCAGGTGTTTACTGTAAGCCTGCAGGTCAGAAGCAGTTAATTCTTTCTCTCCATTCTAATAGTCAGACACATGTAGGCAATAAAATAATATCCAGGATATTCTGTAATATCACTTGCAGCCAATAAGAGCTTCTAAACCATGTGTGAGAATCTAAACTACCACCTGAGTTGGTATCGTTCCATCCCAAAGCAAAGAAACTTGACATTTTAATTAACTTGTGTGGCCTGATCATGGGCAAATGTAGGTGGCATCTTGAAATATGGAAACAGCACTTGAATCTCAATTTCAACCTTCGAATATCTCTTGGAGTCTGAGGATGCCTAATTGGAACTCAGTGAATATTTTCATATTATAGATGGGGAAACTGAGGCCCAGGGTAGGGCAGTGATTTTCCCAAGGCCGCACAGTAAAGAAGACACAAAACTGAAACTCAAAGACATTTCCTCAGGACTCAGGGATACCCCACATCAAATGTTAGGGCCAATGGGGCTTCCCTGGTGGAGCAGCGGTTGAGAGTCCGCCTGCCGATGCAGGGGACACAGGTTTGTGCCCCGGTCCGGGAAGATCCCACATGCCGCGGAGCGGCTGGGCCCGTGAGCCATGGCCGCTGAGCCTGCATGTCCGGAGCCTGTGCTCCGCAATGGGAGAGGCCACAACAGTGAGAGACCCAAGTTAGGGCCAAGAAGATAATGAGTGAACTTGCGCATTGCAAACAGAAGAGTTCTCTACATATGTAAGCACTGGCCCTTCTGGAGTCCATCCTTTTGAAAGACTCCCTTGACAAGCAGAAGGACTTGAAAAGTCAGCAGGAACAGGGAGAAGCTCAGGACTTACAGTTTTTAATGAGGAGAATCAGGACGTTTTTCTGTGGCTTTTCTTGAAGGTGATCGCTACAACGCTGACGGACGATCCCTTCCCATTATAATAGCAGTCTGGTGGTGATATCATAGCAAATAAATTTAAGTGACATGTGGAGTGCAATTGCAGAATTTAAACTCTAACCAAGCACTGTATTTTTTTTTTTTCTGAAGATGTGACACAGAGCTGATTGACCTGCATTCTTGAGCCATATTTATAGGGCAAAAGCTTTCTTGGCAGCGACGTGAATCCGTTCGTGATCTTCAAGACTAATAGGATAAGCCAGCAAGAAAAGCTGGGTGTGTGTGACTCTCTACCTCTAGAAGGGCTGGAGTCATTATAGTTCTCCCTGGGTACCACTGAGTTCAATGCCACCCTGACTCAGGGTGCCCACCCAAGGTGCTGTTCCCATTAATGAGAGCTGCCGCCACAGGTGCCAAGACAGCTAGGACGATGTGGGGTCATTTGAAGGGCATTGCTGAACCCCTTTCTTTGAACCTCTCCTGCTGATTCTGAAATGCCTTTAGAGTGGCTCAGTTCAATTTTGTTCATTGACATCCAAGCTGGAAGGAAGCAGAGAGTATCTAAATTGACATTGTCATTCGACAAATGGAAAAACAGAGGCTCGTACCAGGAGTGTGTCTCACCCGTGATCACAGCTAGTGACAGAGCCAGAGCTAGAACCTAGTTCTAGACCCTAGAACTGTTGGGTTTTCCTGGAGTTCTGATTTCACCATGTCCTGTAGTCGTCCCAGCTGAACAAAACTATAGTGGGTAGCATCAGGCTCTGCTGTGAATAACACAGCCACATGTTCGTTCTTCAACAAATAACTTTACTGAGTATCTATTATATGTGAAGTACTCTTCTAAGCACTGGGAACATTGTGATGAACTAGATAAAGGCTTTGCTTTCATGAACTTCTGGGGAAAGAGATGCGCTGATAAACTAATAAACAATTAAACAGATAATGTCAAGGAATTAGATAACCCTACAAGAAAAACAATAAAGCCATGTAAGCACTTAGAGGGAGAGAGATGATTCTAGGGACTATTCTGGAGAGACTGACCAGGAAAGCTCACTGTGGAGGTGACCTTTGAGCGGAGACAAAGTAATGAAACAAGTCATATGAAGACCCCTCCAGGCCGAGTGGAGAGTAGGTGCAAAGGCCTTGGGGTGAGAATTAGCTTGATGCATTCAAGGAACAGAAAACAGATCAATGTAACTAGAGTGAAAGGAATAAGATGAGAGTCTTAGTGCAAGATAGCTCAACTCAAATAATGTTAGTGGGAAAAAGGTAAGGAAGCAGAGGTGGTAGCAGATCACTCCTGAGTGATTTTCGTATAAACGGGAGCATAGAAGCAGGGGTGTGTCTAGAAGTGAATGTGGGGTCTAGAGAACTGTTCTTAATTTGTGAGACATTCCAGCATGGTTGTGTGCTGATGGGGACGGTCCAGTAGAGAAGGAAAAAGTGGTGACATTGGAGAGACAATGATGCTGGAAGAAACAAAGTCCTTGAGTAGGAAAGTGCTTGGAACCCTGGTGTGTGCTGGAAAGGACCACTGTTGATGAGTCCGGGACCAATTCTTCCACGATAACAGGATGAATGCAAACAGGTTGGTTGATTTTTGAGGTGGGAAGATTCAGTAGTTTTTTTCTTATTGCTCTTATGTTAGTTTCTCAGGGTAATAGTAGGTGAAACCCACTTCTACATATATACCCAAGAGAAATGAAAACATATGTCTACTCAAAAACTTGTACATGAATGTTCAAGCATTATTTATAAGAGCCAAAAAGTGAACCCAAATGTCCATTAACTGATGAATGGCAAAATGAAAAAATATCGTGTGGTATACCCATATAAGGGACAATTTTTCAACAATAAAAAGAAATGAAGTATTGATACATGCCACAACATAGACGACCCTTGAAAATATTATGCTAAGTGAAAGAAGCCAGCCACCACCAGAGACCACAAGTTATATAATTTCACTTATATGAAGTGTCCAGAGTAAGCAAATCTATGGAGACAGAAAGTGGATTAGTGGTTGCCTAGGGCTGAGATGGGGGTTGGAGGGGAAAGGGGAAGTGACTATAATAGGTATAAAGTTTCTTTTTGGGGTGATGAAAATGTTCTAAAATTGACTGTGGTGATGGTTGCACAACTCTGTGATTATACTAAAAACCATTGCATTTTAGACTTTAAATGGCTGGATTGTATGGTATGTGAATTATATCTCAATAAAGCTGTTAACAAAATAAGAGAAGAAAGCACCTGTTGTCTTAGTCTGCTCCAACTGCCATAACAAAATACCATAGACTGGGTGACCTAAACAAAAGCAATTTAGTTCTCACAGCTCTGGAGGCTGGGAAGTCCATGATCAAGGTGTCAGCTGATTTGATTCATGGTGAGACTCACTTCCTGGTGTGCAGACAGCCACCTTCTTGCTGTGTCCTCACATGGTCTTGCCTCGGTGCTGAGAGAGAGATTGAGCTCTGGTATCTCTTATTATAAGGGCACTAATCCAGTTATAAAGACCCCACCATCATCACCTCATCAAGCCCCAATGACCTCCCAAAGGTCCCATCTCCAAATCCCAAATGCCATCACACTGGGGGTTAGGGCATATGTGGATTTTGGTGGAGGACACATATTTTCAGTCTATAATGGCTGTGGATGGGGTAGGGTGTTGGAGACGAAGAAAAAGACGAGGAATGGGATCTCGGAAGGGGACCATGAGTTGGCTGTGGACATATAATAGGATCGCTGGACAGTTCCAAAGGCAGCCTTGAGGTTTATGATCAAAATTTAAAGTGATAGGACTCAGCACAGTTAGTGTTTCGTTGTTAGTTTTTTTTTTTTCCCCAGCTACGTTTTCTAATAATGTACAGGGATAGGCAGAGAGTTGAATTTAAGCAGGGTTGGAGTTTTAGCAGGAGAGAGTGAGCAGAGGGAACTGAGAATCCAAGGGAGTCATTATAGTGAGGAACCTTGGATTCTAAGGTGGGGAAGTAAGAATAGGAGGACAGGAAGGGAATGGACGGTGAAAGATGGGAGGGGCAATGGGGTGGGGTCCTAGTGGGTCAGGGAGGTGCTGGAGTGATGGTCTCAGAACAAGTCAGTGGGAAGAAGGGAGGTGGTGGGTCGTCCAAGCTTGGTGTGTTAGTGTAGGTTCTCCAGAGAAACAGAATGAATAGGAGATATACACATATATATCATAAAATATTATTATGAATAATAATAGAATATATATCTCAACATATCATATTACAATGAACTGGCTCATCGAGAAGTCTCAGGATCCACAGTCAGCAAGCTAGAGTCCCAGGACTGCTGATGGTGTAGTTCCAGTCCAAGTTCAAGTCTGAAGGCCCAGATGGAAGGCAGTCAGGCAGGCAAACTTCCCTCTTCCTCTCAGGAGGATCAGCTTTTTTTGTTCTTTACCAGCCATTCAATGAGTTGAATGAGGCCCACCCACACTGGGGAGGGCAATCTGCTTTACTCAATCTACCCATTCAATGCTAATCTCATCTAAAAAAGCCCTCATAGACACACCCAGAATCATGTTTGACCAAATGTCTGGGATCCGCATGGCCCAGTCAAGCTGGTACACAAAATTAACCATCATACATGGTATGCCTGAAATTGAGATTTGGGAAGTGGAGCATTTGTTGGTACTGAAAAAACAGAGACATAAGATATGAGTTGGATTTTTGTTCTGTCTTCTGGGACAGTGCAGTCTGGTCGAGGAGATGGAATAAGCATACAGATGATGCTAATTCAAGACCAAGGGTTCTAAGAATCACAAATCCACGTAGTGTTATATTATGGACTGAATTGTATCCGCCCTCCAAAATTCATATGTTGAAGCCTTAATCCCCAGGGCCTCAAAATGTGATCATATTTGGAGGTGGGCGTTCAAAGATGTGATTAAGTCAAAATGAGGCCTTTAGAGTGGACCATACTCCAATATGATTGGTGTCCTTATAAGAAGAGGAAATTTGGACACACAGAGAGACACCAGGGATGTGTGTGCACAGAGGAAAGGCCAAGTAAGGACAAAGAAGAAGAAAGCCATCTTCAAGCCAAGGGAAGAGACCTCAGAGGAAACCAACCCTGCCGACACCTTGATCTTGGACTTCCAGCCAAACTTCATAGCCAGAACTTCCAGCCTGTGGTATTTTATTCTGGCAGTCCTAGCAGACTAATAAGGGTACAAGGAGAAAGACATTTCATGTGGCTGGAGAATAAAGAAATTCTTCCTGAAGTCTTTCAAAAACCTATGAACAGAGTTGACTAAAGGAGATGTGGCTTCAGTGCTCGAAAGATTTGCAACCACGGTGCTGGCTGAGGGTCACGGGGCAGAAGAGCCTTTGAGACAGAGATGAGAAATTTCACAGGTGTGTGTGTGTGCATGTGTGTGCGCGCGTGCATTTGTGGGGCTGTGCATTACAAGAACAAAGGCAGGAGACAGGAGAGCATGGGGTGGGTCAGGGGGCAATGAGAGGCTGGGTTTGGTAGGGATGAATAAGAGGATTAGGCTGGGGTCACGTTGCGGATACTGCTCTGGTGTGTGCCCCTACTTCTCCAGGGCTTGATGAAGATAAGGGATGTGGGAGCCACTGTTTTCCCAGAAGTTACCTGGAGGAGAGGATGCACTGATGGGCGGTCATCTTAGTAGTGACAGTGAGTCTAGACCCCACCTGTGAGATACAGACAGGACAAGTCACTGGAGGCCGTTAGGAGCATCAACAAGGAAGGAGTCCGGCACCCCCAAAGGGCATGGGAAACTTAGCAGAGGTTGGCTCCTTGCAAAGAGGACTTGAGCTTGGGGGTGGTTCCTTAGGAAGGAGCAAAGTCGGGGAGATAAACTAATGGAACCAATATCTCCTGAGCAGATTCCGGGTCCCAAATACTCTATAGGCCCTTTATGCCCATGATCTCAGCTCCTTCTCACAACGACCCAGTGAGAAGAGCGCCCTTACCCCTACCTTGCAGATGAGGAAACAGGCTCAGAGAGGGCAGTCACATGCCCAAGTCAGAGACTGAGCTATACAACCTAAATGTCCCTGCTTTGCTCCCCTACCCCACCCTGCCTCTGCAGTCATGTTTGCAAGGACAGATTGCCTGGCCAGTGGAGCCGCCTGCCCAGTTCGAGTTGACAAGTTTCTGCCCACCCCTGTGGTATGAGCAGGCATTGTTCTCCCAGTCAGAGGACTTTCTCTACCATCTAGGTCTCCCTGGGTTCTCAAGGCCACAAGACCAGCAATCACAGATTCAAAGGAAGCATTTTGGTCCAGGGAAAGCCTCAGGGCTCAGAGACCTATAAGGTTAGGGTTAAGGTTAGGGTTAGGGTTAAGGTTAGGGGGATGTGACAAGCGTGCTCATAACGTTCTCTGAACACTGGCAGAGGCTGACCTTTCAGAGCACGACTGATGAACCGGAGGATAATTCTTTTCAGCCAGGACCCGTCCAAGCAGAGACAAAGAACAAATTTCACGTGCCCTGCAGCCTGGCGCATCGCACTTTAACCTTCAGCGGCAGGAGGCCTGGGGGAAATTTCATTTATTGGTGCTTACGAGGCACCCCGTGCTCTGCACATATCATCTTGTAGCTTAGAAGCACTAAGGTCAACTCAGCAGGAGGGCGAAAGCCTTGTCACATGGGCCAGCATGCGACACCCCCAGAGACCTGTTGGGTGGACAGAACGTGTGGCGGTCCTTCTGGCTTGTCCCCCATGACTGTGCTGAGAGCATCGCTGGGACAGTTTGCAGTCTGAGCGCCTGGCGAGGGACAGAACATCTGAGTTCCCCACGTCATCACTGCCACTGCCAAGCCTCTTGGATGGTTTCTGCTCTTCTGGCAATTTCAAGCCTTCTCCCCAAGGGCTCAGCGGCTGCCTCTGCTCGAGCATTTCGACTGTGAATTCAGCACAAAATCAAAGGCTGTTCTGGATTTTTCTCCTTTCTTTACTAGGAAATGTTCTGTTTCATTAGAGCAGATTTGAGCCATTGGTCCTCCTCCACCAGAAAGATTTTGTGTGCACAGTGATCCCGCTGGGCCAACTCTCGAGACAGCCCTTATTTTCTGAGCTAGTGGTTCAGCGGGGGTGGATTCAAGGAAATGTATTAGTGTGGAACCGCGTCTATTAGTCTCCGTCTCTCAAATCAGTTGGCTTCTCTCCCGCTGGTCTAGATCACAGCCCTATTAACTTTCCAGATACAGCATCTAAGCCTCCTCTTCTCCATCCTTCCCTGTCACTCACCTGGAAAGGCTCAGTGAGCCTGGAGCAGGAAGGAGGGGAAAGGCTACTGCAGAAGTTGGGAGTAAATGTGTGAAGGGGCCCAGGGTACCAGGGGAAAGGGGAGGATAAAACTAGGACCAAGAAGGCTGAGGGGAGGGGCTGGAAGGTATCAGATGAACCAATTTTCTGAGAACCTGTTACAAGTCAGACACTGCCCTGAGCCTTTCAAGCTCAACATCCCAGGCAGGGAGATCCTTCTAAAACATAACTCTGACCTCACTACTTCTCTGCTTAAAACTCTTCGAGGGCACTTTGGAACCCATAGAATAAAGGTCCAAACTGTTTCTTATGCCACTGAAGATGCCCCAGCTCTGGACCCTGCCTAGTTTTTGACCATCCGCCCTTCCCTTCTTACTGCATGCCGTCATCCCTGATTGCACACGCAGACTGACACCGGCAGTTCCCCAGAGATCCTCTCGTGGCTCTGAGCATCCAGGAGATGCGGAGCCCTTTAGCCAGGATGCCCTTCCGTGTCTTCATCTGTCAGATAATGCCTACGTGCTCTTTAAGTGTCTCCTCCTGTGGGTGCATCCTCTCTTCTCCCCCAGGCTGGGACAATCGCTCTTTGGATTCTCACGTGCCCCATCACAAGCCCCATCCTACACACATTCCCCACATGATAATAATTTGTCTTCTCCACTTGGAGGTGAGCTCCTTGAGGGCTGGACCTGGGCCTTTCATCCCTGATCCCTGGAACCCTGCATGGTGCCGAGCCTGTGGCTGGCCCTCTGAAAATGCCTGTGTGTGGATGAATGTCTGGGCCCATTTGCAAATAGGTTGGCAGCATACCAAATTCCTTTCAAAAGCAAACAGTGTCAGAAAGCTCCTGGTAACCAGTTGCTTTTTGGTTCCTATGGAGGTGGCTGGAGTGATTTGGACCATTTGAAACCAAGGGGGTCATCAGAGGGCTTCAATGGGTACAGGCATGGAGGGACCCACATTTCCAGCAAGTCCAGGAGAGGAAACAAGAAAACCACTGGAAGATCTGGCTTCTAAGCCATTCATGCCCAGGCAACTCAAAAGGCAGCAGAACACTCCAGGCTAAGCCACTCTCAAGCCAGCATCAATAATCTAATGGCTATAGAACGGCTAGCTTGCCCTTCCTCGCTTGTACAAGCCCAGGGCACCCCGCGCCCCAGCATTTAGACTTTCATTCATTCACTTACCAACTCCTTCATTCCCTCAACACATAACCTACGAAGCACCAGCTCTGTGCCAGGCTCCTTGCTAGTGTCTGGCAATTCAGAGATGGGCAGAGACAGTGGACTCTCTGAAGGATGTGGTAAGCAGGTGGTCCATCCAGCATGATGAATGCCACGGTGGATTAAAATAAAGAGAAGGGCTCCTCACTTGGTCAGGGGGTCATCCATCTCGGTTTCTCCATCTTGCAGTGGGGGCTTGACATCTCTGGTATTCTATGCAATTCAAAGAAAACAGGGGCCTGAAATAGTCCTGGAGAGCCCAAGTTAAGGTCTTCTCAGCACTCAGAGAGAGGAGCTTGATCCGGTCTGGCTGGGGCAGGCCATGTTCCCTCCACGGAGCGCCAGGCCTTCTCAACAGCCAACCCGGTCCTTTCTCCCTTGGCCGGCTGAGGCAGCTGCTGGCCTCTGCCTAGTTTCCCGACAGAAGAGGGATGTAGAAGGGGCCAGGGCTGAGAGGATCTCTGGCCTTCCTCGGAGGGGGCCTTCCCTATACTTACAATCTGGGCTTTGCAAGGTGGCCTTGTCTGCGTCTCGTTCCAAATATGGCCAAGGACTGGTTAATCTTCGGGGAGCACTGAATGCTCAGCTGCAGCGAGGGCCATTTTTCACTCTGACACTATCACCCCCCAGCCTTTTGCTGTGTGAGCTCGTGCTTGCTGTCACTGCATCTGCTTTTCAGACCAGGGACCGCCGTTTGCAGTGGAAAGTCAGTCCTTCCGGGTTGCTGTATCTCCTGCCTCTGACCCAGGTAAAATCCCTCCCCCTGGCCCTTCCCCATCAGAAGGATGCAAGAGTGGTCCTTCCCCATCATAACTAGTACCAGCTGGCGCCAGTTGGACTTTTGAGATGGGTAAACTCCACCCTAATCCTCACTCAACACTCCCCTGCCTTCACTTGGGGTGTTCTGTCTCCACTTTTCACCAGCCAGTCCTCGAGAGCAGGGAGTTGCATCTTCTCCTTCTCTTGCCTTCCTGCTAAATTGAGTTCAGAAACAGCAGACATCCAAGGAAGACAGTAAATGTCACTTGATTGGCTGAGGTCAGAGGAGCTGGGAGACCTGAAATCAGAGATTGTGGAAAGGTCCTCAGTTTTTCCCACCAGTGAAGACTGGAACTTGCCCTTATGGGGGTGGCTGGGGATGAGTCAGGGACAGGCAATGCGGCCTGGAGGCTGCTGCCTGTGGCATCAGAGAGAAAGTGTGCATTAATCAGAGCTCCCCAGGGAAACAGAGCCAACAGGAGATAGATAGATAGGTGGATTTATTATAAGAATTGGCTTATTTGATTATGGACCCAGACAAATCTCAGGATTGGCAGTGGCCAGCTGGAGACCCAGGAGGGCCGGTGGAGTAGTCCCAGTCTGAAGGCCAGCAGGCTGAAGACCCAGGAAGAGCAGATGTTTCAGTTCCCATTCGAAAGCAGGAAAAAGCTCATGTCCCAGCTCAAAGGCAGTCAGGCAGGAGGAGTTCCCTCTTACTCAGTCTTTTTCTTCTATTCATGCCTTCAAATGATTAGGTGAGGCCCACCCACACTGGGGAGGGCAATCTGCTTTGCTCAGACAGCTGATTCAAATGTTAATTTCACCCAGAAACACCCTCACCTGCACTCCTAGCATAATGTTTGACCAAATATACAGGCACTTATGGCCCAGTCAAGGTGACACACGGAATGAAGCATTACAGGGAGAATCTTGCACTGAACTCCTTTGTACTGAGTCTCACCACTTTACAGAGTGATTAGCCATTTGATGAGGAAAGCGTAGCCCCGGACTGTCAGCATTTGTATCCTGGATTTGTCACTTTCCCTCTGTGGGAACTGGGAAACTTTGTTTAACCTTCTGTGTCTAAGTTATCTCCTGAGTAAAGTGGAGCTATAAATAGAAACCACATGGTGGTATTGTGAATATCGGAAGAGCTGTGACCATGTGAAGTTTGCATAGCACACTTAGCACAGTGTCTGGTGCATAACACATGCACAACAATTGTGAGCTATTATTATTGATGTTATTACAAACCTCTCTCCCCTCCCCTCCCCTCCTGACTGTGAGCTAACTCAGTCCAGAGAAAAGTGCATGGGGTTTGGATCCAGGGAGACCAAAGCTGGCTCCCTTTCTTAGCAGCTGCACATCTTAAGAAAATCACTTATGTTCTCTGTGCCTCATGTCCCTTGTCTGTAAATGGGGATTATGTGACCTCACTAGATTGTTTCAGGGATTAGAAAAGTGTGCATACAGTGTTCAGCCCATGTAAGACACTCAACAGTCGCTGGTTCCTTCTCCACCCCGAATGGCAGAGACTACCCCATCTTTCCTCAGCGTCCCCAGAGAGCACCTACCATGTAGTAAACATTCACAAAATAGGTTGAAGGCAGTGGCTTTGCCACATGAGAAGCATAACCCCACTCATCCCCAGAGATGCCTTCTAGAGATTGGGCACAACAGGCACCAAGCGTGGCATCATATCCGCACAGTCTCTGGGAGGGCAGTCAGTGCCACAAGCATTTGGCAAGCTCTTGCTGGTGCCAGGTGGAAGTGAGCTGATGGAAGGCAGGACAGACAGCTGGTGGGAGAAGAGAGAGGCCATCTCTCAACTCTGGGGCAGATGGAAGTGGACAGACAGAATCAACTGTATTTGAGAATGATTCAGAACAAAGTGGAAGATTACTCCAGGTCCTCTAGCCCAGCTGCCTCCTGCCCTGGAGGAGAAGGTGTCCCAGGCGCTGGTGCCATGACTCCGGACACTACGTCTATTGAGGCCCATGAACCATCACCCCACTGACTAATGGCCTTCTTTATGTCAACCTGGCGTCTTCAGTCTGTAAAGTACGTGCACCTCATCACAGTCCCAAGAGGCAGGCCAGACAAGGGGTAATGGCTCCCATTTTTCAGAAGAGTAAACTGAGACTGAGAGAAGTGCAGGGATTTGCCCAGGGTCATACAGCTAGCAAGCAGCAGCTCTTCTCATTGTCAGGTTAGTGTTCTTTTCTCCATGAAGACAAAACTAGTGTCCTTTCCAAGTGTCCCTGGTGGCTGGCCAGGCAGAATGCGCAGGCTCACAGCTGTGTTTTGGGCTGGCAGACATCCCCAAGTGACTGGAGATGGAGGATTTCTTCAACAGCAAATTGAATCTAAGTCACTGTGACAGGAGCTGGGCATCTGACTCCAAGTCAGTCCAAGTTGTCAGGACGTATGTCTCACCCTCCAGGTCATTTCTTCCCAGCACTTGTCAGTCACTCTGTGCCAGGTCTCCTCCCTTCCCCCCCTTCCCCCCGCTCCCCCCCTTCCTCCTCTTTATTATCTGCCCCTTTTCTTCCATCTTATTCCATAATCTCTTTTCTTGATCGGATTGCAACACAAAGTTCATATTTTAATGGACTGGCCTTGGGATAAGGTCACCGATATTTTTAAAAACCATTCAAGGGACTTTTGTGGGTTTTTTTGGTCCCCTTTAGAGTCAGGGATTTTTAACCTGGTGCCACGCATAGTGGTTGGCTGTAAAAGCGACAGAGAATACGTGAAGTTATACTAAACATTTTTGTAGTTATGATTTTATGTGAATTGAGGACGGGGGTGCATAACACTCATCAAATTCTCAAAATGGTATAAACCCAGAAAGGCAAAGTCCTTTATTATGGCCTTATTGACTCTTACTTAACACACAACGATAGCAAAGTGGTTTGATGGGGCTTTCTGGTCCATAGCAAAATAGCAGCAACTAAGCCAGGAGGCAACTGCATACAGAGCCATGCTGGCGTCTAATGAAGAGGATTTTTTGTTGTTGTTGTTCAAGATGAATGCCTCTTTCCCATTACGGAGAAGCAAAAGCTCTGGGCTGATGGCCTTTTCCCACTGTCACATCCCAGTTCTGTCCACACAAAGAACCATGATAAGTATGACCATTAGAAGATACCAACATGTGAGGCCAGTGGATTTAATTACTAGTGACTTGAATCAAGATTCAAAGTCATAAAGACTTGGGTTCAAATCTTGGCTCTACTACTTATTAGTTGTACAATTTGGGGCAAGTTTCTTCACTCTATGCCATTGTCCTTCCTTGAGTATAAAGTGGAGATGAGAAACTTAACTTATCCCTTGGTTATAATGATTTAATGAGATTTAATGAGATAACCTAAGCCCTGACATGTTAATTCCCTTCCTCACCCATGAAAACTTGTTTATCTAAAGGCCAGGCTTCAGGGTCCCTTGGCTTTCTGGTACAGAAATCTGAAAGCCTCAGGGAAAAGTCTGGGCATAAACAAAATAGTTGTTACAAAACTCAAGCATTAAACCCTACTCAGAATCTTATTGGGTCCCATTTTACCCACATGTCTAACTAGCTTGATTAGTTTTTCAGTTACTTGATTAGAAGTTGAATTACAATTGGATTAATAAAGGAAAAATCTATTACATTCAGGTGTAAGATTGCTAAGAAAAGGCATAGAACAAAGATTAAAAACTAAATCTATACATAACAGTAGAGAGGAGCAGTGTATTCGTTTGCTAGGGCTGTCAAAGCTAAGTACCATAAACCGAGCATCTTAAACAACAGAAATGTACTGTCTCAGTTCTGGAGGCCGGAAGTCCAAGATCAAAGTGTCGGCAGGGTTGGTTCCTTCTGAGGGCTGGGAGGGAAGGATCTGTTCCATGCTTCTTGTCTAGCTTCTGGTGGTTTATTAGCAATCTTTGGCTGCAGAAGCACCATCCTGATCTCTACATTATCTCCACGTGGTGTTCTCCCTATGTATGTGTCTGTCTCTGAATTTCCCCCTTTTTATAAGGACACCAGTCATATTGGATTACAGGCTCTCCCTACTCCAGCCTGACCTCATCTTAACTAATTTCATCTGCAAAGACCCCTTTTCCAAATAAGGTCACATTCTGAAGTACTGGGGGGTTGGGACTTCAACATATGAATCGGGGGGGAGCACATATTCAACCATAACAGGCAGAATACGGGAGTTATTTAGTTTAAGGGCAAGCAGCCTCTATTCCTGAAAGAAACACTAGATTCAGCCCCCAAACGATAAATGGCACTCAGGATAACAATCCCTAAATCATTACAAAGAGATAGTTTTGTTCAGCAGCTTTTATGAACATTTCTATTAAAAATATCCAATGTGGGGCTTCCCTGGTGGCGCAGTGGTTGAGAGTCTGCCTGCCGATGCAGGGGACGCGAGTTTGTGCCCTGGTCCGGGAAGATCCCACATGCCGCGGAGCGGCTGGGTCCATGAGCCATGGCCGCTGAGCCTGCGCGTCCGGAGCCTGTGCTCCGCAACGGGAGAGGCCACAACTGTGAGAGGCCCGCGTACCGCAAAAAAAAAAAAAAAAAAAAAAAAAAGTCTAAAGTGAAAGAAGCTGGGGGCTCAAATCTCACTCCTGAGGACCCACTGCTCACCAGGCATGTGAGGGCTGCACAAATGTGGGCTATAGTCTGCATCTCAGGGAGATTCCCAGCGTAAGCAGATGAGGGGCCAGAAGGGCACAGCATCAGCCTTGTGGTTTTAACCTCAAGCTTTAGGAGCACTTAGTCCGTGCACCTAAAACCCCGAGTCCCACCAGGTCTCTGCTGAGCTGACTTGCAGCCATTCAGATAGGAAATGTGGTGAGCTCTTCTGGTAAGTACAGGTCTTCTGAACTAACCAGGGATGCAGGCCAGGCTCCAATCAGATGCTCGAAGGAGGTTGCCACAAGGTCGCTGGCTATCAGGAATCACTCCTCTTTAGGGAGTGTGTTAACATCGATGTTATGAATTGTTTATACTGTGCAGCAAGACACGAAACAAATAGCACCTGTTTTCTGCCTCACCTGGCTTGGCACTTACCTAGGGATCAGAAGCAGTTTGAAGGAGTGGGCAGAGCCCTTGGATAATCAGAAAACCCAGGTCCTAGGCCCAGCCTTCTGACTTCCTAGCAGAGCGAGCTTGGCAAGTGCTTTAACTTCTCTAAGCGTCAGTTTTGTAATCTGCAAAACAGCGGTGATTTACACACAGGTGACTGTAAATATCAAATGGGACGATCGGTGTCCAAGTACCTTGAACACTTGAAGGTGTGAAATCCATGCACTGTGTAGAGCTGGTGAACCCCTCTCCCAGACTTCGCTGAGGGGCAGCTGCACCCATTCCCAGCTGTTGTAGGTGTCGACTGCTAACGGCACAGACTTGGATCCTTTCTGGGGGATCCAAGGTCTGGCCCTGGTTGCTGAGAGCTGCTCTGCCTAGAAATGCCTAATATCTATAGCCAAATTCTGCAGGAGTGACCCAAGGCCAGTGACTGATTGATGTGGGGTGTAAGTGCCCAGCCCCTGCCCCTGCAGGACAGTCTCTGGGGTGCGGCTTAAGTACCAGAGTTCCCTGCGGGATCCAGCTGAGGCTAGACTCTCCCTAAACCACTTCTCCTCCTTCCACATTCCACACTCCTCACCTCCTCTCAGGTTTCTCCTGAGAATATTCCCTCTTTAAATTACTCACACAAGGATCCGCATCTCCAGCTCCATCTCTAGGGAAGCTGAGCTAAGGCAGGGTGCTGTGCAAGTGTCTCTGTGGTATTTCCATCTTGCCTTCTTTTCTCTTTCAGGGATGACACCACCCCGGTTTGACTCCAAGATCTTCGCACTTACTGTCTACTCTGCCCTGAATGTTCTTCCCACAGCTCACCAGCTGGCAGGCTCCTTGTCATTCAGCTGAAATGTCACCTGCGTGGAGATGCCTCCCTAGCTACCGATGTAAAGTGGCCATTTAAATTCCCCGCATTGCTCTCTGCGCACTCTGCCTCTTGTGCATCTCTTTGTTTATTATCTCATTCCTCTCCCTTCTCCTCTGGTAAGTGAGCTTTGTTTTTCATCTCTGCGACAGCACATTTGGGCTGAGCAGTCTCTGAGGGCCCCTCTTGTCCTGGCATTCCACTTCCTATGTGCTGGGATCAAATACGAAGCAGTTAACATTCCAATAAAAACAGCAGATAGCATGACAGTTCCGTGGCCACCTGACCGTGATTCCCATCACAGACTCCTGGGTCTGTTTCCTCACCCGAGGTAGGGCGAGGTGACCCTCTGCTCTCCGTCCTACATTCCCAATGACATTTAATATCTATTGTTTCTGGTGCCCGGGGACACACTGCTCCTGCAGAATTGCTTCTGTCAAAGCTTCTTTGTTTTCTGTGCTCTCTTTAAAGCAGTAGCAGTTGGCTGACATGAAGGGGTGAAAATGCCTTTTTATTATTTTGGTGCGTATGCCTGGCTTCACTTTACCACCATTAGCCCTGTGTCCCTCAAACCTCATCTGTTCCGGTCACAGATGCTGAAAAGAAACCTGTTTCTCCCTGTTATCCACAGACTCATGGAACAAAAAAGATATATTCCCCATACCAGGAAGCTCAGTCCACAGGGAGACTCTCTAGTGAGTGTAATTAAAGCACATTGCATTCACCCATTCATTGCTGTGTTAATTCATACACTTATTCAGCAAATATTTAGTGACAGCCTGTTATCTAGGCTCTGAGGACACAACGGTGAATGAAACAAAAACGCCCACCCTCGTGGAGCTTATGTTCTCATGGTACTTGCTGTCACAGAGGTATTTCAGGGTGCTCTCCAAAACTGAAGAGTGAGCAACTAGTTCTCTCCATCCAGATAGATCTTGGAAGTCTTTCCTGAGGAGACAACATTTCGGCTGGGTTTTGAAGAATGAATAGGAGTTCCCTGGGGAAGGCAGGGGTGGCAGGGCATTGTTGTGGCTGGGCTGGAAGGCCGGTGGCAGGGAGGGCTGGGGAGGAGGCCAGAGAGATAGGCAGGCAGGACCGGATCGTGAAGGCTTTGTGAATCACACCAAGTAGCTGCCATTGACCTTGAAGGTGATGGGGAACCACTGAAGGGTTCTGAGCAAGAGAGATACACGATTCAAGCTCTGTGTTAGCCATCTGCAGTGTGGGCAAGTGTATTCATCTCCTACGGCAGCCGTAACACATCGCCACCAACTGGGTAACTGCAAACAACAGAAGTGTGTTCCGTCCCAGCTGTGGAGGCCAGAAACCCAAGATCACGGTGTTGGCAAGGTGGGCTCCTCCCGAAGGCTTGGAGAGTCTGTTCCATGCGTCTCCCTAAGCTTTTGTAGGTCACTGGCAAACCTTAGCATGTTGTGGCTTGCAGCTGCATCACTCCCATCTCCACCTCCATCTATCTTCACTGTGTACGTCTCTCCCTGTGCCTCGCTGTCTTCACGTGGAATTCTCCTCTCTGTGACCCTTCTTTTCTTATAAGGACACCAGTCATACCGGATTAGGGCTCACCCAGTATGACCTCATCTTAACTAATTTCAATAAGGTCACATTCTGAGGTACTGGGGGTTAGGACTTCAGCATATCTTTTTTGGGGGCAGGGGGGACACAATTCAACCCACAATGTTAAGCAACTTGCGTAAGAGCTGAGAGCCAGCATGAGTATAAGCTGCAGGGGTGAGGGCCGGGGATACATGTGGTAGACACCCCACTTATAACTGCACCTGAGCAGGAGTGGATGAGGGGCTTGTGGGCAGGGATGTGGGTTTGAGGTGTTTCCATAGCACTTTATATGGGACAGCAAACCATCAATGGTCCATAACAATGAATGGGGGAAATAGAGGGTGGAGTTATGGGAGATTAAATCCCACCCTCTGGTCACCCCTGGGGGCCATAGCTGCCTCTCCCATGGATGGCTCCTCCCCTCTGAGAATGCAGGTGGCCACTGGGGGCAACTTGAAGAGCATCTCTGCACTTTTAGGTTCTAAACTATGTGTGATACGGGCCCAGGACAGGCACGCCCACTCCAATGATGCACGCTGAGGAAAGCCACACCCACCCGCATGGACCACACATAATGGGGCCACCTGCTCCTCCTGAGCTGTGCCCCAGCAAAACCCAAGCAAACTGCAGCCCTGTGCACGGCTTAAAGATTCTCTGCTGACTACAGAGTGGGGCAGCACAGAGGCTTGGGGTCCCCACCTCCCCAGGCTCCCAGAGATCCGGGTTCACAGCCAGCTCAGCTGCCCCAAGCCCATCACTTACTCTCCTGTCCTGCTTCTTCCTCTTTGAAAGGAGATGATGCTACTGTGGTTGGTCTCTGGAGAGCAGGTGTGCAGACGCCCTCAGGAAGTCACAGCTCCTTCTCATTAGGAAGGTCAGCCTTGCCTGGCGCCTTCTGGAGGGGTTCCCACAGCACCCGCCAGCCGCATTCAACAGGTCCAGATGGCCCTCGCAACCAAACGCCTCTGTAGGGCTGCTTGTAGGGAGTGAATGAAACATCAGACACACGAAAGTGTTCTGTAAACCCCAAAGCACCCTGCAGAATGTTTGCACTCACTGTGATCGTGAAAAGCGCTGGAAGCTGCAGCCTTCCCACTTTGTTGCATCCACATGCCATCCTGGCACTGGAAAAGAATATTAAATTGGCTTCAGAGTGGCAGACTTTTAAGAGTTTTTTTCTTCTCCCTTCGACCTCCTTTTTCATTACCAGGTGTTGCTCTGGCAATGAAATTGCAGCTTGCAAGCTACTGTATCGGGAGATGCCTCTGGAGAGACAATGGTGCTGGTTTAGGCTGAGAGCTCCTTTCACTTGGGAGGGAAGTGCTGGTTTAGAGCACGAATATTCTGGTGCCCCAGTGGCTCCCCGTTATGTGAAGCAACCTCTCTCCAGCGCCTTCCATGGCCAGGGGTCTACACTGACATTTCTGCTCGTTTTCCTGTCACTCTGCCCTTCTGAATGGGAGTTTTGTAGGACAGACTTCCCTTTGAGGACCTACGTTGGGGTCCCTAGTTATTCCCTGATGCCCCACACAGCCCACACTCAACCATTTAGTTGGGACAATCCTGCCCCAGATCCAACAACCCTGGGAGACAAACAGGGTAAACTTAGGGCCCACCCTTCACAGGAGGAAGAACCTAAGGGTCCATCTGGTGAAAACTTCAGTTCCAAGGCAGGTTTCCACTGATAGAAATTGATGGATAGTTTTGCCACTACCAAAAGAAAGAGGACTGCAATAGTTTTTCTTGTATAAACTTCTACATTTTGTGTCATACTTAAATGGGTTTTTCTCCTCTCTGACATTATAAAAAAATCCCAATATATTCTTCTAGTACATTTATGGTATTATTTTTTTAAATGTAAATCTTAGAGAATTTTACTTCATTAGGAATGTAATTTTTCCGCCAGATGACCTTTCGGCAACTTCACACTGTTTATTGAAAAATTCATTTTGCGCAAGTTGATTTAAAATGCAACTTTTATCGTATCCTAAATTCTTGTATGTCTTTTGACCTCTTTCTTTACATTCATCTGCTTTTCTAGTCATGTACCTGTACCACACTCTTTTAATGACCAATACAACTTTGAACCGACACAATGAATACAGAGAGTGAATAAATACATTTTTAATAAATCATGTACTTATTTGATGACTAGGACAACTAGGTAGCATTGTATTTTTGACTTTCAAGGCATTGGTTTGCTACATGTATATATTTCAGATACAGCATAAGTTTGTGACTATGGCATAAAAGTTAGTTTTTTTAAGTATCTCAAAAAATATATAAATGTTTCTCAGTCTCCATGATCCTCTGAGATGCCCTGCTGGAAGATGGCATGATGAGAGAACACAAGGGGCTGATACCTGAGAAACAGCCCCTAAACACAAGCCCTGTGCAACTGAAAAATGTAGCCCAACAAATGCCAGGCTCCAACCAACATCCCTAGAGAAGGGATGGTTCCTATAGCTAGGACTTCATCTTCTTCATTGGTCTACCCTCGGCACTTAGTACTGGGTGTGGCACATAAGAGCTGCTCAATACATTTGTGTTGCTGAATATAATTCCTCCAGGGAAGAAGTAAATCAAGGATGAGAGATTAGGCAGGGCACCCCCTTAGCACTTTCACTAGGGAGGGAATTACTGGTAGAACTTCCTCCTTTTCTGAGGAAATGGGAGACGTGGTCCTGCCCCCTCTCCTTACTTCCAGGTGGTCTTTCTCACCTGACCTGAGGATTAAAGACAAGAGTCTAGTGATAAGTCCCAGTGTATGATGGGCAATTTTCTAGAGTGTATACGGGGAAAGTTAAAAGTAGGATGGGTTATCTATTTTATATGTAGTAGTGTGTATCTGTTAATCCCAAGCTCCTAATTTATCACTACCCACCCGCTTCCACTTTGGCAACCATAAGTTTGTTTTCTCTGTCCATGAGTCTATTTCTATAAGGGAAAAGAATCTGAAAAAGAATAGATAAATATGTATGTATAACTGAATCACTTTGCTGTACACCTAAAACTAACACAACATTGTAAACCAGCTATACTTCAATTTTAAAAAAATAGGAAAAAAAACTAGGATGGGAACTGGTCTGAGTATGTTGCTCGCTGATGATCTCACCTGAGACAGGTAAAGCTTGGAGGTCACAAGATTTTGGGCAGTGGTACACAATGCTGAGAGGAAAAATGGGCTCTGGACTCAGAGGTGTCTGAGTTTGAAGTCACTTTTGGCCACTTACTAGCTACGTGACCTCGACCTCTGTCTCTTAACCTCTCTTAATCTTTGCTCCTTTGCGGGAAAAATTTTATCAGTTCAATCTGCCTTCTCAGGTTATGGTTGAATGAAATAATCTCCTGTTTGTAAAAAAGTTTACCTACTTAGCAGTCACTCAATAAATGCTTGTTCCACAGTTTAATGAAACAGACAAGAAATCTTTATCATTCAGGGACTGATTACAAAAAGCATGGGTTTGGAGTTGGATTGACCCCAATTTACACCATATCTGCCATTTATTCACAGTATCCATCAGGATGATTTGAATGATGTCCAACTACACTGAAAAAAAAATAAAGGAAATCGATTATCTGACAAAACAGGAAGTCTAGGGGGAGGGCAGGCCTTGGGAGTGGTTGGTTTAACAGCCCAACAATGTCATCAGAAACCCAGCCTCTTTCATCTCTCTGAGGAGCGCTGGCTCCACCCTAACGGGGACTCCCTCATGCTGGCCAGACGGTTGCCAGCAGAAATTGGGGCCACATCTGGGCAACGGCATCACCTCAGGAGAACCCCACACGAGCAGCAAGCCCAATGGCATTGCCCTTGAATGTCACATGCTGCTTGGCTCAGAGATAATGGGACCTGGATCCTGGGATGTGGCCACCTTACCCCAAAGCATGTGGGGCCAGAGGGTTACTTGGGTAAGACTGTGGTTCTATTAGGAAGGACGAAGGTGGAAATGGATGCCCAAAAGTTTAATCAATTGTCACTGAAAGCAACTTTAACCTCCCTGAGATTGTTTCCTCGTTTCTTTAAAAAAAAAAAAAAAAGTGAATCAATCCTACAATTCCTCATGGAGTCTTTGTAACGTCTACAAGAGATCGTATATATAAAGCACTTTGCCCTAGACCTAGGATGTAGAAGGTGTTGAATAAAAAAATCGGTATTTTTATTATTATTTAGGACACTGAATTATAACTCCCAGAGCACTTACAGCTCTTAATTTTCCACAGGGGGAAACTAAGGCTCACAGAGATCAAGTGTCCGTAGGCTGCACAGCTGGTAGGTTGCAGCTGACACCAGATTCCTAGACCCCTGGCTCTTGGTGCCATGATGCACGTCCTCCAGCTCCCTCTCCTTTCAAGGACCCCAGGACAGAGTGTGATGCCACCAAAGGGTAAGAGAGGGCTGCTGAAGAGGGCAGGGAAGACACAGGGTGCCATTTCCTATTTTGCTCCCACAGAGGGCAAGGCAGAGGCAGGGACAGCCTGACTTAGCAGCCCTGAGCATCCCTGCCCCTGAAGTCCCAGGCCACCCAGAGCTGCTTACTCAGAAGCGCTGCCCACCCCTTCCAACGCCTGCCCAAGGAAGAAAACCTCCACATAAGCATCTCACTGCTGCCTCCTTGTTTTGCTCAGGAAGTGGCCCTCAGGGAGCAAACTCCAATAAACTACCTTCGGAAAGTGCATGCTGGTGACTGGGAGAGAGGCCACCACACCTCAGGAGGACATGCTGACACTGGGCTTCCTCTGGCAGTGACAGAACCAGCCAGACACTCCTGAGAGAGGAAGTTGATCTCATCTAATTAAAGATTCCCTTCTGAGGCCTGGCTTCCTGTTTCGGGCCAAGCCTGTAATTTCAGAAACTTGACCCTTTCTTGATACATGCAACTCTTTCCATTATCCTTCATAATCCTAGCTGAGGTGTGCCACGTACAAACACTAAGGTGTGCAGGGTGGAAGAAGAACATGGGAACTCGAGTCTCAGACTTGAGATCAAATCTGCTACTTCCTAGCTGTGTGACTGCAGGCAAGTTATTTAACCTTCTTGAGCCTCAGTTTCCTTACCTCTACCATGAAGATAATGTCTGCCTATTTCAGATGTTGCTACAGATTGAATTGTGTCATCCACCCTGCACCCTGTACCCTGCCACAAATTCATATGTTGAAGCCCTAACCTCTAATGTGGTGGTATTTGGAGTTGAGGCCTTTGGGAGGTAATTACGATTAAATGAGGTCATGCGGGTGGGGCCCTCGTGATGGGATTCGTGCCCTTATAAGAAGAAACACCAGAGATATCTCTCTTTTATTCTCTCTCTTTATCTCTCTCTCTCTCTCTCTCTCTCCCTCCCTACCCCATGTGAGCACACAGTGAGAAGGAGGCTGTCTGCAAGCCAAGAAAAGAGCCTGTAACAGAACTTGATTTTGCTGCCACCTGATCTCAGAATTCCAGCCTCCAGAACTATGAGAAAATAAATATCAGCTGTTCAAACACTTGGTCTGTGCTATTTTGTTATGGCAGCCCTAGCAGACTGACAGGTATATGTTGTTTCATGTGGTGCCTATCATTTAGTAAGTGCTCATTAAATGGTAGATTTTTTTTTTTTTAAAAAAAGGAAGTTCAGTATTTAATCTCACAATTCCTATGTGTGTTAGGGATGGGAAAAATCTATTATCAATTCAACAGGTATTTACTAAATGCCTCCTATGGGCCAAGCATTATACTAGTGACTGGGACATTATGAGCAAACAAGTGTGGACCCTAATCTCATGGAGCTTACAGTCACATGGAGGAGACAGGCATTATTCAAATAAACACCAAGATGTGTATTTTATTAGACAAATACTTACACAGCTTTTGCTATGAGCCAGGTGTCTTTCTAAGTGTTTTCCAGATGTTAACTCATCTGATCCTCAGAAAAATTCCACGGAGCAGTTTTACTAATTCCCCCATTTTACAAATGGGAAAGTGAGGCACAGGTAGATTAAGTAATTTGCCCAAGGTCACCTGAATCATATAATAAACCATTCCCAAATTCAATGGCTTAAAGCAACCTAAAAATTTCGAGTTTCTCATGAGTTGTTGGCTGAATGTTGGCTCTGACCAAGCTGGGCTCAGCTAGGTGGTTCTGCCATTGTCATTCATTCATGTGCCTATGACCAGCTATGGCTAGCTGGGCCTTGGCTCTGTTCTATGTCTCTCTCCTCTTCTGGGACCAGCAGGCCAGCCCAGGCAATATACTTACCACCATGGCAGAAGTGAAAGGAAGCAAGTCACAGGCAGGTGACAATCTGATGGGCCCATGTTACCAGGGATAGATGCCTCCAAAGCAATAGCAAGAGAGCTGCTGCCTCCTTTACCAGCTCTGTGGTTCCTGCCCACCTTCGGGGAGCTGTGGCTATTCACCCCTTCCTGTCCCACTTGAGGAGGGGACCCTGCGAGCCAAGCCCTCCTGCACCCAGTTCCAGCCACTCGACCTGGGGATCCACCAGCTCTCTAATCAGGGACACCTGGGCCTCACAGCAGTCTGGTCTTCACAAGTTCATGGAGGAAAATGGCCAGGCTAGACCACCTTGTCGCTAGTGAAGGGAAACAACAGGAAATCCAAAGCATGGGCTTGGGCAGAGATCCCAGAAAAGTCATCCGTCTACCCATGCAGCCCTGTAAGTCATCCCACTATTATTATTGAACACCTCCTGCGTGAGGCCAGCTGTAGAGACACGTGTGCAAAGGGCTCTGTTCCCTGTCCCAGGAGCTCTTGATCAACAGGGTGTCATCCAAGCATTCATCCAGTCATTCATCAAACAAACACACCTGGCCCGTCTCTGCCGTGCTGAGGACTGAGCCGTCTGAGGCCACATGAGGCAGGAGTTAGAGCAGACTCTGGTATCACACAGGCTGGGTCATGGTTTCAGTTGTGCCACACAGTGCTCGACCTCACAGCGGTAAAATGAAGGCAATAACAGTGCCTGCAGCTGGAGGTCCAGAGGTAGTGGTTGGTTGCATGAACCCTTCATTCAGCTCCTTCCCCTCCATGAAGTGGAGTTTGCACACAGAGTACTGAGTCAGATGCCTTTATAAGGCACAGGGCTTCTTGACAAGTTTTGAAAGAAAGTGGTCAGTCCCCAGGTCAGAGTGCAAATCTTCCCTGTGCATTGAAGACAGCAGAGGCTGCAGAGTGGCCTCCCTAGCTTACCTGCCTGGTGGCTGGTAGAAATTTGGGGACCAAGATGGCAGAGGCCTGGCTTTCAGCCCCTGGAGCAGGAAAGCAGATATTCTTATTCCAAGCAGACTGTGTGGCCTTGTACAAGTTACTTAACCTCTCTGAGCCTCCGCTTTTCATCACCTAAAGGAAGACGGCTATATGGGCCTCCCTGTGCAGCTGTGAAGACAAAAATAGAAGAGATGCTATATGGGGTGGGCCCTTGCCCCGTGCCTCCCACAAACAGGTGCTCAGCAATTCCTCCCTCCCTCTCTCTCCAGACATGAAGTCAGACCCACAGACTCTGCCCTGACACTCTGTTCCCCTACTGGGTCCCTCCACTCTTCCTACCATGCCCCAGTTCTGAGCCTGCTTTCTCTGCTCCAGGCTCATTCCCTCCCACTCAGATGCAGGCTCCTGGCAGGGGCCCTTCATCTTGTAGATGTTGTAATGAAAGCCCTAATGGTCCCGCTGGCTCCCTGGAGAGGGAACATTCACCAAATAAGAAAACGTGTATTAAGGCTGGGCTGGCGCTCTCATCACTCACTGGCGTCATCTGCATGTCGCAAAGGGGCTTGGGCTCAGCTCACAGTCTTAATCAGAGACTGGGGAGGGAACAAAGCAGGCAGGGGCTTTGGGCAGCCATCTCAGAGAAGTTTAGCGTGCGGGGTGTTGATTAAAGAGCATCCCTGGGATCAACTCCCCTGGGAGGGAGGGAAAGGAAGCAGGAGTGGGCAGAGGAAGAAGGAGAGATGCGGTGCAGGCCCACTGAGCACCTGTGCCCCTGAGCTAGGTGCTCGCTGCAGCTGAGACATCACTGGGGGGGGGGGGGGGGGGGGGGGGGGGGCAGGCTGTCTGCAGGCAGCACACCCAGCATTTGGGCAACAAGTCCTTCCGTGAATGGGGTTCTGGGCATGGCACCTCCCAGCCCACGATCCCCCTGAGCACAGTAATAACAGTCTTCAACTTCTGTACACAGAACACATAACATCTTAGAGTGAAGTGGCTGCTACGGCTCGTTCAGGGCTACTCCAAGAACACCGGGTAAAATCTGTCCTTATCTCTGCGTGGCCAAAGGCACTGTTCAGTATGGTAGCTTCTGCAACAAAGCTGGAGTTCTCCCCAAAGACAGATTCCAGTTCCACGCCCAGAGCCACCAAAAGCTGAGATATCAGGGGTGTTTCTCTCCGAAATTTTGGTTACCCAAGCCAAGTGGGGGGAGGGCTCTATCTACATGGACCCTCTCACTGCATTCCAGTGTGGGTTCTCTTGTCAGGCCGGCTTCCCCCTGGTGGTGGCAACTCCAGGCTTACACCCCATGTTTTTTTTTTTTTTTTTTGCGGTACGCGGACCTCTCACCGCCATGGCCTCTCCCGTTGCGGAGCACAGGCTCCGGACACGCAGGCTCAGCGGCCATGGCTCACGGGCCCAGCCGCTCCGCGGCATGTGGGATCTTCCCGGACCCGTGTCCCCTGCATTGGCAGGCGGACTCTCAACCATTGCGCCACCAGGGAAGCCCACACACCATGTTTTAACTCGGGAAACAAGAGAGGGTCTTTTTCCCAGGAGCGCACACACCTGTTAAGTTTCATTGGCTCTGATTGGTCTGGCCCCGGTCACGTGCTCATCCCTGAACCAGTCACGATGGGCAGGGCAGCATGCACTGTTCTGATTGGCCGGCCAGGCATGGTGCTAGGTCCACCTTTGAAGTGGAGGATGGTGGATGGATGCCGATCCGAAAAGGTAAGTCGTGGATTACAAATGAGGAGGGGTGGTTTCCAAAGGATATTTTGGGGGGCCGACACCAAGAAAGGAGGGAATGGATGCTGAGGAGGCAGCTACAAGAGGGTGCCACTCAGTGATTGAACGTTTTCCCCGTGAAGGCAGCCTCAGAACTAGGTGCTCTCCCGGCCCCCCGTTACCCAGGCGGGTCTTCTAGGGCCGCGTTCAGGCCTCTGGTTTATCCTCACCAGCATCAGTGTTCACCGTGGGCTTCTGGAAGTTCATGCTCTTTCCTGTGAATCCCAAACTTCAAACTACAGCTTGGCATTTCTGCTGTGTCTGCTAGCTTTCGGTGAGGGAGTAGGTCACTGATTCTGTGGACTTGAGCCACTTTGAAGTTCTAGTTTTCACCCGCAGGCGCACGTATCCCATGAGCCTGTCCTATAGGACTTGTGATTACGGGAACCCAATCGTGCAGCCGGCAACAAAGCCATGTCCCACGCTAAGCAAGTGCCTTCCCCTTCTGAGCCTTAGTTTCTTTACCTGAACGATTAAATGGATGGGCACTATGTTCCATCAGTTCTGAGATTCCCTGAATTAATGGGCCTCCCGGCTAGAGAGGAAGGAAGCTCACGTTTAATAAATAGCTGCTATGTATCAGGGACTGAGGGTGTTACCTTTATGTCTACTATCGTATGCTTTTCACAGTGGCCCTGGGAGAAAGGTATTTTATCTCCCATTTTGCAGCTAAGGAAGCTAAGACTTAGAACAGTCTAAGCAACCTGCCTTGGGTTATACAGCCAGCCTTGAACTTGGTGTGTCTGGCTCCAGCCAAGAGAGCACAGGCCCATTTGGAGATGGGGCTCTGTCAACTCTTTTCCCAAAACCTCTCTCTCCAGCCCTTCAGCCTTTTCCCACTAGAGAGAACTCTGGGAGGAGCTTCTAAGTGGGAGAGATTTATGCCTCCACCCCTCACAGACTGGCTCCCGTCTCTCTCTAGTGACAACCACATTCTTGGCTTTTCCATTTTCCTCCTTGAAAGCAGCCTTGTCATGTACGTTCTCTTGAACACACGCTCTTGCTCTCTAGCTCTCTTTTTCACAGTAGCACTAATCCAGCTCTTGGGCGTTGATAACTGTAAAACAGTCAATGGGAGTCATGGGAGGAGCTTAAGAAATCAGGTAGTGCCAGCCCCTCCTTTTAGTCTCTGTACCGGATAGCCAAGCGCTGGGGGGAGAGAGCCTTCCTTATCACACAGCAGGCAGCGGGTAAATGCTCACTGACTGTTGATTGACTGTGGACTGGATCAACTGGTATCTCCAAAAGCTGTCCTAACTCAATTCAGCCTGTTGGAATACAGTTCAGTCAGGTGAGTCAGTGACCGGGCCAGGGTCCACACAGCTGGGATGTCAGAGCAGGGACAGCAGGAGGTCTTCAAGCTCCTAGCACGTAGCATTACATCAGAGGCTGCCCAAGAATCAGAATCAGAATCCTCCCTCCTACCCTGGCACCTTGGCATTTCAGCACAAGAAAGTAATAGACAGAAGAAATGCAGCCATAGACTCCTGGCTCAGAGAAGCAACAGTCAACCCCAAGAACACTCCAGTCTTTCTTCCCAGCATTCACAGTCATGTTCCTGAAGGGAACATAGGTCAAGGGGCTGTCTATCAGAAGCCCAATCAGTTTACCTCCCATTCCCAACTTTCCCTTCTGACCTAACTGGCTTTGCTCATTTCGTTTGCAAAAAGAAGTCACGTGACCCTGACCCCACAACAGCTGATTGGACCGATCATGGAAATGACTCAAGGATGGCTCATCACCTAGACTCCAATAAAAATGAGTTTAAAAAAACCCAAAAAGGATGGCTCATTTGTGGCCTGGGCTGAGCCAATTAGACCCTCATAAGAGGAACCATGTCACAGAGATGGGATGCGGTGGCCATTCACCAAGAAGTTATGGGGGAGTCTAGTTGTGTTGACATCTTGCCCAGTTGGAGTTGGCCTCTCACCCAGCTGGGCAGAGATCATGAGTGACAGAAGGTGGTCTGTGGAGAGGAGAGGAGAGGAGAAACGGGCTGAGAGAGAAGCCAAGCTGGGGGACCATGAAGCCCCAGGGAGAAGGAGCTGGAGGAAGCCAGAGGCCCCACTGTGCTTCCTGCCGCTCTGTCCGATAAACATGGAAGGCGGAAGGCGCTGAGTACATTCAGTGGCCCGTTATTGGGGCTGGTTGACTGCTTCTTATTGTAACCAAGCAGACTCTACCTGGGACAGCCTACCCTGCATGAGGCCAAGCCAGGCAATGGCAGAGACCCTCTCCTTAACCAAACATTAGCTGGGCTCCTCTTCTTGACATAGCCTCGACCTAGGTCTCTTGGGTCTGTCCTTGCCAAGTCCAGTTTTAACAGGAATCCTGCTAAGTCAGTTTAGAGAGAATCCCCCATCCTGGATAATTAATCACTCTGGGCTGTTTTCAGCAAGAATCTCACTAAGTTGGCTTAGTAGTTTAGTAAGAATCCCCCTACCCTTGATGTTTCCTTTTGGTATTTTTCCATCCACTGACCCCCCTCACTCTGCTCATTGGCTGTAAATCCCCCCTTGTCTTGCTGTGTCTGGAGTTGAGCCTGATCTCTCTCCCCCATAGCAATATTGTGAATAAAATCTTCCGTACCATTTAACAAGTGTCAGAATAAGTTTTTCTTTAACAGCAATAGTTGAGGGATGAAGGCCCTTCCCTCCTCACAGTCAATTACTAAATTGTCTTTTTTTTTTTTTTTCCGGTACGTGGGCCTCTCACTGTTGTGGCCTCTCCCGTTGCGGAGCACAGGCTCCGGATGCACAGGCTCAGCGGCCATGGCTCACGGGTGCAGCCGCTCCGCGGCACGTGGGATCTTCCCAGACTGGGGCACGAACCCGTGTCCCCTGCATCGGCAGGCGGACTCTCAACCACTGCGCCACCAGGGAAGCCCACTAAATTGTCTTAGATGAACTGTTTATGTGTCCGTCTCAACTGTCACCAACATTACCTATAAGCAACCGTAATGCAGAGAAATTTTTTTCCAAGTAAAATGACTTACTTATTGTAGGATTTATGTACTTCTTGACAATTTAGCATGTACAAAACTGTACTATTGTTGTTAATAAGTTCCTACCTTTTCAGAATAGCATTTTTATTTTAGAATAGTTTTAGACTTACCAAAAAGTTACAATAATACAGAGAGTTTCTATATACCCCTTGCCCAGTTTCCCTTTTTATTAGCATCTTACGTAACTGTGATATGTTTGTCACAAATAACCAATCTTGATACTTTAATATAAACTCAAGCCTATACAGATCTTCCTCAACTTACAATAGCGTTAGTCCTGATAAAATGATTGTAAATGGAAAATATCATAAGTTGGAAATATCATAGGTCAAAGATGCATTTCATACACTAACCTGCTGAACACCATAGTTTAGCCCAGCCTACCTTAACATGCTCAGAACACTCACATTAGCCTACAGTTGGGCAGAATCATCTAACGCAAAGCCTAGTTTATAATAAAGTGTTGAATAGCTCATGGAATTTATCGAATACTGCACTGGAAGTGAAAAACAGAATGTTTGGGTACAGAATGGTCGTTAGTGTATCAGTTGCTTACCCTCGTGATCACGTGGTTGACTGGGAGCTGTGTTCACTGCCGCTACCCAGCATCATGAGAGAGGATTGTACCGCGTATCACAAGCCTGGGAAAAAAATCAAAGTTCAAAATTTGAAGTATGGCTTCTACTGAAGGCATATTGCTTTCACACCAGTGTAAAGTCAAAAAATCGTAGGTGGCGCTATCGTAAGTCAGGTACTGACTGTCCTTCATCTCCTTAGTTTTTACCTAATGTCCTGATCCCATCCAGGACACTGCATTACATTTTGTCATCATGTCTCCTTAAGTTTCTCTGGTCTGTGACAGGTCCCCAGACTTTCCTTGTTTTTTTTAAATTAATTAGTTTTTATTTTTGGCTGCGTTTGGTGTTTTTTGCCGTGTGCGGGCTTTCTCTTGTTGTGGTGAGTGGGAGCTACTCTTCATTACAGTGCGCGGGCTTCTCACTGTGGTGGCTTTTCTTGTTGTGGAGCACGGGGTCTAGGGACATGGGCTTCAGTAGTTGTGGCTTGTGGGCTCTAGAGCTCAGGCTCAGTAGTTGTGGTGCGCGGGCTTAGTTGCTCTGTGGTGTGTGGGATCTTCCCGGACCAGGGCTTGAACACACGTCCCCTGCATTGACAGGTGGATTCTTAACCACTGCGCCTCCAGGGAAGTCCACTTCCCTTGTTTTTGATGACCTTGTTCGTTTGAGGAGTACTGGCTAGGTATTCCATAGAATATCCCTCATTTTGTGTTTTTCTAATGTTTTTCTCATAGTTAACTGGGATTATTAGTTTGGGGGAAGACTACCACAGTGCTAAACTGCCATTCTTATCACATTTATAAGCATTTCACGCTATCAATATGATATCACTGTTGCTGTTGACCTTGATCACCAGGCTGAGGTCATGCTTGCCAGGTTTCTCCACTGTAAAGTTACTCTCCTTCCCCCCAGCACTTTCCATACTGTCATCTTTGGAAGGACGTTACTATGCACAGCCCGCCTTTAAGAGGTAGAGGATCGGGAGGGAGGGAGACGCAACAGGAAAGACATATGGGAACATATGTTTATGTATGACTGATTCACTTTGTTATAAAGCAGAAACTAACACACCATTGTAAAGCAATTATACCCCAATAAAGATGTTAAAAAAAAAAAAAAAAAAAAAGAGGTAGAGGATCTACATAAATTATTTGAATTTTTCTGCATGGAAGACTTGACTCTTCTCTCCCATTTATTTATTCAGTCATGTATTTATATCAGTATGGACCCATGGATATTGATTTTATACTTTGGGTTATAATCCAACACTCAGTATTTATTTTGTCGTTCAGATTGTTCCAGCTTTGCCCCTTTCGCTTGGCTCCTGTGTCCCTTTGGTGTACCCCCCTCGTCGTGAGCTTTGTGAGCACGTTCTTACTTTCTGTCACTGTAAGATGCTCCAGGCTCATCTTACATATGTCCAGCCCTAGTCCTAGCATCAGCCATTTCTCCAAGGAGCCCTGCTTACTTTTACTGGAGAATGGTATTAGAAACCACGATCTGGCTACTGTGTGCTGTTGGAAGATCTGCTGCCTCAAGGTCCTCTTAGCTGGCAGATAAAGGAAATATACGTGTGTATACTAACCTGTGTATATACACATATCTATAAATATGAGTTCATTCTGATGGCTCCAACTCTAATCCATTCCACATGGATCATTCTAAGCTTTCTCCCCTTGTTTACCTCTAACTTCTGTCTCCAGCAGTCAGAAATCTGCCTCTTACCCTCTGCCATTTGTTTCTTTAATTGTTCAATTCCAGTGTACCTGCATGGGAGTTGCAGAAATTCTAAGCCGTACCCCGTGGGAAACAACTTTATCAATTAGAGCACTGTGCTAAGGACTTTATTTGTTTATTCATTCATTTTACAGACATCAGTTGAGCACCTGCTTTGTTCCAGAGATGTTCTAAAAATGAAAGACCCATGGTGACTAAGATAGCCAAGTCCCTGCCCAGTGGAAGTCACATTGTAATCAAGTGCTGATTTACCAAATCTACCCCTGGCCAGGCACATGGTGGTAGCTGCTGAAAGCTTTTATAGTGAGGGGTGGCAGTGACATTAAAAGAGAATTCAGGTAGGAGCGGGAGTGGAATTGAGGGGCCAGCTGGGAGCCTACTGCAGTCTTCCTGGGATCCAAGGTCACAGGACGGACACAAGACACATGTCAGAGGGATGACAAAGGCAGAACTGATGGGCATTGTAACTGATTGCATATGGGGCATCTGGGCGCAGGGAGGAGGCCCAGGTGCCGCTGAGGTCGATTCAGGAGTGGAATTAGGGTGAGGTGAGTGAGGCTGGTCATGCGAGTCAGGGTGAGATCCTGTCTTCATTTAAAGTTTTTATTTTGTTCATCTTGGGGTTTTGCATTATTTTGGATTTTTTAAATATTGTATTAAAATGGTATTTATCTTGGGCTTCCCCGGTGGCGCAGTGGTTGAGAGTCCGCCTGCCGATGCAGGGGACGCGGGTTCGTGCCCCGGTCCGGGAGGATCCCACATGCTGCGAAGCGGCTGGACCTGTGAGCCATGGCCGCTGAGCCTGTGTGTCCGGAGCCTGTGCTCTGCAATGGGAGAGGCCACAACAGAGAGAGGCCCGCGTACAGCAAAAAAAAAAAAAAAAAGGTATTTATCTTGATGAAGACTTTTTTCTAGCACCCCTTCATATTTTGCACCTAGTGCAAGGGAGCCACTGGCCTGGCCCAGGCCCTTGGCTGGTAAGAGTAGTCATCAACATGGTCCAAGAGTAAACAGCACGTTGGCATTTCCAGGACACCTCCCCATACCTCTTCTCATTTAAGCTTCATGATTGCATTTTGAAGTAGGTATTATCAGCCCCATTTTAGGAAACTGAGGTTTTGAGAATTTACATGAGTGTGTCAAATTCGCATGGTTTATTAAGTAAAGATCCTCCAGTTTCAAGTTTCAGGCTCTTTGCATAGGAGGAGAAAGAACAATTTGCAGAGGAATGATAGTAAGTCCTGTTACAAAGTGTTTGCGTTTCAGGTAAATGCTGGCTATGAAAGTAAAGAATTCCTAATGAAAGTTTAAAAAAGAAATAGTGATCCTGGGAGAGAGGTTGAAACTGAACAGAGCTTCGGGTTCATGCTCATGGAGACTACATGACATGAGTGACAGATTCCTAAGAAGGGGAGAGTAGACAGAAAAGAGAAGGGGTTGCAGGTCCACCCCTTTGGGGAATCCAGAGTTTTAGGGCATAGAAAGTGGTCAGAGAGGAGCCAGGGACCCACAGGAGTGTAGTTTTTGGAAATCAGGAAAGGAGAGAATTTTAAGGAATTAAAATGAACAACCAGGGCACCACTGCCAAGAGGCAAAGAAGAAGAAGACATCAAAAAGTCCTTTGCAGGCTTCCCTGGTGGCACAGTGGTTAAGAATCTGCCTGCCAATGCAGGAGACACAGGTTCGAGCCCTGGCCCGGGAAGATCCCACATGCCGCGGAGCAATTAAGCCTGTGTGCCACAACTACTGAGTCTGAGCTCTAGAGCCCACGAGCCACAACTACTGAGCCTGCATGCCACAACTACTGAAGCCCGCGCACCTAGAGCCCGTGCTCCACAACAAGAGAAGCCACCGCAATGAGAAGCCCGTGCACTGCTACGAAGAGTAGCCCCTGCTCGCTGCAACTAGAGAAAGCCCGCATGCAGCAACGAAGACCCAACACAGCCAAAAATAAATAAATAGATACATTTATTTAAAAAAAAAAAGTCTTTTGCATTTCACTGTCCCATGAACAGGGAGACTCACCAGTACTTGGTCGTTATAAGATGATGCATAGCCTACTGCACCTTAACTATACAGTTGCACTAAGGGCCTTTTTTTCCCTCTCTGGTTTGGTTTGGCAGTCTGGTACCATCCGGGATGCTTGGTTGAAACAACGCAGTGTGCTGTGGACGTGCACACCCTGCAGAGCGGTACCCACTTCCTTCACCCCAGTGTAATCACAGCTTCAAAGACACACAAATGTTCTCAGCTCAGACACAGCTCAGGGCCTGGCTTAAGACTGTTTACTACCCTCAAATTCAGATAGATTCCACTCCTCCCCAAGTTCCTCCTCCAGTACTTCTGCTATACCAAAAACAAAAGAACCATTTCAAACTGCAATAAACACGACATGAAAATTAGTGCCCAAGTAACTTGTGGGCAATCATTTCAGAGAACCAAAGCCGCTTAGCATACCAATGCCGTGCTGTGCAGGGAGGTTTCCGTGAGCAGAGTCACCCCAGGGGGCCCCATACTAATTTGGCCAAGAGAAGATGGGTGGGTTAAAGGAAACCACTAATGCGGGGAGACCTAAGCATTTCTCCTAAAGATTCTCCAAGAAAATAGCCCTGGTCTACAGATTGAGTTTATGAATTGATGTGAGATTCCCATTCACCAAGGGCACCAATAAGGTTTCATCCCATCAACGGTTCTGGTGAATGTTCGCTGATCCCCCCACTACTTTCCAAGCACGATGCTGGGTATTTTCACAGCGTGTATCTCATTTAGTCATGGGTAGAAAATATAATTTTGTCTAATTTACAGATGAGTAAACTGAGTCTCTGAATTGTCAAGTGGAAGAGAGATGCCATCCCAAATAGCCGTAAACAGAATTCCTTGTCCTCGTGTGGCCTCTCTCCGAATGGAGCTTCGTTTTATGTTATTTTTTAAATTTCCTAGGTTTGGAGGGAGCAATAGAACAGATGGAAAGGAACTGAAGGGGGAGTTTGGAGAGTTGGATTCTGGCACATACATGAACTTGCTCCGTGCCCCTGGGGGGGTGGGTCATTTCACATCCAGGTCCTCGTTTATCTTCCTCTGTAAAAATGAGAGGATGAGCTAATTGCATCACGATCCGGCCCTGCTCATGACCCTCCAAGAGCTGGCAGGATAGGGTGTAAGTTCCTTCGTACCTCTCTCCTCCCCACCTCCTACCCCGCCCTGACACGCATTCACCGCTGTTATGGCTGTGACACGAGTGCCAGGTTCCCTTGATGTTCCCGTGCCTTTGCACATGCTTTCGCTTCTGTTAGGGACCTTCCAGCTTTTCTAACAGTAAGCTCTTCTCTATCTGTGGAACTACAGGTCAAGTGTCCCCTCCCCCTACAGTTTTCTCTGACCCCCTCAAGGAAAGTCTAAGAGACCCCCCTCCACCTTCTTGCCTTGGTCAGGATCCAGTTCACAGCGCATGCTCTCTCCCTCAGCACTCTGAAATGTTGGGTCACTTCTCTGCTGGGTCGTGGAAAAGAGGGGCTGCGTCTGGGGCACCTTGGCATTCCCAACCTCAGGCACAGTGCCTAGCATGTAGTAGGTGCTTGCTGGATGGTGACAGAATGGATGCCTTTCCAAGGCAAACCTCATCTTATCTCCTAAGATGGTGTGGATTTAACTGTGCTCCTGGCAGGGCAGAATATGCTAAGGCAAGAGATAACTGTACCTTTCACATCCATTTCTGTCTTTCTGTGTCATTAACTTTCACATCTGTACTCTACCTCTCCGTCAGCTGACAAGCTGCCTTAGGAGCTTAAATGCATATCGATCATAGCTGAGAGTCCCTTCTGCAACGCAGAGCCCCAATTAGCCTGCATTAGAACATGGGAGGGCCTGATGCCTTTGTAGCTAAGAAGATTATTTTAATATGGAGATCACATCCCCTGGGAAGCCCAGCCACTCCGCCTCCCCTAAACGTCCACCCTGTTGGGAAACCACAGTGTCTAAAGTCACACCATTAACACCCTAAGATGAGGAATTCTCTGTCAAATAGATATGTCATGTGGAGAAATATCAAAGCCATTAGCTATCCTTCGGAGGTATTTTGACTTATCCGATCATCCATCTGTGCATTCATTTATTCATCTGTTCCTTCATTGAGGAGTTACTATGAACGGGTACAAATCCTTTTAACTTCACCCTGAAAAGATACAACTGTTTATTTCCTATACCTGGGGTTAGTAACTCATAATACATAATAATGATAATAGTAATAGCAAATATTTACATAGTTCTTATTATGCACCAAGCACTCACTGTGTTAACAACTTTACTTGTATATGTTAATGTATTTGACCTTCACGATAACCCCAGTAGGTGTGTATCATGTTTTATCATCTTTATTTTGCAGATGAGAAAACTGAGGCAAGGGAACATTTTTTTTTACTATTTATTTTCTTTATTTTTTTGGCTGTATTGAGTCTTAGTTGTGGCATGCGGGATCTTTCACTGTGGCACGGGCTCTTCGTGTGGCACACGGGCTTCTCTCTAGTTGTGGCCTGCAGATTTTCTCTCTCTAGTTGTGGTACACGGGCTCCAGGGCACATGGGCTCTGTAGTTTGCGGCATGCAGGCTTAGTTGCCCTGCAGCATGTGGGATCTTAGTTCCCTGACCAGGGATCAAACCCATGTCCTCTGCATTGGAAGGCAGATTCTTTACCACTGGACCACCAGGGAAGTCCTGGCAAGGGAAGATTTTTAACTTGCCCAAGACCATACCTGTGGCACGTGGCAGAGCTAGGGTTAGACCAGAACATAATCCTAACCACTACCCTGGACTCTTACGGTGGGAAGCTGCCCTAATGGGCAGTCATTTCCCCAGGGATCTGGGCAGAGTGGAAGGAGCATGAGATGGGGAGACTGGACTCCTGGCTTCCCACTCAAAGCTGTGTTTCAGGCCAGGTGTATCACCTGGGCAAAGCACTTAGCCCTTTGGATAACTTTTTAAAAAACGAATCTATCAATATTTAAAAAAGGGAATTGGGTTAGGGTATGACTAACAAAGCCAGAAGGGCTCTCTAACCTCTACAATTCTGCAAATTAGATTTTTTTTCCTCCCAAAGATACTATCAGGACTATTAAAGTGACTGAAGTTTAATGGCTGAAATCAACATCAGCAGAGGACAAACCGTGCTCTGGGCAGCCTGTTCTCAGAGGACCTGGCATCTTATTTGCGGGCCTGTAAAGAAGATGTCGTCTGTGGCTGGGCCCCAATTAAAGCGTTTCCAGGTGGCTGTGGGGAACAGAGGCCCCAAGGCCATGTCCTTGGATGAGCCTGCTGGGGTCACACATGCTCACTGTCACATGATGTCCCCGCATCCTTGTTCCCCAGCTCCAATGGGTGGTGCTCACACTGGTTAGAATTGCAAGGGTGGCTGGAGCATCTCGCACAGGGCAGACGTGATGTGGCCAATGGAACTCCCAGCAGACACTAGGCACATGGAAGAATAACGCACATTTAGGTCCAGGGAGAAGCGGACTGGACACTGTCATTTTTCAGAACAAGTGGCCAGGTATCAGGGACTTTAGGTTTAAGTACAGGGTCTTCAGACAACCTAGCGCTGCCACAGAAAGGCTGTGTGTGAGAAGGAGGAAGGAATACAGACCTTCAAGACAGACATGTGGGTTTAAATCCAAATGCTGACTCTCACTGACTGCACATCCACGGGCAAGTTATTGGCCTCTGTGAGCCTCACTTTTCTCATCTGTAAAATGGGGAATTCTCTTCTCCCTTCTGGGTTGTGGCAATAATCACAAAGGATGTGAATCAAACTCCCAGCTCAGCTCACAGATGTTCCATCAAGTGCAACCATATGTCAGCAGCAGCGACCAAAAGTCACTCTGTTTGGCTGAAGTAGGTGACGTGGGAAGGAGAATAGGAAGAGGTGGTTGAAAACAGAGCTGGGGGTACTTCGTCCATTCAGTATTTATTCATTCATTCATTCTTTCTTTCATTCATCCATTCATTCATTCATTCAATATATATTTTTCAGATACTGACCATGTGCCAGGTAGCATATGGACTAGGGCCAGGTTCATGTATGTGACAGATACAATCCTTGTCCCCAGGCACTTTTTAAAAAAGAAACTTCTTCTTCATGCTAAGAAAATCCTTTTCTTTTTTTTTTTTAATAATATATTTTTTAATTTTTGGCTGCATGGCATGTGGGATCTCAGTTCCCCGGCCAGGGATTGAACCCGTGCCCCTGGCATTGGAAACTTGGAGTCTTAACCACAGGACTGCCAGGGAAGTTGTAAGGAAATCCTTTTCTATTTCTCTTTTGCTAAGAGTTTTTAAAAAGTCATAAATAGCTATAGAACTTTATGGAATGCTTTTTCTCATCTTGTTGAGATGGCTATATATTTTCTCCTTTAACTTTTTTTTTTTTTCGGTACGCGGGCCTCTCACCGCTGTGGCCTCTCCCGTTGCGGAGCACAGGCTCAGCGGCCATGGCTCACGGGCCCAGCCGCTCGGCGGCATGTGGGATCTTCCTGGACCGGGGCACGAACCTGTGTCCCCTGCATTGGCAGGCGGACCCTCAACAACTGCGCCACCAGGGAAGACCATCCTTTAACTTTTTAAACTAAATTCTTAGACACAGAATCATTGGGTTAAAGAGGTTAAACGTTTGCAGTGTTGAGACATTTTGCTAATTGTCCTTCGTAAGAGTTTGTTCTGTTTATCTGCTCCACCCCCATGATAGTAGATGGGCGTGCCAACTTCAACACACCCTCAGTACAAATTCACTCTTATTTTCTTGTTCCTACCTGATAGTTGAAACGTGGGGTGTGTGTCAGTTTGGGTCCTCCAAGAAGCAGATGTCAAGATGGGATTACACATTCAAGAGAGTTATTGTGGGGGGAATGGGGAGGGGCCGTCAGATGCCAACTCAGGGCTGACTCCATGAAGGACAGAGGAAGAAAGGAGGGCTGGGAGGCAGAGTCTAAGATTCAAGAAAGTTCTTAGAAAGTTTCAGCCAGGCCGGTGGGGTCGTCAAGCCAGAGTCGCCCTCAGAGGAGTTTCCTTCATACTGGAAGGGGCTGCACTAGTACCTCTGCCAGCTACATTCATGGGTAGGCAAGAAGCCCTGGGAAGTGCGGCCTGGGGGCAGATGAAGTGGTGAATTCAGAGCACAGCCAGAGCTGTCTATCAGTTACCACTCCTCCCACCAGCAGGAGAGCCGAGTACACAGTTTCATGGCTGCCGCAGGCTGCTTATTTTATTCTTGATAATTTGCTGGAGTTTCCCTATAGATTATGTATATGAACCATTGTGAACATTGCAGATATTTCCCTCCGTTTATTGAATGTCTTATGATCTCTTGGGAGAGAGAAGGGAAGACTGTCATAAAGGAAAGAAATTCTAAATATTTAGACAGAAAAATCTAACCATTTTCTAAACAGCTTTTGGGTTATGTTTTTCTTTCTTTTCTTTCTTTTTTGGGGGCATTCTTGGAAGGCTTTTCTCTCCACCACACACGTTTAAAAAATATTCACTCATCAGTACAGACTAAGCCATACAGACTCAACTGAACTGAACTGCCAGTTTGCAGGAAACACAGTGCATGGAGAAACATGTTCAGTGACACCAGGGGATGTAGCTGGCAGAATCCAGACTGGGAATCCAGTGGGAAACTGCAGGACCAGCGACCCTGACTCTTCATCAGAGAAATTGCAAGGATGGAGAAAAACGAGTTGAAGGTGGGGAACTAGTGGGTTAGAAGAGACTTGAGAACACTGTCAAACAACCTCAATAAACGGACCCCTCCCTAAAAGTGGGACAAACAGGGAAGTTTGAAAACTGATTGAATATTTGCTATTAAGAAATTATTTTTTAGAGTGATAATGGAACTGTGGTTATGTTTGAAGAAGAATGTTTCTGTCTTTTAGAACCAGAAGCAGAAATACTTTCACCTGAAGTGATGTGCAGTCTGGGATCTGTTTCAAAGTCACCCAAGGAGGACAGAAATGGCTGGGGCTACAAATGAAGTGGGATTGGTTATGACGACTCTTTCGAGTGGGTGGTACGTCCTTGGAGACTCACTGTACTATTCTTTCTATTTCTGTATGCATGTAAGCTTTTCCCATAATAAAAAGTTTAAAAATGTTATCTATCAGAAAAACACACATGTGCACCACATACATACACACACACACACACACACACACACACACACACGGGGAAAAAGCAAGCAAGGACTCTGGAGTCAGAATTTCGGTGTTTAAACATCATTTTCACACTTATTAGCTGGGTGGCCCTTGGGGACTTATCTAACCTCTTTGTGCCTCTGTTTCTCATCAGCAAAATATGGAAACTATTATTCCCTATCTCGTAGGACTGACAGAAGGATTAAATGAGATAAGACATACGAAGCACTTTATGGAGAACCTGGCACATTGCATATCGATTCTACAAATGTTCATTGGATGCCTCAAATACACCAGACACTGTACCCAATGCAGGGATGAGCTAGTGTTGTTTTATTTTTATTGATACTATCACAGTAGTCATTTTGTGATTCTATCTCTTATATGTCTGTCTTTTTCCATCTGGAATTTATTTTGGTATAAGGAGGAACACTGGGAACTTTTTAAAGATGTTTTGCCAATTATCCATCTTATTCATTAAATATTCCTTTTTTCCTCCACTGAGATGAAACATTCTCGTACTAAATTCATATGTTTATTTCTGGACTTCCTGTATCCTTTGATACTCTTCTAATGATTTTTTTTTTTTTTTTTTTTGTCTAGTAGCCTTTATAAGTCTGTTTTTAATTCTTGGCAAGTTTAAGGGAAGAAAAATAGTAATTTTTTAAATGTTTGGGGTTTTTTTCTAATTTAAGAAAGCATTGGGCTTCCCTGGTGGCGCAGTGGTTGAGAGTCCGCCTGCCGATGCAGGGGATGCGGGTTCGTGCCCCGGTCCGGGAGGATCCCACGTGCCGCGGAGCGGCTGGGCCCGTGAGCCATGGCCGCTGAGCCTGCGCGTCCGGAGCCTGTGCTCCGCAACGGGAGAGGCCGCAACAGTGAGAGGCCCGTGTGCCGCAAAAAAAACAAAACAAAAAGAAAGCATAATATTTTTGTTTCTGTTTTACTTATTAGGGACTTTTGCCTTCTGTCCATCAGGTCCCTCCACAAAGGACAGAGCAGATTGTACAATGATCTGCCAAACTCAGGACAATGGGCCAACAGGGATTTCATCCTCATGGCTGATCGGTAGGCAGGAGGGGGAGGACCTGGCATCCTTTGGTGACACCAAGTCAGGGTGCCTGCAGTCAGATCCAGGGTCTGGGCCTCTGCGTCTTCGCCCAAGTTCCTTTCCGCTCTCTGACTGGAATGGTTAGGTCCACATCTTACGTTATTTAAAATATCAGGGCAGTACCTCCCAGAGTTGTTTTAACCACTGTTTAAAAACCATGCAACTCTGGACATATATACACTACCAAACATAAAATAGGTAGCTAGTGGGAAGCAGCCGCATAGCACAGGGAGATCAGCTCGGTGCTTTGTGACCACCTAGAGGGGTGGGATAGGGACGGTGGGAGGGAGGGAGACGCAAGAGGGAAGGGATATGGGGATACATGTATGCATATGGCTGATTCACTTTGTTGTACAACAGAAAGTAGCACAGCATTGTGAAGCAATTATACTCCAATAAAGATGTATTGAGAAAACAAAACCCATGCAGCTCTAATTTTTACGTACTTGGTGCTGAGGATCTAAAGTTTCTGTGTGTATTCATGATGAGCAATTTTTACCTTTTCTTGATAAAACCCTAGGAGTGGATGAAGTTGACATTTATTGAGTGCCTATTGTAAGAAAGACACTTTATATGTGTTGACTGCCTTTTCCCCTCTTCTGCCTCCTTTGGATGGGCTCAACCTTTCTTGGTTACTGCAAGGGGGATGAGAGTAGTTGAACCAGCGAAACACTGCAACTGCCCCAAACCACAGCAACCACACAAGCTCATAAGCCATGGAGACCATGAACTCTGCCTGTCCCAGCCCGAGACCCACTGCGGGGACAGAGTAAGCAGGCACAGGAGGCCATGCAAGTTTAGGAGCATGTAGCTTTTCTTTTCTTTTTTTCCAGTTTGAAACCATCCCACAGGAGAATGAACGGGCAAGTTCACGATGCTCTCAGACATGCAGTCCAACTCTCTCTCACTCTGAGTGCATGCGTGTACCAGTCTGTTTGTCTCTCAATGATCTCTCTTCCCCAAACAATGTCCTTTTTCATCTTCTATCAAATGCAGCTCAAGCTCTGCTCCAATGCCCGTTCCAAGGGGGATCTCCTGAGACCATGTGTTCCTCTCTGTCTCTGGCACTGTTTACTTCTTCGCATGACGATGGACCCCACACCAGGGTGGTTACCCACACACCTGGTCTTAAGCAGACCCTTCAGTACCTTGGCTGACATCCCCTGAGTCCCTGGTTCCCGTCACTCACGAGGCCACAGGGATTTGAGCCTCCTCGTCTTCCTTTCTTGCCTAAGTTCCCTTACGTCTTACTGACCACGATATCACCTCACCCCCAACTCAGCACTTGATCTTCCTGCCGCCGTCACACACAAAGTGTTTCCAAACATACATGTTACGCATCACATGATTTTCCACCTTTTTGACTAACTGAACCCATTCGAACTAAATGTATTTCTCTCTTCCAGTTCAGTAGGTTTCTTTCCCGCTCAGAACTACCCAAGACGTGTGTATTGTTTCATTGAACCACCACTCACTTTGCAAGGTGCAAAGGGGAAAAAATGAGAGAGCTTAATTTAATTACCAGAGTCCCACATGATACACAGCAAAACCAGGATCCGAGGGTACAGATCTCTGACTCCGAATCTCATCCTCTTCTCCTCCAGGGCTCTGCCTCTCCTTCCTGCTGCCCCCGCCACTTATGTTCCCACAGGATGATGTAAAGTGTCCAGGATCAGGGTTTGGGAATTCAGAAACATGGCTTGAGGTTTACTCTTTATATTGGTGTCAGCTGGGTGAGGTGTTTTGAATCTTCTGAAAAATCCCAGGGAAATTCGATCAACGGAGCTTATCCTAAATATTACTATTCAGAGAAGTCCTTGAAATACTAAATATAATCCTGTAGCTGAAAAAATTCGCTCATTAAAGAGATTTTGAATTATGGACCAAGACGTCAGATAACAGATCTATAGGGAGTTGAATGTATGACAGGATTTCACCATATTTATTAATTCATTTCTTTAAGAAATAGAACAGAAGTGCACAATTATTTTCTCCTTATTATTCTTTTAGTAACTCTAGCTGAACAGGGACTGGGCAGATAAAGGCAAGTAGAATGCACCAGCCTGTGTTTGGGCTCATGAGAAATAGTAGAGCTTACATTTTGGGGAATATCTTTAGTATGTGACAGAAATTCATTAGGTAGATAAGACGAGCACAGTGATTTGATAGGGAAGAATGGTGTTTGCTTCTAGAAAACTGGGCACCAACCTCAATAACTCACTCTCTCCTGCTCATTGCTTTGGTACAAAGCTTAGTAAAATGCAGCCTAAGAGGTGAACACGTGCTTACCTTTAAGCTGGATTGGGGACCCAGGCATCAGAGAAGGCATCTAAGACGGGCACTGTGACAAACCAGCTCCAGGATCTGAGGCAGGTCCCCTCCTCTCAGTGTCCCCATGTAGTAGTTTCCTGTGGCTGCCATAACAAATGGGTGACTCCAAACAAGAGAAGTATACTTCGTCCCAGTTCAGGAGACCAGAAGCCCCAAATCAAGATGCCGACGGGGCTGGTTCCTTCTGACGGCTCTGGGGAGAACCTATGCTCTGCCGTTTCCTTCACTTCATTAGTGTTGCCTGCAGTCCTGGGTGTTTCTGGACTTGTGGGCACATCGCTTCAGTCTCTGCCTTCACATGCCTTCTTCCCTGTTTCCGGGTCTCTGTGTGCAAATTTCCCTCTTCTTACGAGGACACTCATCTAATCCAGTTTGACCTCATCTTAACTTGATTATACCCACAAAGACCCTATCTCAAATAAGGTCATATTTACAGGTACCAAGGTTTAAGACTTGAACGTGTCTTTTGGGGGCTAGAACTCAACCCACACCATTCTTAATTGAAGGGATTGGAAGAAGTTTTATTGCAACAGAAGAGTTGTAGTCTGCCAAGTAGCTCAGCCAGTTTAGCCTTGTATTATGTCTCCTCTTATAACAAAACATGCTTAGGAAGTGTCAGAATTGGAGAATGGGAGGCTTTCGAAAATCTGGAAGTGGGACTGTCTAGGTGCACACATCACAGTGAAGTGTGAATGCTGGCAAGGGCAGCCGCGGAGCACTTACATTGTGACTTGGAGTTTGTTTAGCAGGAAATGTCATATTTGTACATAAGGTTTGAAATGATATCCTAGTTGGCTAGTTTGAAATTAAAAAAAGGTTCATCATTTTGGCCCAAGTGCTAATGTTGACCTGATTATTTAAAAGCATTTTTAAATGGCATAAGATAAAGGTCAAATACCTCATAACTCTCTAACTTCTGCCAAATGGAGTTGGAAAATTTTGTAATTTCATAGCATGGCAGCAAAGGCCCAGGATACTCTAGCCAGGCCCCCTCCAACCTCCTGAGTCAAGGCTCCTTACCTCTCACCTCCCACTTCTGTCACAGCAAGACAGCCCTCATTGTTCGGGCTTCCTAGATGCGTCCCCATCTTTGTGCTTTGTTCTTGCTCTTTTTCCTAGAATTCTATCCTCTCCCCATATGTTCCTTCCTCCACTGATCAACCTCCACTCCCTGACTGCAATGGATTGAATGTTTGTGTCCCTCCAAATCCACGTGTTGAAATTAACCTCAATGCAATGGGTTTTGGAGGTGAGGCTGTTGGACGGTCATTAAGTCATGAGGGTGGAGCCCTCATGATGGGGTCAGTGCCCTTATAAGAGGAGACGGAAGAGGGCTCTCTCTCCCTCTTTCCACCACGTGAAGGTACAACAAAAAGTGGGCAGTCTACAACTGGAAGAGGCTCTCCCCAGAACCTGGCCACATTGGCACCCCGATCTAGACTTCCAGCCTCCAGAACTGTGAGAAATGAGTTTCTGTTGCTCAGAAGCCACCCAGTCTATGGAATTTTGTTATAGCCGCCACATCTGACTAATACACCATCTCGCCCATCTTTCAAGGAAGGCCACGTTCAAATGCTGCTGTTTTAGGCAAAAGCTGTTCTCTTACTGATGAGAATCCTGATGATGATAGTCCGGGGAGGTCGTTTGACAACCATCTGCTGTGACTGAGCCCCATTTATGTGGCAGCCTCAGTGCTGGTAATGCAGTGACCCCAGAACCCACCCCCATCTCTGCCTGATGGAGCAGGAAGTCTCCCGAGGCTGAATGGGCTCTTATGATACCTAAAAGCATTCTTTGACCTCTGAGTGTTAGAAAGAGGCGGTAAGAAAATCATTGATTTGAGCTGCACCTGTACTTTGAAATGTATTTAACGCTGTGTTTACTGAAAAATTAACTTTAGTAAATTCCATATGACAGTTATTACATCGTATTTTCTCAGCTGCAAGATCGTATCTTTTCAAATGTCGATGGACCTGAAACCAGGCTGCAGCTTACAACTGACTTTGAAAAGAACCTGCCTTTTGTGAAAATGTTGTCTCTGCCTGTCTGGTGCTGTTACCTAACGTGAGTTATTTGACTTGGCAGTACCACGTAGAGTTGGATTTTATCTTAAATTGAATCCCTAATTGTCACTTGCAATGTCTTCAAAAAGATTACCTTCTGGTGCAATGTTAAAACAAAAGTTATTATGGGCAGAAAAGCCTGAGCGTAGAGCTCCAAGTGGTAAATTTACTGAGAGTGAAGTGAATATCTATGGCTGGAGGTCCCACGCTGCCTCATTGTCTTGAAAGCAACAATCAAGTGTTTACAGGATCTGGGAGGGAGAATGCAAATCTACAACCTAAATGGCTCCAGTGTGTGTGTACATAATTTTGTATTTATTTTCCTTTTTCCAGCTTTGTTGGGAATTCCCTGGTGGTCCGGTGGTTAGGACTCCATACTCTCACTGCTGAGGGCTCGGGTTCAATCGGGTTAGTTTTCCCAGTGGGAAAACTAAAATCCCAACTGCGTGGTGTGGCCAAAAAAAAAAATATGTTTCTAGCTTTGTTGAAGTATAAATGATATACAAAACCACAGCTCATATTTAATGTCTACAATTTGATGAGTTTGGACATATGCATACACCCTGATACCATCACCACGGTCAAGGTTATAAACATATCTATCACCTCCAAAAGTTTCTTTGTGTCCCTTTGCTTTTGTATGTGTGCGGTGAACTGAGATCTACCCTCTTAACACATCTTTAGGTGCACAATACATATTGTTAGCTGTGGGCACTCTGTTGCACAGCAGGTCTCTAGAAGGTCCTCATGTTACATATATCTGCAACTTTATACCCACTGAGCAACTCCCCACTTTCCCCTCTTCCCATCCCCAGGCAGGTACCATTCTAGTCTCTGCTCCTAGGAGTCTGACTATTTTGGTACCACATGTAAGTGGAGTCACGCACTATCTGTCCTTCTGTTACTGGCTAATTTCACTTAACATAACATCTTCCAATTTCACGCATGTTGCGGCAAAAGAATTTCCTTCTTCTTAAAGGCTGAATAATACTCCATGGTGCAGACGTGCCACATTTTCTTTATCCGTTTATCTGTTGATGGACATTTGGGTTGTTTCCATATCATGGCTATTGTGAATAATTCCGAAATGAACATGAGAGCACAGATAGCTTTTCAAGATCCTGATTTCCATTCTTTTGGATATATACCCAGGAGTGGGATTGCTGAATCACGTGGTAGTTCTATTTTTAATTTATTTTTTTAAAGATTTAATGGTGCTAGTATCTGATTTTTCTTACTTTTTATACTGTACTACATTTGTGCCCATGGTCATACATATACAGCTCCCTGATAGATACTTTTTTTTTTTTTAAAGAAGATGTTGGGGGTAGGAGTTAATTAATTAATTAATTTATTTTTGCTGTGTTGGGTCTTCGTTTCTGTGTGAGGGCTCTCTCTAGTTGTGGCGAGCGGGGGCCACTTTTCATCGCGGTGCGCGGGCCTCTCACTATCGCGGCCTCTCTTGTTGCGGAGCACAGGCTTCAGACGCGCAGGCTCAGTAGTTGTGGCGCACGGGCCTAGTTGCTCCACGGCATGTGGGATCCTCCCAGACCAGGGCTCGAACCCGTGTCTCCCGCATTGGCAGGCAGATTCTCAACCCCTGCGCCACCAGGGAAGCTCCTATGTTTAATTTTTTGAGGAATCTCTATACTGTTGTCCACCACTTCCCCACCATTTTACATTTCTACCAACAGTGTACAAGGCTTCCAATTTCTCCACATCACCACTAGTGCTTATCTTTTATTTATTTTATTGTATTTTCTGATAACGGCCATTCTAACAGGTGTCACTTAGTGTCTCATTGTGGGTTTGATTTACATTTCCCTGATGATTAGTGACGTTGAGCAGATTCTCATATACCTTTTGGCCATTCATATGTGTCCTTTTCAGAAATGTCTGTAGATAAGTAAGTTTTCGTCCTGTTGTGAGACACGTAAAATGATGGCACAAGTCAGGCACAGAGTTAACTGTGTTAACTGACCAATCCCTTAGAACAGATTAGCAAACATGAAAGCTGGATTAGTGTGACTGACCCACCCTGATGCAGGCGGGTGACTTAGGAGTCACGAGCTGACTTCCACGAGAAGCTCTCTACCTTCCACCAACAGGAATTCAATTAAAGAAAAAAGCCAAAATGTTGAGCTAAACCAAATAGGAAATCCAGACAGAGCATCAGTGTTCTTCAATAAGCCTTGAACTATACTGTCATTCTTAGGACACTAAAAAGCCAGAGAAGTTATGGCTTTAGAAGTTATGGCACTAAAAGCATGCCTCCATGGTTCTCTGCAATCAATGCCAATGGACTAAGGTGAGTGAAACTTCAGACTCTGACTATGGTAAGAGCTCTCAGCTTAAACTTAAACTGTGAAACTGAAGAAGAAAGGGGTATAAATGAGCAGATTGTCTTCTAGGTTTTCTTTCATTCACATTTAACATAAAGCTACTTTTTTTTTTCTTCTAAAAGCTGTTACTGCATTTGTGGATAGTTAATAATTTTTGAAACTCATAGAAGCAGAGACTAGAATGGTGGTTGCCAGGGGATGGGAGGAGGGGAAACAACCACATTGTTCAATGGGTATACAGGATGAGTAAGTTCTAGGGATCTGCTGTGCAACATCATACCGCAGTTAACAATACGTATTGTGCACTTAAAGATTTGTTAAGAGGGTAGACCTAATAAGGTCTTGCCACAAGAAATTTTAAAAAGGGCACATGAGGAACTTTTGGAGAGGAGGGATGTTTATTACCTTGATTGTGGTGATGGTATCAGTGTGTGCATGTGTCCAAACTCATCAAGTTTTATATGTTAAAAGTACACAATTTAATGTCATTTATACATCAATAAAGCTGATAAAAAAAACAAATAAAAATCAAATTAAGGGAATACAAGTCTGTTTGGTTACACTTGAAATGCCAACCTCTCCTAGTTGGGAACTGGTGCAGTTCTTGCCCTAGGGTAGCTGAGACTTTCTGGTCCTATCCAGACCCTCTTCTTGATGACTTTGGTTCTTCATTTTACATCTATCCTCATCAGAATCCCATGCTGACACACAGCTCTTGCCACTTTCTGTTATCAGTGTTTACCACGTAGGGATTTGCATTTGGATGACGCCATGGAAAACTCAAATAACAGTGACATAAACAATATAGGTTTATTGTTCTCACAAAAAGATACGTTCAAAAGTAGGGGGTGGCTGGTATTCGTTCAGGGCCCGTGACACTATGTTATTCTTAGCCTTTTTTTTACATGGTTGCAAGGTGGGTGCAGCAGTTCCAGCCACCAGATCTGTGCTCCAGGCAGGAGCATGGAAGAAGAAAAAAGACATATGGGAGAAGAATTTTCTCCCTTTGAGGAGCATTCCTGGGAACACAACCGCAAAACTTTTATTTACTTCTCATAGGCTGGAAGAGTACAAAAGGCTGGGAATTGCAGGAATATTTTAAAGCTGGGTTCCTTGTTATATGCCATAAATCATAGATTTTTTAAATAAAGAAGTCAGAGAAAGAGGATATCAGTAGGCAACCGTAGTGTCATAGGACGTTCCTATGACAAAACAGAGAATGTTTTCTTCTTTTTATCTGTAATTGCTCAAAGAAGGTCACAATTTAGGATAGCGTCTTCCCTATTTGTGGTCCGCAGCTCTGTCTGGCCCCGTTCCTAGTCTGAGACTGAGCAAATTCATTCAATGAGAAAAGCACAAGTTAGTTTGTTTTCCCAACATGGAGCCTTTTCTGCACAGTACACTCTGATGTCACGGAAGCAAAGTTCATATACCCCTGGGTTTGGCAGGAAAAGCACAACGTTAAAAGTGCTCCTTATTAGCTACAAAAAGAGTCATCCTTATTGCACAGAAATCAATGATTGAAAAACCCTTCCTAGGTTGCATTATCAAATATCCTTCCTGGCTGTGACACTTGAGGAGTCTATCCTGCAACCCTCCCAATTTGGCTACACCTAGGATTGAATCGACTACTCCATCAAAAATTGAAGTTGTAACATTTGATTATTAACATTCTCTTCAGGTTTACACTGGTACGATCCCACTGTTGGGATTCATCGTTTCCTCATATGGGCTCTTTTGCCGATGTGTCAGGATTTGTCTCTGCCCTGTGTGGTGATTCACACATGTCTGCATCCCCACTGGACTGTGGGCTGCTTGAGAGCCAAGATTTTGGTTCTCTCATCCCAGCATCCCTTCCACAGCATGATTCCTCAGTAATATCAGTTGAATACAATGGACTCCTCTTGTGAAGTAGGTCCTTATCTATGCTGAGGGCTGTCAAAAGCCTCTCCTCTCTCCATCTCCCAGTGTCTGTCATTTCTGCCCATCATGGTGGCTAATACGGCAATGCCAATAGAATAACAATCACCATGGACAGAGCCATAAACTAGGTATCTTGCACACTTTGCATCTAATTCTCCATCAAACTGGAGAAGCAGTGAAGGTTAGAGAGGAAGCTGATCCCCAGAGTAAAAAGAAGAAGTCCCTTGGCCAAGGTTGCAAAGTGACATCTATCGTTTGAATCCAGATTTGACTCCAAAGCCATGTTTGACTGAACCCAGGATAGCGCAGCCTGCATTTTAGTGGGCTAGATGTTGACTTGTAGAGTGTTGTGGCTGTTACAGAAGAAACGTGGACCTAAAGCTGGAAATAATGGTGGCTTGAAAATTAAAAGTCCGCAGTTGTTGAAATGCGCCCTTTAGCAACAAACTCACACCGTTGTCTAGAAAGAAACCTCTTGAATGCTCTGAAACCTCATGCAAAGATTCTCCTATGTCTCCAAAGCATAATAAATAAATATCATCCTATTTAACGCACTAATAACATGTGTTCTCTGGTCAATACAAATACCCAACTGAGAAAGGCGGGCACATTCTAGCTCTAAGACCTGATTGTGGGCATCCACGTGGTACTATGTGAAAAGCACACACCTAGGCGTCAGAGAAGCTGGGCTCCATCCCTGGCAATGCTATGAATTTGCTGCACTGTCTTGGGCAAGATGGTTTCCTCTTGGGAGCCTCAGTTTCTTAATTTGTAAAATGAGTGTGGTTAGGTGATTTATAAAGTCCCTTCCCTTGCTACATTTTACATTTTATGGTTTCTATTTTGATGCCACTTGCTGACCTTCCACTTTCGTTGCATAAAAGATGCACATTCTTTTTTTTTTTTTTGCGGTACGCGGGCCTCTCACCGCTGTGGCCCCTCCCATTGCGGAGCACAGGCTCCGGACGCGCAGGCTCAGCGGCCATGGCTCACGGGCCCAGCCGCTCCGCGGCACGTGGGATCCTCCCGGACCGGGGCACGAACCCGCGCCCCCCGCATCGGCAGGCGGACTCTCAGCCACTGCGCCACCGGGGAAGCCCAGGATGCACATTCTTATATTGAGCTACTGGGAGGGAAATTTCTCTTCTTTTTAAAGACATCTGCCCCACTCTCCCTCCCAGCTCACTTTCTTTTTGCACTGAGAAGCACAGTGAGACTCGAATGAGTATTTCCACAGTCCCTGGCACACTACTCCGTGCTCAGGTCGAGACAGATTCCTAGACGGCTTATTTCTAGATCAAAGCATTGAACTACAGCCTGGCCCTGGGACCTAGCCCCAATTCCTGGAGTGCCACATGGACCTGTTGTCAAGGCCATCAACCTCTACAGAGCATCCCTCAGAGAAGGAATAATCTGAGTGATGACTGTCTAAGCGGATGCCCAGTATTTTACGATTCCGAAAGCACCTTACCTCCAATATCTCTACTTATTTGTTACCCTTGAAAGGTAGAAAGATCACATGGATAACAGCAGGGCCGTTGGTTAAACAACGTTCTTTGGGCATAGAGTTTCAAGAGGCAGAGTTTGGCTGGACCCAACTGTGGGACTCCTACTCTCCTGCTCTGTCCTCTGCCTGTAGTTATAGAAAATCATGTATGGTCCCGGGTAGCCCTCTCTGTTTCCTCATTGAGCCACATACCGAGAGAAAGCATAACACGGATTTCTCCTTGGAGCCTGGACCACCTGGAACCCCTGGGTGTAGACTGCCCATCTGGGGGTTCTGGGCACCTGTATATATGTGGCTGACCTGGCCCTACGCTGACCACTCACTCACACAACAGCAGAGTTGGGACAGAGCAGAGCCTGGGGGAACAGGCAAGGAAACTAGAGAGAAGAGACTTCTCGTTCTGTGTCAGCCATAACTTACAAGGTGACCTGGAGCAAGCCCCTCCTCTCTTTGTGCCTCAGTCTTTTTATCTGTATCCTTATCTGTATCAGTATCCTTATCTCTTATCTGTAAAACAAAGGGTTTGGAATCAACACTGGCCAAGCTCCCTTCAGCTCTGACACTCAGCGCTGTGATCTAATCCTTAGCTGGCTCTCACTGGGCATCGTGATCTTGGCCTTCAAGTCTCTGGGTCTCCTTTTTCCTCTCCACCATACACACATTGCAGTCATAATACCTGTTTCTGACTTCATGTTCAGTCTTCTCCCTTTTCTCTGCTCACAGCAGAACCTCTCCATTCTTTATCTGATACTTCAGGGGCAGGTAACAAAAACTCCCATGCAAACCATTTTTAATAATAAAATTGTATTAGTCTGGGTTCTCTAGAGAAATCGAACCAATAGGAGATAAATATCAAGAAATTTACTGTAAGGAATAGGCTCACATGCTTAGGAGGCTGAGAAGTCTAAGATCTCCGATTGGCAAGCTGGAGTCCCAGGAAAGCCAGTGGTGTAAGTTCCAGTCTGAGTCCAAGTTCAAAGGCAGGAGGAGACGGATGACCCAGCTTGAATATCCACGTCCCAGCTCGAAGACAGAGGGACCAAATTATCCCTTACTCAGGCCTCCAGTGGATTGGAGGATGCTGACACACAGAGGGGAGGGCCATCTGCTTTGCTCAGTTCACCAATTCAAACACTAATCTCTTCAGGAAGCACCTTTACAGACATACCCAGAAATCACGTTTAACCAAATATCTGGGCACCCTGATGCCCAGTCAGCTTGACACATAAATTAACCATTGCAGAAATGTAATTGGCTTGTGCATCTTAAAAGTCTAGCAGCTCAGGGGAGACAGCCAGGACTCTACGTCTCTCAGCATCTTCAGATTCCACTTGCTTGGAGTTTGCACCCTTCTCAGGATGCTTCTTTCTACATGGCTCCAAGGGGCTCTTTCTGGGGCTACATGCTTCCTTGTTCACCCAGAGCTGGAGTGTGGCAGGAAGGCAACTCTTTTAACATCTAATGGAATCAACACACCTATGCTCAGTCCGGAGGCAATGATATGGCCTGGGGGATGAATTATGCTAATAAGTTTGGACTTAAGCCCTGGGCGGCCCCAGGGCTGGACCTGAGCCTGCCTCACTGCAGCACGGGCTGTGCTGAGGAAGGGGTCATTAAGCGAAAACTGGGCGCAGGTACCAACAGAAGGCAATGGATACTGAGTGGCCCCAAACACCAATTGTTTGTTGCAACCATTCAGCTGAAGAGTTCCCTTGGGTGGTATACTAGTTTACGATGGCCATTAAATCAAATCACCACAACCTTGATGGCTTGAAACAATACAAATTGATTCTTACTGTCCTGGAGGCCACAGGTCTGAAGTCAGTTTCACCGGGCTGAAACCAGGGTACTGGCTGGCCTCCACTTCCCCCCAGACTCCCAGGGAGAATCCTTTTCCTTGCAGGTTCCAGCTTCTAGAGCTGCATTCCTTGGCTCATGGCCCCTTCCTGCATCTTCAAAGCCAGCAGCACAGCATCTTCAGATCTCTCCCAGCTCCTGCGGCGACCCCTCCTTCTTCTCTCTCTCTCTCTTTTTTTTTTTTTTTTTTTTTTTTGTGGTACGCGGGCCTCTCACTGTTGTGGCTTCTCCCGTTGCGGAGCACAGGCTCCGGACGCGCAGGCTCAGCCGCCATGGCTCACGGGCCCAGCCGCTCCGCGGCATGTGGGATCTTCTGGGACCGGGGCACGAACCCGCGTCCCCTGCATCGGCAGGTGGACTCTCAACCACTGCACCACCAGGGAAGCCCTCTCTCTTTCTTTTATCTGACCCTCTCACCTCCCTCTTATGAGGACCCTTGTAATGACATTGGGCCCACCCCCAAACCAGGATCATCTCCCCATCTCTAGATCCTTAGCATAATCACATCTGCAAAATCTCTTTTGCCATAGAGGTAACATTCACACGTTGTGGGGATCAGGACCTGATATCTTTGGGGGCCATTATTCAACCTACCAGAGGGGCCTCTTCTGCTGCCCTGGGCAGGATTAAATGTACCCTTTTCTGTGCTTCCCAGGCCTTTATTCACACCTGCGCTTGGCATTTATCACAGTCTCATCATGGAATCCTGTATGTATTTACAAGTCTGTCTCCCCCACTAGGCTATGAGCACCTTGATATTAGGAACCCTTTATTTCCTGAAATCATGGCTGGCCCAGAGCAGGTTCCCAGTGAATGAATGAATGAACTTCTTCACTGGAGCAAAGGTTATACAAGTTGAAGGCACAAGGCCTGAGGCAACCTGGAACGGAGGATGACTTAGAGACAGCATAGGGTTAATGCCAGGACCCTAAATCCCAGTCCCAAATCTCCAGGCCCCTTCTGCTGCCTCCATCCTGAGAGAGTTGGGTGAGCACATCTTGTTTCCTGAAGCTTATTTTTAAAATCCCTCAGTATTAGCAGAGCAACACTGTGGCTATAGATAGAAGCCATGGATTTCATGATCAGAGAAAATGAGTCCATCATATTAAAAAAAACACACACACTATTTATAGCCCAAGGATTTCCACAGCCAAGCATACTCACTGCAAACCCCTGGCAGATCCTTCTCCCAGCCGTACAGGGCTCACGGAAACGTGGCAGGGGGAAAGTATGCTCTTCTAAATAGCATTTATTGTTGAAAAACCACTTTCCCAGGGAGAGGGTCATGCAAAATGTATGAAACTGACAGGAGTCTTTTAGAAGACAAGAATCACATTGCTGGTTGTAGAGTAGCTCAGGCTTCTGACGAGACCAACAGTGGGTGAGGATGAAGAAATCATGCAAAGATATTCAAAAAGAAACAGACCGGGCAGGTCAGAAAACCAAGGACACAGCAGGCCGCTCTGAAACAGTATTAACAGCCAACCTGCTCTGAGCACTTACGGCACACCAGGCACTGTGTTAGGGTCTTAAACGCATTATTTCCTTTCATCATCTCAACAGAGCAGGGCATGATGGAACTGTTATTCCTGACCCATATTACAGATGAGTAAACCAAGGCACAGAGAAGTTGAGTAACTTATCTAAGGTTTGGGCTAGACCTGGGATTGGAGAGGGAGCCGGCACCCTCAAGCTCTGAACTGGATCGTCTGCATGATGGTTTGGGGAGCAGGGAGGTGGTGGGATGGAGAACCCTGTGCTCCTGCCTGAACTTTGGCTTTCAAGGCCCCCATGATCAAGTTCCATCCATACCTGCAGTGTGACCTCTTCCTTTTCTTGCTAACTTCTCCTCTGTCCTTTCTCTCCTCTCACAGAATGCGTCGTAGCAAGGTAGGTTGCCACCTTCATGGCTTACACTGGGCGGTGCTGTTCACCAACTCGCCAGCCAGCCTGGGATGCTGTGACCAATCAGGGTAGCAGTTGGCCATAGGCAGCCAGGGCCGTCCTGCCAGGGCCACCCTGCAGTTTTGCTCTGACCCCGCGCGGTGGCCTCTCTTTTTGCTAGTGAGATCCCTTCCTCATTGCTGCACCCCACCCATCCTACCCCCTCCTCAGAGGGCTTCTCTGATTACTCCAGCACTTGTCAATTTTCTCCAATGGCCCTGTCTCCCTAGAGAGCCAGACTATTAAAATTGCTCCCATCATGAGACCCTAAACATCCTTGGAAAAAGCAGACGCTGCAGGAGCCAGCTGTCAGCACGCAGGGCATAGACGGTCACAGAGCTGAAGCCAGTTCCTAGTATCAAGGTGCTCATAGCCTAGTGGGAGAGACAGACCTGTAACTACACACAAGATTCCATGATGAGACTGTGATGAACACCAAGCATAGGTGTGAATAAAGGCCTGGAAAGCACAGAAAAATGTACACCTAATTCTGTCCAGCTCAAGTCTCAGGCATGACGGATGAAGAAATGCACCCAGCAGAAGGGAGCACGTGACTCTGGCCGGTAGTGGAGCTGCTGCACATCCGGATTTCCTGAGACTGAGTTTCATGGGTTGTTAGGATAATTCTGTTAATTCAGGGTCATGACCATGGGTGAGACTTGTTACCTTTTAACTTTCTTTTTTGTGACACGGGCGTGTAAAATAAGATTTTCTGATTCCTGCTCAGTGATATCCCCTCTCTCTCTTCTGCCCTTGCCCTTGTCCGTGTCACTAGGACAGTCCCCCTGACATCAGCAACGGTCTCCTCATTTGCCCCCTTTGCTCTGCCCTCTCCTTCCCCAGTGCAGTTCATTCTTAATTCTTCAGCCAGAGAGATCTTCCAAAATCTCAAGCTGGGTGATGTACTCTCTGCCCTTCCCCTCCTCCCGCACTGACCTTCCCGTGAGCCGCCCTCCTGGTCCTTCAGGTACATCACAAACCTCCTCTGACGGTTCCTAAGGCCTTTCGTGGTGCACAAGGCCCTGCCCACTTCTCCAGTTTCTCTTCCTGCTGCTTCTTTACAGGGGCTTCTGCTCCAGCCAGAGCAAGTTACTTGTTGTTCCCTGGAGCCAGATGCTCTTCTGTGGTCCCGGAGTCTTTGCTCAAGGTCATGGGAGCTCCCTGGGGACAGAGAACATGTCTTATCATCTCCGTATTCCTTGATCTGTAGGAGATGCTTAACACCTGTTAATACAATGAGTGAAGAGTTTAATGGATGGGTGGATGAATGAATGCTGCTTTCTACCTCTGGCATCCACCTGCTACCTAATAATCCTTCAGGGCTTCCTTACCTTCAACCTCTCCTCTTTTGAGATGTCTCCCCTGGATCTCACCCCCCAGTCTAAGTTTGGTGCCATTTCATCAAGCCTCCTGTGAGCCCAGGTACTGCAGCACAGTGTGTATATTCTGTGTGTCTGCTACCCCCACAGGAGACCGCCCCACCCAAGGACAGAGCCCATGTTTTATACGTGAGTGTATCCCCAGTACATAGCATGACGTCCTAACCTTTAGTGACTAAATGAACTGAGTAACTGTCTGGCAAAATCAAAGAATGAAAAAGCATAGTGACATATGCCCATGGCCATATGGAGAATTAGGGAAAAGAGGTGGAGCCAGGTCCTGGTGTTCAGGCTTCCAGCTCTCTGTTCTTTCTAACATTTCCCACTGGGAAAAGAAGCTGGAAATTTTACTAGTTTTAGATTTTTTTCCAGGGCTCTGGAGTGCCACAAAGTAGACCAAGCAAGGTGTCATCCCCAAATAACCAAACCAGAATGTGTTTACCTGTGATGCCAAACTCAATCTCTCATCTGATTTCTTCTCTGGAAGGAAGGTACCCAGAGCATCATTAGTTTAACCTTGGATCCTGAATGATTAGTTCAGAAAACAGGCAATGATTTGCAACGACATGGATGGACCTGGAGGGTATTATGCTTAGTGAAATAAGTCAGACAGACAAAGATAAATACTGTATGTTATCAGTTATATGTGGAATCTAAAAAATAAAACAAATGAATGGAATATAACAAAACAGAAACAGACTCACAGATGCAGAGGACAAACTAGTGGTTACCAGTGGGGAGAGAGAAGGGGGATTAAGATAGGGGTAGCGGATTAAGAGGTATGAACTACTACGTATAAAATAAATAAGCTATAAGGATATATTGTACAGCACAGGGAATACAGTTACTCTTTTATAATAACTTTAAATACAGTATAACCTATGTAAATATTGAATCACTATGTTGTACTCCTGAAAATTATTTTAAAAGTAATGAAAGAGGGCTTCCCCGGTGGCGCAGTGGTTGAGAGTCCGCCTGCCGATGCAGGGGACACGGGTTTGTGCCCCGGTGTGGGAAGATCCCACATGCCGCAGAGCGGCTGGGCCCGTGAGCCATGGCCAGTGAGCCTGCGCGTCCGGAGCCTGTGCTCCGCAATGGGAGAGACCACAACAGTGAGAGGCCCGCGTACTGCAAAAAAAAAAAAGTAATGAAAGAATTTTTTAAAATAAAGAATAAAATTTAAAAGATAATAAAAGAATGAAAAATAATAAAAGAATTTTTTAAAAGACAAAATATATATTTCTTAAAAGAAGAAAAGAAAAAAAAAAGGAAAGAAAGCCGGCAATGGTGACGTGAGAGGAAGGCTGTCAGCAGTATGGAAGATAGGAACACATTTTAGAGCTGGGAGCAGTTGGGAGCCATGGGAAGAGTCCTAGAGATGCACCTGGATTGTATTCCCAACCCCACTAATTTACTGTGTGACCTTGAAGGAGTCACCTAGTCTCTCTGGGTCTTGACTCACCTCTCTGTAAAATGAGGATACCATCATATATTTGCTCTAAAGCCATTTCCCAGTTCTGAAGTTCTATGGGTTAATGTCTATAGAGCTCATTTAGAAAGACACGAAGGACTCGGAGGTTAATAATGAAAACAGAACTTTTCCAGTAAAATGGTGAGTAGTAGGTTTTTTTCCCAAGTAGTCAACAATCAACAGCAAAGATAGTGAAAATAATACGAAAAAGAAACCTACTAGATTCAACATAGAATGACATTACAAGTAATGTCCTAACCATAATCTACCCTGTTACCTACAGATCCCCTAGAAGCCCCCTGCTTCTACTGATCCCTAGCCCTTCCTCTACTGGAAATATTCTTCCACCCATTTGGGGGAGGATGGGCAAGGGGACAGAGGCCTGACTCCATCTCTAGGGCCCAGTCCCAAATCCAGCCAACAGTAGATGTGCAATAAATACAGTTTGAAGAAATAAAAGTGAAACTTACATTCCTAATCATCAGTTTCATTAATGATGAAATTCAGTGACAGCCCTTCCCAATTACCTGAATATAAAATAGACCTCTTAGCCAATGCACTGGTATTCCATGGTTCTACCCCTTTACAATGAAAGGATTAAGTTGAGAATATCCCCTTTTGAGCGTAGGATTTAGATTTCCCAAGTGCTTTCACATTCATCATTAACTAACAATAAAATAGTAACTGGTACTTTTGTAGAGTCTTATGGTTTGTATAAGACTTTCATATACATTCTCACATGTTCTGTGAGACAGCAGTTATTATCCCCATTTCACAGGTGAGGAAACCAAGGCTCAAAGAGGGGAAGTGACTTGCCCAAAGTCTCATGGACAGTCAGGGCTGAGCCAAGGCTGCAATCCAGTTGGTCTCCCCTCAACACCACCGTTGAAGTCCACCTGTACTCTCTTCTCTGACTCTTCCCCAACCTACTCTATTGCTGCCAATAAAAGCAAACTAGGGAGGTCTGCAAAGTTATGGGTTTACTTCCATCTTGCTTTTCTCTCTCTGTCTCTTTTTTCACCTCTTTTATTCTTTCTTCCACCTTCAAGGAGGGTATATCTTGCTGAAACATTGAAAGGGTATATCTTGCTGAATGATTGAAAATGATTTTAAGGTAGAGCAGGAAGAATGGAAGTGGGGGGGGGAAGGAGGGAGGGGAGAAGGAAGAGAGATAGGTCCTTGCCATACTGCCAAGTGTTCCACACAGATTTATTTAATTCTCTTAGGCAGCTTCTGAGGCAAGCTTATTATCCCCATTTTGCAGATGAACAAACTGCAACTTAGATAAATCTCTTGCCCAAGTTTACACTGCTCGTAAAAGATACAGCCACCAAATCTCATGGTCTTCTTGAGATTCCTTTCTACAGAGCTGACAACTGGACGAGAAAGAGAAAGAATAGGAACTCAGGATATATGCAGATCATTTCTCCCCTTCAAAATTAAGTGAGGTTGAACCTGTCATATCAGATAACAGCAATATAGGCCAATAATTTCAATTTACTTAGGTACAATGAAAACAGCTAGCGGTTCTATTAAAAGCATCTATGTGGTTCTATTAAAAGCATTTAATTTAATGCCACATGACATAGTAAAATAAGTACCCATTTTGCAAATTCTTTTATAATCTTTCACCTTCACGTCTGCCATTTTAAAGAGCTTTCTCCGTGAGTTACACTAACTTCTAATTAGCATCCTTTTGGAGTTTTACAACTTCTGATATCTTGCAGAAAACCAAAAGAAAAAGGAAAGAAAGCTACAAGATGTAATTTGGTGAAGAAAGCAAATTCGGTCCTTTCACAACATACAGAACTAATTAGTTTGGGTGACTCGGCTTGGAAAGGCATTCACTGCAAAACAAGGAACATTTGTTGAGATTCTGGTACTTGGCATGGGGAAGGGGCTGACAGAAAGATGAATAGCACAGTTCCTGACTTCAAGGAGTTCAACATCTGCTGGGGAAGATGGACCCAACCATTGCTAACTCAGATGTGAGCCTCACCCAGTGAGTTCTGTAACAGTCCTCTCCTAATTTCTTCTACTGAAGTCCAAAATTTTACCCTGTTGGCAGCTACCCTTTCTGTGTGTGTCAAATAGAAAAGGTATCGCTCTACATCTCTTAATGACAAATTCCACCACAATAATACTATTATTTCTAACAAGGGCAGCTAGCGTTTGTATAGTGCTTTAAAGTTTACAAAACACTTTCCTACTCAGCGTGCCTCAAAACCACAGAAGCGGAGATGTTTACGTCAGGCAGTATTTTTCAGTGGAAAGTATTTATGTTCCATTTTCTACAACTAGCAAATTTGAGAGATCGCCTTTTTCAAATATTGTAAAGAGAACCCCTTGTGGGCTATTTCCAGCTATGCCCAAACGCATGCTGACACCCTTCAAGTATTAAAAAGAGCCAGCAAAACATTTCAACTATTTTAACTATGTGAACCAAACCAGTGGGGAATGCACATGTCTCTGCAGAAACAAAGAACATTATTCAGCAAAAAAGACATGCATTCTGCATTAGGCTATAAAGTAATTTTTTCCCTAGAACATATTTTTAGATCAATGAACTGCAGGAATGCTGATTTCTTGCTGAAACAAATTGATTATCAAGAATTACTGAAACTATGTTAAAAAATAACAACTAATCTAAATTCCTTGTCTGACAAGCATTAAGGAAAATTATGTACTCATAGCCATAAGTGAGATGTGATATATGATTCTCATACAGAGCGAAACTGTAAATCACATCAAAACTAATAATTTGACGCATCTAAGTTCTTACTTGGTATATCAGATATTTTTATTTCAGTACTTACTGCATGGATTCAGGAAACCATTGGCCAATCAAGGCTAAACTGCTGAGAGGGAACAGCATGTGTGAGCCACTGTCTGTGGTCCTGAATTACCCATCATTTCACCTTAGAGTCTGGTTTTCTCCTCCCTCTGGTAACGCCAGACTCAGAGTTGGGATTTAGAACCCTGCTCTGGCTCTATCACTATATGACTAATTATGTGATAAGGGACAGATTACTCACTTGTTCGCTCTCAACCTTGATTTATTCAGAATGTAAAATGAACTAGTTGAACAAGAGGGCTCTAAGCTCCAACATCCTATGTTTTGGTGGCTTAAAATTGCCAAAATAATGAACAGGTGGCAGGCTTCTCAATTTAACTCAATATAACATTATTAAGGGTCATGTTTCATATTCCATGTACTGTGCTAGGCTCTAAAAATACAACGATATTTTAGTTAGAACCTTTTCATTTAAAACAGACAACAACACACTTGGTTATGTGGGAAAATGGTAATCATAATGTGGTAACTTGTAGGATTACAGCTGGGACTAAGGTAAAATTGGAATGAGGACTTGTAACACCTCGGGTCTTCTTTCTTTCTTCTTTCTGCTCTATTCCAAATGAGTTCTTCGACTCAGAATGTGTGCAGCAGACAGAATTTAAGATGATTCTCAATTATACCAACTTCTGAACACTCATAACCTTGTATAATCTCCCCTTGAACGTGGGCAGGACTTGTGACCTGCTTCTAAATATCAGACTATGGCAAAGGTGATGGGATGTCACATCTGAGATGATATTACATAGGACTGTAACATCTTTCTTGTTAGCATATTTTCCCTTGCTGGCTTGGGTGAAGTCAGGGGACATGTTGGGAAGCCTCATGTGTCAAGGAATTGAGGGCAACCTCGGCCAACAACCAGGGAGGAGCAGAAGGTGGCCTCTGGCCAACAACAGCCAAAAAACTAAGACCCCAATCCTATAGGCTACAATGACCCAAGTTCTGCAACAACCATACAGACTTGGAAAGGGCTTCTTCCCCATTTGAACTAGAGATGAGACTAGGGCACTGACAGACACCTTGATTATAGCTGTCAGATGAGATCCAGAAAATTTGTGCCCAGATTCATGAACCACAGGACCTCTGAAATAATAAACGTGTGCTCTTTTAATGTGTTTAGGTTTGTAGCATTTTGTTGTGCAATAGATAAAGAACACAAGGGGCATGGCCCCTAAAATCCCCAGACCCACATCTCAAAATCTGGAAACTGAATGGATCTGAAGGGCAGTTTTTCACCTTCCTTGTTCAGAAATCCGAATGGAGGACTCTGAATAGCCCAGCTTGCGTCAGGTTTCTACCCTACTAATTACCAGGGAGGTTGGAATCACTAGGAAGATAGCAGTTCCATTCTTACTAACTGAATTCAATAAAATATTTTCCTGAATAAGAGCGAGTGTGGTCAGGCAGAGCAGTAGCTGCCCACTGCAAAGGGTGAATAATATAAACATGGTATTTTCCCATAACTTCAAGGTAAATGTAGATGAGTTAATAGCCTATGAAAATGCAATCGTTGATGTGCTGCAGTTGAGGAAGTACACGTCAAAGAGGGGCCTTTCACACAGACTTGAGAGTCAGGAAAGAATTTCCAGGGAAAGTGATACCAACGTAGAACCTGAAAACTGAGGAGTAATCCATGTAAGTGAGGGGCAGGGAAGGATGTCTCAGACACACAGGGACTATCATGTGAAAAAGCCCAGGAGCCAGAGAAGGAAGGAAGTGTTTGGTGACTCCAAATATTTTTAATGCAGTCAGATCATAGCACGAAGGTTGTGGGGAAAGGGCCAAGAGGGAGGCTGAAAAGATCTGTCAGGGCTGGAAAATAAAGGCCTTGTATTGGTCAGGGTTCTTATCAGCAAGTCATAGACTCCACTGCCTTCATTATCTCACAGGGTTAAGACACCATGTGGTCAGAAACCACGTAGCCATGACTAATACCGAGCACACCAGCCAACGCCATGATTGCAAATACACACCACTTAGCACCAGTCATCCCAGGCAGGACACCAGAAGCTGCCCCAGAGGAATCAGATTCTGCTCTGTCATGCCTGATAGACACCATCTCCTGGGTGATGATGGAGCCTGATGCCTCATGGAATACTTCCACAGCCAGTTCTCATGGGCAGATGTGATTGGAAGAACCCAGGTCGCATGCTTGCATCCTAGCTGCTGTTGACGTTGTTTTTCATTCATCCATGGGAATGTGGGCCTCATGTGTGGGAACTGTCAAAGTGTAGACAGGTTTTCCAAAAGATATTAGACACCCATGAACGATAGCTGTTCACAGTGGACCTTGTGACCAAACAAAGAGTTTTGCCATTGCCCTGGGGGATGTCATTGAAGGGGTTTAAGTAAGGGAGTGACATGGTTACTCTTCTAGTTTAGGAGGTTCCCTTGGCCTACAGCATGGAGGATGAGTTGGAAGCAAAAAGACCAGGTGGGAACCTGTTGCAGTCATTCAGGTGAGGAAGTCTGAGTGCCTGAAATAAAGTTGGTATGACAGTAATGTAGAGAAGGACAGTGTTGGGTGGATTCTAGAAGGTATATTAAAAAGTGCTTTCTCTTACATAGATTAAAATAATAAATTCCCCTGCCCTTCCTTCCTCCACCTTAGCAACTCTAGAGGATCCTCTACTGTACGTAGGATCAAATTTGGATTTTTAAATGTGTTTTCCCAAAGAAACAGTATTATAAGTGGTGGTCTATCTGGGAACTTATCATTTGTAACATTACTTCTTCGACAAATGGCTTCCAGATATCTATTTAGCATGGAATCTTTCTTCAAATGAAATCTAATACAAAATATGGGAAGTGGATTTTTAGTTATACATAGGGCTTTTGGTTCAGAATTTTGCCTTCCATGTATCCCCAAAACATCAGCCCTGAGGAAGCTCTGCAGAGCCCTGGGGTTACAAGGTGCATGGTTTAAGAGTATGTTCCCCTTGAAAGTGTGCCTTAGGAATCCACCAAACAGCTTACATGAAAAGTGGTCTGCAACAGAACTACTTAAAAGTCACTACGTCTGTTGCTATCAATGCTAGAGGAATTCACCAGGAAAAAAGAGGAAAAGGAAGGCTGGAGTTTCCAGAGATGTTTTCTTGGAGGAAAGTGTGACTGGAGCAGAGCCTCCAAGGATAAGAAAGATCTGGTGAGGAGAACGAAGCAGCAGGAGAAGAAGCCTGGAGACTAGATGCCATCAAGGCAACTGGAACTATATGTGTAGGCATAGTGAGCAAACTCAAGGATGTCTCCAGCAGCCCCACCTCCTGGTATCCACACCCTTGAATAATCCCTCCTCTTGAGTGAGGGCAGGGCCTGTGACTTGCTTTTAACCAACAGACTACAGCAAAGGGAGTGGGATGTCACCTCTGTGATTAGGTTACAGAAGATCGTGGTTTCCATCTCTCTAGCAGACTCTTTCTATTGCCTTCTCCACCTGCAAGTGTTGATGAAGCCAGTTGAAATGTTGGAGGGGCCCATGTGGCAAGGAATGAGGGTGGCCTTTGGCCAATGGGTGGCTAGGAGGTGAGGTCCTCCGTCCAGCTTCCTTCAGGGACCTAAATTCTACCAACAGTAGAACATTTTTGTCATAAATTGTAGCAATATTTGTTTGGATCCATCTCCTAAAGTAAAGGAAATAAAGGCAAAGATAAACAAATGAGACCTAATTGAATTTAAAAGCTTCTTCACAGCAAAGGAAACCATCAACAAAACAAAAAGACAACCTACTGAATGGGAGAAAATATATGCAAACGATATGACCAGTAAAAGGGATTAATATCCAACACATATAAACAGCTTGTACAGCTCAACATCAAAACAACAAACAACCTGGTTAAAAATGGGCAGAAGAACTGAATAGACATTTTTCAAAAAAGAAAATGCAGATGGCCAACAGGCTGAACATCACTCATCATCAGGGAAATGCAAATCAAAACCACAATGAGATATCACGTATACGAGTCATGATGGCCATCATCAAAAAGAACACAAATAACAAATGTTGGTGAGGATGTGGAGAAAAGGGAGCCCTCCTACACTGCTGGTGGGAATGTAAATTGGGGCAGCCACTGTGAAAAACAGTATGGAGGTTCCTCAAAAAACTAAGAATAGAACTACCCTTTGACCCAGTGACTCCATTCCTGGGTATTTATCTGAGAAAGCCAAAAACACTAATTCTAAAAGATACGTGGACCCCAATGTTCATAGCAGCATTATTTACAATTGCCAAGACACGGAAGTAACCTGAGTGTCCATCGACAGATGAATGGATAAAGAAGATGTGGTGTATGTATACAATGGAACACTACTCAGCCATAAAACAGAACAAAATTTTGCGATTTGCAACAACATGGACGGACTTGGGGGGCATTATGCTAAGTGAAATAAGACAGAGAAAGACAAATACTGTATGACATCACTTATATGTGGAATCTAAAAAATACAACAAACTAGTGAATATAACAAAGAAGAAACAGACTCACGGAAATAGAGAACAAACTAGTGGTTACCAGTGGGGGTGGGAAGGGGGATGGGGGAGTGGGAGGCACAAGCTATTGGGTGGAAGACAGGCTCAAGGTTGTACTGTACAACATGGGGCATATAGCCAATATTTTGTAGTAACTGTAAATGGAAAGTAACCATAAATAAATAAATTCTGCCACAAACAATATGGAAAAAAGCCTGGAGTGGATATTTCCCCAGTTGAGCCTTCAGATGAGACCCCAGACCTGGTGGATACATTGCTGCAGTTTTGTGAGACACCATGAAGCAGAGGACCCACTTAAGCCATGCCCATATTTCTGACCTTCCGTAACTGTTAAATATTAAATGTGTGTTTTAAGTCATGGAGTGTTGTGGTCATTTTTCACACAGCAATGGATAACTAACGCAGTGGCTTTAGGTATGTGGTTCATACCTCCGATCTTTGGCTTTCTTCTCTACGATGGAAGGTAATACATGAACCACCTCTCAGATTTGGTAGAAGGATTAAATAAAACAAGTGGAGTGCCAGCATCCTACAAGCCTAGAGGTAGGTGTTGCGTCAGTCGTCGTCACGGCTGCCACCTCAACCACCACCAACCACACAAGAAGGAAAATAACCCTCGAGAAAGGTTTACAAGCTGTTCATGTTTGTCACTTAGTGAAAGAATCAATGTGGCCCCATGAACTGCTCCCAGAAATTCATCTCCAGAATAAGGGCAAGAAAACCCCCCAAAAAACAAACCCTCTAGATGCCTTGAGCCTCTCAGTTCCTCAGGTTGGCCCTGACTATACATGCTTCTCGATAATTCTGCACCAAAGAAATTCCTGGTCCAGTCCTGTGGTTGGATTTGTGATACATACTAATTAGTTTATTTTATGTCAGGGGGAAGAAGGGCAATACTGTGCTAGTTTTTCAAAGCAGTGTTTCCCCAGGTTACTGTGGAAACAAAAATTTGCATTTTCTTTGTCACTCTTCCATCCTACTTAACCCCCAACGCAGATTGCAACCTTTGGATATTAGTCACTATCCAGTTGTAGTACTTAAAATTAACAGGGTAAACATATATTCTGTACTGCTTTGCCAGAAAAACTTGGCTGATCCAACAGATTTTAACTCTGTAGGACAGATTTTGCTGTATTTGTGCTTTCTTTACCTTTTTTCTTTTTTTGTTCCGTCTTCCCCAGAGGAGTATTAACTCAGAGTCATCACGAGAGACCCAACCCTGCCTGCTGCTTTCTGTACCATCATTTGCATCTCTCCTCCTTTATAACTTCTCCAGCCATTTGATGAAGCACATACACACTCACACACACACACACACACACACACACACACACACACACACACACACTTAGAGGATGCCATTCACCTCTAAAATGACAGCAATTTGACTGTTGGAGAAATCATAAATGCATTTTCATTTTTACCGATTACACGTTCATCTACCTTTTCCATCCTACTCAAGCCAACCGCAGGACTTGCTCTTTTAATGTAGAAGCTGCTATGAAACACAGTTAGTGAGTGATCTTTGAAAGGACCTCAGAAGACTGGAGTGGGTTGGGATCGAACAGAGAGGTACCCTCTGGACTTGTATATTCAATGATTTCTAAAAATGTAATGGATGACAATGATGTTTTAACAAGGTTATTGATACTTAAACCTTAACAGTTTAGAAAACAACAGATAAGAGATGAAAGGACATCTTTTCTTCGTTCAAAATTAGGTACAGGGATTAAGTGTTTGGAGTGGGTAAACTCTGAAAATAACACTAGTTTAAAATACTAGCCATTTAGAAGGCAGAGAGGTAAGTCTTTCAGCCACTGCTTGTTTTGTTACTCGGAAAAGGGAGAAATTATTACCTGAGAGTTCTGCATTTATGTTCACTGCTGTGACAGAACACATTGCATTTTATTAGCTATAGGCTTTGGCTGGTCAAATATAAATATACTGTTACCATTAAATTAAAAACTTCTAACAATTTGAAATATTCATCAGCTAAGTCTACATTTGTACAGATTAAAAATCTCGGGACCATTGTTTCTTCATCTGTTAAATGGGGATAATGAGATGTAGTTGCAGCATTTCTGTGAATTTTAGGTTGAAATAATGTATGTGAAGGTGCCTGGCATAGTATAGAGGTTTGGTAAATGCTGGCAATGATGATAATGACGATGATGGTGGTGGTGGTGGTAGTGGTGACAGTAAACACGATGAAGAAACTTCAGCAGAGATTTGTGTATCCTGATTATTCCTTTTGAAAGGTTTCTTAAATCAATGAAACATCTTTGGACACTTTCCTGAACGGGTTATTCACGTCATCACCCTAGCAATTCAGCATGCGTGTGTTTTATGAGATACCTTTTCATGAGCGATCGAAAGCCTCTCCCTCTTTATTCATTTAGACGTACCCTATTGCAAGGAAACGAGCTTCCTTGAACAAGACTTGGTTTTATGCAGAGTCTCAAAGAGGCCAAGTCAGCCTCTGGCCGATTTGTTGGAACAAATAAAAAGTCTGAGCAAGGATCTTGATAGGAAAGACAAGGTGGGAAACCTCCTGCCTTCTTTGTGGGCAAGAGATTCCTTCCTTGCACATGACTGAGGTGACGTTGTGATGGTGTGTTTAACGTTAGCAGATGCCACGGCTAACCGGGTGTGTGTGGTGGAGCGGGGCAGGTTCAAGGTCTCTGATCATGGATCAGCTCTGTGGCATGTTATCTCTTAATGACCATGGCTTCCCATGATCCATTGCTCTGTGGCATGTTATCTCTTAATGACCATGGCTTCCCATGGTCCATTGGAGGATATTTGTAAACTTTCAGAGCAATTAACATTATGGATCGCTGAGACTAGGGAAGAAAGAATGACTTAAACAACCTTCACGTTTTTAGTAATCTTATGGAAAGGTCTCTTTTATGGGAAGATCTCCCCAGCAGAACTAAATTACTACATTAATAGTAATCCTTGGAATAAGGTAACGTGTGCTTGAATGTACACGGAGAGATTAATTTAACAATACTTTCCAATGTTACCTTGAGAGCAGCAACCAAGAATGCTGACGCCAGGTAACTATCAATAAAATATCTTTTAATAAAATATCAATAAACTATCAATAAAATATCTTTATTTTATTGATTATAATTATAAATTTCATTTATAATTAACTGGGGACCAGGCTATTACTACCTCGTTCCCTGCATTGCAAGTTGTCGTACACACACACACACACACACACACACACACACACACCAATCAACCCTCACTCAGGAATTCAATGCCATTCAAGCTATGGCTAAGGGAGATGGTAAAAACAGGGTAAAGTTGAGGTTCATGGGCTCTGGGGCCTGGAACAGAGGTGAGGTTGGCCATGAGGCCTCAGCATTGAGATTAGACAATCCATGTCACAGACAACAGATGGGGAAGGCAAGACAAAGGAGTAGCCAGCTTAACGATGCCCGTGAAGGCACAGAACACTGACAGCCTTTTCCGTGGCACTTTTTTTTTTGTTTGTTTTTTGCGGTACGCGGGCCTCTCACTGCTGTGGCCTCTCCCGTTGCGGAGCACAGGCTCCGGACGCGCAGGCTCAGCGGCCACGGCTCACGGGCCCAGCCGCTCCGCGGCACGTGGGATCTTCCCGGACCGGGGCACGAACCCGCGTCCCCTGCATCGGCAGGCGGACCCCCAACCACTGCGCCACCAGGGAAGCCCCCGTGGCAGTTCTTTTGTTTATCGACAGGTGGAAGGCCTCAGCATTCTCTGTGGTCTTTTAAAATTCTCCGTAAACACGAAGGTTCCCCCTAGCTGGAGAGCTAGGAAAACTTCGGTTCAAATGGGTTTTGAGTGTGATTAAGTGTCTGAGAATGGATGCGTCAGAGCTTGAATAACATCTGAATTCTTCTCAGGAGAAAGCTCTTAGGGGTGTCTGTCTCTCAGCTGGAAATCCTGCCAAAGGCAAACCTACAACTAGATATCTTGATTATCTGTCACCCGAAAACAAAACCAGCAGTAAGAAAAATGCGAAATGTAAATTTGTGTTTACTTTGAGACTCAGAGGAAGGAAGGCTTTAGGGAAATCAGTACCTGGAATTCACCGTGGTGTAAACTGGACTGGGCCAGTAAGGATCAGGGAAGCAGTCCTTCATGTGGACACTAGGAATAGTATTTAATCAATTTCGCCTTTGCCAATGCGCTTCATAAGGGGATTGTAATAAAGCACATTTCTCCTTTTCTGGTTGGAAAATCTTTGCTTCCGCACACAGGCTGTGGATTACTGGATGAGAAAATGTTTTCTTGTGTCCATCACGGTTTTGCAAGACAGCTGAGGCGGGGAAATTGACTCTGTTTATATCCAACCTAGCTGAGGACAAGACAGTGAAATGGCCACAGACGTTTTTTCCCTCTAAAGAGAACATTTTGCTTTTCTTTGCAATTCTACTTGGAAAGAAAACAAATTTCTGTTAATAGTGCTGTGCAGCAATGTTGCTTTGCTGGATAAATGCACCTGGCCGAGGAAGTCTCCCCCTGCCTTTGGGATCTATCAGATACTCATCACATTCTGGTCGAGCTAGCTGGGGCCCAGGCCACCAGCTCTTCAAGGGCAGGTGCTCTGCCCAGTTCAAGGTCTGGCACTAAGTTTGCTGAATGACGTCCCCACTGACTCCAACAGAAGCCTAACAAAGGTAAATTAGCTCATTCCGTAGCGAATCCTTTTGAAACACAGAGGAACATCTTAGCCTCGTGGGTACATTGGTGGCCCAGAAACGATCCACGCCGTCATTCATCCATGAGTTTACATGTGAGTGCGTCTTCCTTGTAAGAGAGGCTTGGGTGTAAAAAGATTTCCTCCAGATGTTCACCCTTGAGATTGCCTGAATCTGTCCATCATCTACCTTATATTACACAGGCAGAGGAAGCCATTGCTCTTTTTGATGGACTTCAGGTCCAGTGATGAAACACTGTAGATCTGACTGAGGCTGCTCTGAAGATGGATTTATTTTTCAATAGTTGTGACTATGTGACCAGCAGGCACTGCAGAAGTCTGAATAATTGTCATGAACTGCTGGATCCTTATGATCTCAAAGTTCACGCAAACTCTTAGCCACATCACTGCTTAATAGGACTTCAGCTTTTGCTGAATACCCCCAGTGATGGGGAGCTCACTCCCTCCCAAAGCACCTCACTTGATATCTGGGTTGCTCTGATGCAGGGGGTTGGCAAACTGTTCTGCAAAGAGCCAGATAGTAAATTATTTAGGCTTAGTGGGCCATACAATCTCTGTAGCAAATACTCAAGTCTGCTCTTGTAGCGTGAAAGCACCATAGACGATACATGAATGAACGGGCAGGCTATGTTCCAATAAAACTTTGTTTACAGAAGTAGTCAGAGGGCCAGGTATTGATCTAAGTGTTATCCTTCCTTGTCCTGAAAACACCGTCTCCCCGGTGGCCTAGTTCAACGTTTTGGGGCCACACGTAGGAGCTAGCGCAACCCTCTCCTATAAGGAAGTCCTTCATCTCTTTAAGGTGATGATACCCTCTTGCCAAGTTATCTGTTGCCTTTTCTCCCATGATCCCATCTCTCCTCAGTTGTCCTAATTCCAAGTCTCTCACCTCTTCTTTTTTTTTTTTTGCGGTACGTGGGCCTCTCACTGCTGTGGCCTCTCCCATTGCGGAGCACAGGCCCCGGACACGCAGGCTCAGCGGCCATGGCTCACGGGCCCAGCCGCTCCGCGGCATATGGGATCCTCCCGGACCGGGGCACGAACCCGTGTCCCCTGCATCGGCAGGCGGACTCAACCACTGCACCACCAGGGAAGCCCCTCTCACCTCTTCTTAAGTGTGGTTGGCTGAGTTATTTTATTTTGATAACCCCGTTAATATGGGTGTTGGAAAGGAAAGATTCAGACCTAAAGCCTCTTTTTCTAGGCAAAAACAGTGTTTCATTTTACCTGTCCTTTAAGACACCCTCTCCCCACTCCACAGGCCCTATCCTTTATCTCAGCCGCCCTGTTAGCACCAACGCTGCTTATCCCAGAGGCTGCAATCACCAGGACCAGACCACCCAGGCAGAAGCCCCAGGTTCCAGCCATGAGGTCTGCTAGGTATCAGCTTTGAGGCTGAGGGATCATCCCACCAAGGAAAACTTCCTCAATGCCCTGAATCCAGGGAAGAGCCCCTCTTCTGTGCGACCACATGGCCTGCAGGCAACACAGCACTTAGCCCCGGTCTTGCCACCCCACCCTGCTGACTGGTCTCTCTCCCCACTAGACTGTCAGTAAAATGAGGGCAGGGACCACGGTGTGTTCACTGCTGAATGCCTAGAGCCAACAGAGTGCTGGGCAAAGAGTAGATGCTCAATAAACATAATATTAAATGTAATATTATAATATTCAATGAATGAACACACAAATGAATGAATAAGTTGTAAAAAAATCCCGAGAATGGGTGAACGAGCCAGGCCTCCTGTGCATACAATGTACCCACGACACGTTGCCAAGCACGCTCTCGCACTTAGTGACCCACGCAGTGGGCTCTGACCCTCGCAGTGGCCCTGCAAAGCACTGAGGTTGGCAGGCATCATGACCCCATTGCCCCCGTCAAGCACGGCCAGTAAACCTTTGCCTGGTGGCTGCCGGGAGGCTGGGTCCTCTCTCTGGCTCTCTGCCGCATTGTCCCTCCCCACTCACCACCCCATAGCCCCGGCTCAAAAGATGTCCTTGCTTGTGCCTTCAGGGAGGGGGCCAGCACTCAGAAACCGTGGTCTCCACAGCTCCTGTCCATCCTCTTGCTTTCCTGTCTTGGGTCTTAACTCCTGCCCACATGAGCTGCTTATTCATAGCTCTGCGAATTTCCCCTATACAGTCCTCTCGATCAGTCCATTCCTGTTCATGTCCTCTCCACATACCCAACACCTACTCATGCCTGGAGATCCAACTCAAATGCCGCCTCCTCTGTGCAGCCAGCTGCAGTCCTGCAGACAGATGTCTGCACTTTTATCACTTCTGTCTATGCCTCCAAGAATAGTACTTGGTAATCCCGATAAGGCAGAGCTTATGAATTCAAAATAAAATTGAGGGTCTAATGATGATAACAATAGGTAGCTTTTATTGAGAGTTAACTCTTCCAGGAACAAATCCTGGTGACTTTATACCCACATCTCATTTGTAATCCTAAATGTCAGGCAGACATTTTCTATAATATTGTTGTCTCCATTTTTCTTTAGCCTGGCAGACAAAATAGAAAAATGGTTAGGAGCATGGCCTTTGGGGTTAGGGAGACCAGGCTGCAACTCCCAAGTCCATTCATTTGCCAGCTACGTGACTTTAGGGAACCTATATATAACCTTTTTGAGCATCCCGCAGAGAGGGGTTAATGAAGTTAAAATTAGCACTTGTAGATAGAGCCCTCAGTACCTAGAATACCTGGGCATGAGTTAAGCCCTCTATAAATGTCTCGAGGAGGACTCAGAGGACAGAGCGTTTATCTAATTCATCTTTGCACCCCTAGTGACTAATATTGTGCCCAACTTCCAGTGAACGCTCCTTACAAATTTGAGGAGATGTTCCTCCACTGCCATGCAAATGGACATCCTGGAAAGATGTGGCCCTGGGGGTTCACGGGTTTCCTTAGTCTCAACGCGCTCATACATTCCCCACCTGTATTAAGAAAAGCATGAGGAATAACAATATGATGCAGAGGGAGTCCCACCTGCTGCCCTCTTGCCCCGCCCCCATACACACACTGTAAAGGATGAACATGCTGGCTTTGGCTTTGACGCAAGCCAATATTTTTCAAATCTTTGTGCACAGTGAATGAGATGTTTGTACTGTCAAATCACATTTCCTCACAGGCTGCCTTGTTTCCTGAAATAGTGGGGCCCAGATACTGGTTGTGCATGGAATACAAGCTCTGGGATTTTGTTTATTGTGAGCACTGGGTTCCCTGACCAAATCAGATGTCCAATTATATCTGCATATGGGGAAATCTGGGCTGAAGAAAGAGCCGGCTGCCAGTATGGCGTCAGGAAGCAGTCCTTCTGGAGTTTCTGTGGACCAGCTGCCTGGCTGCCACCACCCATGAAAACTGGTTGGGCAAAAGTGTTGCTCCCAATTTCACTAGAAAATGTTGGATCTCAACTGGCACATGGGCTGGGATGCAAAGTGGTTTTCTCAGAAAAGTGCTGCTGCCTTTGGGCCTCTGTTTCTTAAGATACAGGTTTCTGTTTGGATGGGTTTGCAGGCTTTTTCAGCAAGAGTTACTGACATCTGAATAATAACTATGGTAATAATCATCACCATCATCATCATCACCATCAGAGGAAGAATCCTGTCAATGGGCTAACAAAACCCGCTGGGGTCCTGGTATTTCCCAAAGCCCCTCAGGGATGGGATCTGCCCTGGTGAGACCCCCTGCTAGGATATGGGAACTTTCTTGGGCAAAGAGGTCCCCCTTCTCCTCTGTGGGGTCATCTTCTGCCTCTTTCTCCCCATATCCATACCAGAGAGGAAGAGAGGACAGTAGGGTGAGGAAGGGGTGTGGGCTTGGTCCAGGGGGTGAGGCGGCAGGAATGAGTGGTCTTCCCAGGAGTGGGGAAGTGAGGCTCTCTGCACCCAGCTGCTGAAGAGGGGCAGTGGTGGTGTGTGGGAGCTTGGAAATCAGGAGGCCTGGGCTCTGCTTGCTTTGAGGCTCCCAGTGGCAAGTCATCTCCCTCATCCAGAAAAGTGGTCCCTACCTGCGATGAGGACTTTCACAGACCCTTGCCCCACTTTCCTGGGCTTTGGGGTATATTTTGGGGAGGTCCTAGATCAGGAGACTGGCTGTAGCTTTACAACTAATACATGTTCACATTTGTGGGGCACCTTAGGTGCTAGCATTTAGCTACAGGCTTTGGGGATGAACGCGCTATTTTACGGAAGATGTGAAGTAACTTAGGGCACATTCCATATACATATTGCGGGAAATTGGAGGGGCCCCAAATCCCCAAATGGGAAGGCATCCCGAGCCAGATTGAAGTGTCTACCCCCAATGTGAGCAACTGGATACAGGGGTGGGGTAGGGTGCGGTAGGGTGGGGAGGTGCCAACACTGGGGTTGGTTTGATTACAACGAAACTGCCCCCGACATCCTGGGCTTCCATGATGAAGAGACAGTGCAGGAGCAAAATGTCCATAAAGGAGTGAGAGAGACCAGAGGAAGGAGGCTCCTCCGCCACGCGAGTCCTCGTGTCCCCAAGTACGTCACGTGGGTGGGAGTGCGTCACACACCCCCACGCGCCCACTGCCACATTCCTCACGCTCCTGCCCCGGCCGGGCCCATATACGCGCGCCTGTAAGCGCCGGGCCTCCACGGGCCACGTCGCCGCCACCTGCTGCTGCATCCTTAGCGAAGGGGAAGGCGCATCTCCGCGCCTCCCCCACCCGACCTCCACCTCGGTGTGGGCCTTCCTCTCACCCCCATACTCCGGGGCCGTGTGTAGGACGTCTTCCCCGGGCCCCTCCCCAACGCAGAGGGGGAAGCAGAAGGAGGAGCTCCGGCTGCAGCCACCCGCCCTCCCCCACCTCCGGAGCTCCCCCTCCCCTCCCCTCCCCTCGGCTGCCGCAGCCCCGCTAGTAGTGCGAGTCAGCGTGGGGTCCCCAGAGCGAGTCGCTAGGTAACAGGGCGGGCTCCGCAGACCCGGGGCCGGGGAAGCCCGGGCGTGTCGTCAGCAGCTGCGCTGCGGAGCGGGGTCCGGGGGCGCAGGGACCCTTCCCTGTCCGGGCCTGCTGACCAGGCTGGCCCGCCCCCTCCTCCCAGGACGCCTTAACCCGCGCGGTTCGCCGCCGCCGAGGTGCCCCTCCCTTGCAGGGACCCCGACGCAGCCAGCCCCTTCCTCCTTCCCGGCCGGTGCGCACAGCTCTGCGCGCGGCAGAGTGGGCGCCCCACTGTCGCGGTCGCCGTCGCCGCCGGTAAGCTGCTCTCGGGGGCCGGGGCTGGGGCGGGGAGGAGGGGGAGCGGGAAGACTGGGACGGCTCCCGCCACCACGGCCGCCGGACCAGCCATGTGCTAAAGTTTCCGGGGCTCCGCGCCCCACTGGGCGGGCGCGCGGCGCGGGGCTCAGCGGCGCGGTGGGTGGGGCGGCGCGGTCTTGCTGGGTGCCTGCCACCCCTGGACCCGCGGGGCGCAGCTCTGCGCGCTCTCACGCTCTCTCTTCCTCTCCTCTCTTCCGCGCTGCCTTCCCGAGGTCCTCTTGCCGAGCCCCGGCGCGGGGCATGAGGAGCCCCGGGGCGCCGCCCGGAGACTACCCGGCTGCGCGCACACCTCGACAGCGGCGGACCGGGACATGAGCCGCGCGCGCGGGGTCCGGCGCCCGGCGGCCAGCCCCAGCTGGCAGCGGCCAGCGGATCGGCGCTGTCCGGGAGAATGAGGCAGGAGCCGGCGGCAGCCTTCTCTTTCTCCTCCTCTTCGCCTTCCTCCGGCTCAGGCACCCCGGGCCCGGGCCAGGCTGTGGCTCTGCTGCGTGCCCCGCGCGCCCCCCGCCCGCCTCCGGATGCGCTGCTCGGTAAGCCAGGCCCTCCGCCGCGGAAACAAAGACCCTTCTCACGGCCCCAGAGGCTGCCTCCGAGCCCCCTGCTCGGCCCCCACCTAGAGCCTGTGGGATTTCTTACTGAACCCCTGGATTCCCCTGTTCCCCAGACCCTGCCTAGAGGCCGAACTGCCCGGGCGCCTTCGAGACCTGGTGCTTTCCCGGGCCATCAGGGAGGCAGATGCGGGCTTGACACGCAGGCAGGAGGAGACCTGTTTGGTCTCGATAATGCTATATGCAACCTGGGTTCAGACGCTTCATTTGTGGAGGGAGACGACTCACATATAGTGACCTCGAAACTGGTGTCCAGGCTGTGCTGGGTAGTGTGCCTCCAGACCACCAGAGGAAGTGCGTTCCCCTTATTCTCTGGCTCAGTTGAGGAAACTGAGGCCCAGGGAGGCTGAATGACTTAATCAAGGTCACAGGGCCAGGAAGCGCAAGCCAGGGAGACCAGGATTGGAAACCAGGGTGCTGTTTCCACCTCTCCCTCGAGCTGATCCTTTTGTAACAAACACACCTGTCCCATTTCTTCTACTAACTGCTTCCGCCTGGAGTTACTGCGTGTGTGTGAGAATACTTGTGCTGATGAGTATCTGCTTGGAGGAAATAGATTGCTGGTAGCATGTATTTTTAATTTTTTTGTACATCCCTCCATCACATAGCTGCTCACCCTTACATGAACTGTAAGTGCGTGGCCACTTCTATTCAGGTAGGAGGAGGATATGTTCCCCTGGGTGCTCTCTTTCCTGGGATTCTGTTTCTCCCAGGCCTCTTCAAGGTTGGAAAGGGCAGAGTTCAGATCCTCCTGTGTGCCTCCTCTCTGCTGTGTGTGCCCAGCACATGCTCGGCCTCAGAACCATGTCGTAGACCTTTCTGTGGTGTGAGGGCTAATCAAAGCTCGTGCCCCTGGTTGTGTACGTCTTAGAGATGGTTACTTCACAGGCTGATCCCAGATGGCCACTGTGTAGGAACCAGCCCTGCCCGAAATTTTATCTTGGTTCAAATTTGCCAACCTTCCATGTCAGCAGAACTTCCCACATCTCAATCCAGAAGAAAAGGAGGGGGGAGGGTAATGTAGACAGGAGGCCTTAGCTTGCCCCCAACTCTCTGGTTGTGTAGCTCTTAACTCTTTGCTTAAGTGCATTTAGGTCGACCCTGAGAGGGAAAGCCACGCGGAATCACTTGGTCCTGGTCCGAGGGGCTCGTTTCCTCACTTGAGTGACCAAGCGTTGAGCTTGGTGGTCTGCGGGACTCGGGCAGTGTTGGTGTCAGTACAGGGAAAGGCCATCGGTTTCCCTGTCAGTGAAATGACGGGTCACACTGGATGAACTCTCAGATCCCTTCCAGTGAAGTGATTCTTCGAGTGGCAGGAGAGGGGGTTACAGGCCGGGGCTAGGGGGTGAGAGCTGATCAGACCCACACATTTGGAAAGATCGCTTGTTGATCAAATAGGTTGTTGATTTCCAAGAGGAGGATATGGTGCCCGAGGGAGCTGCAAAATTCAGGTTCCACCCAAAGGAGGTGAAGCCCGGGCAGTGCTTTAGCGGATTATTTATGGGGCTAAAGCCTGGTGCCTATAAAATGTCCCAACGTGCCAGATTGGGTTCATGGGACAGGTTAGGCATTTCATTTGGAGAGATGACATTGACCCCTAAGGACTGATGAAATACAACGCATCAACTAGATGTCCAGCTGGCTCGAAAGGGACCAGCTGGTGAGCCTGCCTGTGCCTTTCAGAAAGAAACTGTCATAGCTGCATAGGTAAAACCTTCTCCGCCTAAACAATTAAAGCAAGTAAATAAAGTGATTTTTAGACTCTCCTCTCTCCATTGTTTGCTGATTATATTAGGGAAGGGTGGAGCCTGTCTCAGCAGGAATAGAGGGACTGTCACAAGAAAGGGGGGCCACTAGGAGGTTTAGACCCTGACTTGGTCTTTGCCTGTAATTACAGCTAAATTCATCAACTTGCCCTGCGGGCACTTAATGGGGTTGTTATAGATCTTTTAAAGATGTGGATCAATGAACCTTTTAAAGTGTTACTGAATCTCAAATGAAACGGGCACGGCCCACCTTTTTTTCCCAGAAACTGTGCTCCCAGCGGGTCTTATGACTGTTTGATATTTACGGAACCAAAGCAAAGCTTTCATTTTTGACAAGCTCATGGGGTCTGTGAATGGCGAGTAAGGCATCTTGTGTGGACATATTAATCTCCCAGCATTGTGTGTTTTAGCTCCGCATGACTGACGGGTGAGGTTTTGAATAAAAATGAAGGCAGAGAAACAATCTTCATGAAGTTACTTTTGGAAATGATGATGTAATTATGAGAGAACAGTTTTTATGTCACATATCGTACTATTGCTACCCAGAGCCTGATTCCACAGAAAAATATGACTCCTGTTCCTCATAGTCAGTTTTTAATGCATCAGTTCTCTCTTATTTTTTGCTCTTTTTTACCCTCCTGGCGTGAAAGTGTGCAATTGAGGAAAAAAAGTCTCCCTTTTCGATTCTGTTTTGTCTTCAACCCACTTCTTTTCTGGAAGGTTGCTAAACCTGACCTCTTCCACACCATATATAATGGCCTCACGTTCAGGTATATTCTAGGTGCCTCATGTTTCTCTTGGGAGAGCAGGAGGGGTATGCATCACAAATGAATGACAACAATGAGACGTTTCCCTGGTGGGCATCCCATTTCTAACTCGGGAGTCTAGACCAGGAACTCTTTTGATCAGAGCTGACAAGCCCCGCATTGTGAGAACCCACTTTGGATGCTGCAGCATTTGTGCAGTGTTGAGGATGTACGCAGGTACCTATGGGGTGTGTTCCTTTTTTCTAAAAGGAACATCCTCCAGAGGCCAGGAGACCTGGGATTTATTCTTGCCTCTGCTGTGAATTGGCTTTGTGACCTTGGATAAGTCATCTCCATTCTTGGGGTCTTCATTTACATCTGTGCAATGAGTGTGTATGTTTGTATGTGTCCCTGTGTTCATGTGCATGTGTGTACATTAGTGCCAGGAGACCCCCTCCAACTCTAAGCCCGAAGAGTCCTTGGAATCTGGATGTAGCTGGTTATTAATAGCTCCAGAGTGCCCTGTACTTAAAGGTTACATAACATTTTCAATTAAATATCTGTATAAACAGTAAAGAACTGGTCATTGTAAAAAAGTGTATTGATTATCCTAAGCGGGGACTCTACCCTGTGTGATGAAAGAACTTTTCGTCTTAAAGGCAATAATGCCAGCTTTCCCGTCATGGCACCTTGCGGGTGGCATCTTGGCACACAACAGAGAGGGCTGAGCCAGGACCCTCTCTAGGGTCCATGCGGCGGGAGCCACTATGTAATTTGGGTAAACGGGGTAGGAGAAGTGTCACATCTAGCTTTATAGCTCGAGGTCCAGGGGACATGGAGGTTTCGCCGTAGTCTTAGGCTGTTCCTGGAAGGTAGGAGGGGAAGTATGTAATTACTGTTTGCAGTTGTTTTGAAAATGGAAAGTACTTTAATTAGAGCCTTGAATTCAGCTGAAGCTGAAAAATGGTGAGAAGTGCGTAGATTTGGCAGTGGTGCTTTTGCCGGGTTCTCTGGGCAGGCTTGTTTGTCACACTTTAAATAGTCTGTGGTCAGAGGTCAGGTTTCCTAGCGAAGCTGCAGTCATCGTCAGATAAAGAGGGTGGGAGAAAGGAACCACCAGTCCTTAAACATTTTGTCCCGCCGACTCTGCAAAGTAGATCTTACGAACCCTTGTTCTAGATTCGGAGCCTGAGCTTGGAGAGCTGAAGCGCGTCGCTCAAAGTCGCACGGTTATTGAATGGCAGAAACAAGCACGATTTCAAGTGCATTCTGCTGGAGTTGAAAGCATCCTTCCCTTACCTGCCACACTTCATGTCCACTGATGCTGCAGTGTGTCTAGAAATCAAACCCTGTCCTTCTTCCCCAAATTTTAAATAACAGTATGGCACAGAGAGGGCATGCCAAAGATTTGATGTATATGACATATGGGGGTGATGTCGTTCTTGAGAGACTCCTGAATCCAAAATGTTGGATTTCTTTGAACTCTATGTCGAATGTATTAGAGTTGAAAGATACTCAGAAATAAGCCAAGTGTTACCCTACAAGGGTTAGCGTTGGTAGTTCTTCGGGGGAAGCTAAAATAACTCCTTAGGTGCCATGTCACCCTGGGTTCTACGGGAAGTGATCACAAGCTGGCACGTGGGATATTTTGGAAGGCGTTGCCAGCCTGCACCTCGCGAAAAGGGACGCAGAATAAAAGTTATGTAACAGAAGCTTTCGGAAAGAGTGTGACTCCTCTTCCAGCATGCCACGGGTTAATCCTCCCCCAGACAGCAAACTAGAGAAAGAAGTAGAAGGAGCATATACAGGAACTTAAAGGTTCACCTACAGCTCTTAAGAGTTTCCAGGACTTAGAGGAGGAATTGTCAGTTTCAAGAACTTTTCAAGCCCCCAAATAGAGATGCCGTAACAAATTGAGATGCCGTAACAGCAGATACTTCGTGGAGCCTGCGGAAGTCCACCCACGTTAGCGTAGCTGCTGCCGTCTTTGCTGATAGCTCTACAAATCTGGATGACTATCATCCATACCCAGGACAGAAGATTCCAGAATCCTGTCTGCAACACACAATTTACAGAGGATAAAGGGAAGTCATTGAAATCACGCTTCCTTACATTCTAGTAACGATACTCAAGCTGGCTGTCTTCGCCAGCAGTTTAAATTCCTTCTAGCTCTGATGCTGGCCTTGCCCATGTCCTAGGAGTGATGTCTTAACAAAAAGGACCTTCCCACCACCTCTTCTGGATTCCCGAATGGCTTCTGTGCCAAGAGCTGCGAGTTTCATGGAAGGTGATTAATGAGAAAAAGCAGACAGAATGAGTTGGAAAACTCGATTGTGATTCACCTGTCATCTGTAAAACACCAAAACATCCTAGCAGCCAGCACAATTTTTCGATGTGGTGAATGAGAAATTACATTGCATGTCCCTAGTGAATGAGAAATTACATTGCATGTCCCTAGTGAGACCTGTAGAGTTTGTACCCTTTGCCCCCAAGCCTTGAGAGAACAGATTCCTGGTAGCTTCAGTTCTGGGCCAGATTTTTAGTACCTTTGGCTAGTCAACGGCAGAGAATGCAAAAGTGGCCATACAGAGGCATCGGCAGTTAGGCAAGAAGGCCGTGAAGTCCCTGGCCTCTGATTTGTGATTCCTGTGAACACTTATTTGGGGCCTAGTAAGTAGAAATGATTTAACACCCATTTCCAGCATTGAGAAGCACAGAATTTTACTAAATTTACTAAAGAATTTTGTATGTTTCATGCCGTCTCTGTATGTGGCTTGTGACGAGTGTAATGAGACTCTACGTGGGTTTGAAAGCCTGCACCCTTACAAGCCCTTCTGGTGGACGTCGAGGGCTCGCCTTAGCATTTGCTAGGCTGAACGCTTCTGCACTCGACATCACTGAAACCAGAATCACAGGTCAGGTGGGGTGTTCGGGAGGCTCTGTGTATTCTCACTTCAGTTTCTCAACAACCTGTGACGAGCCACTCTGTATGCCTCCTTTAGCATCCCCAAGCAGAAGCACACATAAGGAATGCCCAGGGCCTCCTGTCTTTCCATCATCCCAGGTTTTGAGCCTATGTCTGCTAATATAGTCTGGGATCCTGACCAAGACCGTTTCGTTCTGCCACAGATAAGCCACTCAAGTTACGTTGGCCTCTGTGTGACCCGCCCCGCCCCCCCAAAGATTCTTGCTTCCTTTTCGTTCAGAAGATGGATGATAATGGCAATCATCTTTTTTTTTTTTTTTTTTTTTGCGGTACGCGGGCCTCCCATTGCGGAGCACAGGCTCTGGACGCGCAGGCTCAGCGGCCACGGCTCACGGGTCCAGCCGCTCCGCGGCATGTGGGATCTTCCCGGACCGGGGCACGAACCCATGTCCCCTGCATCAGCAGGCGGACTCTCAACCACTGCGCCACCAGGGAAGCCCGGCAATCATCTTTTAATGATCCTATTGACAAGTCTTCTGTTTTTAAATAAAGTGAATGTGCTTTGACGGCATCATGAATAAGCTGAAAATGATTTATGAGTGCATGTAGTCCCAGTTCACTTGCTGAGAGGGCTTTATTGAAAACTTCTGAAAAAGTAAGCCCGGCTTTGCAGTGTTAAACATTAAAGGTAGAAGTGGAAGCCCATGTTCTCCACCCAGAAAGCAGGAGTAGAAGAATACACTTGTTCCCTAGAAGGGACTGTTGAGACTTTTCTCAGTGTTACCGACAAGATCAACACCCATCCGAAAATGTCGTACAGGTGCTGAAGTTGTCATAAGCCTGCTCCAGGTATCCCTGTGGAATTGGGAGAGCTGCTCTGTCCATCTCTCCAGGCATGATGCTATCTCCTCCACTGGGTGTGCCTCTCTGGTCCTGCCTGATCACTGGTGATCACTGGGGTCGTTCTTCCATCGGACAGGTGTTGATTGTCAACAGTAGAACAAAGATTCAGTGAACACCGGCTCTGTTCCAGGCACTGCAGGGCATTGGGGCTGCAGTGGTGGACCACAGACAGCTGCAGTGTATCCACACATGGCTTCTGTTCCTGTAGGCCTGGGACAGCACCACTGCCCTTTAGGGCCCATCCCAAATCTGCAGCGGAGCAAGGAGGCCAGTGAGGAGAGCCCAGCCTGGGAGTGAGGGGGCCTGCTTGCCAGCCCTGTCTCACCTGGGCACCTGGGGACAAGCCTCTGCCCCACTCTGGCCCTCCACTGGCTTCCCTCGGCTGTGAAGTGCAAGGACTGAATCATGCAGGGTTTTTTTCCAAGAGGGATCCAGGTACCACTTCCGTGGACGCATCCGGGGAGCTTGCTAAAATACAGATTCCTGGGCCTTATGGCAGACCTATTGAACCTCAGAGGGTAGGGGCCCAGAATCTGTATTTTTAGCACCCTCCCAGTAATTCTTCTCTCAGGAGCAATAAAAATGCAAGAACCAGATTCTTCCAGGTAGTTAATCACTCGTCCCCTTCTTGCTCCAAAACACGCAGAATGTGGCGCCGCCTCCATGCTGGCCACTCCCCCCACCTCCACCCAAGCCATTCTCTTTCTGCTTCCCTGCGGCCCTCTACAGTTTGCTTTCCAGTGGCCCCCAGAGGGAGCGTCTAAAGGACCATGACCTTTTCTGCTCAGAGCTCAGAGCTCGCCAGTGTCCCTGAGAGCAATGGCCAACGACTTTGGGAAGGCCTCCAGGGCCCTGCACGATCTGGCCCTGGGTCCGACCTCCGCTCCTGCCATCTCGCCTTGCTTCTCCCCTTCTAGCCACACCAGCTTCGTGCCGTTCCTGAAACCCACACAGCTGCCCGAGAGCCCTGTCACTCTCCATGAGCCCCTGGGACCTGGGGACTGACAAGGAAGGGGGCCCGGCAGGTGGGGAACAGCCCCGAGGAGGTGCTGTTCTCTGTCTCCCCACTGCTTTGAAACTCTCTACGGACGGATGCTCTCACGCTCACTGGGGCCAGTCTCAGCTTCCAGGCCCTCCACCAAGTACATGCTGTTTTAGGAGCAGCCCTTTAATTCAGAGCACCATATTATGGGGGGAGTCATCACTGGACGGGATCATTGAAGTGGGCCTGGAGATCTCTTTCAGAGGAATCTTCTAGAAAGACCCCGATCCCCTCCCTTAGGCTGGATGTTTCTTCAGCCACAGTTAACCCTGGGGGCCCTGCCGTCCCTCCTCTTCCTTCCACAAACATTCCCAGAGCAGCAGCTATGTCCAGGCATCATTGCAGGCCTGCCGTACACGGGAGACGCAGCGGCTCTGGGGTCTGCTTGGTTTTGTCTCCAACTCTGGCTCTTGCTTTCATACAGATGGAACAGGGAGGCCTGGACCATAGTGATCTGGCCTGTGTCTTCTCCCACCGGGGAAGAGGAGCTCTGGCCTGTTTTTCAGGAGTGGCTCTCCTGGGGCCTGGCTGAAGCAAACTGATCTCAGAAATATTGAGTGTGTGCTGAGTAGGAGGGAGAGATGGACCATCTCGTAAGATTCGCTTCCAAGGAGACCTGACCGCATAAGCTGGTATAGAGATTTAAGACATAAACCGTGTCTTAGACAAGTCAACACATGGCACTAGTTCAGGGTCCCTTGAAGCCAGCCTGCCTGGCAGTGTATCGTACGAAAAAGGCCATGAAAACCTCAGGCCCTGCTGGGTCCTGCACATGGTAGATGCTTCTTGAATCTCGTGGAAAGAACCATTTTCACTCTTAGCATCCATCTCACAGGTTCCTGCAGGGGACACATGGACCAGGCCGTCACTGAGAGGCCATCAGGTAGGATGGTGTGGGGATAAAGGGAAAAAAAGATGCTGTCTGTCTTCAATGGACCCCGAGACAGTCGGGGAAACGTGTAACGACCCTGTAGCTAATTAGAGTGGTTCACGTGCCCCGAGAAGGCAAAGGTGGGAACGATGGCTTTGGATGGGGGAGGGTGGGAGCATGAGTCTTGAGAGATGAGTAGGAATTTGTCAAGCAGAGATGAGGGCGAAAGGCATTCCAGGCAGGAGGGAGAGTGTGAGCAAATGTGCAGAGGCCGGACCATCAGGGGTGGGTGAGCAGGTGGTGCAGGGCTGTAGCGTCGGGCTGCTGGAGCAGAGGTGCGTCAGTCCTGTCCCAGTGGGAGTGGGCCTGGAGTGCCGGGTTAAGGAGTGTGCCGTGTCTCACAGGTGATGGAGCCGTGGGAAGTGCTTGCGTGAGGGTGTGGGTGGTCCTGCTTCCTGCTCGGCTGTATTATGGTGAAGGTGTGTAAAAGGTATAAATGTATTAAAAGGTGTTTAAAAATAAGGCATCGTCTGTGCAGGATGAGTGTGATTGTCTGGGGCATGACCTCCAGGCCCTGTTTCTCTGATTGCCCTGTGTCTACTGCTCTGTATCTGTTGAGTGATCCTCCAGGCCCCGCTGCCCAGACCCCAGCTCCACTGACCCTGCCGGACTCGGAGGGGAAGCGAGGTGGCCATTGGCTGTAGCACTTGCTGCCCAGCCGTCGTGGACTCCGGCCAACAGGAAGTGGAGCAGGCAGTGTCCTAGCCTGATTCATTGAGCCGTGGGTCTCCCTGCACCTCTGCAAATGCATTCAGGCTGCTCCTGGCCTAAAAACAATGCTCCCAGACCTACAAACACAGCTGAGAGAATCCAGGGCATGCGTTCCCCCCCCAGCTTCCCTGAGCTTCCCCCAGCAACGGGCTCGGTGGGCAGGAAAGGGGTCAGTTTCAGGAAGCAAAGCCCATGCCATTCTGATCGTTAACTTTGAAATCAACATGCTCGGTGTGATGGGTGACTTCTGCAGAGCCAGTGGGGCAGACAAAGGAAGAGGGTCCCAGGGGTCCTCTACCTTCTCATTGCTAAGGGAAGGAGAGGGAGAGAAAAGGCGTGTTCTACAGTCCAGTGGGCAAATTCTTAGCTGTTTCTGGGGAGTTTGGCCCTGGAAAAGAGCCTTCTTTAGGACAGGCTGACTGCAAAATCATGCCAAGGGCAAAGCATCCCGGGCAGTTTGAAGAGCTGCCGCCTGCTGGGGACCTCATCACCCCAGAATGTGGGCTCGGGGGAGGGATGCAGCTCCGCCCTCCCAATGGCCCCATTTATAGATAAAAAATCGAGGCCCAGGGAGGCGAAGCAACTGGCCCAAGGTCACACAGTGGGATTGGAACCCAGCAGGGCATCAAGTCATTCTGGAGTTGGTCATGATCTTTGAAGCTGGCCAGTGCCCAGTGTTGGCGCAAGTCCACGTGGAAATGGACAGTTTGTGCTCACACCGCTTTGTCCCCAACCAGTCGCAGAGGATGTGGCTTTCTCCTTGTTCCTTTGCCCTTCCTCTTGGAAGCCAGGCCCAGAGCCAGGGTCCTGGGCAACCAGAATTGGAGGGGGCTGGGAATACCCCTGGCTCTCTGGCCCTTTCCTCACTTGCTCGTTTGTGAAGCTTGTGTGGGTGTTTGATGCAAGGAGAGAACAGTATCAGAGCAAATCAGAATGCTTCTCAGCGTCTGGCCATGGGAAGAACTGAGGCTGAGGTCCGTTTGGAGCTCAGGGTATCATGAAAAGCCCCACCAGTTATCCAGGAAAGCCTGCCACCCAGACTCTCCAGGCTCCTTGGATGTACCTGAGTCCAGCCCAAACCGCCATTGGCATCCTCATCGGTGTCTCTGTCTCCTCCCAGCTGTCTGTTCCTGCATCCCCAGCGCCAGGGACAGAGCTCGCTTAGCGGTAGGCGTGGCTCCAGGCCTCTTAGTGGCTGAGTGAGGGGTGCTACGTGGAAAGGGATCCGTTTGCGCTTCTGGAGCAACCCGGCTCTCCTGGCTGTGTTTCGCCTTATCAAGGAGGTTCTCCCGAATGCGTGAGAAGCTGATGGATGTCAGTCCTGCCGGCTGACTTCACAACAGTAAAACCTTCAAGGCTTCATTAGGCAGATATATAAGTACAGTTCCCGTTCGTGAACTGCGTCCATCACAGCCCTCAGGAACATGAAGGAATTGTTTGCAAACTTTCCCAGCTTATTACCCCCAAACTTGGTAAATGTATGTTTTAGATAAATAATCTTGCGAGGCCCATATGTCATGGCAGCTTGGGACAGAGGTGATCTACCTGCTGGCAGGTTTCGTAGGTTTCATCCCCTTATTTACTCTTATTTATAATGGAAGAGTAGAGCAGAGCTAAAAAGTACTATCCTCACGTGGAGGGAGGCTAAATGTTTTAGAAAACGTACGGGTGCCACGCAGGTGGGCAGAGTGATTCTTCTGAAGACATTCAGAGTGTCTGACCTCAGTCCCTCTGTTTTTCTGGTCAAGGACCTAGCCCCTTCCAGATGGGACTGGCAGGTTCTTCAGTGAGATTTTGATTACTGTCACACCCTCTTCCGGGGGGCATGCGTGTTTTGGTTGAACCTGTTTTCAGAGTCAAACCATGGAGCATCTAACTCACTGTGCGATTCTTAGGCAATTTGCTGTAGCCTTTTTGGACCTTGTTTTCTCTTCTGTACAATGGCCGTAATAATAACAATTAGTGATAATCATAGCTTTTATATACGAGGTGCTTACTCTGGGTGGAGACGTTGTGCTAAATAAGTACTTTCCATGGGCTAGTTTATTGAATCTGAGCTCAATAAAGCAGTTACTTTTCTTATTCCCATTTTACAGATGGGGAAACTAAGGCTTAGAGAGTATTTATTGCTGCATACGAAACACCTCCAAGTAGTGGCTTCAAACACTAGTCATCCTTTAAGTCCAGGGGCCGCCTGGGCTCAGCTCGATGGTTCTTGCTGAAGGCCTGTGAGATCACAGTCAGGTTGTGGCTGTGGCTGGAATCACCCAGAAGCTTCCTCACTTCCATGCCTGGTACCTGGCCCAGGAGGACGCACACAGCCTGGGGGTGTGGGGGGCTCCTGGGATCTCTGTGTAGCCTCTCTACGTGGTCTCTCCAGCAGGTGGGCCAGGCCAGCTGGACTTCCTACATTGTGGCTCAGGGCTCCAGTGCACATGTCCCAAGAAGGAGGGAGGTGTGGGAGGGCCGTCTGTATCGCCTTTTATGGCCAAGCCTTGGAAATCACACAGCATCACTTCCGGCATATTCTGTCCCTTAGAAACAAATTACTAAGGCTGCCCACATTGGAGCCCACATTGATGAGAAGGGCGTTGCAGAATTTGGGGCACGTTTTAAGCCACCATGGAGAGCATAGGTGGCTTGTACAGGGGGTGGACTTTGGTAGGCGGCAGAGTAAGGGTGTGACCCAGGCGATGGGATCCTGAGCACATCCGGCCACCCCCCTGACATTTGTAAACACTGACCACCTTGCTCTGTGGGAAACCGGAGCTCCCTAAACCCCGGCACCCTCCTGTCCGCCTTTCAGGTGTGCTCCCCGAAGCAGCCAGCAAAGCTGCTAAGAACACGATGTCTGCTTTTCGGTTCAAAGAGGTGCTGGTGCAGGCCCTGTGTATGCCCCACCTCGCCTCCCCTTTCGTCCCCTTGCCTCCCTCCCCCGCACCCTGGCCTCTGCTCACTTTCTTGGACCCTTTAGCACGTTCGCCTCCGTGAACGTTTCTGCATCAACAAGTATTAAAAGTTGTATCTCATGATTGAGTTGATATCAGGATGAATATTTTAATGTTATATATTAAAGCATTTTCTTCTAAATAAAAGTTCATTTTTTTCCTTCTGATTTTAAAAGAAGTGGAAACGTTTCTATGAGTCTTGAGCCCTGTGCCCCCTGCATCTGATGGAAAAGTCAGGCCTGCCTGCACCTACCCTCCCTGCCCTCGTTCCCTCCCCCTCCTCTCCTTCCCTCTCCTCCCTGCACACACACTACTTCTCTCTCTCTTTTGTTTTTAATGCACATTCTTTTTAAAAAGTTATTTGTTTTATTTATTTATTTTTGGCTGCGTTGGGTCTTTGTCACTGCGCACAGGCTTTCTCTAGTTGTGGCGAGCAGGTACTGCTCTTCGTTGCGGTGCGCGGGCTTCTCATTGTGGTGGCTTCTCTTGTTGCGGAGCACGGACTGTAGGCGCGCGGGCTTCAGTAGTTGTGGCGCACGGGCTTAGTTGCTCCGCGGCATGTGGGATCTTCCCGGACCGGGGCTGGGACCCGTGTCCCCTGCATTGGCAGGCAGATTCTTTTTTTTTTTTAACATCTTTATTGGAGTATAATTGCTTTACAATGGTGTGTTAGTTTCTGCTGTGTAACAAAGTGAATCAGATATACATATACATATATCCCCATATCTCCTCCCTCTTGCATCTCCCTCCCACCCTCCCTATCCCACCCCTCTAGGTGGTCACAAAGCACCGAGCTGATCTCCCTGTGCTATGTGGCTGCTTCTCACTAGCTATCTATTTTACATTTGGTAGTGTATACATGTCCATGCCACTCTCTCACTTTGTCCCAGCTTACCCTTCCCCCTCCCCGTGTCCTCAAGTCCATTCTCTACATCTGCATCTTTATTCCTGTCCTGCCCCTAGGTTCTTCAGAACCATTTTTTTTTTTTTTAGATTTCATATATATGTGTTAGCATATGGTATTTGTCTTTCTCTTTCTGACTTACTTCACTCTGTATAACAGACTCTAGGTCCATCCACCTCACTACAAATAACTCAGTTTTGTTCCTTTTTATGGCTGAGTAATATTCCATTGTATATATGTGCTGCATCTTCTTTATCCATTCATCTGTCAGTGGACACTTAGGTTGCTTCCATGTCCTGGCTATTGTAAATAGAGCTGCAGTGAACATTGTGGTACATGACATTTTGAATTATGGTTTTCTCAGGGTATATGCCCAGTAGTGGGATTGCTGGGTCGTATGGTAGTTCTATTTTTAGTTTTTTAAGGAACCTCCATACTGTTGTCCATAGCGGTTGTATCAATTTACATTCCCACCAACAGTGCAGAAGGGTTTCCTTTTCTCCACACCGTCTTCAGCATTTATTGTTTGTAGATTTTTTGATGATGGCCGTTCTGACTGGTATGAGGTGATACCTCACTGTAGTTCTGATTTGCATTTCTCGAATGATTAGTGATGTTGAGCATCCTTTCATGTGTTTGTGGGCATCTGTGTATCTTCTTTGGAGAAATGTCTATTTAGGTCTTCTGGCAGGCAGATTCTTAACCACTGCACCACCAGGGAAGCCCTGGAGGTCCTGCATCTTGACTGGCACATGGGGTGGCAAGAATCAACACCTGCTCCCCAAGCAGGCTTATAATCATCCTTCCATCCACCCAGAGACTTTTCATTGAGTAGCTTCTGTGTGCCAACAGGCCCTACCTGGTGTCTGTCCTCGTGGAACCCAGAGGGGCAGAAAGACAGAAAAGTCAACACGTGAATTATAATCACTAGGAGATTGTGGATAAGGAATCAGCATTTCATGAAAACTAAAGCCAGAATTGAAGTCTGGCTTCGCAAAGGAGAAATGCTCACAGAAAAATCATGATCAGCTGTCGGGACGTCTCCCTTGCCCGCTGTCTGGAGCCCCAGGTCTCACCATCTGGTCCCTCCCTCCTCCCCCCGTCTCTCAACTCTGCTTTTCCCTTCCTACTCCTCTGAGCACACGGCTCAGTAATGGTCACCCCAAAATGACAGCCTCAGCCCTGTGTCTGTGTGACCTCACAACTCACTCCGTCTCCTTGGGGGCCTAGATTCCCAGGAGAAAAGCTAAGTGGCCTGGCTTGGGTGGGGTCTTCTGTTCTAAGCAGCTGTGGCTGGGTGGGTGGGGTCATGTGGGGAGAGCTGACTCTCCTCACCTGTAATTGGGAAGGTTCCCCAGGATGGGCGTGCAGGGCTGGCGTTTCACTACCCCATTTCCTGGTTTAGGGTTGCGGTTGCCAGCCTTCTGGTATACACAGGTGGGGAAATTTGTTTAATCGAGGAGTTGGCATGAGATTGTCAAATTCCAATCTGCCCTCTGTTACCACCATCATATGATAAATATTAAGAAAAAATAGGAAAACCCTACTTCTGGAATTTTCAAAGAGTAATTATTTTTCATTAATTCATTTATTTAAGTCTAATTAATTAACCAGTCACCATGCATTGTTCTTGGTTTGTTTTCATTTTGCCTAAGAGAACTAAGACCTTGGTCATAGACCTGATCTGGTCTGTGGACCCATAGTAACAAAACACTGGTATGTGCTGGCACTGGGCTCAGAGCCTGCCGTGCACTATTTAATCCCCAGCCTCCCACTGCCTCCCCCTTGTGAGATGGAGAAAATGAAGCTCAGGGCGTTGTCCAGAGTGGCACAGACAGCAAGAGAAGGAGCGGGATTTGATTCCAGGTTGTTGACTCCTAAAAAAGGGTCCTTTCGGGTGAAGGAGATGGATGGGGTCCCATCTATAACAGAGGCAAGCCTGTGATACGGTGAGCTAGCAGAATGAATGAGCTGCTCAGAGACTAACAGAGCGACTCTGGAAACTTCCCCAAAGAAGTGTTCACTCCTGAAGAACAAGAAGGAAGCACTGGCCAGAGGAGGGAAGGAGGCACCCCAGGCAGGGGATGGACACAGGAGTGTGCATGCAGGTCTGGCAGAGTGTGGAGAGCCCTGGCCAGACTGTGCAGTCAGAGCCAGCCGAGCTTGGGGTGCGGGGAAGCGACACCAGCCAGTCTGTGATTTAAAAAGACAGTCTATTGGTAATGTGGAGGTTGAACCAACATTTGCAATTAGAAATCTGTGCTGGAAAACACTTTTAAATAAAGCAAATGTTTGGCATATGCAGAGAGATGCAAATGGACTGATTACTGAAAATGCATTCGGTGTAAAAGCTACGCAAGGTTTCGCCTCCCTGGGGGGCAGCCTTGAGAGTGACCTCGACTTTGAATGTTAATTCCCTTCTTGGAGAAAACCACTGCCTTTAGAACAACGTCCACCCTCTTCCCTGAGAGTCTTGTTGTAATTCATACAATGATTTTGTTTGTAAAGCCCATCACGGGCACAGTCGAATTTAGCAGCTCTGTGGGTGGGCGGGGCTTCATGGCCCCAAATGACAGATGAAGAAAAAGGCTTAGACTACCTTGGGAGCGTGCCTCGGGTCACACGGGTAGAGCGGGAATGTGGACCAGGGTCTCTGTACTGCCAAGTCTCACCCCGATGGATGACTTCTTACCAAGTTCATAGCCCTGTGGTTATGCAGTACACCTGCAAGTGGGAGGGTTTTTCTCACCTGGGCTTTCCTTTGCCATGTGTCCTTGCTGAATGCTTAGTTTCCTGGGCTGCAGTAACAATAACACAAGCTGGGTGGCTCAAAACAACAGAAGTGTAATCTGGAGGTCAGGAGTCCGAAATCAAGGTGTCAGCATGGCTAAGCTCCTTCTGAAGGTTGTAGGGGAAAAGCTTGCCTCTTCCAGGCTTCTCGTGGTTACTGGCAATCCTTGGTGTTCAATGGCTTATAGCTGCATCATTCCAACCTCTGCCTACATCTTCACATGACGTTCTCCCTGTGTGTCCTGTTTCTCTGTATCCAGATGTCCCTTAGGACCCACCCTCATCCAGTATGGCCTTATCTTAATTTGCTTACATCTGCAGAGACCCAAATAAGGTCACGGGTACCAGTGGTTAGGACTTGAACATATCTTTTGGGGGACACAGTTCAACCCATTCCATTGAGAGACTGCCTGGGTGGCGGGGTCTCTAGTGGACCATGTCATGTCCTCAACCAGAAGGTTCTATGAGTAGTCACTTCTCTCGAGCCCGTGGGGGGGTCTTACCTGTCCCCTTCTCAGGTTGACTCAGCACATGCCCCCAGGGAGCCCCTGGATCCCTCTGGCCCCTGAGCGAAAACTCAGCTGCTGCCCGCTTAGCGCCCGTGGTGGTGGGTCCTGCAGCTTTGGCACCTGTTTGGGATGCCGCCAGAGCCTGGACGCAGTGACTGGATGGCAGCATGGGCACGTTACGTGTTTGGGGGAGCGTGGTCGCTCCCGGCTGTCTGTAGCATCCTTCCTTGGGGCTCCAGACAGCACCTGGCGCCTTGCTCGGTCTGGGTATCATTCTGACTTCAGGGCGGCCAAGGGACAGCTGTGTTTGGGGAGGTGGCACAGAGCTTAGACGTTCGAGCTAGTCTGGTTCTTTGCCCTGCCAGCTAACAGACATCTCCAGGGCAGGGACGTCTGGCCAGCTCTGCTTTCCCTTCAGCACAGCTTTGGATGCATGGCAGCTGCCATGTATTTACAAATTCAGTCACCCTGTGGCAGGCACTTGGGGCCCCCGAGACACCCCAGGGCGAATCTCTTCACTCCATGTGCACTGCAGGGCTGCTGCGGCATTCGATGAGCCCGTGTGTGTTCATTAAAACCACACACTCGAAAAATGTCAACTCTGGTTATAACCCAGGGGATGTTTAAGGAGGAAGTGGCAGGACTTGACTGAAGAACAGAGCATAGTCAAAGGTGGCTCCTCTCGCAGGGATGGGCGGTAACGTGGCCCCGGTGGGAACAGATCATAGGAAAGGACGGTGCGTTTGGTCCCCTGTAGAAACTTCTTGCGTTTGCAAGTGGAAACATGCAGATGAGTTATGCTCTAGATCTGTCAAGTCTGCAGCAACTGTGGTCCATGAGGTGGGAACATCATGTCACTAGAGGAGACCAGAGAGCGGAGCATAGGCAGGGACCCTTTAGAGAATTCTAAAAGAGGCCTTCTGCCGAGAACTAGAGGAGACCCAAGAGGAGAGCGGGGGCAGGGGTGAGGGCAGCACGGGAGTCTGGGCAGAAGCAGTCTGTCCTATTGGTAGCACAGAAAGCAGCCTGGGACATTTAGGTTTGTAGAATGGGAATTCAGGGTCTTAGGAAACGGGAGCCTGGGGCAACCTGGGTGGGCGTGGGGTTGGCAAACCTGAAAATAGAGGCTGCCTGGCTGTTTAAGGAAAAAAGTTTGCTGCAGAAAGAATCCGAGTGGCCCAGGGCCAGCAGGGCAAGGGTCATGCTCTACCGGCTCCTTATGGCTCTGATGGTTTAGATCTGTCCTCACCCTCCGTGTGGCCTTTATCCCCCAAGTTGCCTGAATGCTCCCTGAGGGCAGGGGATGCTCCTGAAAGACCACCGCCTCCGCCAGCAGTCAGCAGAGTGCCAGATGCGTAGTCCACGGGCGCAGTTGAGGAGACCCGTTGCCCGAGGCAACGTGCCGAGTGCTGAGTCCCCAGCCCCCGCTGCCTTGGAGGACATTTTTCCCAGGGAGCATGTGGAAATGCCTGGGCTCCCTCACTTTGCATTGGGATTCAGCTAGTCTGAGGTGTGGCCTGGGCAGCAGTACTGCTGAAAGCGCCCACGGACCCTGCCTCCAGGGCTGAGATGCGAGACCTGGACCGATCGTGGCTCCACTACCGGCCCCGGCCCTGCCCTGCTGGGCCTGACTCATCGTTCAGCCCAAGGCCCAGCCTTGCAGACATGGTGCTTGTGGTGGGACTAGCACAGTGCCTGGTCCACAGACACCCTGGCTCCTGCTGATTCAAAGCAGAGAGCCGATTTTGCCACGCACAGTCTGGGCAAACTCTGCGCAGGGGAAGCAGCAGGTTTCTGGAAGAGGGAAGAGGGGCAGCCAGTGCCGGGTGGTCCCAAGCTGGGTCAGTGGCCGTGGGCACTGGAGAAAGGGCCAGTGGGATGGGAGAGTGTTTCAGGGAAAAGAGCCCATCTCCTTGGACTTGGTGTCCTTTTGGGGTGAAGCAAATGCCATTTCGTCAGAGCTCCTCTCCTTGGGGACAAGACGATACAGTTCCCGCTAATGAGCTGTCGTTGAACACACGCTATGTGCCGCATCTGTGCAAGGGGTTGGGCACCACTAAATGAATTGGACAAATTAGACAGTCATGCCTGTTGGAGCCCAGCAGACTCTGGGCTCCCCCGACCCCGTCTAACTCCGGGCACCCGGAGAGCAGAGGAGGGAGAGAGGCGGTCCCGCTTTGAGACGATCGGGCTCGAGGCTGGAGGGGGACAGGCCTTGCGGGGCCTCTGGTGGCCTTTGTGCTCATCAAAACATTTTTTTGTCTTGGTATAAACTGTTCCCAGTCGACAGAGGAAGGAGGTTTGGAATCAGGCCCATGACCTTCTGCAGGTGCTGAGCTGTGGGTCTATATAGATTGTTAGGTTTTTACATTTTTTAAAAAATCCCTAAGGCCGTGCTGTGCCTGAAAGAACAAGCTTTTCCAACAGTTGACCTGCTTCTCTCTGCCTGTGGAGCTTCAAGAGGTCTAAAAAGAGGATCCTGCCTGCCGTCCCCCTCAGCAAGCCGCTGATGGGACTGCAAGGGTATACAGCCAAGGTCCAGAGGTCGCTACAGGCAGGATGGGAGGATCCAGGCACCCGAAGTGTCCTCATTCCGAGGCCTCTGTTGGAGTCGCTGGGGCGCTATGTGGCATCCCCACTGGGTGGACCATTCATCCACGCGTAACCCCTGCCCAGTAGCTCCTCTCTACTGGTGCTGGGTTGGAGCCGAGGGCAGAGACGGATCAGGCAGACTCACCGCTCTAGGAGTCGGGTCAGACGGTGGTGTCTCTAGGGGATGTGACAAATGCTGTCGGCCAGGTAAGAGCAGGGAGTGTGGACCAGCACTGAAGCCGGAAGAGGCTCATCAGAGGGGCTTCCTGGGGAGGGAAAACTCTGAGCTGTGTCTTAGAGGAGGGGTAGCAATCAGCCTCGTGAAAGAGGGCAGTCCAGGCAGGAAGAACTGGGGAGGGGAGAGCTCTAGGCAAAACATGCAGGAACCTGACAAGGGCCAGTGGGAGGGGCGGGACGCCAGACCTGGGGCGGGAAAAACAGATGTGCAGGCAGGTTTGACCTGCTGGGAGAAGTGCTGGGAGCCCAGCCTGGCTTGGTGTCCACAGAGCTGGGCTCCAGCAGAGCACGCATGTGAACCTGTATTCGGTGCGTGTGTGTTCATGTGTGTGGGGGTCAGGGGAGTGGAGAGTTGCTGCAGGAAGAGGCAAGCCAAAATCCAGGCAGTGGGATGGTCACGTCAACCAGTCAACTGTGCTGTACTGGGTGACTCCCAATACAGGCTCACACGAGGTCCCAGAGGTCAGCCCTCACCCCAGGGTCACAGTTCACTAAGCCTCCCAACATTTCCACAAGGTGGGAATTATCATCGCATGTTAGCAGTGATCTCGAATCCTTACCAGGCACCCTCAGGGACTCAGCCTCTGCTCTTCCTGGCAGAGTTTTCTGGAATCTTCCCTCCCCGTTACCACTCTGTGCCCTAAACCTTCAGAACTTCTTTCACATCCGTTTTTCCTTCCTTTGAGCCCTTACGCCTTCTCTTGTGTCCTCTGGAGCACTTTCTTGCTTTTGCCGCTGTTTCAATCTTGGCTAGGTACCACCTCGGGCAGCCCCTTCTCCCTGACCTTGGCCGCTCCCACCTCAGCCTGTGGTCCCACATCGCCGGCTTCTCTAGCGCACAGGGCTTTCCCATCACAGCATCCACCCCCAAGTGTCTTCTACTTGCTAATCCTTGAATGCGTACATCGTGACTTGTGCACCTGGCATGGTCCCTGGCCCCAGGTAGGTGCTTAGTAAACTATCTGTTAAATAAATTCATGAATCGTTGAGAAAGCAAAAGCTCAGTGAGATTAGGAAATGTTCTCAAGGTCACGCTGCCAGTGAGGCATTCACATGCCAGTGATGCCATTCAAAGCCGGTCTTCTCTTTGGCTCCGCACGTGTGCAGGTCCCCCGGCACCACCCAGCCTCTGCTTCCCTAACTCAGAGTCCAGGCTCATGAAAGGAGGGAACTGGCACGAGCCAGGCGGAGTGTCAGGGCCTAAGTATTTGGGTTTCATGGGAGACTGAGGCAGAGCCGAGAAACAGAGATTGGACGGATGCATCTAATTCAGGGAAGTGTGCAGACCTCGCTCTGAGCCCACTGGAGACTGTCTTGGGCGACAAGGTTCATTCCAGCCACATCTTTTGGGACGAGGTACCTCTGCCCTGTTTGGTTCATAATAAAGCCGGGACTTTTGAGAAGGGGCTGGGGCAGGCTAGAGTCAAGCCAGGGCCTGCATCACTCCAGCCTGAACTCCGGAGGCCATTCGAGCCTCCGCTGTTTCTCTTTTCATGAAAACAGGAAAACCTCTGCAGCATTTGCCTAGCTCTGCAAATAATGTAAGCACCAGAGCCGCTGTTTGAATCCCACTTGCAAATAGTTCTTTAAAGTCCCCAGGCCCCCGCAAAGGTGTACAGACTTGTTTTGTGTCTGTATTATTTGAAAATATTACTACTTTATGTCGCTCTAATGCAGCAATAGCGAGCTCTACAGTTTGCAAACAGTTTAGGAGCGCAAAGAACAGAATCTCCTTCCAGGCTTCTCGCTGGGGAGGCTTCCTCACCAAAGCCCCCCTCCCATATTTTCCGGGCCACCCGTTAGCTCCCAGCAGGAGCCTCCTTGTCCTGCTTATGAAACAGCCTCTAAAATAGTACTTTACACTTCCTGGCCTGATTCGAGTTCACTTTTGCATTTGTTCCTTCAAATAGCTCTGCTTGGCATATCTCTTAATTTAACATTTGAAAATTTTTAAAATCAATACACGTACATTGTAACAAATCAAATTGTGTGGGCAGGGGTACAGTAAAATACCTGATATATTGTGCGTGCTTATTTTGTGGCGAGCACTGTTCTGGGGATGCTCCTTATATAATCTCATTTAATCCTCACCTCGACCGTTCCCATTTCTGCGTGAGCCCGGATTCACATCCAGGCAGTGGATTCATCACCTTTGGGCCATAACTGTGGATGTCAGCTAAAGTGCAAAAGAAGGTTTGACTCCTCCCCTGACCATTCGTAACCTATTTTTATTAAAGTGCTTCAATCAGTTACTTTTTCATTTTTTAAATAAATGTCTTTGCCCATCATCCTTTCACAGTGCTTCTGTCTCTGCATTTTGGAAGATGAGGTTATCAGTGTCTTGCCATTTTTCCTACCTTCCCCCTCAGATTCAGAATCACGCACCTTATAGGGTTGATATTACATTGGGGTGTTTATATTTACCTCCTGTCCTATATTCTCTGCCATATGCTTTGCCGGTAGATTGACTTTAAAACTCAGACACAGCAGGCAGCATTGATACAATTATTGCTCTATCAGAAGTATCTGATGCTGGGTTAAACCACGTGCTGGGATAACATTTCTCCCTCCGGAGATCCGCGTCACAACCCCTGGATCACTCGAGGCAGAATGTCCCGTAACAGAGTCAAATGGATTCTCTTTGCTCGTACTCCATCCATTGCTTAAAATCATGCCATATTTTCGTTTGCTTCATGTTTGGATCATGACCTTATTATGAAGGATTTTGTTTTTTGGTTTTTCCTCCCCCCTGGAATTTCTAGTTGCCTTTTTTTTTCCTTCTTGCTTTTATCTGCCTTTGTCATATCTTCGTTCTTTTCACACCACCTGTTCTGTTGAGCCCCTCCCAGTTTTTGGTTTTCGTTTTTATCCTCTCAGGACCCTCTCTGTTCCTGAACCAATCGGTGCTGCTTCCTCTGCACACCTGCTCCCTAGAGATCTTTCTGGGCTCCCCTTTGCTGCTCTCCTGGGTTGGAACCTCCTAAGAAAAGATACATGGAAAGTAGACTGTCTGAAAATGTCTGTGTCTTATATTCCCACTGAGGGCAGACTTCCAGGTTCAAAATGATTTTCCTAAAGAATCTTGAATTTTGAGAGCTTTCCACGTTGCCCATGAGAAATCTGATTCTAGGTTCCTTGTAGTTTTTTTTATTTTCCTCTTTTTTCTTTCCTGGCGGATTTTAGGACTTTTTCTTCATCCTTGGCATTTATGCAGTACATGAGGATACCCTTCATTCGTTCATTCTTCTGGACAGTTAACAGATCCCTGTAATCTGAAGACGTGGTCCTTTAGCTCTGGGAGGTCCTAATATATTTGATTTTTTAAAAATCAATTTGTTTCCTTCCCACATTTCTGAACCCCTTCTTTGTTGGCGTTTAAACCTTCCAGAATGGGTCTAATAGGTACTTTCACCTTTTTTTCTCGTATTTTCTTATTTCTTTGCCTTTCTCCTAGAAATGTATTCTAGATTTTGTTGGCTTCATTTTCCTGTCCATCTTTTTCAAAAATTATTTCTAAAAAACATTTTGGCCCTGATATTTTTAATCCTTAAGAGCTTTTCCTTATTCTCTGATTGTTCCTTTTCCTAGTAGGAAATCAGTTTTTGTTTTATAGCCATTAATATACTGAGCGGCCGGATAGTCATTAGAGCTTTTTGTTTGTTTATTTGCTTTAATCTGTGAGTTATTTCTCTCTCCTCTAAGGTCAGTTTTTTGCGTTTGTTTATCTGGATCTTTCTCTCGTGTTGCTCATTTGCTTATGTGCCTGTTTATCCGGAGTTGAGAAAAGTCTAGCAGCTGTTGTGAGTGTCTTCCTTGGCTAATAAGTGATCAGACTCAGAAAGATTGAATAACTGGTCAAGGTCACACAGGGAGGAAGGGCACAGCTGGTAAATCCCAACCTTCTGATTTCTGATCTGCTTTTCTCTGAAACGCTGCTTCTCAGTAGCCGGGCATTACTTTCTTTTCATACATGGCTATCCACCCCACCCCGTAAAAAGGCCTAGATCTTTCATGTCTGGATACCGTGCCCTCTGGCTTCCAGACATCTTGGGGGTTCTGGGACTCTCTCAATGTCAGTTATTCTCTTCTGCTGCCTCTGACTGTGCTGATTGAATTTGTGCTTCTCAGATCACGCAGACTGATTTAGGGTTTGGAAAAATAGACAGCAAATTTAGGGCATCCATCCCAGTGCCTTATACCTACTAGGCCTTCAGTACCTGTTTTCCAAAAGACTCGATAGATTTTAGGTAGGTTTTAGGCCCAGACTCATTCACTTTGCTGACCGTTGGAGCACTGGAATTTTCTGCTAATAGTCGGTTGTGGGAGAAAGGTGGCATCGGTGTGTCAGTAAGAGGACAGGAACTTTGATCCTCAAAGCCCTAGAAACACCAGTTCCAAAGAAAAAATTGCAAAAACATCAGCTTTTCTGTCACCTTCCCCTTTTGCAATTCAAGAGTTTTCTTTTCCATTTTTAAAAGGGCAAAGATAATACTAGGTAGGGCAAGTAGAAGGACTGTAACAAATGACCCCAAAATGTACTGGTTCAGACACAATAGAAGTTTATTTCTCGTGCATAAATAGCCCGGTGGTGTGGGCGTGTCTGGTGGGTGGACAGCTCTCCTCCATGCAGCGATGCAGGGACCCAGCTTCCCCATCTTGGGTCTCTGCCATCCTCTAGGACCTTGTCGCCATTCAGGCTGGAGGAATGACAAAGACAGCAGCTCGGCTGCTCGGCCTCCCAAAGCCCTGGCATACATCACTTTGCTCACATCCCTTTGGCAAGACCTCAGTCACGTGACCACACCTACCTGCAAGGCAGATGGGAAATGAAGCCTGGCTGTGTGCCAGGGAAAAGTGGAACACGGATTTGGTAAGACAGTTAGCAGTCTCCACCAGAGAGGGTGTGGTGAGCCATCCTGGAGAGATCTGCCAGAGCCCCACCCATCTGTCTGGCAAGTGTTATTGCGTGCTCACGGTGTGCCAAGCCCTGTGCTAGGTGCTGGCAATCCGGAAAGGAGTAAGACACGTTTCTCATTCTGCAAAGTGTAGCAGAAGAGGCTGAGGGTAGTCAAAGAGCATCAGTGAGATGCAGCGTGCTCTGTGCAATACCAGGGAAAGCAGTTGGCCCAGCTTCTTTGCAAAGGAGGAAGAGTTATTTCTGCTGGCAGATCCTGGTAGCTTCAATAGATGCCTGGCTTTCTGATCTCAATCTACTCTCTCATATATTTCTCGACTTAGACTTGAATAATGGGATGTAGGAGCTGGAAGCAACGCTGGAGATTGTCTGGTATCTTGCCCACCCCACCTAATTTAAAGATGGGGACAGTGAGACCTGCAAAGGGGGAGTGGCCTGCTTGAAGTCACACGGCTGGCCAGTGACAGGCTGGCCAGTGACAGACCCAGTGCACAGTCAACACTCTTCCCACACCCCACACAGGTGTAAACCCTCGGTTTTTTCTCCTTTTCTCTCATTTCCTTTGACTGTTGTCAGATTTCCCATCCACTTGTCTTTGTCCCCCAGTAGGAGGCCTGCTTGAATTCCTTCCAAGTTTCCAAGTTCCCTGTTTGTCAGGGAACATGCAGATCAGTCCTGGGCTGGTTGCTCCTCCCTGGTCCAGTGTCCTTTGCCCAAAGGTGGGGGCTGCAGAATCTACTCCCAGTCTCCCCCAAACCCCCAGAAAATACCCAGGCTCCTCCCTCTCAGGACAGGAGACCCTCGCATTGGGGATGCCACGTAGGGACCCGCATGTACCAGCCTGTGGAACAGCGCCCCCTCGAGGGACTCCTAGATCCCCCAGGGCTTTCTACCTGCATAGGGAAGAATTCGAAGAGGTTTATGACTCCAGATAAGGTGCAGAATTAGGAAAATGTGGAATAAAATTAACTACATGTATTTTAGTTCATTTACCCTCATCTTCTGCTATTGAGAACTTTCTCCTTTGAATGTTCTGACTTACAGAAACAGTAAAATCACTTAAAGGAAATTCACAACAGTCGTTCAGCTTCAGGGAGGTCCTCAAATCACGCGGGATCCGAGATGGAAGCACTTACTGGGAGATTTTCACTGTTCCTTGGTGGTTTTCATTTATTCAGCAAATGTATGTAAAGCCTTCTGTAAGCATAACACTGTGCTAATTACAAGGGTTGAGGAAGGTACAGTCTTTGCCCTCAGCATGAGTCTCAGCCTCTGTGCCCAGTGTGAGTTGAATTTTGTCATTAGCTGAGGACAGCAGGACATGGCTGAGGATAGAGCAATAGCCGGGGTCCAGAGGTACAGAAGGGCAAGGCCTCTTCCAGGGTAGCCAGGCCCCAGCGGGCAGAGCCCAGGGCAGCGGAAGACTTTGCCACTTGGAGGCTTGGGTTTCTTTTCTTCTTTTTTTTCTTTTTTTTTAATTGTAGAGTAGAGTTGATTTAAAATTTCATGTTAGTTTCTGGTGTACAGCAAAGTGATTCAGTTATACACATATATGTATATTCTTTTCCATTATGGTTTATTACAGGATATTGAATCTAGTTCCCTGTCTCATACAGTAGGACCTTGTTGTTTATCTGTTTTATAGATGGTAGTTCGCCTCTGCTCATCCCTACCTCCTGGTTTATCCCTCCCCCTCCCCTCCCCTCCCCCTCCCCTCCCCCCTCCCCCTTTGGTAGCCCTAAGCTTGTTGGATGAAGACACAGTGGCTGCTGCGTGCACCGGGCTGTGCTGGGGAGTGAGCAGGTGGCCGGGACACAGTCAGCGCTTAATCCATGGTAGCTGTTACCATGCATGACAAGGTGGCTAAAGGTCCCAGGCAGTGCTAGTTTCAGAAGGGCGAGTGGTGCTGGATTTCTAAGTACTGTCAGCGTTAACAAATAGCGGCAGCAGAAGGGAAACACATGCCTTTAGAAGGGGCAAACCCGCCTGGCCCCCATCCCTACTTTATGGACAGGAGGGCTCGTGGAGGGAAGTCTGACCCATTTATGTGCCTTGAGACAGGACTGAGGGCACATGATTTACAAGTACCTTTAATTCCTTATTTTCCTTTTTTTTCTGGCCTTCTTTATCTCTTTTTTTAAGAACGTTTTTTCCCCAGCCTTTTATCTTCAGTGATCCTTTATTGATTCTCTCTTTTATTTTCTAACATAACATTTGAGATGAGTAGGAAGCAATCCAAGGAATAGCTCCAGAAGGCGTGTGCTTAGCAGAGAAATGAGCATGAGCTATTGTCTGGCTGGTGGAAGAACTTTCTGACGGGTGCTGACAAGAGCGATTGCTCATGGGAGGCAGTGATTCCTGCAGCCCTGAGATGCTCCAACAGAAATCTGGGCAAAAACGTGGGGAAATTATTAGAGAAGAGGGACTGAGTGTTCAGCGAGTGGTCAGATGGGAAGAACCTTAATGTTCCCATTCCCCCACCCCACCCCATGTGAATCAGGGGAAGGGGGCTCTGCTCACGCATTCAGACCTGTTTCCACAAACGTTTTCTGAGCATCTTCTGGGCGCCAAGCTCCATGGAGATGGTAGCGGAGATGTCAAGGGAGCCGGTGTGCTTGGACTGAGTCAGGAAATAGAAATTATGCAAATGAAGAATGTAGGAATTAATCCAATAGTTTTGGGCTCACGACAGTGTAAGGGTTGATGCCTCTGGCTCCCGCAGTCATGGACAAATCACTTACCCCCAGTGAGCCACAACTTCCTCTTCTGGAAAATGGGCACTTATGCATTTGTTTAAATCAACTTACTGAGTCTCTTCAGTACGCTTGACATTGTTCTTGGCACTGGGGCTCCAGTGGAGGACAAGACTGCCCTCACGTGGCTAATCTTCAAAGTGAGGATGAGGAGAAACGAAAAATACTTTTCTTTCAAGTAGTGATCATTACCTTGAGGAAAATGAAGTAAACATGTGAATGAAGAGTGAAGAGTGAGGACCTTTACAGACAGGGTGGCCAGGAAGACTTCTCTGGTGGCACGATATCTGAGCAAAACCTGAATACTATGAGAGCAAATCAGCTCAAAAGTTTCGGCAAAGTGTGTTCTGATAGAGGGAAACAGCAAGTGCAAAGGCCCTGGGGTGGTATTTGCGAAAAAGGTGGCAGGTGCTAGTGTAGTTGGTACAGGAATGACTGAGAGGGAGCGTGGGAGGAATTTGGACAGGTAGGCAGGAGCTGCATTATGTATATTTCGGGGAGGATGACACCTGATAGCAAAATCCATTTTTAAAAAATTCCAATTAGTTTTGGACAAGTACTGGATCAAAATTGTAACCCTGACTTCTCTCTGCATGTCAGTAGCAGTTTCTTCAAAAAACCTGTCATTCAGACGGATGCTATTTCCAGCCAGGACACGAGCACCATTGGAGAGATCCACATGCAGAGATGGGATTTGGGTATCTCGGTAGATGGTAAAACCCACCCAGCTGTCTGGTCGTGTCGAAAAAATCACATTATAATGCAAATGCTCCTGAGAAAGGGAAATGTTGATAGGTACAGCCCTCCAAAGAAAAATATTGATGATCCGCAGCTAGCCGGCAGAGCTGTTTGTTCAGCAAGACCTGAGCGCTGAGAAATCTCAATTACAGGCGCTGTTCTATGCTGTGCCCTTCAGAAACCGTGGGATCTCCCCAGAGGCCTTTAGAAATGAGGGCACCCAAGTGCCGGGATGGGGAGCCCACTTCTTAAAAGGACTTTCTGGCCACATTCCTTTCATAGTCTAGTTAAACTTCTGAGCTTGGACCCTGGGGCAAAGAATAGAGACTGATGCCTCCATACGGTCTGCAGGGAGGGGTCCACATTCCTCTGCAACCACTTCAGCTTCTTCTGTTTCTCATCTGATCAAGATCTTCAAGTTGGATTTCCTTAAAAGGATTGTCCTTTCCCTGGCGGGATCTTTGGGGGAGAAAAAGGAACATACATTTTCTCAGTAAATACCCTTTATTTGCAACCTTCACCCATAAAGCATGGCAGTGGGGAGAGGGAGAGAGGTGTGCTGGGCACCGAGGATGAGTTCTCATTTAATCCATGTAACACTTGGCACTGGGGCTTTTCCCTGGCACACCCCTTAGCAGGTACGTGTTATCATTGCGTTTTGTACACCAGGAAACTGAGGCTCAGAGATGAAAGGAGGGAGGCGGGGGGGGCTTGTGGTCCTTTGCTAGGAAGCGATAGAACAGGGCACTTGGGAGTGTGGACTTGGGGCCAGATGTGTGGGTTAAGTCCGGCTCTCTTACACCTGCCAGCCATGAGACCTGCCTTGGGACGTCCCTTCCTCTCACTGGCCCGAATTTGCTCACTGATAAAACATGATGACAGCACCTCCTCCTCTTTGGTTGTTGTGAGGGTTAAAATTGTCAGTGGATGTAAAGTGCCCAGAACACTGCCTAGCCCTTAGGAAGGGCTCCGTCACCCCAGGCTCTGCTGACTGCCCTTAGTGTGTCCAAGGTCCCTCCGCTACCAGGAAGTAAGAGATGATGGCTTGGCCAAGCAGGATTGTCCAGATGAGAGGCAACCAGACTCGATCCCTAGAGACCCTGCTAGGTCTCTGGATCTGTTTGAACTGAGGTGCACGGATTCCAGAATGAACGCCCTCCTCACACACGCAATGACACACGTTGGACACAAATCACAGATGCAGTCAGCTTGGCCCATTATCCTCCTCACACGGTTCTCATCCGAATCCCCAGGGAATTATGATCCCATTTTACAGATGAGAAAATTGATGTCCATGATCTTTGCTCTTCCCCCAGAAGGCTCTGTCTGCCTGTTTATCAAATTCTGCTGGAATCACTTGCTGTTGCTTGAAGAAGAAAAACCTCCTTTTCCTGAAGGATTGCAAACAAGAGCTTCTTTTAGCCAGTGTTACCTATTGCTGAATAACCAGCCTAAACTTTGTGGCTTGAAACAAAAGTTGTTACTATCTCTCGAGGCTCTGTGGGTGGAGTGGGCCTGGCTGGGCTGTTCCCACGTGGGGACTCTTGTGTTGGCATCACTTGGCTTTAAAGGCTCCTCCGCTCAGACATTTGGTACCTGGGCTGGCACAGCTGGGACCGTTAGGCCTCTGTCTCCTCATTCCTCTGCATGGACCAGGCTTGCGCTTCTTCACGGCAGGCAGTCCTAGGGTAGTTGAACTTCTCACAGGGCACCGGGCTTCCCCCAGAGTGGAGTGCTCCAAAGTCCAGGAAGTGGAAGCTGTCCATCTCTTAAGGCCGGACCCAGAAACTGGCACAGGGTCACTGCCACTGTGTGCTGTCACCCCAGGGGAGGGGACAAGGATGCCTGCCTGTCCAGGGGAGAGAGTCTCAGATGGCTTTGTGGTCATCTGTGACTCACCACAGCTGGCGAAGAGGGCTTTGGCAGACAGTGTAGGGTGTGAACGTGTTTGACAGCTCATTTTCACGTAACGTGGGTTCTGTGAGTTCCCTGACAATAGATCTGGGGCCCTGCCTGACACACCTGGAGACAGGCCGCTTGGCCTGGGTGGTTGGCTTAGGCCTGGACCCGCCTCTTTGGGGAGCTGGGGAAAGTCAATCTGGCAGATGCACTGAGGCCTGGTAAGCAGTTGACATTGGGGGTCTGTGGGACACTGGGCAGTGGGGCTCATGCCATAAGATGGGCAGTGCCAAGGGGCAGTTGGGCACAGGCAGGACTCAGGAAGGTGGTAGCCTGACCCCCCGGCCTCAGGAGCAGAGCTCCAGCCACCAGGCAGGTTCTAGAGCAAAACACTCTTTCCCTGGAGGATGGAGACGGACACGAAGGTCAGTGGCCCAGGCCCGGGGTCACCAAGCGGGCTTCTCAGACAGGAACTGGGAGCCTGTGCTCAGGCAGAAACCTGGCCTTAAGAAGTGCAGCGCAGGGGTGTGCTGACCAGGCCTGGGGTCAGCCCGCAAATGTGGAATCCGAAGTGACCGGGGGAGTTCCCTGGCGGCCCAGTGGTTAGGACTCCAAGCTTTTAGCGCTTTCACTGCTGAGGGCCTGGGTTCAATCCCTGGTCAGGGAACTAAGATCCCACAAGCCGTGTGGTCCGGCCAATAAAATAATAATAATAAAAGTAAAAATAAACAGGTAAAATTAATAATTTTTTTAAAAAAAATAAAGTGACCAGAACCCAGGGCCCTGAGACTCACCCCTGAGAGATGGTAGCCCTGGGTCCTGGTTGCTACTGAGAAGCAGGGCGGGGAGGGTCTGCAGAGGGGTAGGGGAGCCGAGGGGCAGCCCAGTCTGGGAACCCTGCAGGGCCTGAGCCCTTCTCCCCAGGACTCCAGCCCTGGCTGAGGACGTTGGACAGAATGTTTCATAAGTTCCCTTCAATTCTGGAGCTCCTTGTAACCAAGGATGGACCCCTTAGCATCTGTGCCTCTCCCTCCAGCACCGAGTGATTTCCACTTCAGCAGATGGCTCAGTAGTTGTGGCGCACGGGCTTAGTTGCTCTGCAGCATGTGGGATCTTCCCTGATCAGGGCTTGAACCTGTGTCCCCTGCATTGGCAGGCGGACTCTTCACCACTGTGCCACCAGGGAAGCCCAAATATTTGTTTCTTGAAAGTCCAGATTTGTGTCCATCTCGAGTCAATTATTGATGTGGACTGGAGACAGAGGCTGATGTATTTAAGGTGATATAACTCACCGGGGGACAAGCTGGAACTCACATCCAGCTGCCCAGAGTGCCAGCCTCTCTGCCTACATCGTGCTGCTCTTAGGAATTGGAGGTGGGGTCTACTGTCAAGTAAGGTACACGGCCCAGCGGAAGTAGCAGGCAGGCGGGTGTGATGTTTCTGGTGGAGCTGTGTCTCATTTCCACTGATGGGTTTAAGCAGTCTCACCCCAGAGCTACCTGATGACGTGTTCCTCAGGGAAGTCTAGGCTGATATAATTAATTTTCCCCACAACTAAAAATGTATTCTCCTCTGAGCAAGAGAAATACTGATTAATTTACCCCTAAGTGTTTGTTAGTACAGGGAGCTGTTTTTCCTCTTTATATCAGTATTTAAACTTTTCATACCCCACACAGCCTCCCTTTCATCGGACTTCAAGGTGGAAAAGAAAATAAGCACATCGACTGAGGGCCCCCATATCTTATCATCTGGGCCCACTTCTCCTTGGTCACTTGGACAGGCTGAGCCCAGGGAGATTTGCCCAGGCTCTTCCCCAGGTAGGAGCAGGTAGGAAGCTGGTCCCGGTCTGTCCATTGCTCACTCTGAGTGCAAATGGTGTCGCCATTTGTAGATGGTGGACAAGAGAAGGAAGATTCCAGGAGCTGCTGGAGCAGGGGTGATCTCTCTGACCTGGCCTCAGGGCTGATGACCCCTCGCTCTCCCCACCATGCATCCCCCCATGCAAACATTAACCAGCCCCTGCCTGGAGAGTTGGGAAAGATGGCTTGCTCTTTTAACACAGGTTCTCCTCATGGCCTGTCTTTTTATAGTGAGGTCCAACTGGGTGTGCTGGGCTGGGCTGTCCCTGTCACCCATTCAGCTGTCTCTCCTGACTTTTCCTCCCCTAACCTGGAAGCTGGACCTCACCAGGCTACCTTGAGGTCCATCTTTTCATTCACTCACTTGCCGTCTCAATACACTGAGCGCCATTGGTATTCCAGGGCAGGCGCAAGGGCTGGGGGACCCGGAGATGAATCAGACCCAGGCCCATCCCCTGCCTAAGGAGCTCACAGATGAGTGGGGAAGGACCCAGAAAAAGGGATGGTTACAGAATAGGGTTGGAGATTCTCAGACACAGTCTGCAGTGGGCCTCCCGACGTCAGGAAGGGGTCCTTGGAGATGCAGCCAAGTGAGCTGAGCCCGGAAGGATGAGTGGCGGTTGTCCAAGCCAGGAAGAGAGAGAGAGCGCGGATGCACTGCGGTTAAGGACACGGCAGGAGTTGGGGGGTGGGGACTGCCAGACCAGAGTGAGGGGCATGAGAGGGAGGCAGCAGGTGAGAAGGATGTCGGCGACTGGGCTTAATCCTGACTCAGTTTTTGATGAGTTCTTTGTTTTATTCACTGCAATATCCCTAGTACCTAGGGCAGTGCCTGGTAGGTTGTAGGTGTTCAGTAACTATTTTTAGTCTCAATTCCTTATCTCTTAAAGGGGACTGGCACTTATTTTTGTCTGTGCTGCTGCTGCTGTATCCCAGTACTCTAGAATAGGGCCTGGCATATAGTAGGTGCTCAATAAAAATTTGTCGAGTGGCTGACAGGCTGGATGACAATAGACAGCTTGGCCCATACCTTGTACTTACTAATTAGCAGGTGTGATTGGTATCACCATGGGTAGGTGGAGAAGTAGTTACTGGTCACATCATGACAGGCCTCATGTGCAAAGCTAGATCCAGCAATATCTTGACAGTAAGGGACAACACTCTGCTTGTTAATAATAATAACATAATAGGGAAGAATCTCTGTATTTTATTACAAGTTAATCACTAAAGAGATGTTGCCTATAAGCTTAAATTATACACAATGGCCCATTTCTGGAAACCCCGCCTCCCAGATAATGACCGTTACGCTAAAATATCTTTGCTTAGCTCACAGGAAACCTCCTGACTAGGCTCACCTGTGAATGACTGCAGGAAGGAATACATTAACACATCTCATTGGAAGGCTGACCGGAACCAGGAAATTTTTGCCTTTACTCCTTCCCCTTTTAGTATAAAAGAAGCCTAAATTCTAACTCAGCCAAGATGGTTCTTTGGGACAGGAGTCCGCCGGCTTTCTCAATAAAGTCGCTATTCCTTGCCCCAACAAATGGTCTCTCATTTATTAGCCTGTCATGTGGTGAGCAGTACAAGCTTGAACTCGGTAATAATAATGATAATAATTGCAAATCTTTGCTGAGCAGGTTAAATGCTTTACAAATGCTCTCTCTTCAATGGTTCTTCAGAACTCATGGGGTTACATTCACCAGGGATGTCCAGGCCGCCATCTCCCTTGAGTAGCATCTAATGAAACCCAGACAGACCATTCTGTGGCCCCCTAGGCTGGGCATGGGCACATAGGGAAGAGTTTGTCCTTTGGAGAACTCTTGCCCAGATTCTGCAGAGGACCCTGCCTGGGTGTAAGTTGTCTGTCATTCGGAGAGTGGCTCCCAGCTGATTTCCTGAGGCCTCAGAAGGCAAGGACCGAGGCTTCACTGTGGAATGTTGGCAGAGCTGGCATCCACCTGGCCCAAACATTTCATCTTGGAGAGCAAGTTTCCAACTTTTACTTACTGTGGTCTGCTTTTAGGAGCTAAATGGGTTTTTAAATTTATTATGGAGTATCTCCTATATAAATAGCGTGTATGTATAATTGAGATAATAAACATGAAATGAACATCCAAGTACCTGTTGCATGGTGTACTGAATACATTCCAAAACTCTCTGAGTGGTTTACAAGAGCCCCTGTCTGGCCTCTTCTCCCCACCCCGCGGCGTCAGCTCTCACCACACTCACCATGATGCTTCATCGCCCAGACTCTGTGTGTAGCCTTCTGCACATTCACGTTATTTTTTGCACCTGCCAGTCTCCTAACACCTAGTTTTCTCCTACTACGGGCCGAGTTAGTCCTGCTAGCCTTTTCGGTCTCAGCTTAGCTCCTTCCCATCAAGTAAATCAGGACTCCCCCATTCTGTGGCCCCCGCTCCGCCCCCTGCCATGCCCTGGGCTCACATCACAATAGTGACGCTGTGTTTTCCCCTCCTTGGGTCATGAGGTGCTTGAGGGCCAAAGGCTTTGTCTTTCACTGGGGCATGCCCGTTGCTCTATGTGGATGCCCAGGGCATACTCATGGGAAGTCTGGCTTTCAGGTTCCCCAGGGGATGCTGTGTTTTCAGTGACCACTGAGGTCTCTTCTCCAGGGAAAATTCGTTGCTTCCTTAATGCTCAAGCGTCATCCGGGGGATTTGTCACCCAGTGTTTCTGAATTTCCAGGCAGGGGCTCATCCTTGTTAAATAGAATTGGAATGAAACTTCCTCACCCACAATATCTAAATGTCCTAGAGACGCAGAAATTGGGAACTACAGCTGAGCCAGAGCCACTCCTGAGAAGGCAGTCAGCGAGTCATGGAAAGAATTTGGATGAAATCGTCTCTCCACTCCTGTCTTCAATGTGTGGTACCTTCCAGCATGTCAGGGAGCACAGATTTAGTCCCAAGACTGGCATTATTTTGAAAAATGAGTTTCTACTAGAATTAAAGGGTACTGAAGCCAATTCCATTCAGCCTGAATATCTCAGTTGTAATAGAAATGGTGTCAGAACCTTTATCATTTGTCTTCTCACACACACCCACGCCCATTTCCCAGCTGGAATTCCAGCTCCTTCCCTCCTTCCTTGCCTCCAGCAGAGAGATGCTGTCACAGAAGTGGCTGCTTGCCCACCAGCATCGAACGCTTTGTCCTTGTCACCTGGGTGGTAAGGTTCTGTAAGGGCTGTAGAAAGACAGAAGCGCTTGCAGTCTTCATGGTTTTATTTACGTATGTATGTGTTTTGAATATAAAAGGGAATATAAAAGTAAAATAATGTAATCAACTACATTACAGAAAATTTCCAAATACTCTTCCTCATGCATTTTTTCATGCATTTTTTCCTGTACTAGTGAGGTTTGAAAACTATTATTTATAATCCTAAGTAGACCTGAATTGTAATATCCTGTGTTTTCCTAGCCTGGGCATCTGCCTTTAGGCCACTTGGTCTTTTCATCATCGTTTTTAACTGCTGTGCAATGTTTCCGTGGGTCATAATCCTGTGGGTTTTTTAATTTCTTATTGACTATTGATCACCAAGTGGCAGTTGAAGGAAGGTCTGTGACTTTTTTTTTTTTTTTTTTTTTTTTT
>NW_020837965.1:19821096-20032759 GCF_003676395.1 Aethalodelphis obliquidens
GGGCCTCTCACTGTTGTGGCCTCTCCTGCTGCAGAGCACAGGCTCCGAACACACAGGCTCAGCGGCCACGGCTCACGGGCCCAGCTGCTCTGCAGCATGTGGGATCTTCCCGGACCAGGGCACGAACCCGCGTCCCCTGCATCGGGAGGCGGACTCCCAACCACTGCACCACCAGGGAAGCCCAGGTCTGTGACTCTTAATAAAAGGCTCTGAGAAATTGGTGTAGCGAAGGAGACCCTACAAGTGAGTCGAGGGGACAGAGGGTGCCGGGACCCAGCGTGGGTCCCTAGGACTGCATCTCTCAGCCATGTTCTCCTCTGGCAAGGTCACTGGTCTGGTAGACCTAGAAGTCCTAGCTGGACTTCATGGCATCTTATAGAAAAGATGGAGAAATATGGGCAGGAGGAGAAGGCAAACAGCTGGTGAGGCTATGAATCAATTAGCACTAACCTGGAAACCTGGTCGAAAACTGGGAAGTGAGTCATCTAGGCAATAGCACGGAGGGTGTGCACATCCAGTTTTTGGATGGTCTGAAGCTGGTGGAGAATGACTGGTTGGGGAGAAGAGGTCATCTAGGAGCCAAGGTGCTGAAATGTAATGCAGTCCAAACACTCAGTCCTGTCTTGGGTTCAAAACACTCACTTCCCTCCAACCGGAAGTGAGGTCCACGTGGCTTTGCAGCGTCACGAATCCACAGCACGGTGCGGTGGCCCCAAAGCCGGTGTGGTTCTGGGCGGCATTAATGGGTGTGCTGCCTCAGAAAGAGGAAGGAGATAGCTCTGGCCCATCTGGGCTGGGAAAACCTTTCCTGGAGTAATGCTTTTCTTGTAAACGCTGTGATTTTAGGATGTGCCTTTCCAAGAGAAGGATCATGATTAGGAGGGACTGTGTAAAGAAGTGGGGGATGGGGCGGTGCTTAGCTGGAGAAAAGGGGGCTCGTTGGGGCATGAGCACGAGCCACTATCACCGTCATCATCATCATTGACCATAGTAGTTGCCAGTCCTTGAGCTAGGCAGTTCACGACCGTTCCATTTAATCCTACAAGCTAAGTATTACTTTCCCTTTACAGATAAGGAAACTGAGTCAGAGAGGTGAAGCAGCTTGCCCACGTCACCCAGCTGGTAAACCACGGAGCCGAGATTGGATGTCAGATGTATTTTAGGCCAGAGTTATCATTTCTTCCCACTGTGTATCAGTTTTTCAAAACCTGAGGTGTTGCCTTGCAAAAGATGACAAGGACTTATTTTTGCTGTTTCCTAGTGATGGAAGTAGTTTCACGGGGTGGGAGCTACAGCGAGAATATTTTATTCTAAAGCAAAGAAGAACGTTCCTGACTGAGCTGTCAGCAGGTAGAATAAGCTGTCCTGACAGGTGGTAAATTCCAGAGTGACAAGAGGGATTCAAGTCGAGGCCCAGTGAACACTTAGTGGAGTTCTTCTAGGGGGAATTCAAAGGTCAAATGAGGAAGCAAACAAAATAAACTTGAATGTCACTTCTGTACGAGTGAAGGGTCTTTGTTTGTAAACAGCAGGTGTTGGTAAGAAACGGGTTCTGCCTTAAGCAAAAACACACTATTTTTGCAGGGATTTGAGGTAATTCATGGGATGGAAGGAAATGGTGAACCCAGCTTTAAAAAATGAACTTATCTACAAAACAGAAATAGAGTTACAGATGGAGAAAATAAACTTATGGATACTGGGGGGAAAAGGAGGGGAGGGATAAATTGGGAGATTGGGATTGACGTATACAGTAAGTCCCCTTCATACGAACCTTCAAGTTGCGAACTTTCAAAGATGCGAATGTGCGTCCATGTGTCCAATACGTGAGTTAGTTCGCGTGTCTGGTGTACATTGTCACGTGCGTGCATCCTCTACATGTGGTTGTGCTTTTGTGTACTTTACTGTACAGTACTATAGAGAGTACAGTAGTACAGTGTCTTTATTTCAAGCCCAGGATGTCTGGAAGCAAATATAAAAGCAGTGGTGATGTAGCTGATACTACTGTACTTTTCAAGGTACTGTACTGTAAGAATGTTTTCTTTTTTTGTGTGTTTGTTATGTATTATTTGTGTGAAAAGTATTATAAACCTTTTACAATACAGTACTATATAGCCGATTGTGTTGGTTGGGTACCTAGGCTAACTTTGTTGGACTTACGAACAAATTGGACTTAACAAACGCGCTCTCGGAACGAAACTCGTTCGTATGTAGGAGACTTACTATACACACTACTATATGTAAAATAACTAATAAGGACCTTCTGTATAGCACAGGGAACTCCACTCAATACTCTGTAATGCCCTATATGGGAATAGAATCTTAAAAAGAGTGGATATATGTATATGTATAACTGATTCACTTTGCTGTACAGCAGAAACTAACACAGCACTGTAAATCAACTCTACTCCAGTAAAACTTTAAAAAAAAAAAAAAAAAAGCCAGAAGTCAGGCTGGCTCCAGGCCCCCAGGCAGCAGCAGCTACTAGAATCTCATTCGGTGCCATGGCCGCGATGATCAGCATCTAGGGTTGCCCCACCTTCTATCATCCCACCAAAGATTGAGTTCCAGAAAGAGCCTCACATGGGCTTAGCCTGGTTCCAGGCCCATCTCCTTGGTACCTTGATTGACAGCGTTCACTGAGACGTTAACTTTCCAGAGGGAAAGTGACACACTGATGCTGAAGGAAGGGCACGGGCGCTGGGCATGTGCACTGCACAGCGACCTGGGTCCCTGACAGCCCTGAGCTGCTGTGTCTCCAGGAACCACACTGAGGCCTGACTTCTGTTCAGGGCTCTCCCTGCTGGCCCTGCAGCCTCTACACCCAGGCCATACCCAGCACCCTAGACTCATGGAGCTGATTGTCCAAGACATACTAAATAGGCCAACTACTAAAAACTCTCCAGTGTGTTTATCAGAAGCAGCCCAGTGGAGGACCAGTTTGCTGAGAGCCATGTCCAAAACCGAGTTGTCCATCGCTCCCTAGGGATGCTCCGTCTGTGCAGAGAGAGTGGCCCCCTTCCTGGCTACAGAGTACAGGGTTCCTCCTGGCACTTAGCATGACACTCAGTACCCCTAGTCTTTAGAACCCTGTGGATCTGTTTTTTAAAGTCATCTTAATAAATTATAAATTTGTTTTTATTATAAGCATTGTTTTAGTAGTGAGTATTCAGTTGAAATAATTATTCATTAATTGATGTATTAATTATTGGATAGAAAACAAAAGCCTATTTAGAAAATATAAGGTATAAAAAACAATCACCCATGTACCCACCACCCCACTTAAGAAATATTACCAGTACTTCAAGGGTTCCTGGAGCACCCCGCCCTGATCCCATCCACTTCCCCTCTGTGCTTAGTAGTAATTGCTCCCCTGGCTTTTGGGTTTATCATTCTCTCGCTTTTCTTTGTAATTTTATCACACTTGTACCTCTAAATGACACATTGTTAGGTTTTCCTCGTTTCTGAACTTCATACAGATGGAAACATCCCTTATGTAGTCTTTGGCGACACGTGTTTTTCATGCAACACTGTATTCGTGATTCATTCTTGCAGGCTGCAGCATTTCATTCCTTTTCGCGCCATGTAGAATTCCGGTGTATGGATATATGACAGGCCACCATGGATGGACATTTTTGTGGTTTCCAGCATGTCGCTAACACTGACATTGCTGTCGGTCAACATGCTTGGCTGCATACCCTGGGACAGCGGTGCAGGTGTATCCAGGTGTGTGCCCGCAGGTGGGATGGCGGTCACCAGGGTCTGAGTATGTTCATCTTTATAAGATGGTAGCATCCTGTTTTCCAGAGTGACAGAGACCAAGTTGTGCTCCTGCAGCTGGTGTGTAAGAGTCTCTTTTGCTTTACAGCCTCGTGAGTATTGAGTGGTGATCTTGAAGTTTTTAGCTCTTGTCGATCTGTTGGCTGTTGGATGGTAACTCATTGTGTTTTAGTTTGCGTTTCTCTGCTTACTGAAGTTTAACTTCTTTGTGGTTATTTATTCTTTTGAGAAGTGCCTGGACATGGTTTTTGCCCAGTTTTCTACTGGAAGTGTATCATTTTCTTGCTGACTTGACACTAACAAGATATGTATGATATATATAGTGTATATAGCATACATATGATAGACACACAGTACATACACACACACGCGCACACACACACACACACACGTATATTCCAGATTGTCGCTTAACTCTATTTTTATGACATTTTTTGATAAACAGAGGTATTAAATTTAATGTCCCTGAATTCATTAATATTTTCCTTTATCGTTTGAGATTTTATGTCTTTTTTTCCCTCTTTTATTACCATCATTTATTTAACCAATCCTTGTTGTGCATTATGTTTCTTTTTCTTTCAGTTTATTGTACAAATCAGTATGGCAAATATGCATGTGCATAGATCTTTTTTTTTTTAACATCTCTATTGGAGTATCATTGCTTTACAATGGTGTGTTAGTTTCTGCTTTACAACAAAGTGGATCAGCTATACATATACCCTGCTGGAATAATTGAGTATATGGAAAAATAAATAAAATCAAACCAGTATTTCACCAATTCCAGTTGGATTATAGACAGCCGTGAAAAGGAAAACTTAAGGACTTTTGTAAGACAACTCTTACAGGCTCCGCATGGGGAGCTTTTATGTCTTGTTAAGGTATCCTTCTCTACACCAAGGTCATAAAGACATTCATTATATTGTCTTATAAAAGTCCTTAAGTTTTCCTTTTCACGGTTGTCTATAATCCAACTGGAACTGGTGAAATACTGGTTTGATTTTATTTATTTTTCCATATACTCAACTATTCCAGCACTGTGTATCCAAAGGCCCATTTTCCCCCAGTGATGAGCCGTGTCCAAGTGTGTGTAGCCCCATTTCCGTTCTCTTGGCGTATTTGTCTAAAGCTTAACTACTAAAGCTGTATAGTAATTTGTGATGTCTTATACTCTTTTTTAGTAAATAATTTGGCTGTCATTATTTCTTTGCACTTCGATATACACTTTAGAATCAGCCTGCCAAGGGGCACCAAAGACCCTGTAGAAATTTTGACTGCAGTAAATCTATAGGAATCACCTTGGGAAGAACTCGTGTTTTCTGGATATTGAATCTCACACTCCTTGAAGATGTATAGCTACCTTTTCATGTAGACGTACCTTTATGTCTGTTTGTAAACTACTCTTAATTTTCTTTATAAAGATTTTACACATTTACACATTGTTGTTAGATTTATTCCTAGATAATTTATATTTCAGCTATTATTGCAGATGCTGTCTTTTTAAAATAAACATCTTTATTGAGATATAATCCACAAACCACAAAATTCACCTTTTCAAAGTGTACAATTCAGTGGTTTTAGTATATTCACAGAGTTGGGCAACCATCACCAAAATCTTAAGTTTAGAACATTTTTATCACCCCCAAAAGAAACACCTTTCCCGTTAGCAGTTAATTCCCACTACCCCCTCCCTGCATATCCTGGCAGGAAGGAATGAGTGAGTGAGTGAATGGATGAATTTATACCTGTGTAGCAGGCCTCATGTCAGATATTGCCCGGCCCCAGTCTTTGCTTTCTGTTTTATTTTGGTTTTATTTTCCCCTCCCATCTCTATTACTGGTCTGGTTTCCAAGCTAATCTCCAGCCTCTTTCATTCTCCTCCACTCCCTGGCTAGATAACATTTCCCAAAGAAAGCAGTGTTCCAACCACTTCTTTGCTAGGAAGCCCCCTGTAGCTCCCTTGGGAATCTATCTGCACTCCCAACATGGTTTCTCTGGGGAAATTCAGGGTGATAACTCAAGCACCTTGGAAGCAAACTCTGGGGATGCAACTCTTTTGTGAGTCAGAGAGGACCTCTTCTGGGCTCTTGGTTTGCTGCAGAGACCTCAGAAAGTAAACACAGTCGACCTCATTATTCTCTTCCACTTCCTCCTAAGTCAGAGCTATTTCGGGTTAACTCAGGGAAGAGGCTAAATTCAGCCTTGAAACCAAGCAGCCTCCATGACCGGCACTTTGTTTTGCTTGAGTGACTGCGATGACGGGTCTTTGGTTTTAAGGGCAGCACTCATTGTATCTCTTTAGACCGACCTTGGTGATCTTTTCCCTGCCCTGCAAAAATGGGGAGAGGAATGCCAGATTCCTCTTCAGTACCCCCTCATTCATTCAGCATGCTTTACCCAAATGCCTGGTCCCTGCCAAGCCCTGTGCTTAGAGGTGGAGATCCAAAAGCTTGCTCTCTCAGGGCCTGAAGTCTAGCTAAGGAAACTACAAGAAACAAGAGACCCATGAAACAGATAACTGGCGCTTGGGTAGATGTCTGCCCAGGGCAGAGAGGGGAGTGGATGTACCTATGCCTTCCTGTGACTCCATGCAAAGGCTAGGCCATGGAGTCACCAAAATAAAAGAAGGGACCAATCTAGCACTCACAAACAAGCAGGCAGATACAAGCACTTTCACATGCATACGCTAAATCCCAGCAGTTCTTCTCTTGGATGTATGCAGCCAATAGGAAATTGCACACACATAAATTTTACATCGAAAGGAAGCCTTGCAAACAAATATTGAACTCTAGTTAATACATGCATGCTGCAGTATCTAAGGGGAAGTGTAATTATATTTGAAGTCTACCTTGAAATATACCCCCCAAAATATGGACGGATAGATGCATGGATAGGTATCTGATTAAGCAAGTATAGTAACATGCTAGTGGTGAAATTGAGTTGCTGAGTGTATGGGTGCTCACTATAAATTCTTTTTAGACTTTGCTGTATGTTGAAATTTTTCATTTGAAACCTTGGGGCAAATGCATACATGTGTTTGCCAACAGAAATGTACAAGAATGTTCATAGCAGCATAATGGCTTCAAACTGAAAGCAACGCAATGCCCATCAGCAGTAAAATAAATGCAGAAACATGTGAGTCTGTTTATATAATGGGATACTGTTCACACTGAGAATGAGCCACAGCTACACACAACATGGGTGAATCTCACCAACATAACCTTGGGGGGAAAAAGAGTCAAAAGAGGACGTGCTGTGTGGTTCTATTTCTATAAAATTCGTAAACAGGCAAAACCAGCCTAGGATGTTAGAAGTCAGGATGATGGCTTTGAGAAGAAGGAAGAAAGAGATTGTGAGTGGAATAGGGGCCATAGGGCCTCCTGGGGTACTGGAAGGTTCTGTTTCTTGATATTGGTGACAGCTAACAGACATGAACACTTATCAGGCTGTACACTTAAAGTCTGTGCACTTTTCTTTATGTGTATTATACATCATTAAAAACTGTAGTAGGGAGAAAAAGAAAGAAAGCCAAACAGTTCCAGTTAGAAGGTTTGCCTAGCCAAAGCTTTTTTTTTTTTTTTTTTAAAGCAATTTTAATTAGAAATTACATCCTACATACAGGAGTTATTCCAAGAAGTTTCATTTCATTGTCTAGGACAGAGTGGACAGCTCTGAAAAGATGAAGTCTGGCTGCAATCACTTCAGGGGGGTAGGAACCCCCTCTGAGCCTACCAAGTAAACCAAAGTTGTGAAGGAAGTGAAACTTCCCATTAAGATGTTCATTTGTTCATTCATTCATTCCTGTTGCATTAATTCCCCTAGTCTTCACTGACTGTCTGTCTCTCTCCTCCACACAGACATCTATGCACATACGCTGTGTTCCAAATCCAAACTTGATCCACAAGGCATGACCTGGCCCTTTCAGGGGTTCCCGTACCCAGAGGAAGAGACATTTCACCTTGCAGCCACACTCCTCACCTTCCCGGACTCCTTTTTGTGATTCTTCTCACATATTTGTCCTGAGATATCCTCTGAGTCCTGAATTGATTACTCAGGGTTCTCCAGAGAAACAGAACCAATAAGAGATAGATAGATACACAGATAAGAGATAGATAGATACATAGATACACAGATAGCAGAAAGATGATAGATAGATATATAGATAGATAATAGGTAGGTAGGTAGATAGATAACAGATAGAAGGATGATAGATGGATATATAGATAGTTGATAGATAGGTAGATAATGATGATTGATAGATAGATAGATAGATGGGGGTTTATTATAAGAAATTAGTTTATGTCATTATGGAGGCCAGCAAGTCTCAGGATCTGCAGGGTGAGTCAGCAACCAGGAGACTCAGGAGAGCTGATGGTTTCATTTCAGTCTGAAGGCCTGCAGGCTCAAGACCTGGGAAGCACCTAGGTTTCAGTTTGGATTCGAAAGCAGGAAAAACCTGATGTCCCACCTCAAAGGAAGTCAGGCAGGAGGAGTTCCCTCTTACTCAGCCCTCTTCTGCTATTCAGGCCTTCAACTGATGAGATGAGGCCCACCCACACTGGGGAGGGCAATCTGCTTTACTCAGTCTACCAATTCAAATGTTCATCTCATCCAGAAACACCCTCACAGACACACCCAGAATCATGTTTGGCAAATGTCTTGGCACCCCAGTCAGGTTGACATATAAAATTAACTGTCACAACTCTAGAGCATGAATAGCCTTCCAGCTCTAAAGACACAGCTCTCTATTGGAAGAGATGCAGCCAGGGGCCCTGGCCTGGTCTGTGTCACTTCCCATCAAACAGACAAGCTGTCGATACCTCACATACATAGTTCATTTCTTACATATTGTTTGGTTTAGTAATCAGTGGAAAAGAAGGCTTCAGCTGCCCACTAGGCCCCCTGGATGGCCACATTTATCATTTTAAAGAATAAAAAGAAAAGATTTTAGTTATTGCAAAATATATCATACATTCCGGAGAATCTCTGAAACAGTTGAAAGGATAAGGATAAAAATGAACTCCCGTGTACCCCCCCATCCAGCCTAAAAAATGGAAAATGACCCGTATATTGAAGGCCTTTGGCTCCTCCCAATGGCTTTCCACTCTGTCCTCACCTATACGAAGCCACTCTACTGAATTTTGTGTTAATCATTCTCTTGCTTTTTAAAAAACATCAAAGTATATGTCTCTAAGTATATAGGTTTGGTTTGGCCTGTTTTGAGCCTTTATGAATTGACATATGCTGTGTGTATTCTGTGCAATATGCTTTTTCACACTACCTGAAGTGTTGGGGCCTCATCCACGCCGTCACGTGTAGCCTCAGTGCATATAATATTCTTTTTGGTGGACATGTCCATTGTATGGGCCATGCGTTGGTCTCTTCAACTCTTGGTGCCTGTTTGGGTAACTTCCAGTCCTCTTCTGTCACGGATGAAGCTCACAGAAGTGATCCTGTCCCTGTCTCCAGGTGCACAGGTGCAGGGATTTCTCTAGGGTGGACATGTAGGAGATCAGGTGCTCAGCCCAGTTGTAGAATATATGTCTCTTCGCTTCTCTAGGTAATGCCAAGGAACTTTCCAGAATGATTATACCAATTTATGCTCCTGCTGGAGGTGATGCAGGTTCCTTATGATGTTCTCCCCACCTCCTTTCCATCCAGTCCGGTCTCAGTTAACCACCTTCCCTAGGTGCAGTCAACCCTGCTCACAGGGCAGCCGGCACTTAGAACACAGTGTGGCTGTGATGCCCTCCTACACACTTCGTGCATATGCCTGACAGCACTTCTCTAGGGTGGGATCCAATATGTGAACGTGTGTCAAATTGCCGTCGCTGTGGGAGAGCCCACATGTTTCAGTCAGACTACTGTGCAGCCGTCTGCTTCAAGGGAAAGGGCTAAATCAAAACCTCAGTGGAGTAGGTGGCGCCCAGGCTGGACTCCAGGGCTGATCTCTTTATGCCCGTGTCAGGACATTCATCCTTGAAATGGATCAGTCATGCTCTGCCATTTCTCCACGGCCAAGAGCAATGGGTCCCAAGATTGGTTCCATGGAAGATTTTTCACCCCCACCTGAGATCTAGTCCCCAGACAGGAAATCACTGCCCTGCCCAATCTGCCTGGCTATGGAGAGGATGCTTATAAACCATCATCTTTTGTGCTGCCTCTTTCCAATTACAGGTTAGCCTGGGGAGGAAGATAAAGACGTTTGCAACCAAGATGGTAATCACGAGTGGAAATGATGAAGACAGAGGAGGCCAAGAAAAAGAGAGCAAAGAAGAGAGTGTCTTGGCGATGCTGGGAATTCTCGGGACCATTCTGAACCTCGTCGTCATCATATTTGTGTACATATACACCACTCTGTGAAAGGCCCAGAGGGTGCGCAGGCCTTGGGATGGCCAAAAGAGTCCTGTGTGTCGGCAGATCAGTGACAGGACCCTGCGCAAACAAGCGGCTCTGACCTACACACACCGTTCAATCAAATGTACCTTCGAACTTGATAAAGGGTCACCAGAATAAACCGATCCTGCTGCGAGGATCAGACACTGAAGCACAATGAATCCAGCAAAACTCATTCACACAGCAAGGAACTCAGCGTCGCCGGCAGGGGACCCGAAAGGACGCTTGGGAGACTCGCCTTTGATGTCGTCTGGGAGCGGATGGGTGCAGTGGTTCATTATCCCAGGTCGCTGACGGATGTCACATGTTCAAAAAGAGGAACAGGGAGGACGCAGCTCACAGTGGACGCAGCTCATGGTGTGTCTCCCAGGACACGCAGTTCCTCCTAACTCGATGAGCTGTTTGGTACAAAAAACCACAGGGACCATCCTTTGGCAAGCATCCCATTCATCAAAAGTGTCTATTTGATACTGGGAAGATAACTTATTTTTCTTTTTTCATTGGCTTGACGTGTGTATCTGTTCATATCGAGGTTTATAAATATATATTTTTAATAAACGTGCTCTATTTTTTAGCATGAACCAAATATTTGGGGAGGCGCTCCTGGATCCATAGAGCTTTTTTGGTTCTACCTGCTTAAACCCCTAGACTGCAGACGTTCTGTTGTGTGATCACGCTAGTCCTCATTCTGTCATCTTGTATTGTTTACCTTCTCTCTCCCTCTAGCTCGTCTCAGTCTGGAGGACGTGTTTCCATAATACCAGCCGTGATCTTGGTTGGCGCATGTTTTAAGATTGTCTGTTGAGCGGCTTTTTATTGTTGTATCGGAGATATAAAACGATCGTGGGCATGTGGACCTTGGATGTACCGTATCCTTACTGAGAATTATGCATGAACAAGGGCTGAGTGATAGATCAGCTTTAAACAATGTTTTACAAGGACTACCATGGAGGAAGAGCACGGCTACATCTGCAGATCGACTGTAGGATGGAGTATCCAGCTTCTTATTGGCAGCATTCTTGTGACCATTTGTTGAGCACATTTGATTTTAATGGCCACATACTATGAAAGATGGGAAGGACAAGGGGGAAAGCTGAGCTTTAGGTGCATCATTCCTTCCTTCATGAGCCGCCTGGGATCCTTTTCAGAGTAGGTGGGGTGTAAAGGGCACATGGACTCCCCACTGTAGGAGCTCACCTGGGTGTTTCAGGCTGTGAGGACACCCCTGAGACAGGTGACTTTTACAAGGGGATGCAATGATCACCCTAGAAGATTGCTGCATTTCTTAAAGTTCCTGGTTTATACCCACATGAAGCTACTTCCTCCCTGGCAGGAACAGTTGAATCAATGTGAATTTGCCCTGTTCTGCTCCCTGAAATGGGCCTTTCACGGGCTGCAGCGGCGCGGCCTTAAAAAAGGAGTGTTAGAATTCCTTCTGCTAGTGTCAGCCTTGCCCGTGGGCAAAAGCAGCAGCAGTCTGCCTAGTTGGATTCGAATGATGCCCAGGAGATCTCCACCGCCAGGTCTCTCCGTCCCTCTGTTGTGGTGTCTGAAATTCTACTGTTAGAGAGTCATTTCTTGGACTCTGCTAGGGACCGGGCCCTTTTATAAAGCAAATGCCCTGAGCACCCGGCTCTCATCAGGTGTCTTCTCTTCCCCACCAGAAGAAACAAAGTTGATGTGCATTCAGGGAGTACATGTGCCAGGCGCTGTGCCAGACCCTGTATTCCTTTAAGTCACTGAATCTTCCCAATAAGTGAGCTAGGGAGTCTTTATCCCACGTTGGAGAAGAAGAAAGGAGAGCTCAGAGAGATTGGGAAACTTCCCTGAGATCAGGTGGCTTCTAGTGGTGAGTCAGGATGCAAACCCCCGGTCTGTCTGATTCCCTAGCCCAGTGAGGGTCGGTCAAATGCTGGGAAAAGAGGGAATAGAGAGGTGGGGATGGTCCAGGAAAGGGCCCTCGGGGGTCAGATGCAAACCGATGGCTTTGCTGAGGGCAGCTCTGCACCCCTCCATCCCTCCCTCATAAAAATAAACAACGCCTGGGAACTCCTTGCACCCTGGCAGAATGTCCCACGTGTAAGGATGAGGGCCAAGAGGCTGGTTAGAAATATAATGGACTATCAGGGGAGGGGGCCGTCTCACAGGTTCTGTGTGGTTCTAGAAAGACTATGTAAGAATTCTTAACAGTGGACAGAGTAAACAATAAAGGTGCAATGGAAAAAAAAAACAAAAACAAAACTACCGACGTCCTTTTTCCCCCTGCAGCGTCCTGGTATTTTTAAAACTCCGTGTCATTCCTTTATCTATACATATTGTTGCTTTATTTAAAAAAAGCACACAAAACAACATGACTGTTCAACTGAAACTGTTCGTTTGGACTGTAGAAGCCCTAGTGAGTTTCCAAGTGTACTCACTTGGACTTTATTGAGGGGAAGAACTGCCTTTCCAGTCATCTCAGCAGCTCCCCGGTGGTTCTTCTAGATTGTCCTAATCCACAGCCTAGAAATAACGCTGCCCGTTCAGCGACTGCCAACCAAAGTGGCAGCGCTGTTCTCTTGCAGAGAGAGGCCTTCATTTCTGCTCTAATTTAGGAAAGCCCGAGAACACGCACTGGGCGAACTCGCAGCTTCCCCCAGGATCCCAGGGCATCTTGAGGGGATGTGACAGGAAAGCAGCCGGTGGCCCTGGATCTTGAGCGTCTAAGCACGCCGAGCCCAGCCTTGGCACCAATAGCAACGAGCTAAATGACACGAGGGCTGTATACGTCCCAGCCAGCATACGGGACCCTCACATCAACACCGTGAGGTATGCACGCCTACCCCCAGATTACAAGATAAAGAGAAAGGGGCTCAAAACAGCGAATTGACTTTTCCAAGGTCGCACACCTGGAAACCAGTAGAATTAGACCTGGCTCCGCATCTGTGTGCCGTCTGTACCTTGTGTGGTCCAGACTGTGGGTCTGAGCCCTGCTGGAGCCGTCTGGCTAGTCCCAGCACACAGCTTCCCACCACGCCTGCCTCTCCTTTGTCACAAGGCAGCTGGCCTGGTCGGTGTGGCTGAATCGTTGCCTTTAACTTCTACCCCAGAAAGCCCAGGCTCTGGCAGGGGAGAGCCAGGCACGCATGGCAGTGTGACCTGGTGGTTTGGGGCTGCGAGGTGCTTGCCGATGGCCAGAAACAGCCTGGGCTTGAATCCCATCTCTGCCTCATATGATCTAGGTGATGGCAGGCGATTCACACAGCTCTGTGAGCCTTGGTTTCCCTCATCTATCAACGAGGGGTGCTAATAGCCCCCAATCCCATCAGGTAGGTATTTTAACCCCATTTAACTGATGGAAAAAGCGTGGCCTGGAAAGGTGAGTTGACGTAGCAAAGGCCTGGGGACCATGACGTCAGCGGCTCCAGAAGTTGCTGCCTTCACCTTGACAGCCAAAGAATGACACTTAAACCCCGAAATAAAGATCTCCAGGGGGCTGGGGACAAGATGCCTCAAAGACTTTGAAGTTCGGTGTGAGGGACCCGGACTGTGGGAAGGCAGAAGAGGGGCTTGATTCTATAGGTTGGGGCGAGGACAGGACAGAGAGACCCTTTTTCTATGTTTTTTTTTTCTTTTCTTTTTGGTAACCAATAACCAACTGAGGCCCAGACAAGGTCAAGTCCCAAAGTCACATAGCTCTGTAGTCCAGGGTTCTCAAAGGTAGCCTGGGAAAGGAAAATGCAGAGATTTACTTTCATGAAAAGGGCTGCTGGTTATTGGGTTTTGGACCACAAGACCTTTCCCATTGCTTGTTCTGGGATTTCTATGCAAAGCAAATGGCCTCTCAGAGGATCCGGGGCTCTGCCCCTGCCTCGTCCTCAGAAATGTGACAACCTAACCCCAAAGAGCACAGCTTTGAGGTGCCCTCTCCTGCAGGGGGGCTGGAGAGAGGACTTTTATGCCAACAACGAAAGGGGACTGATGGACGAGCAACTCAGAACTACTCTTCCTTTCTTACTTTTTTCATAAATCACACATGCATAGTTACAGTTGAAAAAATTGCAGTTAAAAAAACTCTACAGAATTAAAATAATTAAGTTCTGTAGAATTAAGGATCCCCAAATACCGCCATCTAGAGGCAACCACTGCTAGTGTTTAGCATAGAAATTATAGACGGGGTGGCCTGCATATCTGTTTGGTGAGACCATTTTCCTTGGAGTTTTAAAATTCCACTGCCTTTAGGTAGGGGCACTCTTTAGGTCACTGTCCCCACGTTCCCTGTGACAGTGGACAGCTTCCCTCATTTCTGTTATTTGCTAGATCCAAAAACATTCTAGATGGCCATCCAGACATTTCCCTATAAACAGTAGGGGAAATAAATATTTAAAAAAAATATTAAATATTACAATTCACACAAATGGCGCCATGCTGCAAACGTTGCCCGCATATATTTTTTCATTAACAATTGTGAATATGCGCCTATATTCATCGATCTATTTAGACAAACCACTTGTAAGGGCCGTTTGGTATTCTGTTGCTTAGATGTACCATCACGTATTTCCCCATTCTCTCACTGTTGGTGGTTTTTAGGTGGTTGTCAGTGTTTTCTACGAACTACTCAGCCTTGCTCTTTAAAATATCCCAAGCATTATATGTGGAATCTAAAAAAAATGGTACAAATGCACTTATTTACAAAACAGAGTCACAGATGTAGAAAACAAACTTAGGCTTACCATGGGGGGAGGGATAAATTGGGAGATTGGGATTGACCTATATGCGCTACTGTATATAAAATAGATTATGAATAAGGACCTACCGTATAGCACAGGGAACTCTACTCAGTACTCTGTAATGACCTATATGGGAAAATAGTCTAAAAAAGAGTGGCTATATGTATATGTATAACTGATTCACTCTGCTGTAGAGCAGAAAGTAACATACCACTGTAAATCAACTATACTTCAAAAAAAAAAAAATCCCAAGCATTGCCCTTCCCTTGCCCAGCACCCCTTAGAGTGGTCTGAGGCGGTATCCCCATAAGTCATTGTTTCCCAAACTAAAATGAAGGTGGGGATCACCTGGTTGCTTTTTTAAGAATGCATATTCTCGGGCCTCTCCCCCAGATCTCTGGTTAATAGCTCTGGCGTGGAGCCTGGCCTGGGGTCTTTTTAATGCGTCTCCCAGATGATCAGGCATGTTTGGAGATGTTGATCCAGGTGAACCCAGGATGACCACCTGGGCTCGGACCTGATTCTGAGCCCCTGGGACTCTGGTGGCTGTGCTGGTCTTGTACAGGTCACTTCGTCTTTATTCCCCTGTGTTTCTTTATCTATAAAAAGCTGATCGTAACATCTGCCTCACAGGTCATTATGAAAGTCAACTGAGGGAAGCCCGATACAGCTCCCGGCCGAAAGCCGTGCACATGGCTGGGTGGCAGAATCACGGGCGGATAGGCTGGCACATCTGCTCGCTATTAGAACTCTGCGCTCAGTGCAGGGGAATAGCCTGTAGAAACCCTGAAGTTATAGATCTTATCAACAGTTCACTTCATGCATCACACTGCGTATGGGTACCATTTACTAAAGAAACGCCGGGCCAAAACTTTCTTTCACATTCCTTCTAACAAACACCTATGTATATCTAATATAGGAACAATTCTTGTCTGTCTCTCTGTCTCTTTCTCTCTCACATTTCCCTCTCACCCTCCTTCTCTCTCTCTCTCCCTCTTCCCCTCCCTCCGTTCTTTCCTCCCTCTCTCTCTCCTCTAAACCCCAGTTTGCTTCCTTTCCCTCGCTGTTGCCATCACCCATGCCTAGACTTAGGGCTTTCTTTTTCCATCAACGGCCTGAAGAACACCAGAAAGCCCACCAATCTCCGTGTTTCACTGTTTGTAATAGAAACGATCTCATTGGCCATCTGAGCGCTTTCCTAATAGCTGCTTTGGGAGCCCAGACTGGCTATTATAACGACACACATTAGGAAGAGAAAGTTCCAGAGGCCAGATTCTTGCTTTTTCTTCTGAGAGACTCTCCTAGCAGACCCTCTGGTGCCCATCCCCTAAAGGAAGGACTTCTATATGAGACGCCTCCAGAAAGATCCCCTTGGGGGCTGGAATACCCTCTGACATCATTACGTAATGATTCTTTCCTCTCATGGGAAGCAGATGGAATGAACAGACTTAATATTTTCTGTTGTTTGTAAACAAGTTATACAAAACTGTGTATACTTTTCACAGAAGGGCTACATGCTGCCACGAGAAATAAGATCACATAATATATAATTTTTCACTACAAGATTCTTTGTTAAGAGATATGTTTATTTACTCTATTTCTATCAGACAATAATGGGGAATGCAGAATGAGGTAAGAGTCATGATCGGATGTCTCTACAGCAAGGTAATAAACGATTAACACACCTCTACCTATCTGGGACAGCAGCCTGCCAGGTATGCAGACACTTGGCTCCAAAGCCTAGACGTTCAACTCTGTCACCTGCCCCTAATCACTGCAGGATAGCACAACCCAAAGTCCTGTACAGAGAGTCAAAGTGTCTCACCCCCAGCCAAGGGCAGGAAGCCAAAGAGTAACAGCTGAATAGTTCTAAGCACTGTAGCTAGTAAGCAATAAAAGGACAATGGTTTTCACTAGTATCTGTCTCATTGGGACTTAAAAGAATCAAAGTTAGATCAAGCAGAGGTGAGCCAGCCTGAATTCTGCCAAGATGCAAAGGTTGCTCCTCGAATCTCCCTGACCTGCAAGCTGACATCTTTCTCTTAATCAGGAAGACGCTTCTATCACGAAAGGCCAAAAGCACAGACTGATGATCCACTGGTGTGGACCAGCCACAGATTAAAGCTGCTGAGATGCCTACAGGTCACTGGACCTCTGGGACCTCCAGCCCAGGAAAGGTGGACTTCAGACATTTCCTCACAAACTTGTATATTCCAGAATAAACTTGTAGGTTCCACTGGAGTGTCCATACATGTTAGCTTAGCTAACCCCTTGATCAGTTCCCAGAGACTCGTATTTATAATTCTGAACAGGAATCGGGCAACACGCCCCAATGCGCTTGTCCTTCCCCTGGTTGTATCACCTTCTTGCCAGCTGAGTCCCTATTGTCCCAGCCTCTGAGGTCATTACCTGACAACGTTGGCCATGTTTTTTCCTTGGTAGCTTGTTTTCTGTTCTAAAGAGTCCACTTTAGTGTTTTTAGTTCTGAAGACTCTGCTGCAGAACTTTGGGTTCTAAAGCTCTAAAGATTCTGCCTCTGTATTAAAGAGACGTGAACTCAGCTTCAGTGCAATATTCTGGTTTGATGTTGGCTTGGCCACCCGAGCTGGGTGGTAGTTCTTTCTTCCCACACTTTCCCCCAGAAAAGTCGGTGGGTGATTCCATTACCTGTGGGTATTTGAGCAATAAGTGTGTGCACAAAGTCCATCACTCTCTCCTCACCAGGGACCATCATCTCGCTTTTTTTGAGGACCAGGATATCATCCAGAAATAGGGATGGGGCTCAAAGCCGGAAAATCCATGTTCAAGCCCCAACTCTGCCACCGATTGACTATTGATCTTGGACCGGACCCTCAATATCTCTGAATGAATATTTCATGTCATGAATTTAATAAATCTGGTCTCTCAGTGTAGGTGTGTAGATTACATTTTTATGTAATAGCATTTTGGGAAGTAAGGAAAGTAAGCTTCTATTAGCTATTAATAAGAGCAATTAAAAGGTGTGTGTTTAAAATCTTTTTTCCACTAAGGAATAATAATAAGGATAAAAGAATCAGATTCAGTGGTGTTTCAGAATCCTTTCACTGACGAAATTGTGTGTAGCTTCACGTGGGATGATGGCAAAGGTCTATTTAATTGAAAAACTAAATATTAGGGACTTGGAAGTAACTCCATATTAAAATCTGAGCACAATTTGAGCACAGGTTCAATTACTTCATCAGTAATTTGAAATTTTAGCTCTGTTTTCTACTCACAAAGCAAATGAAAAGAGAAATAATTATTAGGAAGACAAAGGTGTGTATGTGTGTGTGTGTGTTGTGAACAGTATGACAGGATGGGAAATTTTTTAAGTCCTCCATGTAGACAGAACTTGCCGTGTATTTTAACCCCCTGCATGCCAGGTGATCCTCAGAAGAATCTCTGTGGAATGGATGCAGCAGCTGGAGACCAGACATCAGTCTCAATCAGGAATGAGTACATCCTTCCTGAACCCCCAAGCCAGTTCTCCTGTCCCCTTTGCTGGGTCTTTGCTTTTCCAGAAGACAGAGCCGTAGTCATGGCTGCTGAAGAGGTCACCATGAAGTTCTTTGTCTCTGCTACTCTCCTACAGTAGATGGCATTTGTATTTCTGAGGTACATCATTTCTGTGAGCCTCAATCTTCTCATCTATAAAATAGGATGCTACCTTGCAAAAATTCGGTAAGGTTTACAGACCATGCGTGTCCAGTGCCTAGCACGGTGCTTGGCATATAGAATGTGCTTACTGAGTGGAAGTTATTTTCCTTATTTCACCAAGACAAAAGAGTAAAGGGCTCCACTCAGTTCCTTTGAAGTCAGCCTCAGTAACCATCTCTTCTAACATGACATTCTAGACCCCTTTTGCGAAGTGATCTGGCATTGGAAAGTGTAAGGAGTTGAAGAGTTCTGTTACTTACTAGTTGTATGGCCTTGAGACAAATTACTTTTCTGAGTACTTTTTTCTTAGAGGCAATGATATCTGAATAGCATCTCCAGGGATGGATTGTAACACACCAAGACTTATTCTTCCTCCTTAAGTTTAGAATACTTCCATTATACTTCATATAATCCTAACTATGTCTCCAATAATTGGGATGCAAGGTGATTTGGGAGTCTCATTCTAGATCTTCCCTCCTGTTTCCTCTCCTCCTTCCAGAGCTGGTCTTTAGCTGGTAGACACCAGCATGGATGTACTCGCTGTCAGGGCTGACACCTGTTCTTATTGGTTGGAATCCCATTCTCATTAGCTAGTTCTTATGCCATACAGATGAGTAGATATTTTCAATAGCACTTTGCCTCCATCCGTTACCTTATGCCCAGCCTTCCTAGAAGGGGTCAATACACTCCTTCATTTGCTGTATCCTCCACCACTGTCCTTCAACCACCATCAGCTCCCACCACTTCTCATGCTTCCTGCCACGTGGAAGAATCTTTGAGGCAAAAACTACTGCAGAAGTTCTTATGATTTGCCCAGTATTGCTTCCTAGCACAAGATATACCAGTCATGGTACCATCCATTCCCAAATTCCCCTTCTAGCTGAGGCTGCCTCACAGTTAGTACTCTGCAGGAAAACAGTGCCAGACTCTTCTTAGCTCAGAGCTAGCCACCGTTTGTCCAGGGATGGATGACTGACCCAAGGGTGGCCATTCCATTGACAAGTCAAGGACCACAATATATGTAACCTGGCTCAAAAAGATGAACTGGGCCAATCCAATTTCTAAGCTATATAAGTAGAAGTTTCCAGCAGGGATCTAGGTCAGAAGGATAAATATATTGACAGCTTTCATGATGTACAGATGGCTGGGAAAATGCACAGCCTGAAGGCTTGGAGTACCGTAAGCAGAAGAAGGAAATGAAGTATATGGACAGTGTGGTAGCTTGAATAATTGATTCTAATTTTTTTATTCCTATACAGTAATAGTAACATATATTCTCCTCCCTCTTCCCACCTCCCATGGTTAATTCCCCAGCCTTTACTTTAGGTTTGGCTACATAAGTTGTTTTGGCTAAAGGAATGCTAGTGAACATGATATAGTGGCATCATATTCTGCATTTGGATTCTGCACTTGGGTTCTGTGCTTCTGCATTTGGGTTTTCCCTGTTGAGCTTCTAACATAATCATGAGAGAGTATATTCTGGGTATCTGCCACCACTGCCACCTGCGTCTGAAAATGAGCCATCAGGATCAGAGTTTCCCCAGCCAACACACACCTGCAGCCTGAGCCACTTGTCAACCTGAAGACGTGTGAATGAGAAAGAAATTGTTATTGTTGTCTACCACTGAGATTCTATGGTTGTTTTTCAGCCATAGCTGACTAATACAGGCAAAGTGAGGTGAAAATACTATGATAGGGAGAAACTTGTATTTCTGACACTTCCAAGTTTGAGTTTTCCTGAACTTGGCAGTGCCCCCATTCCTCCCCTTGGGTTTCTGTGGAGCTCTTTTCGGCTTGTGCAATAAACTTTTATTTTTATTCAAGAAAATAGTCTTCTAAAAAGACAGATTCAGTTTTGTGGAGTCTACAGTTTCTACAATTTGGGGCCCTCCTTAAGAAAAAGAATACAAAATTACAAATGCAAAATTAGATACTAAAGTGAACCTTTACTTATAATGATCAAAAACATCACAACAAATTACTGGATTTTAAACATCTGAGCAGACTTCTACGTTTGACCATGATGGAGTAACTTAGACCAGATCATCCTTCTTACCAGAAACTAAAATATAGACAAACTATATGAAGCCACTGTTTTCAACATTTATTAGCCAACAGGCACACTGGACTTTGATTCTTAGAGAAGGGAAACACATGAGATGAGCCCCTAGATCTTTCTGGTTTTCTGCCTGTAGGAATTATCTGGATAATAATATGGGAGGAAGAGCCTAAGCAGAGTATAGCAGTCTCACTGAGCTGAAGAGGCAGAAACCAGAATTTGGGAAAGCTGAGATACCTGTATTTTGCAGTACAGCATTTGGAGAAAGGGGAATTGCCCAGGGAAGGAGATCCAGAAATCTGTATAAGGGTCCCCTTTAGTCTTTGCCAGGTAATATGCCATAAGTGGGAAGGGTGAGACTCTCTGCTACCTGACGGAGGGTCTGGCAACTACTGGGAGTTTGTGAGCTGAACAGAAACTCTGTATGTCAAACATAGCTGGGATATATAGGAATTCCAATTACCCAGAGTAGAGAGACTTTACTAAATATACCAGGCATTCCACTGAGGGCCAGAAACTCATGCCATAGGGTTAGACTGCTCTAACCCCCAAACAAAGCTTAAAAACGAGCCTACAAAAACAAATCATGCTGGTCTGCCAGTAAATTAACTGCCAGATAGAACAAAACATAACACCCTATAAAGGTGCATCAATTAAATAAATAAACGAATAAATAAATAAATATGGTGTTACAATGAAATTTAGACTCCCAACAATGTAGCATTCACAATTTCCAATATACAATAAAAGATTGCTACAAATACAAAACAAGAAAATATAACCCCCAAAAGAAACAGTCCCAGAGATAACAGAGATTTTGGAATTAGCAGAAAAAGTCTTCAAAATAGATATTATGTAAATATATTTCAGAATTTAAAGGAAAAGATGGAAGTAATGCGTGAACAGATGAGGCATCTCAGTAGAGAAGTAGAAGTTATATAAAACAGCCAATTGAAAAATGCAATTTTTAAAATAAAAAAAATTCACTGGATAGGGTTTACAGCAGTTTGGACATACATAAGATCACTAAACTTGAAAACAAAGCCATAGAAACTCTAAAAGAAAAATGCCCAGCAATCACAGTAAGATCCTTTTTGATCCACCTCCTAGAGAAATGGAAATAAAAACAAAAATAAACAAATGGGACCTAATGAGACTTCAAAGATTTTGCACAGCAAAGGAAACCATAAACAAGACCAAAAGACAACCCTCAGAATGGGAGAAAATATTTGCAAATGAATCAATGGACAAAGGATTAATCTCCAAAATATATAAACAGCTCATGCAGCTCAATAACAAAAAACCAAACAACCCAATCCCAAAATGGGCAGAAGACCTAAATAGACATTTCTCCAAAGAAGACATACAGATGGGCAAGAAGTACATGAAAAGCTGCTCAGCATCACTAATTATTAGAGAAATGTAAATCAAAACTACAATGAAGTATCACCTCACACCAGTTAGAAGGGGTATCATCAGAAAATCTACAAACAACAAATGCTGGAGAGGGTGTGGAGAAAAGGGGACCCTCTTGCACTGTTGGTGGGAATGTAAATTGATACAGCCACTATGGAGAACAGTATGAAGGTTTCTTAAAAAACTAAAAACAGAATTACCATATGATCCAGCAATCCCACTACTGAGCATATACCCAGAGAAAACCATAATTCAAAAAGACACATGTACCCCAGTGTTCATTGCAGCACTATTTACAGTAGCCAGGTCATGGAAGCAACCTAAATGCCCATCGACAGACGAATGGATAAAGAAGATGTGGTACATATATACAATGGAATATTACTCAGCCATAAGAAGGAACGAAATTGGGTCATTTGTAGAGATGTGGATGGATCTAGGGAGTGTCATACAGAGTGAAGTAAGTCAGAAAGAGAGAAACAAATATCGTATATTAACGCATATATGTGGAACCTAGAAAAATGGTACAGATGAACCGCCCTGCAGGGCAGAAATTGAGACACAGATGTAGAGAACAAATGTATGGACACCAAGGGGGGAAAGTGGCGGGGTGGTGGGGGTGGGGGGGTGATGAATTGAGTGATTGGGATTGACATGTGTACACTGATGTGTATGAAATGGATGCCTAATAAGAACCTGCCGTATAAAAAAATAAATAAAATTAAATTATAAATAAATAAATAAAATACAAAAAAAAAAAAAAAACAACCCCAAAATAGTGTCTTAAAAGAAGAGCAAAGTTTGAGGATTTACATCACTTAATTTCTTTTTTTTTTTTTGCGGTACGCGGGTCTCTCACTGTTGTGGCCTCTCCCGCTGCGGAGCACAGGCTCCGGACGAGCAGGCTCACGGGCCCAGCCGCTCTGCAGCATGTGGGATCTTCCCGGACCGGGGCACAAACCCGTGTCCCCTGCATCGGCAGGCGGACTCTCAACCACTGCGCCACCAGGGAAGCCCCTCACTTAATTTCAAGACTCTCTCTGAAGCTACTATTACCAAGATGTTGTATTTGGTGTAAAGAGCAACAGAGGGATGAAGGGAAGAGCATAGAGAAGTCAGGAATAAACCCATACCTAATAGGGCAATTGATTATTTACAGAAGTTCTAGTGCAATTTAATGGGGAAATGAAAATCTTTTCAACAAATAGTGCTCAATCAATTGAATATCCATGTGGGGGGGAATTCTGAACTTTTACTCCCTGTCTCATACAAATTATACAAAATTAATTTGACGTGAGTCAAAGACCTATGTAAAAGCTAAACCTATAAAGTTGCCTAAAGAAAACACAAGGGAATATCTCATCCTTGGGATAAGTGAAGATTTCCTAGATGGGACACAGAAAGCACTCATTAAAAAACAGTAAAGTGATAAATTAGACTTCATAAAATTCAAAACTTTTATTCATCAAAAGACACCATTAGAAAAATCGACACAGGCTGGAAGAAAATATTCATGATACATTTATCTGATAAAGGACTTATAATTAGAATATACAAATATCTTATGCAGTTCAATAATAAAAAGAAAGACAACCCAATTTTTTTAAATGAGCAAAAGACTTGAACAGAAATTTCACAAAGGAAAATGTACAAATGACCCATAATCACATAAAAATGTCATTAATCATCAGGGAAATGAAAATTTTAAATGCCAACTAAACACCCACATTTAGAATAAAGTTTTTGCATCTTGTGTCTTCTGAGTCTCCAAAATATTTGCTAGGCTCTTTAAGATGTCACCCACGGTGTAAGACTTAAGCAGTTTTATAATGTGCAGACATTCTCCTTACTCCTGCTCTAAAATCCAAGTTGTCATGTATGCTTAAAACCATCCAACTATGAGACTCTGGAAGCTTGAAGGCATCAGAAATTTTCCAGATAAGCTTCTTCCTTGTATATTTCTTCTTGTATATTTCTTCTTGTATATTTCTTCTTCCTTGTATATTTCTCCTCCTCTGTTGACCACATATTTCTGGTGGTAGGTGCCACAGATCATATTCATGTTAAGAATCCATCTCTGGCCTTGTACTTTTGGTCTTAATGCCAGTTAAGTCAGTTAAATGAGTGACAATTTTCCTGGAAGGTCTTCCTGCGCTGGGTGAGCTAGTAACAGCTTAACTATATATGAAAGTCACTGAATGACATAAATTCATTCCACAAAACTAAAAATAAATGTGTCCCTAACTCAATGTCCCTTTAGCCAGTTGCAGGTGTTGCCACTCCAGTGTCACCTGACACAGAGGAAGGTGTGATGGAGGGGAAATCAGATTGGAAAGAGACAGCAACATTAACCAACTGTGGTTAAAATATTTTACTTTGACCAAAACGTATGACCCTGTGAACATGTTGCCAGTGACCCGCCCGGGGCCTTGAAAAAATCATGTTCAGCTCTGAGAGGCCCTGAAATGTTGGCTTTGTTAGTTAGGGGGGAATCTGCTACTGGATCTTGGACATCTACAGTCTTGTTTGCTAAAACAGAACTCATTCTTCTGCACGGTGATTTTCTCTTAGTTGAGGTGATTCTAGAATCACCTGTCATCTTCTTCCAGATCCTACCTCTCTGTACTCCCCCTTACTGTTGATTGGCTCATGCTGAGTCAATCATAGTAATTTCCCACATGGCCAGCGTTGAATGGTCCAGGGATAATCACCAGAAGCGACAATTAGACTAAAGATTAGGAAGAGTTTCGCCCCTTGGATGGCAAGGCTGTGACAGCATCATCATGATTCTCATAATAGCTAACATTTACTGAACACTCAATAGTATTTGCAACACTTTATGGGGTAGTTTCTGATATCATCCACATCTTACGGTTGGGAACACTGAGGCCTGGAGAGGTTAACAGATCTGCTAATGGGACAGAGCTAATAAGTAGAAGAGCTTCCATTTAAGCCCAAGCAGATTGACATGCTTAACCACTGCCCTACATTGCTCATTTGATTTCCGGCTATGAGAGGAAACTGGTCCAAGAGACTGAAGCCTACATGCAATAAGACACAAAGATGAGTAGGAGTCCCTCAGGCCCAGGTGCATCACTTCCCTTCCTGGGCTGTGGTCCTTGGAACTGAAAAAGAAATTCGTTGTTAGTTGTTACTAGCAATCAAAAGGGCTCAACACAAGACAACAGCCCAGAATCTCCTCTCACACTCTGTCAGGGTCTGTGTACACCAGGATAGGAGCAACAAAAGATATAAACCTATTCTGAGATCCTGAGAACCCGAACATTACCTTCCCTCCCGACCATCCTTTACGTAACACATCTGATTACAAAATGCTGATTTCCATCTTGCTTGGTGTCCTGTGGATGCAGGGACCCATGAATTTATAATCGTACATAGCAAGGGGGACCTTTGGCATCCTCTAGTTCACTCCTTGCTCTGTTTTACAATTGGGAAGACAGGCTCAAGCAGGGGAAGTAACTAGCCCAGAGTCATACTCTGAGGAGGTAGCATGACCAGATGAGAACCGCCTGCCTCCCTGACACAGGTGGAAAGGCCAGACCTGGCACAGCTCCTACCTTACAGGCTGCTTTGGGCTACAGGCTGGCTGCCTCTGTAGAGGGTGTGGTTACCAGCTGGTGGGAAAAAGACACAACCTGTTTTCCTGATGTCACTTGGAAGGGTGGCACTCTTTCCTGCCAAGTAATGTGATATATTTGTTTTCTTTGTTAACAGCCAGCAGCTAGGCTGAGAATCCTTTATTCCCGGAGAATCCTTGTCCAAATGGAGAATATATATTGGCTTCATAAATCTGCCATGCAGACTGTCACCTACGTAAAGAACTGGATTTGTTCCAAAACCCAGATTTGTGCAAACTCTTCCAAACGTCCATCCATAGGCTATAACTCCAAAGTTTTTGGCACAATCGACCGCACAGTGCTGTGTAACTTGTCAAACTACAATGAAGATGGAACTAGGTGTGGACAACATGGGAGGGAAGGCTGGGGAAAAGCCAGCTGAATTCAATGCAAGGGACAGGGGCAAAGGAGCTATAACTTATCAGGAGATTGCATGGCACAGCGGTTAAGACCAAGGTCTTAGAGTTCGCCTCTCTAGGTTCAAATCCTGTCTTTACTACTTACTAACCAGAAGACCTTGGCAAGTTACTCAACCTCTTTGCGCTTTAACAATCATCCTTGTGAAACGGGAGTGTTAACAGCAGAGCCTGCTACATAGGATTGTTGTGAGAATTGAATGAGTTTTCATGGGTGTGAGTAACCAAGCACAGTGACTCACCGTTATTATCCAGGACCTGCTACGGCTCTGTGCAAATTGCTGCATGGTTCAATCTCAATTGCACACCCATGAAGTGCTTTTGAAGGCATCTTGGTAAGAAAACAGAGACTTGGGGATGAGGTACCCTTGCCCTCAATCCCATGAGCAGACCTTTTAAGTATCCATCACTCACTCTGATCCTTTCTAAGTTATCTTCGCTTTTCAAGCTTCTTAAAGTCAATTTCCATTTCCAACTTGCCCCTAGAGCTGCACAGAAATTATATAATAGGATGTCTAATAGCTTTGACTGAAACACCAAGATATAGCAGATATTAGATGTCAAAGTGGGTGTTGAGGTAGCCCCTTGCTCACACTGAGGGGACAAAGGGGTCACGTCTGGAGCTTGGAGAAGGGCTTGCAGGAAGTGTTTCTTTGGAAAGGACTTGGAGGACAGGGAATGTCTCCCCCTTCACCTCTAAAGATGGCCTTCAAGGAGATGACTCAAAGAGTAATGAGGCTCTCCTGCAGGTTGGAAGCTGGTAACACCTGCCACAGTGTTTGACTCAGGATCCCTTAAATCTAAAGATGGGGCACTATGTGGAAGAACTTACTAGAAATGACTTTATTTGAGCCCCTTGATCCAGCCATACCTAATGACAGTATGCTTCTGATTTTCAGTGGCAAGAACTGATAAATTTCTTTCTTTAAGTCATTTTCAGTGGGTTTCTGTTTTCTTATTACTATATTATTATTATTATTCCGGATTCACAGCTGTATTCCTGGAAATGATGATATCTCCAATTCTGAGATGGGATCTGAGCATTTTTCAGAAATCCCCCAGGTTCTGTGCTGTCATTCCTGGGTACAGGAATGAAGGAATGCTCAGAAGATAAAGCCAGTTACCTGCCATGGCTTCTTTATGATCCGGGCTGCCCCGAACCAGGTCGTTTATAAGTGTCAATGCGAAGGTTCACTGTAAAGTGAAGTGACCTGGAATGGGATTCCAGGTTTCTTTTCTTCTGATTCAATGCAGCCAGAATTTATTTTGCCCTGACTGTGTGCAGGGCATTATACACCACACTGCAGGGTGGGGTGGGAGTCATAATAACGAATAAGATATAGACCCCTGTTCCCAACGGATCTCTCTATGGTGGTAGAGTAAATCTGTATTGAGGCAGCCCGGGATGCAGGCCACAGAGGGAGATGATGATTTGGGGACAGGAAGGGGAGGGCAAGGAGTGGGGGTATGGGGTGGGAAAGCGTTACAATCCCATTCAGGGAGAGAATAACAGTCACCATGGGCAGCCCTGGCCCTCTCATTCCCAGTCTTTACGGGCATGCCAAGGGTAGTGCTTCCTCATTTCCATCGCAGCAGAATTTATTGCTACAGAAGTTCAAGAGTGCTCATTCCCTACGTGCAAGACAGCAGCTCTATGCTTGATCTGTAACACAGCAAGAAGCCTCCAGCCCTGGGCATGAGAGCCGCTCCTTTGGGCCAGATTCTCCTCTCCCCAAGGCCCTTTGCCTATGCCCCCCTTCACCTGAAGCTCATCCGCCTCGCTTCTCCTACCTGTGCCCTCACCCATCAACCTGTATTTCTAGGCTGCATCATTTTATGTGCTTCTAAGAAAGAAAAGAATGCTGCCCGTTATTTATCACATACCATCATTTATAGGTGTACCCCCAAACCAGAGAAGTTATAATGTGGGGAAATGAATCACTTAGAATGGATATATATTGGGACAAGTTAACACCCACTTAGCCCTCTGGCCCTGGTCTAGACATCACGTCCTCTGAGAAACCTGCCCTGCCCCCAACCCTTTATTGGGGGCCCTTCTTTGTGCAGACACAGCCTTCTGTGCTGATGCAACGATTAAGAGGAAGTCAGAACAGGCCCGGGATTAAATCTGTCTCCATTCCTTCTAACTCTGCGACCTGGGCTGATTGTTTAACCTCTCTGTGCCTCAGTTTCCTCATCTCTACTATTCAGGTAAGTAATGGTATCCAGCTCATAGAATGCTGAGATAAAGCATGTTGGGTGTTTCAAATAGTCATAAGCAATTGACAGATGCTAGACACGGTTACTGAGCTCTCTCTCCCAAGAGCCACGGCCAGTGACTGTGCTTGTCTTTGCACATTTTTCCCCAGTGCCTGTCACATCTTAGGCGCTTCATAGGTGATCATACTGAGAGCTAACTTTTGCCAGGTGAGCATACGTGCCAGGTGCTTTCAGGGACATTGCTCCAACTGGTCTTCATAACAAACTTACGAGATTGGTGCTATTATTATCCCCACTTTACAGATAGAGAAATTGAGGCACAGAAAGGTGAAGAGAGTCACCAAAAGTCACATGGCTAATTCTTGATGGAATTGGATTTGAACCTGAGCCAATTGACCCCTGGAGTACATGTTCATCAACGACCCTGCTCCTGGGCTGCAGAATGGGCTCGCCACTTACAGTCTCTTTGCCACCAGTCCTGTCTTGGTCTCCACTCCAGGCTGTTCTCTTTGACACCCACCTCTGATCATGTTTTCTTGCTTCAACAGCCTCAGTTATTCTAAACCTTTGGCCTAGCATTCAAAGTTCTCCGTGAGGTGGTCCAGACCATCTTCCTGACCCTTCACTCCCTCCCTGGAGCCCCTCAGCCTTCTCTCTATGCCTCCGTGGGGACAGTGGCACACCTGCCTTGGTCTGTCAGGACTTAAAGACTCACCCTAGGGCTTCCCTGGTGGCGCAGTGGTTGAGAGTCCGCCTGCTGATGCAGGGGACGCGGGTTCGTGTCCCGGTCTGGGAAGATCCCACATGCCGCGGACCGGCTGGGCCCGTGAGCCATGGCCGCTGAGCCTGCGCATCCGGAGCCTGTGCTCCGCAACGGGAGAGGCCACAACAGTGAGAGGCCCGCATACTGCAAAAAAAAAAAAAAAAGACTCACCCTAGTCTCTGTTAGACTGATGTCCCTGTTGACACGCCCACCTCAACTTCCGTCCGAGGCCCTCAATGCCCAGCACAGTGCCTGCTACAGTAGGTGCTCAGCAAATGTTTATTGAATGAAATTGATTTGAAACAACACCTGAGAGAAATCCACTGCAACCACCAGGCCTCCATCGATTTCCTTTCCCTGCTTATAGATTAACCTCCCACAGAACGAGAGCTCTTTTTGGAAGACAGGAAGAGAATCACCCAGCTACATATGTGTCCAGAACCATCTGAGATCCTCTGCTAAGGGCTCATGCAAAGGTGTGACATTAGGATTACATTAAACAAGTTCCTTCCCTGTTGGACTTTATTTCATTTAGTGAGTATGGGTTCTTGCTCAAAGCACCTGAGACAGTAACCAGTTTTTCATCATGTTAAATCTTGGTACTTGCAAAACTTCAATAGGAAGTAACTTGGGGAACCCCTCTTCCTTCAGAGGGAAGCCAGTTGGCTTCTCCACTATTAGATGTTACATTGTTTTACTATTTTATTCATCAAAAATGACAGGATGGGGGGGTGCTTATCATAACCAGGGATCCAGGGAATACTCAGAACATGCACCAAACTGTAGCCTCCTCACTCTATAAGCTTCCTAAAAGAGATGAAACACAAGGAGCAATGCCAGGCAGGAAGCAAAGTGGCAATTTGGGGACCAAAATCCCATGCCGAGGACAACGTTAACAATCAGACACTGACATGCACTTACTTTGTGCCAAGTGCTTTCTGCTCACGATCTCATTCCAAACTGCAAGGTCCCTATGAGATGGATGGTTTCATTATCCCCAGTTCACAGACAACCCGTTAGGTTATGCAACTTGACCAGGGTCATATAACTTATAAGTAGCAGAGCCAGAATTCAAACTTTCCTCTCTTATCCAAACTCTGCTATACTAATCAGGAAGAGTAATGCTATCTGCAGCAACAGACAGAACCCCAATTGTTGTTGGCTGAACATAGTAAATTGTATTTCTTACTTCTGTCCTAGTCCAAAGTCAGTGTTCCTGGTTACGTTTGGTCATTTCAGAACCCAGGTTCCTTATGCCTTATGGCTTTGTCCTTTTCTTAGTCCTGGTGACAGAAAGAGCAAGGAGTGTGTATGGGAGGACTTTATAAGCCAGTCTTGGAGGGGGCAGACATGCAGTGATATGCTGGCACATGGTTAACAATGGGCTCTTTTTAGGGGGAAAAAATCTGATTTGTAGCATTTGCCAATTTTCATGGTGTAAATTCTCCACCATGGTTGATTTCCAGCTAATAACAGTTCACAACCAGTTCAGAAAAGTCCTGAAAATTCAATAGTCAGCTCTTGGACTACATGTGAGCCAGCTCTACCACAGCAATGTACCACATGTACCCCTGTTCCATTGGCTAAAAGGCAGCCACAAGTTCTGACCTAGCTGCAAGGGAGTCTGGGAAGAGTCAACTGAGGATGTAACCAGGAGGGACAAGGAACAGGTTCAGGTGAGCATGTAGCAGCCTCTGCCACCTCTGGAAGTGTGGGCGGGCCCTATGGGTCTAAACCTGCTGGCTTTAATGCTTCAGGTCAGAAGCCAGTACTGCAAACCTGTTGGAACTGAGAGACCGGTGTGAATGCATTTATCCAAGCTGGTCTGGACATCCAGAACAGTGACCCAACTCACCTGCCCCATGGGAGGAAGAGATCAATGCCAGAGAGAAAGCAAAGAAGCTGACCACTTGGCACCAGGGAAAGGAAACGTTTTCCTGTAGCCACATCAGTCCATGGAACCAGAGAGGAAGCCACACTCACTTGCTGATTTATTCACTCAGTGTCTCCAGCTTGAAAACAGCCCCATCGGTGTTATGGAACCTGAACAGTCAAACTGGTGGTGCAGCAAGGATTGGGTAAAGAAAGGAGAAAAGTGAAAATTTTCACTCACTTGTGGGTCTCAGTTACTGAGACTCCTAACCCAGGGAACTGTAAGGGATTGGATACAAAGCCCACACAAATGTTAACCCTGCCCTTGAGGTGCTCTGCTTAGAATGACAAAGAAGACATATTTAGATAATAGTAGTAAGAGGTATAGAGGGATAGGATGAAGAGGGAGACCATAGTAATGGTGGCAGCGCTCTAAATTAATTTGAGCTGCTATAACAGAATACCACACACTGGATATCTTAAACAACAGACCTTTATTCTCACAGTTTTAGAGGTTAGGAAATCAAACCATCAAGGCACTGGCAGACTCAGTATCTGATGAGGGCCATCTTCCTGGTACATAGATGGCATCTCCCTGCTGTGTCCTCACATGGCAGAAGAGGGAAGGGATCTCTCTGGGGTCTCTTTTATAAGGACACTAAGCCCATTCATGAGGGTTTCAACCTCATGAGCTAATCACATCCCAAAGGCCCCCATCTCCTAACACATTGGGGGTTAGGATTTCAATATGTATATGAATTTTGGGAGGACACATACATTTGGTCTGTAGCAGTAGTGGTGGTGGTGATATGTGAGTTGTAGAGAGTACATTGAACTAGTTTTAAGTATCAGCGAAGGGAAAGATGACCTGTAGTTCTAGTTATTATAGAGCTAATCCTCGAAAGCTGAGTTGCTCTTGGCATGAAGGTGGGACCAACGGCATCCCAGGTAAGAGGCGCAACAGTAGGGAAGACTCAAAAGTACGATATGCAGAAATACACAGCGAACAGAGACGTTCAGTTCTCAGAGCATTGGGTGAGTGGAGAAAGTAGTGCAGAGTAAGGAAATTTAGAGCCAGATGTCAGCAAGAGTTGACCGCTATCTCAGTGAGCCTGGGCTCAGCTCAGTCGGAAAAGAGAAGACACTGATAGTTTTTAAGCTGGCTAGTGGCTTTGGCTGAGCTGTGCTCTACGAACATAACTCTGGCTGGAGTATGGGGGATGGATTCAAGTGGTAGAAATCACGCCCAGGGAGGTAAACCAGTTTGGGACTATGTTAGAGATGAAAGAGTTTAGGGACATAGACCAGTACTGATGCAATAAGAAGGGAAAACATTACGGGAAGTGTGAGAAACATGCCATAGCCTATTGGCTGGTGCTCTGGTAATCTGACACACACTGCCTTAGCAACAGCACCGTGTGGAGTCCTGCACTTGGAATTAGTGATTTTAGGTAAAACAGCCTAAAGAGGGAGCGAGGAAACATCATTCATGATTGAATATGTGCCCAAGAATATGCGTATATCATCTCAAAAAAAATGCAGTAGCCCAGAGTGTTACTTAAAAATTTCAGTAACCCAGAGAGCTAGGTATGATTATCATTATGTTATAGGCAAAGAGACTGAGGCATACAGAGGGTAGATCATCTACAAAGTGACTGACAAAGCTGGAACTTGAACCAGAATCGTCTGAAACCAAAAGCTTTGGACTTAGGCTTCTAACTAGATTCCACTAGTTCTCCCCTCGGATGAAAAGTAGGGATAGACTGACCTCATGGGGCTAGAATCACACACACATTCTGGGAACAAACCCAGTATCCCAGTGCACATATCTCTTGCATATTTTTTGCCATTGTCAGGCACTCAGAATTCCAGCTGACACTCCCTATTGCACCCAAAGAACAGACAGGAGTTTTCAGTGGAATTTCTTACAGAACCTTACTGAGCCCTTCCTCCAACACTGAGGATAGCTTCCTCTGAAACTGTAGGCTACATTAGCTCATTTATTCATGCATCCGAAGTGTGTGGAGTAACTACTATGTTCCAGGCATCCTGTAGGCTAGATACGATCGTGACATGGTCTCCAGAAATGATTTTGTGACTTGGTCTCTGGCCATGAGGAGAAGCTAATTCACAGTCTGGTCGGGGAGAGAAATAGATAACTATCTTATTGCCCAAGAAACTTCACTCTGCCTGGGGTGAAATGGAAAATAATGAAAGCCTTCCTAGAAAATGTGATACTTGAAGAATGAGTAAGATTTGGTCATTCGATTAAAGGTAGAGGACGTTATAGGCAGAAGAAACATCGAGCGCAAAGGTACCAAAGGGGTAGAGAGAATGGGGCCATTTCCAGCCCCTGGCAGACCTATTGGCACAGACACCAAGGACACATACCCTCATCTTTTTCAGCCACTATCTAGTAACACTGGGTTGTCCCAGAGCTTGATGTGTTGGTGTTTTTCATCTCAAAATGTCCTCAAAGCATGGACTTTCCATTTCCAGGATCATATCGTTCTTCCCAGAGTCAATATTTTGTGATCTGAGTGAACTGCCTTCTGTTGGTTGGATGCCATCAATGTTCATAAATGTACCGTCATCTTGATAGTCTTGATAGTCTTGATACAAGTCTCAACTTGTAAAAGAATTATGAAACACGGCATGGGCCCTTATCCACTCCAAAGTATTTAACTGCCAGGGGTGAATCTGACCTACAAAGTGTGGGTTGAGGCCCTGGGCTCAGATTGGATCCATTCTACACCACGGCACTCTTAACGTCGGCTCTTTTGTTAGAAATCAAATATTAAAATGAAAGGTGAATAATTCGTTGGTGAGGCCTAGTGCCTGAGAAGCTCAGTGGAAATCCCTGAGAGGAGCTTTTGGTGTACCAGTGACTTTGTAGACCCAGCTCCTTCTGCCAAGTTCAAAGTGAGAGGTGCTGGTTCTGAACATGGGCCCTGGAACAAAGTGGCCTGGACCTGCCCGCCAGCTCCATCACTTATTAGCAGCGCTGAATAGCTTCCATTCGCTTCTTCAATTCACTCTCTACCATTCTCCACTCTGCTCTGTGGACTACTCCGAGAACTACAGCAATAGGCACCCTTGCCCCCGGCTTCCAGTTAAGTTCAGGCAACGGGGAGCCCCAGCAGAGAACACAGGAATTGAGAAGAAGCAGGTTGAGGAATTTACTCCCTCCCCGCCCTGCCTGGTGGCTCACCACGTGCTCATCCAAGGGCCACACCTCCTCTCGGGGGGCTCCCTCATATCTCTGTCTCCCTCTCTGGGCTCTGGTAACCGCTCCCTCCTCTCAGTCTTTCCGACCTAGTGGTGGCCACAGCTCCTGAGCTGTTAACTTCAGGGCACTGCACCATCGCTTATCGCTTTCCCGAAACGCTGCCTTTACATTTGTATTAGGTTTAATCTTTTAAAATGGTCATTTTGAAAGTCAACTGAAAGATTATCAAATAGTGGCAATGTCACGTTTCAACCTAATAAATGATTCTTTTAGTAGACCTTCCTCAATTTGCCAGTTTGTGTGTGCTACTTCCTACCATAACATCAACTGATACAGAAGCTGTGTGACCTTGTATGAGTCACTTACATTTTCTGTGCTTCAGTTTCTTCATCTATAAGATGGAGATGATGCTAAGAATAGTACCTACTTCAGAGAGTTGTTCTAAGGATCAAATAGGCTAATGTACAGACGGGGATAAAACAGTACCTGGCTAGTAATATGTGCTCCGTAGATGTTAGGGAAAGCGATACCCATTCATTTGAGATAGAAGAGTCAGGAAAATGAACTTAGGACTTGATGGTGGACTACCTGAGCAGGAAGGAAATGAGATCCTCTGCGGTCCTCAGTGGAGAAGAATGAAAATAATTTATGTTTGTGTAGTTGTCTATTGCTTAGAAAGTTCATTTTTATGTTCTATTTTAGCTATTCAATGTTTAAAAATCTGTTGAGTGCCTACTATATGGCTGCCAGGCACCGTGGAGATACAATAGGGAGCACATCAGGGAACCTCATCCTCTCCACCCCCATCTCCTGGGGAAGATAGAGACAAGGAAGCTGAAAATTACATTGTAGAGTACTAAGAAATGCGATGATAAGGAGAGTCAAGGGGGGCATGGGATCCCAGGGAGCACTGACCCCCAGATTCAGGAAGGTAGAGGATGACTTCCCACAGAAGGAACGGTCTGATCTCTGACCTGAAGGAGGAATAGGAATCATCTAGGCAAAGGGTCCAGGGGATGGAGGGAACAGTATTCCCATAGAGGGAACAGAAAGCTAAGAAATGAGAAAGTATGGCATATATAGGGGAGTAAAAGAAATTGAGTGCGGCTGAAGCATCTCCTTGGTGGTGAGGTAAGTCACTGGTATACAACAGGTGCTCAACAATTCATGAGGGGAGAAGTTACTGCCATGTCTCTGATACATGTGTATAAGGAGGAGAATATCCGCTAAGTGGGGTATTTAGTCTTCCCACAGGTTTATTGGACCCTGTTGTTCATCTCAGGGAAGGGCAGCTCCTGTGCCCCTTGGGTAACCCTCTTTCTCCCTGTCCACTTGCTTTTGTCAGAAACAAAGAGACAACATCTCTGGAGCTCAGAAAGCAGGAGAAGGAGAATGTCAAGAGGTTAGAGGCCAAGTCTTTGGGGAAAAGCCTTCAAAAGCAATTCACTAATTCATCCATTCACTCCTTCATTCATTCAACAGATACTTGAGTGCCTGCTGTATGCTGGTAGCTGACCAAAGCTACACTAATAAACTGTATAGATACAGGGTCCATTCCCATGGAGGGTCATGTCCATGAAGATAATCCCAGGTGAGTGGCCAGGTAGGAACGACAGAAGGAGAACCAGTGCAAACACCTGTCTGACTCAGACATTCAAGGATGGGTTCCTGTAAAGGTGGCTCTTGGTCAAGGGGCCAGGGTGAAACCTACAACAGACTTCCCAGGGCTATTTATTTATTTATTTTATTTTGGGGCTGCGTTGGGTCTTCTTTGCTGCACGCAGGCTTCCTTTAGTTGCAGAGAGTGGGGGCTACTCTTCATTGATGTGCATGGGCTTCTCATTGCAGTGGCTTCTCTTGTGGAGCAAGGGCTCTAGGCACATGAGCTTCAGTAGTTGTGGCACGAGGGCTCAGTAGTTGTGGCCTCTAGAGCGCAGGCTCGGTAGTTGTGGCACACAGGCTTAGTTGCTCCGCGGCACGTGGGATCTTCCCGGACTAGGGGTCGAACCCGTGTCGCCTTCATTGACGGGGGGATTCTTAACCACTGTGCCACCAGGGAAGTCCCCCCAGGGCAATTTGAAACATAATGATATAGTGTAAAAATCAGGGAATTTGAAGTCAAAAGATTTGATTTAACCCAGACTTCCCTACTTTCTAGCTGTGTGACTAAGAATAGGTTGCTTTCCCTCTGAGATTCAGTCTTCTTGCGTGCAAAATGGGAATAATTACACCCACCTTGCTGGCTAGTTGTGAGAATTAGATAAGATAAGATATGCAAAGTATCTGGCACATAGAAATCAGTCCATAAGTTAAAGTTTTTTTATAATTATAGAACCAGAGTTTTAATTTCACTTTCATTAACCAAAAGCCCACGTTCCATTTTGGCGACTTGAAGGAGGTCTCCGTGCTGCTGATCTGTTTTGCGACAGCCGGGGGCCTCCATCTTCTGTCAAGAAGACAAGTCTTTGCAGCAGCATCTACAGTTGGATGTAACACACACGTGTCCCAGACAAGATACTCCATCAAGGGTTTTCCCCATTACTCACCGCTTACATCGTGGTAGTACACCCAGACTGCAGCAGGGAAACAGTGGGGAAATATCTATTACAAGAAGACTGTTCTTGAAAAGCCCATTACTGATGGGAAGCATTACAGTGAGAATAATAGTAGAAAAGAATAATAACGAGAATGTCACAACCGTAGGACTAATATTAAACAGCGAGAGGCAGAATAGTATGGTGGTTAAGAGTGCAGTTTCCAGAGGATTTGACTTCAAATCCTAGCTGTGTAGACCTTAGGTGAGTTACTCAAATTCTCTGGGCTTCCTGATCCACTGTTTGACTCTATCGTCAAAATAGTACCTACCTCATAGTGTCATTGGGCTGATTAAAATAATCGATATATGGGGCTTCCCTGGTGGCGCAGTGGTTGAGAGTCTGCCTGCCGATGCAGGGGACACGGGTTCGTGCCCCGGTCCGGGAGGATCCCACATGCCGCGGAGCGGCTGGGCCCGTGAGCCATGGCCGCTGAGCCTGCGCGTCCGGAGCCTGTGCTCCGCAACGGGAGAGGCCACAACAGTGAGAGGCCCGCGTACCGCAAAAAAAAAAAAATAAATAATAATCGATATATGAAAGGTCTTTAGAGTGGTGTCTGGCACATAGGAAATGCTCAGTAAACGTTAGCTCTTAGCACAGTAATGAGTGCGTTTTACCACAACTGATAAACAGCACCAAGTGAGACATTTTATATGCGTTGTTGCTAAGCGTCCCAGCAACTTGTATCAACAATTACTAAAATAAATCGCACTTACCCTGTGCCAGGCACTATCACGGAATCTTTACATATATCATCTCAATTAATACTATATAATAGGTTATTTTTTATCTTCATCACACAGACGAGGCCCAGAGAGAATAAATATGATTTTGAATCCAAACTTGCCTGACTCCTGAGCCTCTTTTCTTGAATGTTTTGGGTGAAGCTGTCACCATCCAAGATTCTGCCCAGTGGACTTCTGCCCACATCTCTCTGCACCTCCTCTCAGCCCCATGACCCAAAATGGTATGGCAGTGAAACCTCAGATGGCATTATCTTACCTATCAATGATCCTCCAAAAAAGAAGTATTAATAATCACGCCTACCTCTTCAGTCTCTCCTAGAATCACTCAGCATCCCCTTGTCACCGAACACTCTCCATTCAGAGGCTCCATTCTGCTCCTGGCAGCCACCTGTCCCTCTGCTGCTCCTTAGGCAGACTCTGCCACCGCTTCCTCTGTCACCTGCACCAAATCTTCTCCCATCTCTGAGCCCCCTTTCCTTATCTGCGAATTGGAAACTATGACCACTACACTGATACCTTCTGAAAGTGGTAGTGAGGAGGAAAAAAGGCTTTAGATGTGTTTTAGTAAACTGTAAAGTTCTGTAGAGATAAGATATTATTGTCATCTCTTCAATACCGTAGAAGAGATAGAACTAGCAGAAGGACCATTCCAACAGGTGCAGAGATCCCAACGAAAGGAAGATTTTTTCCCCATCCTAGATGCCACTTGCTACAAAATATATGCTCTCCCTGGTCAGTTTGCCCCAATCACAACCCATTGTGGTTCATTTCCTTCCAATATGCTGCTACTTTAAGGGTATAGATGCCTAAGACAAGACATTGGCAGGTTGGAAGAAAATGTAAATTCCTATCTTTTCAAATTAAATTTTATATATTGTTATGTGCACATAAATGTTGCTGCAATAGTAAATGTATACAATGGGTAAATAATTTTTACATGTATAATACATAAAGAGAAGTGGCCCAGCATGGTAGTTTAGAGCGGGGGGCTCTGGAACCAGGCTGCCTGAGTTCTAATTCCATCTCTGCCATGTACTTAGCTTCACCGAGTTGTTTAATCTCTCTGTGCTTGTTTGTTCATTTGTAAAATGGCAATAATAAGTGCTTACCACACAGGGTTGCTATGAGAATTCAATAATTTTATAAATGTAAGACACTTAGGATGGGGTGGAGAAGGCAACACTAGTTTGGGCTTTTGTGATTTCATGATTTAGGCTTTCATGATTATTCCCTCACACTAAAATAGCCTTCATTACCCTTCCTTTAATGCTAGGCTTCACCTCTTCCAGGAAGCCTTCCTTTCCTGCCCCTGCACCTCCCCAGGTGGAGAATTGACCTCTGTGGACACCCACAGCCCACTCCCACGCTGTACTGGGATTGCCTGTGTCTAGGTTATCAACGTCCTCTCCTAGCTGACAGTGGAGATCTTGGGGCAAACACGACCTTCCCGATGTGTTTTGATCATTCCTGGCACAGAGTGTGGCACACAGCGGATGTTTTCAGTACATGGGAGTTAAAATAAACTGAATTTATCTGAATTAGAAACAAAACTACCTTCAAACCCAAAGCAATTTGCCAGCACTGCCCATGTACCTAGGGGGAAAATTTTTTTCCGCTATTTAGAAAGAAAATTAACACGATCTACGCCCCCCCCCCCCCAACTCCCTCCGGAAGAGGGAGATCTTCCCTCTAAAGAGAAATTAATTCCACCCAGAAATAAATCCCCAATGAGCCTCCCAAGGAGCCCATTAGTGAACCACGGTTACCCACGGGCAGGAGTTTCTTCCCGTGAAAGTTCCACCGAGTTGCTGCTGAATTCGTTTCTCCTGCGCAGCAGTTTGCCTGAGGATGAGGGATGAGCAGCAATTACAAGAGAGTAAATATTTCAGCAGCTCAGTGTTAGGCTTCTAAACAGCTTCTAAACAGGAAGCTGTTTCTCTTTCCTTTAAACTGTTTATTAAAATACAAGGTTAACTCCAGCAAGGGAATACGTTTTTCTGCCTCCTCCTTCAATTAGCTAGCTATTTCAATGCTGAAAATTTTCCTGCTTTTGCAAAACCTCTGCGAAACAGCAGGTAGAGTGCTTTCTCCTCAGAGGACTGTGGTGGTTCTGAAATCAGGTTCAAATCCCAGCTCTCCCAGGAACCACCTGTGGGACCATCGGCAAACTGCTATTCAACTTTCTGGGCTTCAAGTTCAAGAGATGGGGATAGTAATACCTGCCTGTATGTTGCAGAGAGGCTGGTGTGATTTAAGGAACATGGAAGAGGCCAGCTCAAGGGCTGGCACACTGAAGCAATTAGTAAACCTTGGCAACTACCCAAAAGCCATTCCTCTCTTCTGTGCAACAAAGATCCCATTTTGTTCAGGCTTTGGGGGAAGGTATGGCCTCTCCAGCCCAGGACATGACTCCTGATGGATACACACTATCATGATAATCTTTTCCCCTTCCATGGGTGGTTTAGAAAAATATAGGACACAACTTATTGGCCAATAAGACATGAGGAGAAATATGCTGGAGTGGAATCTTCTGGCAATGGTATCTTCACTTCCCAAAGGGATACCTCAAGGAGCACCATCGGCAAGGGGGCTGATCACCTTCAGCAACAATAATTTGGCAGCCATCCATGACAAAAGCGCCTCTGTAGGAGCTTTGAGATCCAGGGAATAGGTTGTGAAACCCTGGTAGAGCCCAAGACCGAGGAGGGCCATGTTGCAAAGGCAGACCCTTGCGCAGATGGCAGACTCACTGACCGTGGTCCCAGCTACAGACCCAGAGAGTCTCATCCCACTTGTGGACTCAGTTACAGCCCCGTATGGCCACGGTCCTGTCACCAACATTCAACACAGGGCTCAACAGGAGTCACACCCACCTGTGTCCCATGTGACAAGCCTACTGACCTCAGACCTGGCTATGGACGCTTAAGCAGCCCACGATCTCGCTCTGGCTTCTCTTAGCCACCAATCCTGCCGGCCCAGTGACTGGGCAGGAGACATGCCCACCCATGCTCCTGAGGCAGGTCTATAGACCACAGTCTGACCAGAGATTCTAAAACAGCCCGTAACCTGGCTCTAGCCCCTCTCAGCTGTGATCTGGGCACATGCTGCCTGCCCACAGCCCCTGTAGGAGACACAACCTTCTGTGTCCCCAAAGACAGACCTCCAGGCCTCTGTCCCAGCTCAGATTCTGAAGTAGCCTTGGAACTTGGTTCAGCTCCTGTTCGCCACAGTCCAGGACCATTTCTCACTGCCCAGGAACCTTTCCAGTGATCTGTCAGGAACCCTCCCAGGCATCCAGAGGGAGTCATACCCATGTCAAACCTGGTAACAGCCTGCCACCTGTTGGTAGGTTGAGTAGACCCTTGTCCCACCACCAGTCCTACTGACTAAGGTCCTGGAGGCAGTCTCGTTTACCCAGGGACCAGAGAGAATACATGCCTACCATGCCCTGGTAACAGGCCCACCAACTGCAGACCCCACTGCAGAACCAGTAGCAGCTATGTGACCTGGCTTCAACCCAACTCAACTGAAATCTCAAAAACATGCCATCAGCCTGAGTACCTGACAGGAGAGGTGTTTACCGGCTAGAATCAGTCTATTAAGGATTGGAAGAGGTGTTTGCTCCTTTAAATGCATGATTACTGATGAAAAGCCACACGGATCACAAAGAATCAGGCAAATGTAACACCACGAAAAGAAACTAATAAAAAAGCTCTAGTCACCAACCCCAAAGAGACGGAAACCTACAAGCTGCCTGACAAAGAATTCAAAATAATCATCTTAAAGTTCAATGAAATGCAAGAGAACATGGACTAAACTAAATGAAATCAGGAACGATGTATAAGCAAAATGAGAAATTTAATAAAGAAATAGAAACCACCAGAAAAGAACCCAACAAAAAAACAGGAGCTGAAGAACACAATGTCAGAAATGAAAAATTCAAGAGAGCGTCCACGTCAGATCTGAACATGTAAAAGAAGGTTATCAGTGAACCTAAAGACAAGTCATATGAAATTATCCAGTTACAGGAACCATTATGACTTTGTTAAATTAACATTTGTTAAGTGGAACAAAGCATGCCAGATGGTGAGCTGCAGTTCAACAAAAAACCACAAGAAATCTCTATTTAGGTCTTCTGCCCATTTTTGGATTGGGTTGTTTGTTTTTTTGTTATTGAGCTGCATGAGCTGCTTGTAAATTTTGGAGATTAATCCTTTGTCAGTTGCTTCATTTGCAAATATTTTCTCCCATTCTGAGGGTTGTCTTTTGGTCTTGTTTATGGTTTCCTTTGCTGTGCAAAAGCTTTGAAGTTTCATTAGGTCCCATTTGTTTATTTTTGTTTTTATTTCCATTTTTCTGGGAGGTGGGTCAAAAAGGATCTTGCAGTGATTTATGTCATAGAGTGTTCTGCTTATGTTTTCCTCTATGAGTTTTATAGTGTCTGGCCTTACATTTAGGTCTTTAATCCATTTTGAGCTTATTTTTGTGTATGGTGTTAATAGACATTTCTCCAAAGAAGATATACAGACTGCTAACAAACACATGAAAGAATGCTCAACATCATTAATCATTAGAGAAATGCAAATCAAAACTACAATGAGATATCATCTCACACCAGTCAGAATGGCCATCATCAAAAAATCTACAAACAATAAATGCTGGAGAGGGTGTGGAGAAAAGGGAACCCTTCTGCACTGTTGGTGGGAATGTAAATTGAGATAGCCACTATGGAGAACAGTATGGAGGTTCCTTAAAAAACTAAAAATAGAACTACCATATGATCCAGCAATCCCACTACTGGGCATATAACCTGAGAAAACCATAATTCAAAAAGAGTCATGTACCAAAATGTTCATTGCAGCTCTATTTACAATAGCCCGGAGATGGAAACAACCTAAGTGCCCATCATCAGATGAATGGATAAAGAAGATGTGGCATATATATACAATGGAATATTACTCAGCCATAAAAAGAGACGAAATTGAGCTATTTGTAATGAGGTGGATAGACCTAGAGTCTGTCATACAGAGTGAAGTAAGTCAGAAAGAGAAAGACAAATACCGTATGCTAGCACATATATATGGAATTTAAGAAAAAAAAATGTCATGAAGAACCTAAGGGTAAGACAGGAATAAAGACACAGACCTACTGGAGAACGGACTTGAGGATATGGGGAGGGGGAAGGGTGAGCTGTGACAAAGCGAGAGAGAGGCATGGACATATATACACTACCAAACGTAAGGTAGACAGCTAGTGGGAAGCAGCCGCATAGCGGAGATCAGCTCGGTGCTTTGTGACCACCTGGAGGGGTGGGATAGGGAGGGTGGGAGGGAGGGAGACGCAAGAGGGAAGAGATATGGGAACATATGTATATGTATAACTGATTCACTTTGTTATAAAGCAGAAACTAACACACCATTGTAAAGCAATTATACCCCAATAAAGATGTTAAAAAAAAAAAAAGACCACAAGAGAAATTGAAACAGAGAAGCTTATTACTCGCAGGTTCTGAAGCAAGTACACAGCATGCCTTGAGGGGCAACATGGGGAGTTCACGGCAGGGTATAGGCAGAGAGAGAGAAATAGGACCCGGGACATAGCCTTTATTAGGGTTCATGGGTGGAGTGCTTCATGGTTCCCAAACCTAATCAGGATTGATCAATTCAAAGCAAAAAGAGAAGGGTTTTGGCAAGCTCCATGGGGTTCTTATCTACGGTGTGCACAAAAGGAAGGCCCTGGGAGGTCGGGAAGACTGTTGAGCACAAGGGCTTTGGGGAAATCATGTCAGAACTTACATTTATTTGTGACTCTTTGGGCTGTTATCTATGTGCTTGCATGAGGGGTTAGTGTCGGTTTAAGGCCCCTGCAGGCTGCTAGGCCGAACATAATGGGTGCCAAGACAGCAATACTATGAAGTAGCTTAGCTAAACTGTCAACAGGAACAAAAAGAAAAAAGAATGAAGAAAGCATGCAGGACCTATTGGACACCATCAAATGAACTAATTTAACACATATTAGGGGAGAACCAGAAAGAGAAGAAAGAGAGAAAGAGGCAGAAATCTTACTTAAAGAAATAATAGCTGAAAACTCCTCAACTCTTCAGAGAGATATAGACATTCAGATACCTGAAGATCAGAAAAACCCAAGAAAGATCAACCCAAAGAAAATTACCCTAGGCACAGTATAATCAAAAGCTGTCAAAAGGCAAAAGGGATACCTCAAAAACAAGCACATAAACATAGTAGGTGTTTTGTATTACCAGATGTTGATATCTATCTGTGACGTCTGGAAGTGCTGCAGCCATTTTGTGACCATGAGGGAATAATTTGAGAACAAAAGCTACCACACAGAGATGACAGAGAAGAAAGATGGAAGAACCTGAGGCCCTGATGCTGTTACTAAGCCTCTGAATTAACCAGTGTGGATTCCACCTTATTTCTGATTCCACTCTGATTCCTGGTTACATGAAATAATTAATGTCCTTTATTGTTTAAGCTCCTTCAAATGCAGTCATCTATTAGATGGAGCTGAAACCATCTGAGTAACAACACCCACCAAGAATGAAAGATCAGATTTGCAGCATGTTTTATTATAGGAATTTCATCCATTTCTCTACCCAACTAGCCAGCAAATCATTAGTGAACACCTACCATGCACGCATAGCTTGCTGTCTCAAGGTCAACAATGTCATATAAAGTAAAACAAACAAACAAACAAGTTTATTTTTTTCTCAAGTCTTTTTTTTTTTTTTTTTCTTGCGGTACGCGGGTCTCTCGCTGTTGTGGCCTCTCCCGTTGCGGAGCACAGGCTCTGGACGCGCAGGCTCAGAGGCTATAGCTCACGGACCCAGCCACTCTGTGGCATGTGGGATCTTTCCAGACCGGGGCACGAACCCATGTCCCCTGCATCGGCAGGCGGACTCTCAACCACTGCGCCACCAGGGAAGCCCTCCAGTCATTTTAAATCTAAGATATAAATCACAGCCATGATGATCACGATAATGATGATGATGATGATGATGATATTTGTGCCGATTAGGACTTTTAGTTGAAGATAATAGAGCCCAGTCTATCTAGTTTAAATAGAAGTGGAATTTATAAAGGTTATTAGGAGCTCACAGGATCTCCAAGAAAGCCAAAGACTGGGGCCTGGAGGCCGGAGGCCCAAGAACAGTATCCAAACAGCCAGCCAGTACCGCTCCCAGCTCATCCAGATCTCATGGGCTCTGGGTTCAGACCCTGCAGATGCTGAGCACAGGGCACAGCTGCTGAGTCCTTAGGCTCTGCTGGCTCTGAGATCTGGATGCTCTCTCTGGCCTCGTTCTTTGCCATCCTTACCAGGGAAGGATTCCATGTGGGGTCTGCTTCCTATGCTTGCTTCCAAGTTAAAGCCTTGCATGGGTGGCACAGTGGTTGAGTGTCCGCCTGCTGATGCAGGGGACACGGGTTCGTGCCCTGGTCCGGGAAGATCCCACATGCCGCGGAGCGGCTGGGCCTGTGAGCCATGGCTGCTGAGCCTGCACGTCCGGAGCCTGTGCTCCGCAACGGGAGAGGCCACAGCAGTGGGAGGCCCGCGTACTGCAAAAAAAAAAAAAAAAAAAAAAAAAAAGCCTTGCATGGATGCCTCTGACGGTCTGAGTCTAGGCAACATTCTTAGCTTCAAGAAAGGCTAGGAAACTGACTTCTGGCTTCTCTTTGGGGAAGAAAGACTCAAACTGTAGCAATTTCCTCAAATACAGATAAAGCATTGAGTGATACAACAAAAGGTCATTATACCATCTATTCAGAACTTCGATTTAGCTGGAAAACACCTTTTGGTCAAACAGTTTGGGGGCTTATGTGCCAACTTTAGGGGTAGTAAGTGATTGAGTTCCTTGACCAGAAATCTGAAGACCTGGGATCAAGTAACTTCCTGGACTATTAATGGTGACTTGGCAGGACTCCCTGAGACCCTCAAACCCTTCCAAAAAAAACCCCTTTTCCCCCAATTTTTTTCCAGAGACATGGGAGCTGGGTTTCAGCCTTGACTTGGCCACTAGCTGGATGGATGTCAGTTGAGAAATGTCACAGAACCTTCCGGGACCTCGGTGTCCACACTCTCTAAATGGTGGGTTGGACCAGCTGGTGTCCAGGGGTCCTTCCTGCTCAATTCCTCATCCCTAAAAAGTGTTATATCCGACGACTCTCCAGAGCAGCTCTGGTTTCTGTAGCAGTAATTCCCGTTCAGTGTTGTTCCCTTTTGCAGGAATCACCAAAAAGCAGCTTCCCCCCGCCCATCACCAAAATTTGATACTCGGGCATTAGTAAACTTGCACCCAATATTTCCCAGATTAAAAGTGACCAAGAAGTGTTTTGCAAACTGAGCACTCCCTTCTAATAATGAGCCCCCACTTTCTAATAATACTATAACCTCTTGCCCAAAGACCTGCCAGCAAACTGTGACAGACAGCTACCCAGCTGGCTCATCCACCCTGGAAAATGGATGGCTTGGCCTTAAATGCCAACCTCTGCCAGGCTCTCTGGCCCCTGCCAGCCCTTGTACAACATTCCACTCTACTAGCCCCAGTGAATACTGTCCATACTGGCTCCCAGTGGAAAGGGGTTACTTCTTTCTCTTTCACCCCGGGAAATCCATGCTCTGTAAACACAGCAGTCGGTGTTTCCGGAGAACTCTGACCTTTCACATATGTGTCACAAAGACTCATGCCTCCGTTCCCACTTTCAGGACAAGCATGCAGTCTTCCCAGACCCCACCACATCCATCCAGCGGCTGGAGCGTGGCAGTGAGCACTGACAGGCCTGTTTGACCATGAACAAGCTTCTGGCTCTCTTTCTGAGCCTCAGTTTACCCATCCTGCAAAATGAAGACCAAAACACCCACCACAAAGGATTAACAAGTGAATGTGTGAGAAGCTCCTAGCTGGTGCCAGGCAATTAGTAGGTGCTCAAGAGTGCGTCTTGCCTTTCTTCTTTCAACGCCCTCTTGCTGCTTGGATCCCCCTCTCTTGGCAGGGGGCTCCCAAGTGAGCCCGTATCCCTTGAATGTAGCCCTCCATTCAGCCCTGTCTCCTGGAGCCAGGAATCCTGCTCTGCCCTCACACCTGTCTTTTGTTCTAACCCCTGGACCCTCTCCCTGCCTGAAACCACAGCAACGCACTAAGAAGGATTGTCTGGTTAGCGAACTAAGAGGACAGTCCAAGCCAATTACTGAATTACAGTGGCATGAATGACGTACACAATTAATTACAATAACTTTCACTGACAAAGGCTTAACTACAGGGAGGTGGTGCCGTAGGTTATAAGTTTGGAACTTACGGTTCCAAATAGTCACACTCTTTCCCCAGCTGGGAGTTCCCTGGCACTGTGGTCCCTGTGTCCTTGTTACATCTGTGACTAGAGGCTGGGCTCACTCTGAGTGAGGGTCTGTGTATACCAGATGTATGAGTCAGCAGCCCCACTGCGTGGTGGGCATCACACCCACCGTGAGAACCAGGAGACTGGTTGGCTGCGGGACTTTGGGAAATCACCCCTCCTCCTGGCTTCCCTTCCTTCTCCTATAAAATGAGTGTTCAGTAAAATGACTAATGTCTGTTGAGCACGTGCCATGGGTGAGGTGCTCCACTGAGTTCTACATGCATTTATGCATTTAGTCATCGCTACAGCCCTGTGAGAAGGTCTGTGACCATCTCCATGGACAGGAGAAGAAACTGAGGCACAGCTCCAAGTCACACACCTGCTAAGTGGCGGGGACAGGATTTGACTTTCAGAGCCCGTGCATTACCCACCCCATTGATTCTGCCCCTCTCCACCACAGGCGACCACACCAACTCTAAGAGGAGAGAACATTCAGTGCTTTCCAGCCACAGGAAGCAAATATTTTTACATGGTATGGGTCTAGGGCTCCCACACTGAAATTATCACTTGAGAAGGAAAATGAAGAACAATCATTGTGGCTTCCCACTTACCTACCCCGGGTCACACCACAACAGTTTGTCAGAAGGAATAATCACAGGCTCTGGAGCCAGACGGACCTAGATGCCAGCCCTACTCTATTGCTTTGTTGCCCCTGGGTGCAGGCACTCACCCTATCTGAAGCTCAGTCTCCCCATCTATAAAATGGGCCTGATCCTCTATCTTGATGGCAACCCCAACGAGGATGAAACTCATCATGTGTGTCAAAGGCTGAGCAAGGAGCCCACCACACAGAGGCTGCCGGGTTGCTACTACAATTGTTGAAATTCACTGCTGCCCTCAAATCATAAAACATGCTCAGACGGTTAAGAAATGAAGTTGAGTTATTTGTAGTGAGGTGGATGGACCTAGAGTCTGTCAAACAAAGTGAAGTAAGTCAGAAAGAGAAAGACAAATACCATATGCTAACATATATATATGGAATCTAAAGAAAAAAAATGGTTCTGAAGAACCTGGGAGCAGGACAGGAATAAAAACGCAGATGTAGAGAATGGACTTGAGGACACAGGGAGGGGGAAGGGTAAGCTGAGACAAAGTGAAAGAGTGGCATGGACATATATACACTACCAAACGTAAAATAGATAGCTAGTGGGAAGCAGCTGCATAGCACAGGGAGATCAGCTCGGTGCTTTGTGACCACCTAGACGGGTGGGATAGGGAGGGTGGGAGGGAGGGAGGGAGACGCAAGAGGAAGGGGTTATAAGGATATATGTATACGTATAGCTGATTCACTTTGTTACACAGCAGAAACTAACACACCATTGTAAAGCAAGTATACTCCAATAAAGATGTTTTTAAAAAGTGATGGAACTTCTTACAGTTTCAAGGGTGAGTTTTGCCCTCACCCTGAGTCTCCCTTTTGTTTGGCCTCTCTTCCCTACTAACTCCTACTTCTCTCTCCCTTGCAGAAAGAAAGCTGGTCCTTTAAAACTAGAAGGGAGAAGAAAAAACGTTTTCAGCATCCTCTGGCTGCCTTTCCCACCAGCTGCTGTTGCCATGGTAACCCACAGGTATCTGCCTGCTGCTTTCAGCTGTGCCTCCGCCCCTCCATGCCGGGTGTGTGGCTGGTCTTTCCCCTGCCCTGGGAGGTCCCAGAAAGCCACGTTTAGGAATCCCTTGTTCGTTCTTAAATTTCCCAGCCAGCCCTTCACATCCTTTCTGCTTTCTCTGTCTCTAACAATTAAGAGGTAGAAAGGACAATTTCTTCCAAACAGCCGTCCCCAAAGGGGGTGATAGCATTCATTCATTGACTCTATCAGTGTCTATGGCTGGCCTGCTGTGTGTGGGCACTGAGGCAAACAGAAATTTGCAAGTGTCAGAGTAGATGAAGAGGGTCCCTCATTTTGCATATGAGGAAACTGAGACCCAGAAATGGGAGGAGACTGCCCGGGTTCTACAGACAGCAGCAGAGCCTGTTTTAGAACTTGGTGTTCAGAACCCAGGTGGGTACTTGCTTTTGTTTTCGTGAGCCTTTGCCAGCAACCAGCCACACGCTGGCCCAAGCCTTCCGTCTTTAAATGCAATGGAACCTTGGGTCCATAGGTAGTGAGCAGAGCTGGATGGACTCCCCGAGATTTTGCCCTGCTCCAGCTGCAGCTGGCAGGCTCAGAGCCCAGACCTCCTCAGGAACGTCCTTTTGGCCCAACTAAGCCAGGCCTTCCCCTGCTGCAGCCCCGTGTACTGCAGGAGATGTCCAGGTGTGCGTGGAACCTCTTCTGCTCCCCCCATGGGCACAGCTGGAACGATTGTGGCTGCCAAGACAGCTCTGCCCCTCTTACCTGCCAGCCTCATCTGTGCACGCTGGCTGATGTCACCTGAGTCAGTAGCTATTCCCCCTGGCATTTTTTTTTTTTTTTTTTTTTTGCTTATTAAAACGCACAGGCCGTCCTCCTCTCCTGCACCATTCAAAGGTTTGCTCTGCAGCACAGACTCAACCTGCTCAGGAAAGGGAGGGAAGGAAGGAGGGCAGCCACACACTGTAAATATTAACTTGGAATGAAACACCAGCTCTGTATCCCCATAAGGTGGCTAGCTGGAGAGACAGGTAGATACTAAAAGGCTCTGATCGCCTAATAAAGAATCCTTAAAAATGAACGCCCGTTGATAATTGCTCACCCTCCAAGGAGGGAAATACTAAATGAAGACCCATGATGTGTCAGGCGCTGGGTGCGTCAAATCGATCGTCATCGTCACCATGACCACCACTTTCTGAGCGCTTCCTACGTGCCGGGTACTTGACCGAGCTCCCTAATTCTCGTTTTTATTTACATGCTTTCTCCCTTCTCTGCCCTCTTCTCCCTTCTCTCTTTGTCCTGCTTCTCAGGGACAACCACTTTCAATTGCTTTTGCTAATTCCTTTCATATTCCCGTCCATATCTAGGGGCAATATATTTCTATTGCTCGACTTGGGCGCATTATCTCTTCACTTTCCACAATGGAATTCCGTCCTCTTTACCACTCCCCACACCCAGCCCATGCGCATTTCCTGCCTTCATTCTCCCAACTTGGCGATTTTGCCATTTTATTTAGATCAGCAGCCAGTTTTGCATTATTAGAACAATGTGAATGCAAAACCAACATGCAGTGTGTGTGCGTTTGCCTTGGTGTGGGGGCCATGAAACCACACCACTCAGCTCTCTTGCTTCAGGGGGCATGACTGACTAATGACCTCAGCTGCTCCCCCTCTGACTCCATCTCCACAGTCACTCCAAGGCCTCAGTCCTGCAGCTCAATGACTGAGCACAGGCCCATTCCCACGAGACGCAAAACTCCTCCAATGGGCATCTTTGGCTGGAGAACTCCCCATCGTTCTGACCACTTCTTTCTGGAAACTGCACCACAGTCCAGATTTTTCCTACCTGACTTTCCTCCCTTCCCCCTCTTCTTCACACATGCATTCCGAGGGCTCTCCCGCCTTCTGCCCCTTCCCCCTCCTCTGCAGTTCACAGATATTCCCATCAATCTTTTGAACAACTAATTCCATCTTGGTGTCCTTCTCATCCAACCTAAACTGTCATTCATTTTTTTCTCCCCCATACTCTCTGCTTAGTTTTTTTAATGTGCTTATCTCTAACTTAAACCTGGACTCTCCTGGTATGCAAGTGTCCTTCCAGTGTGTCCAAACACACCAGGTGATCTATCAATTTTGTCATGAAGAAACCTCTCCTGGAACCTTCAGACTTGCCCCGATCTGGATTGGCTTCCCTCCATCTGCCACGCAGCTGACCTCTAGGGATCTCCCTCTGCCACCTTCCGGGGGATGCCCCTCACACCTGTCTTCTGTGGTACCCCATCTCCTGGTTTACGTGCCTCGCTCTCCCATGACTCACCCCCTCATTTCGATGTAGCACGTCCTCCCATAGCTTCCCAAGGAGAAGTGCGAGGGGTGTAAATTCTAAAACTGTCTGTGAACTTTAGTGATAGTCTGGCTGGACTTGTAGGTGAAAATCATCTTCCTTCAGAATTTGGAAGGCTGTGCTGCACTGTCATCTCACATACAGTGTTGGTGTTCAGAAGTTGCAAGCCATTCTGACTCTCAGTGCTTCCTGTGAAATTTGTTTTCCCCTCTGGAAGCATGTGGGATTCCACCTTGCCCACAGCATTCTGAAATTTCATGGCTATGTGCCTTAGTATGGGTGGGTCTGCTTTCTTCTGTTGTCCTGGGCCTTGATGAATCCCATCACGTTACAGAACTCTGGTTCTGCTGGTCGTCACTCAAGAATCCAATACTGAGAGATGAGTATTGGGTAAAAGGAAAGATAGCTTTATTGAGGAAGCCGGCAATCCTGCAATGGAGGAAGATGATTAACTTTTTCAACTTTTAGTGGAAACATACTCAGCCTCGTTTCAGAAAAGGTCATATATACAACTTCCTTTTTTATATGAAAAAGTTATTTTCAGTAATGATCATGTAAGGATAAGTATTAATCATTTTAAATTTTTAAATTTTTAATGTCTTCTTTAGTTTTAAAGCAAACTATTAATGGTTAAATCAGAAGAATAAATTTCAAAGATATTATGCAAGTTCAGTAAAACATTTCAAGTAATAACTGAAATCTGCACTTACCAATCAAATGTACAGCATTCAATTCACACTCCAATTTATTGATTTAAATTTTAAGCATTAGTAAAATTCCATGTGGTCACATAGAATGACAAGGATGAAGTAACTTAAGTTCTGTTCTGTTTTGTTTACAATTGTGTTTTTATTGTTGATTTTGAGTTTCCTTTATAAACGATGGACTATTCAGACAGGAGACCCACTTCACACCCTAAGAATCTGGGACAGATCTGAAATGTTAGCAACTTGCTCTCAAACAATGCACATTGCCAGATCCACTTGTGCTGAGGGTTCTTTTAATTAACTTCTATGTAGAAAAAAATATTAAAAGATGAGCAATAAAAATGTGCTGTTTTGAAGCTTACATCTATCACATTGCTGTGCCGCCATCACCACCACCCATTTCCAAAAATTGTACCTTCCCAGATAGTGACCTTGTACTCATTAAAACAATTACCCGTCCTCTCCTGACATTCGTCATTCTACTTTGTCTCTATGAAGTTGACTACTCTCAGTACCTCATATAAGCAGAATCTTACAGTATTTGTCCTTTTGTGACTGGCTTGTTTCCCTTAGCATGTCTTCCAGGTTCATCCGTGTTGTTGCACTTGTCAGAATTCCCTTCCTTTTCAAGGCTGAATAATATTCCATTCTATAGATGCACTACATTTTGTTTATCCATTCATCCATCCATGGACACTTGGGTTGCTTCCATTCTCTGCCTATTGTGAATAATGCTGCTGTAAATGTGGTTGTACAAATATCCCTTTGAGTCCCTGCTTCTACTTCTTTTGGAGATACACCAAGAAGTGAAATTGCTGTATCATAAGGTAATCCTGTTTCATTGTTTGAGGAATCACCATACCATTTTCCACAGCAGCTGAACCACATTCCCACCAACAGTGCACAAGGGTTCCAATTTCTCTACATCCTCCCCAATGTTATTTTCTGTTTTTTTGGGTCAATACTAGCCATCCTAATGTGTGTGAAGCATACTTATAATCAATTTTATAATTTTTGTGACGCTCTGTACCCAGAAGGTACGCCCCTGTTGCCTGTACCCAAGACTGACTCTCCTACCTCCTGCCCTTGGTACTTGGCCGACCTCCAGCAAGTAATGTTCTCCAGCAAATCCCCCTGTTTTCCAGCATGGCACCCTCGACATCCCAAGTGCAGAGCCCCTCTTTTTACCGTCTCCAGAGAATAAGGCTCTCATCTTCTGCTGGAGCAGGAAAGCAGAAAGTCCAGTGACATGAAGTGTCAGAAGTGACACTGGCAGAAGTGGCAGAAAGAAGCTGGAAGTCGAATTGCTTCTTGAACTTTCAACCATTCCTCCTGTTTCTAGCCCCCAATCCCCCCCACTTCCAAAAGTACCATACACCACTTCTGCAAGGTTCATCCATTGTTTCTCAGGTCCATTGCACTTAGGATTTAGTGCCTCTGATTTGCTAAATCACTTACATTTTGTCCCTTTGTTTCCCAGCTTCCAATTCCAGATCCCCGATTTGCTGCTGCCTCCTCTTCTTCTCCCTTTAGCCTTGATGGTCAAAGCCTTCTTAAAAATCCCTTTACTGTAATTTTGATGGGATTTCAGAAGACAGCAAAGCTAGACACATGTGTTCAATCTGTCTTCTTTAACTTCAAGCCTTTACTGGGCTTTAAAATGTATTACTTAATATAAATTTTTCTATTAAAGGTGAAATTAAAAATGAGGAAACTGAGGCCCAAGACCACACAACAGGAAGTGGCAAGGCTAGGATTCAAAACCAAGTTAGGGCTCACTCCCCTCAGAGACCATACTGCCTCTCAGATGACACAGCTGGACGTTGAGTCTGGGGCAAATAAGTGGTACAGGGAAGGTCAGGAGGATGCAGATGCCATGGAGGGTGAACCAAGACAGGCCAGCTAGGATCAAAATGGCCAGACTAGGGTTCATAGCCAGCAAGGTCCAGGGTCCAGGAGTTCAAGGAGATAAGCACTGAAGATCGTGTGACACTGTGTGCTCATTCTCTTACGGCTGAGGCTGTTGGCTTCTGCTGGCCAATCCAGTAACCATGGCCTGGGACCGTGATGACTTGGATGGTCAAGGAAGAAATCCACAACTTGATTCCCTGCATTCAGTACAGAGAGTCCTATGAGCCATCCTACCCCAAACAGACAGGGGTCCCAGCACATCCACAGCTTCCTTCAGCTCTGCCCTCAACACAGCACCACTGAGCATACCAAGATCAACTGCTTCCTCAGCATCAGCTCCTCTACCCTGCTCCCCCACCCCCACTCACAGACCCCATTTGGCCTATGTTTCCGGGGTCTTTCCGGCTCCACTGGGACTGTCTCCTGCTCGCACACACATACATCTACCACTGCTCTATACACAGTTGCCTTTTTGTATTTGCTTGTTTCTGATTTCCAGTTTCCTTTATTTGCTCAACAGACTTACTGGACACCTCTTACGTGCTGAGCCTTAGGTGGACGGCAGGGATGCAGAGGTGAATAAGAGAGCCCCTGCCCACAGGAGCTCACAGCCCCAGGGAGACAGACAGGTAAACATGCAGTCTTTCTGCAGTGTGGTCTGAGCTGGGATGGAGGTGAAGGGGGCTATGGAAGTTCACGGAGGGACCCGAGTGCCGCAGAGGGAGTCATTGAAAGCTCCTCAAGGAGCGCTTTCAATGTAAACTGAAGCATGAAGCAGGAGGAAGAGTTTGATTCTTACACCTGCTCTATGGCAAGGACTGAGGCATAAATTTGGATTCATTTATTCACCCAACCACCCAAACTAATGTTTAATAGCTTCCACCATGTGCCAGACCTCACGTGAGTACTGGTGAGTACCCAGCACATCGCACCAGCCTGGGGATCTCCCCTTGAGCTCTCGGCTCTCTGGAACTCCCCCACCAAGAAGTCATCTGCTTTCTGAAGCCAGCCTCAGACCCTGAGAGGGCACCTCTACCACCTGGCACCATCTCCCTCTGCCTCCAAATATTAGTGGATTTCCCAGACTCGTCTGATTTTCCAAGGGGCCCTTGTATAACCAAAGTACCACCGTCTGACCTCCGAAAAATTACTGGAAAGTCTCTCCCTCCTCCTCCAAGCACGGAAGTTCATGCAAGATCATACAGAAGACGCTGTGATGAAGTAGCTAGATTGTATGGAATTCATTGTTGATGACAGCCAAGCCCAGAACACATAATCCTGGAGGAAGCCTCGGAACTGATTTGAATCTCTCTTCACAAAGAGGGGATCCAGGATTTAGAGTGTGACCTTGAACAAAACTCCATTTGGCTCCTGGACTGGGCATCCACTCTGCACAATTAATTGAGAACATTGTCCTTATGACTGACCGGCTGGAAGTGATTATTTATCTTAATATTTGCTCCAGGTTCTGGGGATGTGCAAAGTGATTAAAGAAGGGGTTTTGGAAACAGTGACTTGTAGGTTCTCTATCCCTAATTGTTTGCTAACTGATTCACCATAATTACATGTAACATCTCCATGCTCCCTCAGGTAATACTTGCATAATATGGAAGCAAAACTGAAATTCCTAAAGTACAAATTCTGTGGGCGTTGAAGGCAAGCTGAGAAATTCCAGAAGCCATCACGTACATGACCTGCCAACCCAAGGCTCCCATCTCTTATACTACCCTGATTTGTACACTAACACGAGAAAAAGCGGCCCACATGGAATTTTTGAGCTGGGTCACTTCACTGTAGGATATCCATGTGTGGTTAAGAGGCAGACATGTGACAGTGGGGGAGGCAATGAGTTAGCTCAGTTCCATCAGGAAATCTGGGTTATAAACGTGGTATTGCCATATTGTCCCTGAGTGTAGGAAAGGAATCTGGGACACAGAGAGTCTGACTGAGTCATCATGGATCTTCCTGAGTCCTTACCCATCCCTCAGGTCTCTCAGTTGCTGGACCCCAGGTTACTTGCAAGAAGAGGAAAACAAAGTCCTGGTGCTGCTGTCGTCTTCTAACAGGCCAAGGGAGCCACAGCCTGGCACTCGCCATTCAGCTCCCACAGCTCGTCGCCCCTCCAAGCAACTGCTGAGCTGGGAATAGGTCGGTTGACTGGTATGGGGAGTAAGAGAGAGCCTTTGAGACACACGCTGGGACTCTCACATTCCCAGAATCCCCCATTCTGATTTGTCTTCTTTACGAGCCAGCACCACGGAGAGCGACAGCTCTGGTTCTGGACCACAAAAGACTGGATCTGTGATGACCTGAAAGGTCATGGAGTCTAGTCCCTTACACATGAGAACTCTGTGGCCCAAGAAGCAGAGGGGATTTTCCGGCATCAGGTTAAATCCAATTGCCGAGGGCAAGCAGTATTCAGCTGTTCCTCTGCCTGGACTCTGGGTTCCCTGGAGGCAGGGGCTGCCCCTAACTCATCTGTATCTCCAGAATCCAGCACAGGCCAGTCACAGAGGAGGTGCTCAGTGGACACAGTTGTAACTTCTCTGTCGATCCAAATCCTCCCAGGAGCATCACCCTAGGCCAGGCCAAGGAAAGGCTCCCTGGGGCTATGGCCCAGCCGTGGTTGAGAAGGTGTCTGTGCTTAGAGTTGGCATTACTATTTCACACGACAAACCTTCTGTGAGTTATTGTGGCTTCTCCCCAACTATGTAAATTCTCAGCAAAAAGACTATAAATTCATATCCTCTGAATCTTTAATAATGCCTGACACAGATATCTGTAGGGTATCCACATGAAATGCTGCAGAGAGAGAGACAGAGGGACAGCTGGAAGGACAGAGACTTAGGGAGACAAAGATACTAAACAGAAAGTAAGCAGAACACTGTACATCACTGAGTCACTACAATTATTCAACGGCCCACAAAACAAAAGAGGACCCCTTTGAGCAGGTAGGGCTCACAGGGCAGAATTAAGACTGTCAGATCAAGAGCAGAAAGTAAACATCATGACTCACTGTTGGTTTAAAATCAACTCCCCCCAAACCCATACGCAAGACAAGTATTGATTCTATTCATCTTCCCTCCAGTGTACGCTCTGGGCAACACCATCGCGTCCACACATTAGTCACTGGTTGTCACGTGCCTGCAGTAGAGGGACATGCTACTAAGAAAAGCCTCACAGCAGAAAGATTTACATCAGGTTTGCAGAAGCACGCGTGTGAGTCACAGCCCTTGCGCCTGGGCCTCTCCTGCAGATAAGCTATTTGGTTGACATGTGCCAGAGGTGACCAGCCGAAGGATGACAAAACCAGGAGAGATGAGCCTTCTTCCACCTTCAGGAGACTCCCACCTGGATGGTCAAATAAGGGTCTTCAGGCTCCCACAAGGAAGTGTGTTTTTGTAAAACACTGTTCTGATTGCATTTGGTTACTATTGGAGTCCACAAGGCTCTGCGTGGCCCAGCAAGTCAAGCCCAGGCTGCTTAACCCGAATAGCAAGGCACCAAGGTCTGAGTCATCCTGCCGCTTTAGACTTGCCTTCTACCATCATCAGCCATACCCTTGCTCTGTACTCAATGAACTTCTCAGGCATGTGCAGCATGGCCATTCAAACCTCTGTACCTTTGCCCCTGCTCTTCCCTCCTAGGAATGTCTTTCTACTCTTCCCTGGCCCCCTTCAACTCCCTCGTCAGCTGGGGACTCTCAGGCATCTTTCAGGACCCCAGTCTGAGTCACACATCACTCCTCACCCCAGAGGTGAGCCTCATGTGTCCCCCCACCATAAGTTCCTATATTAGATGAATTTACTTACTGCCTCCATTAAGTTGCGAATCCTGAGGACAGAGGGTCTGTGTACTGGCTGATTGCCGAATAGCTCTACCATCCCCTATCCCCCCGATTTTACAACAGAATGAAATTTGAGAAAGTGATTCCATGTCCAGGGATGGGCATCTATTAGTCCAAGCTGTTGTGGTAACTTCATCCTCATTAGTGACGATTGGTCATAAACCCAGGGCTAACCTCATCAGTGCATGGCCACGGCATTGCCCTGGAGAAGGTTATTGGTTCAGAGGCAAGCACAAGAGCTTGTCCAATAAGAAGGAAGACAGGATCTTTACCTGTAGAGTTGGCAGGGAATCTCTCTCTCTCTCTCCCCTTCCCCCTCCCTCTCCCCCTCCTTCTTCATCTCTGTCTCCATCCCTACCTCTCCCTCTCTCCTCAACTCAGATTGGCCATGAATGAGGAAAAGCATTGGCCCAGTGGCTCCCTGACCATGAAGAAAACCAGCCTCAGTGTGTATGCAGCTTCATGGATGTCAGAAGACAGAGGTGGGAGAAACCACCTCCTCCATGACACCGTGAAAACTCTTGATCTTCCAAACATGGGTTTCTAATTCTGCCGGCAATGCATTTCCTTACTATGTGAACCAGTCTGGGTTGGGTTGTCCATCACTCATAGCTGACACCCCTTAGCGATCCAGTGTAGTCAGCTTTGTATCCTAGTGCCCAGCACCCTGCAGGAAGCATGGTAACTGCTCAAAACCAAAAGTGTCAGCATCGCATGGCCAGGTTCTGTTGCTGCTTAAGGAAAGGAATGAATGAGAAAGAGGAGATAAATCAGCTGAGTGCAGTGAGTCCATCAACCACCAGGCTGGGATGGATGAAGGGCAATAATAACAACCCCCTCACACAGGTTCAACAGTGGAGCTAGTACTCACCATGGGTCTCCCTGGTTCCAAGTGCCCGGCTTATTTCTACCTTTGGTCCCACCTGGGGGCCCAGAGCACATGGAGGGCATTATTGGGACACACTGTGTATTCCATACTCGAGGTTCTTTATCAGGAAATTTTTTTAAGGTATATTTTAGAACTTGCCCAAAGAATATTATTTTGTATTCCTTGTGCATCAGAGTTACCCCAAAAAAAAAAAAAACAAAAAAACTCCATTATCTTAACAAAACAACCAGGCTTATTTCTCCAGAGCCTCTGTTGATTATTATCAACTGTCAACATTGTTTTAATGCCTTCATGTCCTTGTAATCAATATTTCTTCCTGCTTCTTAAGCTTTTTCACTTACCTCTTTCATTCATAGGGAGGTGAATGAAATCACTGTGATTTGTCATATAAATATGATAATCATATTTATCATTTTTAATGTCTTGTAATAGCTTGACTTTGCAGCCTCTGCTGTTGGGCATGTGGACTTCCCCTGGTTTGTCACTGGAACAGTCCAGTACTGATAGAACAGCTACTCAAGATGTTAATCTGCCAGTACTTTTTTTTTTTTTTTGGTGACTGCCAGAGGATAGAATGAAAAATAGGGATCCTGCGTCCCTGCCACCCATTGGTTTCAATCACAGTGCATTTGTTTGCAAGGACTGAAACTTGCTCAAGTCAGCAGAAGTAAAGAGAGGGGAATTTTAGTGTAGGGATAGAGGAGGACTCTTGGGAACCAAGCCTCAAGGGAGCAGCTAGGAACCTTTACACTTTTTTTCTGTTCTTACTATGCCCCTTTTTCTCTCTCTCTTTGTCTCCTGTCTTTCTCTACCCATCTGTCTCTCCTTATCTGTCCTTCTGTCTATATCTCTGTGTCTATCTGTCTTTGTGTCTCTCTCTGCCTCTCTCTCTCCTCTCTTCTCCCTGTATGTCTCTGTCAGTCTGTCTCTCTGTCTCTATCTCTTTCTATCTGTCCCTCTCTCTGTCTCCTCTCTTCTCTCTCCGCCTGTCTCTCTCTTTGTCAATCTGTCTCTCTGTCTCTCTGTCTCTGTCTCTTGAGCATCTCCATCACCACCAGGCCCCCAATCCACACAGCCCTTCTGATCCAGTCCCATCATCAATTGACCCTGGGCTGAAATTCCTGGGGGATTGTGCTCATCTGGGGCAGACATGTAGTGAGGGGAGTCATGTGTTATGAACCAAGCCACCAACTTCTGTCTCTTCAACCAGTACTAAAGGCGGGGCAGTTTCCTTCAAAGACTGGACCCTCGGATTTGAACCTGGCTCTGCCACCCACTGCTCTCTGACCTTGGGTAAATTGTGCCTCGGTAATGAGCTCCCTGTCAGTAGACATAATCAAGCTGAAAACCATCACTGACTGTGCTTATTGAGCGTTTACTACATGCCAAGCATAGTATAAGCACTTTACATGAGTTAACTCAGTGAATATTCACCACCTCCTAAGATGAGGAAACTGGGGCACAAGAGCTTAAGTAACCAGCTCTGGACCAGACACCTAGTGTCCAGTACTCAGAGAAGTGCAAATCTAAATGAAGTACCACTTCCACTCCTCAGACTGGCAAAACAAGAGCGTTGGGTGATATCAGTGCAGGCCTGGATGTGAGCAAAGTGATGCCCTCATGAGGTGCTGATATGAGTGGCATGTGTCATAGTCCTTCTGTGGAGCCGAAGCCTGGAGATGTTCATCTTCGTGAGTTTCTATTCAGCGACCCCGCAAGTCCACCTGCATGTTCATATCCCAGAGGAATGTCCACAGAGACTCAAGGAGGCAAATTCAAAGATGTTCATTGCACTGTTGCTTACAGTGGCAAAGGACTGAAAGTAGCCCAGGCTTCCATCACTGGAGGATGGAAATGAACATGCCTTGTACACATTTATGTAGGAGTTGGCTCAATTTCTAAACCAGAAAGTAGAGTGAAAAACGTGGATTGGGAAGAGAGGATAACGGAGGAAGAAAACTTGAAATGGGATGAAATAAAAATGTAAAAACTAGGAATCATCCTGAAAACTCAACTGCTCAGGGCTTCTGAGGATCACCCTGGGCAGGTGCAGAGAACTGCTGTGGACGCCAGATCGTCCCCTCCGAGCTGGAAGGTAAGGGGCCATGCAAGGCCTGCCGTCCCTCCATCCTTCTCTGAAAGAGGCATCTCCAGATCTCTTTGCTGTGCGTGGATGCGGCATCACATTTGTTCTGGACTTCTACCCATGTTTGGAATATTTACCAAACACTTAAAAATCTTCTTGGTACTTAGGAAAGGATGGAAGCAGCTCATTTTTCACACTTGATTTTCTGTTAGGTCTGGTGGGAATAAAAGCCTAAGGGGAAAATGAGATGGGTTGAAAAAGAAACTTTGGGGAGCTCTGTGCTTCTCACACCCAAGGGACCCCTAACACTATGAAAAACATTGTTTGCAGGATGCACTCTGCTCTCTTCCCGCAGGAGGCAAAGCCAGGCCCTGACCCCAGCTCCGCGGCATCTGTCAGCATCAGGACCTTGTCCAGCCCCCATGGCACAGGTGGTGGAAGTTGAGGCCCCAAGAGGGGACGGGGGGTGCAGTGGGTTGAATGGTAGTCCCCTCCCTCAAAAGCTATGTCTACTTGGAAGCTGTGAATGTGACCTTCTGAAGTCCATTCATGATGACTAGTTAAGACGACCTCAGAAAGCACAGAACAGAACGCCAGGGTAGATGGTCTCACTGAGCCCAGTCCCTCCTTCTGTGAACACAGTTCTCATCACAGGGCCGTAAGGATCCTGCTGCCTGCAGCAGAGTTCCACACTCAGCCTGGCATGCAAGGCCCTGCTGACTCAGAGACCCCACAGGCTAACACCCACCTCCCTGCAGCTTCTCCCGAGAGGATCACTGGCCGCCCTCTGGCCCCAAAGACAGCTCCATTTCCACTGGTCTCTGGTACCCTGTTAAAGGGCAAATGCCCCAGAAAGGGAGCATGGACCAAGGCTAATGCAAATGGAGAGCGTTACCAGATTTTATGAGCATTAGGACCTTGAAGCTGATTAATTACAGAGAGAAGAGAAGGCGTCTGCTTAATTCCGGTTGGTTTTGCCCATCCCCCCTCGTGAATCAAGCTGCCTCAGACATCTGAGCTGCAATGCTCACGAGCTGGCATGAGCTGGCATGACATCTGAGCTGCCATGCTCATGAGCTGGCATGAGCTGGCATGACATCTGAGCTGCCATGCTAGTGGCTTCATCATTATGAAATAGATTCCCCCGAATGGGGTTGCAAGGTTAAGGTTCATATGAATTTTTAATTTTAACAGATGTTGGCAGATTGCTTTCCTGAAAGGCTGTAACAACTCACACTTCCACCCACAATGTATGAGAGAGCCTTTCTTCCTGAATGCCCTCTGGCAACAATTATCACTCTACCAGTCTTTGGGGGATAAAGTGCTATATCATTGTAACTTTAATCTGCATGTTCTTGACTGCCAGTGAATTTCCATACAATTTTTGGCCATTTGGAGTTGCTGTTGTAGACATCATTTCTTCATAGAGGTGGCTTTTTTTTTCAACTGTGCTGTTTGTTCTTTTCAAATTTTAAAGCACTGTGTATATATTGTATATATATTGACTGTCACCTGCGCTAGACATTTTTTTCAAATCTACCATTTGTATGTTTACTTTGTTCACGAGAGCTTTCTTACCATATATGTTTAAAAATTTTATGTACCCAAATACGTCTACCTTTTCTTTTATAGCATCCAGATTTCTGGTCTTTGTTCGGAAAGTTTCTCCCACCCCTAGATGATACTTAGACTTTATCTTGCAAATTTTTAACTTATCTTTTGAGACACAGTCTGTAACTGTGTCTCAAAAGATAAGTGAAAATGTTTTGTATGATCTAAAATGTTTTGTATGTTCGAAAATAGCAATTCAATTTTGTTTCCTTCTAAATGGAAAACCAGTTGTGTCGACATCATTTGTTCAAAAAATCATTCTTTCCACCATAGTGAGACACCGGTTTTATTATATATTAAGGTCTCATACTAAGTAGGACCTATTTTTTGCATGCTCATGCAAGATTCTGTTCCCCTGATCTATTGACGTAATCCTAACCCAGTATCAGATTGATTTTGTTACAGTGGCTTTGTAGATATTCTGACGTCAGGTAAGGTGAGTCATTCATTCTTCACCTATACCTTTGATGTATCTGGTGGGTCTTCTTTTCATGCCTACACCCACGTACTGTATGTGTGGGGACAACTATTAGGCATTTATTTTTCCACAAAAATTTATATGTTATATTATTCAATAACGTACCCCAGGGAGGGAAAAAGACTTTGACATTCTAATTGAAATTTTATTTCATTTACATATTTATTTTAGACAAACTGACATTTTTATGATAAAACATCCCTTTCTAACTCACAATATTCTTTCATTTGATCAGATCTTGATTTTATTATATATCCCTCAATGAGATTTTCTAATGTTCTTCATATAGATCCTGTCCTTTCTTATTATATTTATTTCAAAATATTCTAGAGGTTTTTTTATCACTATTGCAAATGAAATATTTCTTCTTGTTTCCATCTCTGGATGCTGATTATTGGAAGAGACAAAGCCTACTGATTCCTGTATTTTTATCTTGTAACCATTTCATCTTTGCCATCTACTTTATTTTAAATATTTATTACTGGTTAGATTTTATTTTTTTAACCCAATATGAAAGGCTTTGTCTTCGAGTTGAAAGTCCAACCATTCAAGCTTAGTGTAATAGCTGATAGACTTTATTCTATTCCTTACAGTTTATTTTATGCTCATTATTTGTTTCACCCTGTTTCATTTTTCCGTTTTCTTATTTTAAGTCACATGAATAAAAAGCTATTATTCATTTCTCCCATTGTTAATTTGGAAGCTCTCTTATTCTTTTCCCTTCCATCAGTGTCTACTTATCCTTTGCCTGCTCTCTTCACCACGTATATATTTGCTACAAATATTTGGAACTAAAATGTTAACTAGTCTCCTTCACACCAAAGATGCACAGTGTCCCCACCAAGATGCTCTGTGTCACCCATACTTCCTCCTCACAGAATGAGATGGGTGCTGGAAATGTTTTCAATTTCCTCTTCTATTTTTCCTTCCACTTCACATAAGACTGTGAGGGTGCTTTCACTCTTCCCCCTCACCCCACCACTCCCAACTCTTAGGTTTTGCTGAGTTGGTTTTATATACTTTCAGTTGAGTAACATACATTTATATACTCTCAGCTGAGTAACATACATAACATACACACATACAGGCATAGCCTGTCCTTTCTATTTCAGGAGTCTTTATTCAACAAACATATTACATACCTCAGATAGTTTAAACTTATTTATTTATATTTAACTACACACAATTGTATATATAATATAGTTTATTACACACCACTGCTCACCATTGCTTCCCTTCTCTTCATCTCCTCCACCCTGAGGTCTCTTTTTGAGTTCGTTTATTATTTAATGAGCATCATTTTTCAGATGGATCATGTGGGTATACACTTCTGGTGAAGGATGTCTTTGATGGAACCTAGGATTTGTGTCTTCATCCTTTGCGCTTAACTGTCTGTAGATGGTACTCCACTGTATTCAATCTTCTAGTTGATGCAGAGGAGAAGTCCAATGTCAGCTGGATTCTTTTTCCCTTGTAGGTAATTTGTATTTCTGCCACAAAGCTTGTAAGTGTTCTCTTTATCTTTAGAGTTGGAGGACTTTAGCAGGATATGCTTAAGACTGTGTCTTTTCTTATTAATCCAAACTGGAACTAGGCAAACCCTTTCAATCCACAGACTCAGGAGAGTTTTTTTGACTCATAAAAGTTGTCTTCTGTTATTTCTTCATCTACCCCTTTGTCATTTTCTGAAGTTCTTACTGTTCATGTGTTAAGTTTTTTGCATCTCTCCTCCTAGTCTTTTCTCTTTTCTCTCATGATTTCCAAGTCTTTATAATTTTGTTCTGAGAATACAAATATTTTAAACACTTGCTCCTCTGAGCCTATAACCTGGGTCTCAGTCTTGATCAACATCTCCTATTTGTTTTTCAACCTCAAGATCACATTTTTCAGTCCCAGAGAGTCTTAGTCACATTATCACCTACATCTCATTATGTTACTTTTTGTTTTAAAATTCAAGTTGTCATCTGTCTCCGCCAACCCTCCATTTCACTAAGCATCTTCTCCATGTATCATGACTTACCTCCCTCTCTCTGGCTCTGGGTTCCCTAGATAGGTTAATTTTTGTCACTCTTTAGAACTTCTGTTTAGTTTGATTATTAATGTGTCCTAAGCAGCAGAAGTTTTGCAGGTGAGAAGGTAGAGCTGGCAGTAGACCAATGAGCAGCCCCCTGCTAAGTAAGGCTCCTGGATAGAGGAGCCTCCCTGACCTCAAGCCGTCATATGCTGTCCCAGCATCAAGGGCAAGGGGTGTTAGTCCATTGTTCTATTAATTCTTCAGCACTTGATTGCCAAGGGGACCAAGCCCATACAAGTAGGTGAATGTTGGCCTTTCCTTCATCCCCCCAGAGTCCTCAGGTCTCAAAGGGCCAAGCTCTTCCCACTGGGCATCTTAAAATGTCCAGTTCTCACCTTGGAATTCCCATAAGGTGGTCTCTACGTCCTTGCTCGATCCCACAAGGCATAACACTTGCAATTGCCACAAAGCCCGGGGCCCCATTGGAATTCATCTGTCTCTGGACTCCACAGGTGAGGCAACTAGAATGGAGAAGGGAGAGAAGGGCCTGGTCAGGTCACGTATTTCCTGATTCTACCTCTTTATTATTATTTGTATTAAATATTAGGAGGGAAGATGGCACAAAGAAATTAGCAGAAGGGAGGAGCATTCGGCAATTCATCAAGATGTGAAGGAGGACTTCCCTGGTGGTGAAGTGGTTAAGAATCTGCCTGCCAAAAAAAAAAAAAAAAGAATCTGCCTGCCAATGCAGGAGACAGGGGTTCGAGCTCTTGTCCAGGAAGATCCTACATGCCACGGAGCAACTAAGTCCGTGCACCTAGAGCCCGTGCTCTGCAACAAGAGAAGCCACTGAAATGAGAAACCTGTGCAGTGCAATGAAGAGTAGCCCCCGCTCGCCGCAGCAAGAGAAAGCCCATGCACAGCAATGAAGACCCAACACAGCCAAAAATTTAAAAATTAATAAATAATTTTTAAAAAAGATATGAAGGAATTTGGGACTAATATTTATTGAGCACCTACTATGTGCCTACAGGCAGACATCAATGCTTTTGTACATTATCTCATTTCATCGTCCCATCAAACTTAGAATTAAATACATTCATGCCCAATTGCCTCAGTCAGCTCAAGCTGCTATAATGAAATACTACAGACTGAATGGTTTAAACACCAGATGTTTATTTCTCACAGTTCTGGAGCCTGCGCAGTCTGAGATCAAGGAGCCAGCTGATTCAGTTCCTGGTGAGAATTCTTTTCCTGGCTTGCAGACAGTCATCTTCTTCTTGTGTCCTCACATGACAGGAAGAAGCTCTGGTGTTTCTTCCTCTTCTTATAAAGGCACTAATCCCTTTATGGGGACCCCACTCTCATGACCTCATCTAAATCAAATTATCTCCCAAAGGCCCTACCTCCAAATATCACTATATTTAGGGTTAAGGTTTCATCATGTGAGTTGGGGGTGGGGGTGGGGGGAAGGGTACACAAACATTCATTCCATAACACCATTATAGTGAGAAAAGTTATGAATGAAAGATTCAAGTAGATTAAATATTTTGTTCAAAGTTCAGCAGCTAGAAGTGGCAGTGACGAAATTGAAACCAAGGTCTCCATTATTCCAAGGGTCATGATCTTTGTGCTACACCATGATGAGCACAGACTTTCTTTTTAAAATTTTTCGTAAAAAAACAAACCAAAAAACCCCAAAAATGCTCTGTCCAGGACTGCTGGTTATTTTGTAAGGCTTTATAGCATTTGCTTCTCCCAGTGGTGATGCTACTTGGAATAAACTTGCTGTTCCTTAGCAGAGACAGAATCCATTTTCCTCCTCTGGAATCTGTCAGAACTAAGAATAGGCCAGGGACCATCTGTGTATTTAATAACACTCTGAGCTGGGAGCACCAGCCTGGTGAAGCACCACCTTGGCTAATGGGATGAGACTGGCAAGGGAGGCAGAGAGAGGCCTGGGGCCACTTTGCTGAGGCAGGGCAGGAGATCACCTGTGCTTGCCTCTCAGAGGCGCTGGTCAGGCACACACTCACATATACACACATATACACACATGCGTGCACATACAAACACACATGCACGTGAATTCACACACATATGCACATATCCTCATGCACACATGCATACACACACATGAGCATACACACACCATACACACACAACACACACACACTATGCAGTTTAATACCCTCTTCAACGTGAAGTATGCTAGACTCTTTTATGAAACAGATTTAATATGGAAATAAAAAAAATAAGCACTTCCCAGTTAACGTTTAAAAGATTGTCTTTTTAAAGATTCCTGATTTCTATATATTGCACAAGCAGCTTTATGCTAGCAGTAAAGGAAATGAGAAAGAAGGGGAAACATTTGGTCAGAAGCCCTCTAGTCCAGCCACACTTTGTCTTAATTCCCCCATGTTTCTCTGCATATCTTCCTCAGATGGAGAGTCTTTTGGCAAAGCTCCAATCCTTTCTTGCTCAGTCTTTTCCTGCTTTGCAGATTACTTTCAGAGTTATTTTTGTTATCATCCAGAGTTTAGTCCCACAGGGTGGGATTTCCTAATTTACTTTGTTGTATAAATACCCTTACTGCTGTATCTTTTTAGTTTGCAAATTTTTGCCACCATATATAACAGCACGGAGAACACTTTTGTGAAGTGGGATTCTACTGTTTATGGAATACGTCTTAAGGATGAATGGATGGTCACTGGGTGGGCGATGGGAAAGGTCGGGTTAAAACTGTGTTTTATAAACTTCATCTTTGTGGGACCCTCAGGGACATCGAGAGATGCTATGCTTGCTGAATACAAGAAAATGAGAGGTCGAAAGATGGGCTGAGTTGGGAGGGTCTAGGCAACCCCACCTCCACTTCAGTTGGAGCCTTGCTTTCTTCTTCTATGTGTTGGACTCCTGCAGTCCATGTTGTTTCAGTAAAGAGTGGCACTGCTAAACACATGTTTGAACATTGGAGGTCAAAATTATTCCTAAGAATATTCCTATTCAGCTTTCATTTGTTCATTAATGCATATTCTCATGCATTTAATAATCCATGAGCGGGTATTTTCATTTATTTAATCATTCAGCAATTTTTGAAGATCCTTTATGTGCCAGGCTAGACATCAAAGGTAAAATATGGTTAGGAAGCCCCTGCTATAGGGCCCACAATTTACTAGGAGAGAGAGAGAGAGAGACACCGGTTACTGATTATGACGAGGAAAACTCAGAAGCCACCAGAGCATTAGCTTACTTAATTCTCCCAAATGCCTTCTGGGGTAATACTTGTGATATCCCACCTTATAGATAAGGAGATTGAGGCTTAGTGACAAGTCAGAGATCACACGGCTGATAAGTGCCATGTGGGACTCAAATTGAATCTCTCTGACCAGAGTGGGAGCTCTCTACCACCATGCAGCCCTGCATCTCTTAGAGAGATGACTGATCAAAGCACGTGACACCTACTATACAGTATAAACCATGGGCTATAAGAGCTCCAAGAGAAAAGGGGAAAGTTGGGGAGGCCCAGAGAGGGTAAGTGACTCCAGCGAAGTTGCACAGCTAAGTTGGGAGAGAGCTGAGGTGGAACACCAGGCTCCTTGACTCCCAGTCCAGTGCTCCTGCCTCATCAAGCAAAGGACAGACCCCCGGCTCTTTGTCCTTAGGTGGGGTGGGAGAGAAGCCATGGATTTCCTGGGAAGTGATGTGCTGTCCAGGGCAAGGACAGCAGAAGAGACAAGGGGAAATTTCCCTGGCAAGGGACAATGGAAATGCAGGATTTTACACAGCAAATCCTCTCGGGCTCTTTGAAAAACTGGGTCAGCTCCCAATGCTGCATGCCCTCTTTGCCTGGAGTTTTCTACCTGGAACAGCATTTCATGCACCGCAGACATCATTACTGTCCCCCAGGGGACTGAACAGTCTGACAATGCTCCCCAAAGTTAATGACAAAAATTATGCAAAATCTCAGGGAAAATGTCCCTCACCTTGCACCACCCTCCTTCCCTCTGGAGCTGAAGTTCTAAGACATGAAAACCAATCTACTTTAACACGCACCTCATCGCTTCTGCACAGGATGAAAGGGTGCACTTGAAAGGGATGACAGAAGGCAGTGCAGGCCTCCTGGGGCTCAGCTTTATCACTACTACAGGTCGCAGAAAACGTTTCATTTGGGGAACAACAGTGCCCAGGACTGTGGGTCTGGATTACTGAGATCCAGCTGCCAACTCAAAGTGTGACCTTGGGCATGTCACTTCCCCCCAGTGGCCCTTAGTCTCTCCTCACTTGTCAAATGAAGGCATTGGACCAGGTGTATCAGTCAGGGTTCTCCAGAGAAACAGAACCAATAAGATACATGAATCTTTATATATGTATATATGTTTATAAATATATCCTTATATAGAGCAGAAGCAAGAAGAACTACAGTCCTGCAGCCTGTGGAACAAAAACCACATTCACAGAAAGGTAGACAAGATGAAAAGGCAGAGGGCTATGTACCGGATGAAGGAACAAGATAAAACCCCAGAAAAACAACTAAATGAAGTGGACATAGGCAACCTTCCAGAAAAAGAATTCAGAATAACGATAGTGAAGATGATCCAAGACCTCCGAAAAAGAATGGAGGCAAAGATTGAGAAGATGCAAGAAATGTTTAACAAAGACCTAGAAGAATTAAAGAACAAACAAGCAGAAATGAACAATAAAATAACTGAAATGAAAAATACACTAGAAGGAATCAATAGCAGAATAACTGAGGCAGAAGAAAGGATAAGTGACCTGGAAGACAGAATGGTGGAATTCACTGCTGCAGAACAGAATAAAGAAAAAGAATGAAAAGAAATGAAGACAGCCTAAGAGACCTCTGGGACAACATTAAATGCAACAACATTCTCATTATAGGGGTCCGAGAAGGAGAAGAGAGAGAGAAAGAACCCAAAAAAATATTTGAAGAGATTATAGTCGAAAACTTCCCTAACATGGGAAAGGAAATAGACACTCAAGTCCAGGAAATGCAGTCTCATACAGGATAAACCCAAGGAAAACACACTGAGACACATAGTAATCAAATTGGCAAAAATTAAAGACAAAGAAAAGTTATTGAAAGCAGCAAGGGAAAAATGACAAATAAATACAAGGGAACTCCCATAAGGTTAACAGCTGATTTCTCAGCAGAAACTCTACAAGCCAGAAGGGAGTGGCATGACATATTTAAAGTGATGAAAGGGTAGAACCTACAACCAAGATTACTCTGCCTGGCAAAGATCTCATTCAGGGTCCATGGAGAAATCAAAAGCTTTACAGACAAGCAAAAGCTAAGAGAATTCAGCACCACCAAACCAGCTCTACAACAAAGGCTAAAGGAACTTCTCTAAGTGGGAAACATAAGAGAAGAAAAGGACCTACAAAAACAAACCCAAAACAATTAAGAAAATGGTCATAGGAACATACATATCGATAATTACCTTAAAAATGAATGGATTAAATGCTCCAACCAAAAGACACAAGCTCATTGAATGGATACAAAAACAAGTCCCATATATATGCTGCCTACAAGAGACCCACTTCAGACCTACAGACTGAAAGTGAGGGAATGGAAAAAGATATCCCATGCAAATGGAAATCAAAAGAAAGCTGGAGTTGCAATACTCATACCAGATAAAATAGACTTTAAAATGAATAATGTTACAGGAGACAAGTAAGGACACTACTTAAGATCAAGGGATCAATCCAAGAAGAAGATATAACAATTATAAATATATGTGCACCCAACATAGGATCACATCAATACATAAGGCAACTGCTAACAGCTATAAAAGAGGAAATCTACAGTAACACCTCACTTACACAAATGGACAGATCATCCAAACAGAAAATTAATAAGGAAACACAAGCTTTAAATGACACAATAGACCAGATAGATTTAATTGATATTTACAGGACATTCCATCCAAAAACAGCAGATTACACTTTCTCCTCAAGTGCACATGGAACATTCTCCAGGACTGATCACATCTGGGGTCACAAATCAAGCCACAGTAAATTTAAGAAAATTGAAATCGTAACAAGCATCTTTTCTGACCACAACACTATGAGATTAGAAATCAATTACAGGGGGAAAAAAAAACGTAAAAACACAAACACATGGAGGCTAAACAATGCATTACTAAATAACCAAGAGATCACTGAAGAAATCAAAGAGGAAATCAAAAAATACCTAGAGGCAAATGACAATGAAAACACGATGATCCAAAACCTATGGGATGCAGCAAAAGCAGTTCTAAGAGGGAAGTTTACAGCAATAAATCCTACCTTAAGAAACAACAAACATCTCAAATAAACTATCTAATTTTACACCTAAAATAACTAGAGAAAGAAGAGCAAACAAAACCCAAAGTTAGTAGAAAGAAAGAAATCATAAAGATCAGAGCAGAAATAAATGAAACAGAAACAAAGAAAACAATAGATCAATAATAGATCAATAAATCAATAAACAATAGATCAATAAAACTGAAAGCTGGTTCTTTGAGAAGATAAACAAAATTGATAAACCATTAGCCAGACTCATCAAGAAAAAGAGGGAGAGGACTCAAATCATTAAAATTAGAAATGAAAAAGGGGAAATTACAACAGACACCACAGAAATACAAAGCATCCTAAGAGACTACCACAAGCAACTTTATGCCAATAAAATGGACAACCTGGAAGAAATGGACAAATTCTTAGAAAGGTATAACCTTCCAAGACTGAACCAGGAAGAAATAGAAAATATGAACAGACCAATCACAAGTAATGAAATTGAAACTGTGACTAAAAATCTTCCAACAAACAAAAGTCCAGGACCAGATGGCTTCACAGGTGAATTCTATCAACATTTAGAGAAGAGCTAACACCCATCCTTCTCAAACTCTTCCAAAAAATTGCAGAGGAACACTCGCAAACTCATTCTATGAGGCCACCATCACCCTGATACCAAAACCAGACAAAGATACTACAGAAAAAGAAAATTACAGACCAATATCACTCATGAATATAGATGCAAAAATCCTGAACAATATACTAGCAAACAGAATCCAACAACACATTAAAAGGATCATACACCATGATCAAGTGGGATTTATCCCAGGGATGCAAGGATTCTTCAATATATGCAAATCAGTCAATGTGATAAACCATATTAACAAGTTGAAGAAGAAAAACCATATGATCATCTCAATAGATGCAGAAGAAGCTTTTGCCAAAATTCAACACCCATTTAATGATAAAAACTCTCCAGAAAGTGGGTATAGAGGGAACCTACCTCAACCTAATAAAGGCCATATACAATAAAACCACAGCAAACATCATTCTCAATGGTGAAAAACTGAAACCATTTCCTCTAAGATCAGGAACAAAACAAGCATGTCCATTCTCACCACTATTATTCAACATAGTTTTGGAAGTCCTAGCCACAGCAATCAGAGAAGAAAAATAAATAAAAGGAATACAAATTGGAAAAGAAAAAGTAAAACTGTTACTGTTTGCAGATGACATGATACTACACATAGAGAATCTTAAAGACGCCACCAGAAAACTACTGGGGATAATCAACGAATCTGGTAAAGTTGCAGGATACAAAATTAATGCACAGAAATCACTTGCACTCCTATACACACAAGTTTATGATGAAAAATCTGGAAGAGAAATTAAGGAAACACTCCCATTTACCATTGCAACAAAAAGAATGAAATATCTAGGAATAAACCTACCTAGGGAGACAAAAGACCTTTATGCAGAAAACTATAAGACACTGATGAAAGAAATTAAAACTGATACAAACAGATGGAGAGATATACCATGTTCTTGGATTGGAAGAATCAATATTGTGAAAATGACTCTACTACCCAAAGCAATCTACAGGTTCAATGCAATCCCTATCAAATTACCAATGGCATTTTTTACAGAACTAGAACAAAAAAAATCTTAAAATTTGTATGGAGACACAAAAGACTCCAAATAGCCAAAGAAGTCTTGAGGGAAAAAAACATAGCTGGAGGAATCAGGCTCCTGGACTTCAGACTATACTACAAAGCTACAGTAATCAAGACAATATGGTACTTGCACAAAAACTGAAATACAGATCAATGGAACAGGACAGAAAGCCCAGAGATAAACCCACACACCTATGGTCAACTAATCTATGGCAAAGGAGGCAAGGATATACAATGGAGAAAAGACAGTCTCTTCAATAAGTGGTCCTGGAAGAAGTGGACAGCTACATGTAAAAGAATGAAATCGAAACACTCCCTAACACCATACAAAAAAATAACCTCAAAATGGATTATAGACCTAAATGTAAGACCAGACACTATAAAACTCTTAGAGGAAAACATAGGAAGAACACTCTTTGACATAAATCACAGCAAGATCTTTTTTGATCCACCTCCTAGAGAAATGGAAATAAAAACAAAAATAAACAAATGGGACACTTAGAAGTTTTTGCACAGCAAAGGAAGCTACAAACAAGATGAAAAGACAACCCTCAGAATGAGAGAAAATATTTGCAAACGAGTCAACGGACAATGGATTAATCTCCAAAATATATAAACAGCTCATGCAGCTCAATAAAAAAAAAAAAACCAATCCAAAAATGGGCAGAAGACTTAAATAGACATTTCTCCAAAGAAGAAATACAGATGGCCAAGAAGCACATGAAAAGCTGCCCAGCATCACTAATTATTAGAGAAATGCAAATCAAAACTACAATGAGGTATCACCTCACACGAGTTAGAATGGGCATCATCAGAAAATCTACAAACAACAAATGCTGGAGAGGGTGTGGATAAAAGGGAGCCCTCTTGCACTGTTGGTGGGAATGTAAATTGTTACAGCCACTATGGAGAACAGTATGAAGTTTCCTTAAAAAATTAAAAATAGAATTACCATATGACCCAGCAATCCCACTCCTGGGCATATACCCAGAGAAAACCATAATTCAAAAAGACACATGCACCCCCAGTGTTCATTGCAGCACTATTTACAATAACCAGGACATGGAAACCACCTAAATGCCCATCAACAGACGAATGGATAAAGAAGTTGTGGTACATATATACAATGGAATATTACTCAGCCATAAAAAGTAACGAAATTGGGTCATTTGTAGAGACGTGGATGGATCTAGAGACTGTCATACAGAGTGAAGTAAGTCAGAAAGAGAAAAACAAATATCGTGTATTAATGCATATATGTGGAACCTAGAAAAATGGTACAGATGAACTAGTTTGCAGGGCAGAAATTGAGACACAGATGCAGAGAACCAATGTATGGACACAAAGGGGGGAAAGTGGAGGGTGTGTGTGTGTGTGATGAATTGGGAGATTGGGATTGACATGTATACAGTAATATGTATAAAATGGATAACTAATAAGAACCTGCTGTATAAAAAAATACATAAAATACAATTCAAAAAAATGTATGGAAATTATGAATATAATATCTTTATTGTAGAAAAATTCTTTTTACTCTAAGGGTAAAGATTTTAGAGACATATTTTGATTTTTATTCAGTAACCCCAATGTGGTAGGTATAAAAAAATATATATATATATATTTATATCTTGTTATATATATCCTTACATATATCTTTATATATCTATCTACATATGTGTATGTATATATGTCTTTATCCATACATATATGCATATATATCCATATATCTATATCTTTATATGTACCTTTATTATATAATCTATATCAATATCAATATTTATATATAAGGAGATTTATTTTAAGAAATTGACTCAGATGGTTGTGGAAGTTGAAATCTTTAGGGCAGGCCAGCAAGCTAGAAACTCAAGCTGGAGTTGATGCTGCAGTCTGAAAGCAGAATTTCTTCTTCTCCAGGAAACTTCAGTTTTACTCTTAAGGCCTTCAAATGATCGAATGGTATGATGAAGATGATGGCATGATGGTGGTGCTGGGATGATGATGATGATGATGATGATAATAATGATGAGATATGATGATGATATTGATGGGATGATGAAATGAAGATGATGGCATGATGGTGGTGGTGGGATGATGATGATAATGATGATGATGATGACATTATATTGATGGGATAATGATGGGATGATGAAGCGTGTACATACCCATGGATGCTGCTCTAATAATACCCAGTTTGGACAGAGGCAAAGATGGTCCGTGACAGGATACAAACTTGATGTGATCACGTCTGAGTTCTCATCCCTGTTCCATCACATTATAGCGAGTAGTTTAACCTACCTGAGCCTCATTCATCCAAGATATTTAGACAAGATTTCCCCAAAGACCCCAGGGATAGTCAAATTCTGCCCCTGACTGGCTGCGACTCCCCAGGAAATCTTTGAAGAAAATTTTGGCTCAGAGAAGAAGCAGACAGAGAAGGCTTTCTGACCAGCTACATGAAGAAGGCCAACAGTCACCTACACCCAGTGAACTTCTTTCCTGAGCTAAGCTGACTTGACTGACCTTGAGCTGATGTGGGTTGAGAGGTCTGCCCTGCTCCTACACCTCACAAGCTTGTGTCTGGTGTCACCTCCCTGCCTCCCCTGACTTCCCCTCAGAATCCTTCCCTCTGAGATGTCACCCCCCCCCAATTCTTTCTCTGCTTCCACCAGCTCCTCAGCTTCCAAAGACAGCACCCACATTTTTATAATGGCTTTTTAAAACATTTCCCTTTCTGCATGGTTTCACCTGCATATATACTTTAATTATTGAATTACCGTGAGCTTAAGAGTTTGAGTTCTGCTTTTCCACTAACATCATGTCCATTTAACATCATCGCTTGGGTTTATTTGCTGCATGTTATTTCTAATACCAACAAATCCCCTGGCATGAGGGCTGATTGGACTGTATATCCACACTCAGAGTGTCAGAGGTGGGCACCATGCCAGGTCCATCTCAGCTTCCAGGGAGCGTGCAGCCTGATTTTACAATTTCATGCCCACACTTACTCAAATATTCCCTGATATTGGATGCTTGGGTTCATTCAGATTTCCCCTTTTGTAAATGAATCTAAGATTAATATCTTTGGGCATGGAGGTTTTCCCAATTTTTGGATCATTTATTTCTTGGACCATTTATGGAGCACCTCTGCACCATCAGGTGGTCTATTTCAGCTTGGCAACATCTTCTTCTGGCTTCTCCACTGCATCTCAGGGGAAATGCACACAACCAATATTCCCAGAATCCTCTTCCAAGATGATTCCTATTTAGTTTCTGCAAAACAGAGGTCCTCTTGAGAATGAAAGGGAAAAGAGAAGAATCCATTATTATTTGATACAGTTGGGATCATCAGTACCAAATATTCTTCATTTCAGGTGTCCACTGGAGTCAGCCTGCTCCAGTGCTACAAGCAGCTAGAATCAGGGATGGTGCCTCCCCTGTAATGCCAGAACCTTCATATTATCTCAGATGGACACTATGGTGTCCCCCGCATGTCCCCTCTTCAAGGATGATAAACACATCCCCTGGATTCGGATGGCTTACAGCTGCGTCCCTCACTGGGAACTGCCCTCCAAGTTGGGTAAAGCCATACCCAAGTTTATGTCCTCTCCAACGGATGGTCAGTGCCTAGATACATAGGCCCTACTCTCTTGCTCCAGTTTGGGACAATGAAGGGCCATCCCAGCTCCAGAGCTCCCCATAAGACAGGCTGAGGCCTCCAGGTAACCTCATTACAAGTCAACTTCTCCCTCCACCTGACCCTTCCTTCCTCACTTCCTTACAGGAGTATCTCCCCAAAACACTCTCCAATGGAATCTCACATACAACTCCTTCTCAGAGCCTGTTTCCAGGGAACTCAACCTAAGACATTGGTCTTTGCTGCCCAAGACTTTATAATGGTCATGTAAATGGAGCAACCTCAGGGCTGGTTTGTTGTGGCAACTGGCACTAATTATCCTAACTACAACAGAAATTGGGACAGGAAGTAGACTTCTGTTGGAGAAACAAACCTAAAATGTGTGACTCTTCCTTAGTGGTAGTGTGACGGGCATTGCGGAAAATTAAGGCTTAGGATGGAAATATATCAATTCATTGTATTATAAAACAGCACAACATAGGGTCAAACTGTTGCTTGCAGTTACCTGGGAGGCAGACCATGGGCTTACTGAAATGGCAACTCCAGGGCAAGGATTGGAAAAATATCATTAGTGATACATGTTGGTTGCTATTGACTGGATTTGACAAGATATTATAAGAAGAGATGAGCTCAGCCAAAAAGAGGGCAATAGAGAGTGCAGAAAATTGGGGCCTTTCAGGGATGAAAAAGCCAACTGTTTCTAGATCCAAAACAGGAAGAGATGGGATCAAAAGAGCCTTTAAGGTACAAAGTCCAGCCAAACGTCCCAGAAAAGATCAATCCACAGCAAAGATCAGAGTAAGGCTGTGGGTTGCCAACCTGCTACTCCAGATAACCTCAATGGGGCCTCTATTAAGTTGGGTGTAGCATGGGGCAAGGGAGCAAAGGAATAATGCAGATTGGGAACTAGTTTCAAAACAAGCTCTAGGTGCGGTTACTGAGTCATGGACCCAGCTGGAAGCAAATATATCAGTAATGTACTGTCTTTGAGGATCATATTGCCAAAGAACTCACACAGCCAGTCTGAGGAAGCCTTTCACTGTTCAAGTCTTAAAACAATCCTTATGCCAAAACTTCCAAAACACCAAGTGGGCCAAGGAGCCAAGCAGTCCCCAGAGAGGGCTTATTTCTCAATGACCACTTCACATGCTACCAAGAAGGCTCATAAGAAAAGAGCCTCCTAGAAGGCTCTTCTAGGACTAATAGAGAACAATGAACAAGGGAATATCTCCCAAAGAGCAGAGTCGTTAAAATAGGGGCTTTGATGGGTCTTCTCTGTGAGATTTCAGAGCCATGATGGACATAGACTGCTGGGTACCTCCCTTCCTCCCTGTCTTCCAATGGAAGTGCTTATTGAGGTCATATTGTCCCAGTTCCAACATTATATCCTGGGTGTGGGATTGGCAAGTGACTAGTTTTTTCAGTTCAGAGATCCCTGGACCAAGAGGAAACATGTAGACCTGTTGGGAAAATGGCTGAACATTTTCAGCAAATCCTGGACTTAAAACTGGATGTAGCAACTGGAAGAGATTTTGGAGGAGGGGTTAAGCGGATTGTGTGTAGGAGGGGAAGAGATCAAAGGGGTATTTGGAGCCCAGAGTGAATACTCAGTAGAGACAGTGCTCACCAAGTGTTCTGTGTGCTTTCCTACACTGCCCAGCTTTCTTTGCAGTTAGACTGGGGCCATGTGACAAGTTCTAGCCAATGGTTGGTGAAGGAAGTGATGTGTGTCTTTCTTGCAGAGGAGTATGCACCAAATGACATAGCTACAATGTGCAAGAGGGGCCCCCTGAGCACATTGAACTTCACACAAGAAATAAATAGACCTTTATTGCATTAAGTCATAGAGATTCCTAGGTTTATTTGTTTCTGCAGCAGAGCCTAGGCTGTCCTGACTAATATTCCTACAATGTGCTATTTTCCTCAAGTCACTGAGCAGTAACAGTAGATAAAAAGGTAATGCATTTAAGTAGTTAAGAAATTTCCAAAATCTGATGCTGCTGGTCCCTGGACTTCTGGAACCTCTTCTGAACCAGTCCACAGGTTTGGTTGGATTCATTTTCTCTGTTGTTATTTCTGAGGAGTGAGGGGGGCTGGAGAATACCCTTCAGCTGATACCCTCCCTCCTCTTTCTGACTCCAGCCCTTCCACAAACTGTGTGGCCCAGACTCCCCTATGAAGGCCCCTCTCCCACTGTTTGTCTCACCAGAAAAGAGTGACAGGTTCCCAGACAATGATCATTACCCTTTCTGAAGACAGTCAGTCTAGGAAAGAGCCCACTCTTTGGCTCTGCATCCCCACCCAGAGCCAGCCTTCTTAGGGCATTTCTCTCCACACTGTTATAGCTTTGTTCCAGTGCATTTAGACCAAGAGACTCTGAACCTTTCTGGGACATAGAGCCCTTTGAGGAGCATCTGTTCCCCATTCTAAGGATCTTTTTACCTAAAGTTAAGAATCTTAGGATTTAGAGCCTTAAACATGAAAGCCTGAAGGTATTTCTTCTTCCCAACTCTGATATTTAGGAGTGTGGAAAGTACGGGGGAATGATCCAGGCTCAGCTCCAGAAAGTGTCCAGGTCAGGATCCAGGCTCTGCAGATACCTGCCATATCTGGATTGAGAAGCCTTATCCATTTCTACGAAAGACAGTTTCCCCCTGAAGCCACCCATCAACTGGCATGTGGTTTAAACAAGACTTTCTCATTCCTCCCTGAATAAACTTCGGCTTTTGAAAGTACAGAATCATCTAACTTATCCAGTAGCTCTTAACCTGCGTGTAAACCTGCCTTTAGTTTCAGGATGTTCAAAGGTTCCCTAAAGCCCTATCATGGGCCTCTTAGGGATTAAAAGGTTTTACCTAGAGAGGAAAAAAAAATACTCATATTTTAGGCTTTTTGTTAAATATATAAAAGGTCCTCCAAAGACTTTCTTAATGATGCCAATTTGGACCTTCTTTGTTATTAAGTACACAACTTCAATTCATTAAACTTGGAATCGTAGTGTTTCAGCAGTAGAGACGCTCTTAGGGATCAACTATCCATGAAACAGGGGAGTGTCTGAAGGAGTTGCAGTGACCTCAAAGCCATAACAAAGTACTAAGTATGCTAGGAGCCTCATCTTCTCATTATTTCAAACAACTGATTCATTTTGATCTCTTTTATATTACGGAGGACCACATAAGGTTCTCTAGAGGTGGGGGTGAAAATATAGTTTAGCTGCTCAGCAATTAAATTACTGATCTCATTTAAATGACCTTCAACTTACTAATGGAGAAACTGAGGCTCAGACTGGGTTCTAGGATAAAGTAAGCCTTATTTTTTAGGTCTACTTTGTTTTATTTATTATAAACAATATTTGTTTATATATAAATACTTTTATAAATGTATTTATAAATAGTACTATCTTCAAAGACAAACCCAACCTAGTTTTCATTGCACTCTCTACTCCCACACTGGGTTACAGTCAGGTTTGAAGTTTCCTGTGAAACCAGGTTGTCTCATTTCTAAACTTTTGCTGCACTATTTCCTCTATCTGGAATGCCTTTCCTGACATGTGCTTGCTTCCCTGCCTCTCCATCCCCCAAACTCACCTGAGGCACATGAGTCCATTTTTACAAATGGGGCTTTCTCTTTGCTTCCAGATAGAATAGACCACCTCTACCCTGAGCCCATGGAGCCTTCTGTCCATCAGCTTCTCATTAGTACTGCCTTGCCTTCTCAGCTGTGAGCTCTCTGAGCCCAAGATCTGTGTTTCATTGTTTCTGTATCCCCTGAACTAGAATATATATCATTTTGAGTTATTCACGAGCCTTGGCTTGTGTGACTTTGGCTTTAGGAAGAAGAGCCCTTTATACTTGAAGATTCCTGGTATGTTGAGAGACCATGCGAAGTGGGCAGCTGGGGCTACACTGGTCCTCAGGTCTGGGCAACCAACCGCACCCTGCTGCAATTCCTTGCTCTCAGGGAGTCTTGTTCTTAAAAGTAAGGAAGCCTAAACTGCACACTTCTAACATAGGTCAAAAATGAATCTCAAAAGAAATTTTTTAATATTTTGGATTAAATGAATTAAATATTAATATATTATTTTAAAATATTTTAAATTAAACTTATCAAATTTATGGGATGCAGGAAAATCAGCACTGAGAGAAATTTATAGATTGCATACAAATGTTAAAAAAGAAGAAATATCTAAAATCAATAATTTATGTTTCCACTTAAGGAAACTTAAAAAAGAAGACCAAATTAAGTCCAAAGCAAGCGGAAGAAAAGAAATTATAAGAATTAGAGCAGAAATCAATGAATTTGAAAACAGGAAATCAACTGAGAAAATCAATGAAACCGAGAGCTGGTTCTCTGAAAAGATCAATAAAATTGATAAGCCTCTAGTCAGCCTAACTAAAAAACAGAGACAGAGAGAAGACACAAGTTACTAATATCTGAAATGGAAGAGGGGACATCACTACATTCACACAAGAAGAAATAGACTATCTGAATAGCCATATATATATTATAGGAATTCAATCAATAATAATAATCTTCCAAAACAGACAGCATCAGATCCAGATGGGTTCACTGGTGAGTTCTACCAAACATTCAAGGAAGAAATTACAATCTCTTTCTACAATCTCTTTCAGAGGATGGAAACAGAGGAAATATTTCCTAACTCATTCTATGAGACCAGCATTACCCTATTACCCAACCAGACAGAGACATTACAAGAAAACTACAGACTAATATCTCTCATGAATGTGGATGCAAAAATCCTCAACAAAATATTAACAAGTTGAATCTATTACTATATAACAAGAATTACACTCCACAACCAAGTGGGATTTATCCCGGGTATGAAAGTCTGGTTCAACATTCACAAGTAAGGGAGCCTAGAAAGAAAGTTGGGGGAAAGAAACCTAAGAGCTAAAAAGGGAGGATTTCCTGAATGAGCTCTCTCTTTGGAAATCCTCATGGAATAGAACAGGCCCTGGAAGACACTAATTCTGCCAAGGTTAGACATCTGAATATGGTGGGCAAACTAGATTTATACTCGAGTTGTTCCCTGTCGTTGCCCCTCGACATTCAATGAAACCTTTGGAATTTCTTGTGGTCTCAGCTCAGGAATTCAAGAGCAGGGGCTTGGTCTTATGCAAGCTCCAATATTCAAGGGTGAAGGCAACCAGGTTGTCTCATTTCTAAACTTTTGCTGCACTATTTCCTCTATCTGGAATGCCTTTCCTGACATGTGAGGATATCTTTCTCCCAAAAGGCTCTTACTAAAACCAATATGAAAACAGAGCTTGGACGTATACTGAGCTATGGCCATCTCGTGTGTTTCTCCCTTACATCCACACAGACAAAGGAGGCTCTTCACATACTAATGGCTACCGTTTACTGAGCACCTACTCTGTGCCAGGCACTTCATAAACATATTGCAATCATTCCAGCAATGGTTGAGGTCCCCAGCTCTGATTTTGGAGGAGAAATCTGAAGCTCAAAGAGGTTAAGTGACTGGCCTGAGATCCACAGCAAATAGCAGAGCTGGGATTTGAACCCAGGTTTGTCAGATTCCAAAGCTTATGCTATTTCTATTTCCAGTTTCGCTTTGCATCTGCTGCTTTGTCCCCTCCCTGTTAAAGACAGCTCCACAATATTCTAATTTCTCTGCTCACTCAGCCATTACCCCACTGCCTCCTGTGTACCAGGCACTGTGTACCATCAAAAATCTGGGACGACCAAGGCATGAGCGACAAAGGGCAAGAAGACGAACTTCCTGAAATTTGCACCATCCAAATTGCCAAAGAAGATCTCAGTTGAATGTGAGATAAAGGCCAAGATGGTCAGTGTGCCCTTCCCATTTCAGCTTCCCATTTCCACTTGCCTGCAGTTGCAGCTTGGGTCTGCCAGTGGAAGAACTGGGGTTAGAATCCACACTCCTTCCCTGCCCATACTGCCACGACCATGGTCATTTATCTACAAAAGTGTGACGGCAGAAAAGCCATCTCTGGCTCTAACCTCTAAGCTGACCTTCAAGGCCCAGGACTGGTCAGCTGGTGGAACCCCTGCTGTTCTTCCTGCAGAGCAATTTTAACTGAATAAAGCACCCTTGGGAGCCAGTAGAATAAATCCACGGTGACGTCAAGGCAGGTGCTACAATAAGAGAGTTGGGGGCGGGTAAGGTCCTTCTGCCAAGCGTCGAATTACTGGGTCACGGCTGAGAAAATGTCATCAAACAATGTCATTGAGTGCTTTGCGTTTTATAAACTCAAGTACAGTAGCTTATATAAAGGCACACTGGAGTGACACTGATGTTTGGACTTCGGGTCTCTGAAACGCTAATGGAAGCATTTCTGGAACCTCTGCCTGAGCCCTTCCAATAACAGGAAACTCACTATTTAACACAAACTATTCTGTGTAGGGATGCCTGGGAGTGGAGTTCCATCTCCTTCTCCACCAGACTCTTTAGGGCCTGGTCTTTATACCCCGGACAGCGGAAAGAGGCCTCTTTCCCTGGGCCCCAGCCAGGAGCTGGAAGAGTCTAGCTCTTTCTTCATCAGAGTTCATTTTTTTCACAGAAAGCAAACTCTTTATTGGGGAAATTTAGCTGGTTAGCAGAGGCCCATTTCTTAGGCACTAGAGCTCCCTGCTGGCTACATATGAATCTTGCTGGTCCTTGAACATTCTAAGTTAGAAAGCTCCCAGTTTAAGATGTTCAGACTTTTTACTTGTGAAATCAAACCACATGCCACTAAAAATCCATGGAGAAGAAGGTGGTTTATTCCGTAATGAGTGCTGAGGGTGAACAGTATGGAAGGGAGTGGTGGAGAGGATTTCATTAGATTCCACACTACACTGGCATGAATTCCAGATGAATTAAAGAGTGACATATAAAAATATGGACTACTAAAAGAACTAGGAGAAAATATGCACATTGTTTGGTTCATGGTGGAAAATGCTTTATAAATACAGAACCAAAATAAGATTTCACAGAGGAAAATATTAATAGATTTGACAAGGAGGACTATGTTCATTTCCTCGTGGCTGTTGTTTTGGGTTGAAACACACATAGGACAGAGATTTGGTTTATCGCGAAGGGCTCACGTGTCAGGGAAGGAGTGAGACAAGCAAGACTGGCAGAAAGAAAAGCTGAACTGCAGTGTAATTGCAACAGAGATGACCACAAAGGGAATTCTAGAACTAGGAGAGAGCCTCCAGCTGTCCTGAATCAAGGCAAAGGGCTCAGGCTTTTGTGCTCCCATATGGACCAGTCACTGGATGTGAGATGCCCTAGGGAGTCAGTTCCCAGGTGGGACAGAGCTGTGAGCCATCCATCAGCAGCCCTCCCTAGCAGCTGGGGAAATGAGTGCCTCTATCCTGCCTTGAGAATCTGGGTGGCACACTACAGCATCCAATACACCAGTATTTGACTTGCCCATCTCATCCTACCCTTGGCGACATTAACAATGGATATTTTGAAATCATTGTCATTCTTACCCATGAAATCATTCATGCGTAAGAAATTGAAGAGTGTTTTAATTTACATCATCTTTTTGTTCCTATATTTACTGATTTTCCCCATCTGATGTGACATGCCTAGTCAAATGCCTTGCTCCTTTTTCTACTAAACGTGGCTTCCCTATAAACTGGAATAACCAATCAACAGAGGTAACATGAGAGCAAACTATGAGTGGGAGAAGGCATGTCGTCTTCCGTCATCATTTATTGTAAAGCTTTAAGTGTATTCTTAAGAACAGAAAAAATCTACGTCCACATTTATTCTTACCCTCCATTCCAACCAGCTGTATTTCATTTTGATCCTATTCTCTTCCTTTTTGTTAAAAGCCCAAAGGCAACAACTTTGATGAATCCTGGCTGTCAACTGCTAAAATGCTAATCATGATCTTTTGAGAGAAACTTATCTTACAGCAAAAAGGCACTTAGCTCCTTTGGGATATTCCAAAATCTAGATTTGATTACCAAACTTTCGTATCCCCCAAAATTGTATGTGTGTACTAGCCTCTTAAAAAAAGAGTTGTTTTTTTTTTAAAAGGCTTACCTTCTGAGCAAAAAAGATCATCACATTGTCAAGACATGAGACTTTTCTTTATAATGAGTGTAAATTTCACATGTTGGAATAGTAAAAGTGTTTTGAGAAGCGCTCTTGTTAAAATAGGCTTGGTGAAGTTAAAACTTTGAAAGTCACCTCTCTCAGAAAGAACAATAGACAATTCAAGATAGAAACAATGACACTTCCTGTTGTCACAGCAATTTAATTCAATTCCACAAGTGACTGCTGAGTCTCTGCCATCTGGAAGGCACCTGGCTAAGTCTGGGTGCTTTATGCCCACATTCCTCTATGCAGCAACCAAGGACCTTCCATGCTCCTGCACAGCCTACCATTCTAGACTTTTCTCCAGCCACACCCACCATGCCCCCTAAAGTGCTGCCGCAGAGGACCCTGATATGGTCCCAGACGTGGCTCCCTGTCTCCCACCCTCCATAATTGTGGATGAGGTTCCCTCTCATATCCTCTTTCTCTACACAGTGAACTACTTCTGAGACCTCAGACTGCAGCTCAGATCCTCTTTCTGTGTAAACTGTTGTCTCGCCCTCTGTCCCCAGCAAAGTTCCTCTTCCTTCTCTAGGTTTCTGCGGTACTTTGTCCAACGCTGACCAAAGTCTTTCTGAAGTTGACAGTTGTTCTTTCCCACCATCTATGAGCCTACAGATTCTTCAAGGGAATGAGCTGTGCCCTCCAAGTTGTGCGGTGGGAAGCTGTAGACATTGTTAACACAAGTTTGTGAATGGGCACATGAAGAGGTTTGGAAAGCAGTATTTACAAAATGTTTTCACAGAGTTGAAGTGATTTAATCATTAAAACAGACATGCAGGCTTGATACTGTGTTATCCCATCTTTTTGTTTGGAAATAAAGAAGTTGAGAGACAGAAAGAGAGTGCAGGGATGGGGACAGGGGAGAGAGAAAGAGAGAGAGAGAGAATTAAAGAAGTTAAATTAAAGAAGTTCCTGCCCTCAAGGGGTTTACAAACTAGTGGGGCAAAGAGATATGATAACACTTAATAGTAATAGAAGCCTAAATAAGATACTGCAGAATGGGTCTTGTAGATCAAGAGGTAAAAGGGAAAATAATGTTCACTTTCATTTCCCTCCGAGTTAGGAAAATCCTAGCAGTAACTTAAACACACCACACAGGGGCAGAAGAAGCTCATTAGAATTAGGATTTAATCCTCAATGAGTTTGTTGCTGTTCATGCTTCTACATCGGGTCAAGACATGGAAGGAAGTTAGGTCCCTCACATTATTGAGTGCCTACTATGTGCCAGAAAGTTTACAGTTAATCATCTAGTGCAACTAATCCTGTAAGGGATTCTTATCTGTGCCTTCAACCCCCAATTCCCTCCCCATCCCTACATACCCTTCAGCCTCAGGGGTGATGTGACTTGTCTAAAGTCACACATATGGTCTGCAGGGGAGTTGAGCTTCAAACCCATGTTGGATTCCAAAGTCTGTTTTTATTCCTTTCCTTTCCTTTCTTTCCTTTCTCCTTTTTACACTTTTTAGATTACACAAATAATACAAAAAGACATTCTCATTGTTAACAAAGATGTTCAAGATAAAACATATGTCACCCTTGACTCCCCCCCCAATCCCACTCTTCTCTCAAGGATAAATGCTTATATCAGTTTGTTGTGTCCCTTTCCAGAATCCTGTCCATGCATTTGAAAATATAGAGATATTTATTTGAACACAAATGAGTTCACACTGAATTGTTATTTCACTGATGTGGTGTTTTTATTGATTTAAAGTGTGTCTTATACTGACATATTATATTTGAAATTTGATGATTTATAGGATTTGCTGCAAAATAATCCACTGGAGTGGAAGGAAACGAGACGACACAAGAGGGGTCTTGAGTTGATAATTGTTGTAGTTGGGTGATGAGGTTCACTGTACTGCAATTTATCATGCTAAAAATTTTTTATAAACTTTCAGGCTCCACTTAGGATGTGGGAGAATGGAAAGAGCACTGCTTCCACCTTAACAAGAACAAAAAAAATGTAAAACAATCTGTAAACTCATAACTTTTCTTGAGCCCTCAGAGAACTGAGGTCAGAGGGTGACCCTTTAGTGCCACAGGGCAATAAACCCTGTCACCCTCAGGGCACTGGTGAAAACCCATCATCGTTAAGGGAGGGGATCAAAAAATGCCCTCTACTTTTGGGGAAGGTGCATGGTGACTGTCCATTGACCAGACCTACAGTTGGAGGTGGGTGGGATGACTGAGAAGGCCATATCTCCAATCCTAAGGGACAGAGCTCTTGGCAGAACAAGAATTAATGCCCCCCGAATCCCCACCAGAGGCAGGGGTGACTTTATGGGCATGTGACCTGTATAGTCACATGGAGCCCATGCTCAGAGTGTCCTGCACTTTGTTTAACACTTTGCTGTTGCCATCTTAAAATTTTTGATAATTTTTGACCAGAGTGCTCCACATTTTTATTTTTCACTGGGCCCTTCAAATTGTGTAGTTGATCCTGCCACCAAGTGTCAAGTATCAAGTAACTGGCAGAAGAAACAGTAAACTTCAAGATAGTTTCATAGGCATTATCCATTCTGAGGAACAGAAAGGAAAAAGAGTTTAAAAAAAGAATGAGGTAAATGAACAAAGTTTCAGAGACGTATGAAACATCATCGAGTGTGCCAAAATGCACATCCTGGGGTATTAGAAGAAGAGAAAAGAAAGAAGAGGACAGAAAGTGTATTTGAAGACATAATGGACTAACACTTGCTGCTAAAATTTGATGAAAAACATTAATATGCCCATGCAAGAAACTTAACAAACTCCACATTGGATAAACTCAAAACTTTCCACACCTGGACCCATTATAATCCAACTTTCAACATCCAAAGACAAAGAGAGAATCTTGAAAGCAGCAAAAAGAAGTGACACATCACGTACAGGTAATTCTCAATATTAGCAGCTGATTCCTCATCAGAAATCATGGAGCCCTAAAGGCAATGGGATGATACACTCAAAGTGATGAAAGCAAAAAACTGTCAACCAAGAATTCTGTATCCAGCAAAACTATGGATAAAATTTGCTATAAAATCCAAAACTATGGATATGAAAGTTAAGATATTATCAGATAAACAAAGACTTAGACAATCAGTCAGTAGCAGCACTTCCTTATGAGACTACTAAAGGGAATCCCACCAGCTGAAAGGAAAGGACATTTTAAGCAGTAATTCAAGTCCACATGAAGAAGTAAAGAGCACTGATATAGGTAACTGCATAGTAAGTAAAAAGATGGTATAAATTAATTTTTTAATAAATAACTCTTTTTTCCCCTTCTATCTGATTAAAGAAACTGCAGAAGAGTCAAAATTATAAATCTGTGTTTATGGTAATAAAATGTATAAAGATGTAATTTGTATAATAATAACACAAAAGTGGGGGATGAACAGGCCAAATAGGTGCACTATTAAAATTCAACTGATATTAATTTGAACTAGATTATTATAAATTAAGATTTTAGTTATAATTTCCAGGACAGAAAATATCTATTTGTTACAAAATAATGGAGGAATAAAAAAGACCTAAGACATATAGAAAACCAATACCAAAATGGCAGACATAATTCTACCCTATCAGTAATTATATTGTAAATGGAGTAAACACTCCAAACAAAAGGCAGACATTGGAAAATGAATAAAAAACATGGTCCAAGTACATTCTATCCACAAACAATACACTTTAGATTCAAAGACACAAACAGGATAAAAATAAAAGGACGGAAAATGATATAATATGCAAAGAGTAACCAAAAGAGAGCTGAAGTGGCTATACTAGACAAAATAGACCTTAAGACAAGAAATTGTAACTTGAGGCAAAGAAGGACATTACATAAGAGGGTCAATCCATCAAAGAGACATAAAAATTATAAGCGTATATGCACCTAAGAACAGAATCCCAAAATACATAAACCAAGAAGTGACAGAATTGAAGACAGAAATAACTAATTCAGCAATAATAGTTGAAGACTTCAATATCTAATATTCAATAATAGAACAACTATACAGAAGACCAACAAGGAGATAGAAGACTTGAATAATACTATAAGCTCTATTGGGTCTGTCCCTGAGAAAGACAAATGTTCCATGGAACATTTTTCAGAATAAATCACAAGTTTAGGCCATAAAATAAACCTTGACAAATTTAAAAGAATCGAAATCATACAAAGTATTTTCTCTGACTAAAATGGAATGAAATTAAAAGTCAATAAAAGATGGAAATTTGGGAAATTCATATATGTGGAAATTAAACAACATACTCCTAAATAATTAATGGAGTAAAGAATAAATCACAAGGGAAATTAACAATTATTTTGAGATGAATGAAAATGGAAACATAATATACCAAGATTTGCAGGATGCAGCTAAATGGTGCTAGAGGGAAATTTATAGCTCTAAATGCCTAGATGTAAAGCAAACTAAACCCAAAGCAAAAAGAAAAAGGAATAAAAATTAGAGTGGAAGTTAATAAAGAATAGAAAACAATAGAGAAAATTAATGAAATCAAAAGTTGTTTTTTTTTAAAAAAAGTTTTTTTGACGAGATTAACAAAGTTGACAAACTTTTAGCTAAACTTATCAAGAAAAAAGAAGACCTGAATTATTAAAATCAGAAATGGAAAGAGAGGGAACATTACTGCTGACCTCTGAGAAATAAAAAGAATTATAAGGGAATACTATGAACAACTGTATGCTAATGAATTAGACAACCTAGATGAAATTGATATAGGTCTAAGTCTTTGTGGTCTTGGATTAGACAATAGTTTCTTAGATATGACACCAAAAGCATAAGCAATAAAGGAAAAATATTGGGACAGCGGAGGGGACAAATCCCTTTTCACTCTTCCTGAAGTGTCCTCGGCAACCAAAGAAGCCAGACACCAACTGATTTCTCAGTCACCCTGTTACAAATGTTTTACCCATTGGGTTTTTTTTTTTGAGCAACGTACCATGCTAGAAATAAAATGGTTAAAACAACTGGAAATTGTCTGCATTTTACATACAAGAGACCAAGTGTTTCCCCAAGATCTCTGAGCTCCAGAGAAGTTCATCAGAGTTTCCAGTGTTGTCCCACTTTAGGTTCAAAAGCCCAACAATTGCTAGATCTTGATTTAAACATCAGTCCCAATGAAGGAAACCAAGGCTTCTTTGAGAAATGTCTGGTCCCCAAGCTGGTCCAAAAACGTATGAGATGGGTCCATAACATCAAATTATATCTTAAAAGTAAGCGAGTGCTAAAAAGAAAAAAATGAGAACATGTAAAAAGGACACAGAAACCAACTTGAACTAACCTGAAGGGGAGGGGCTCCTAACGACCAAATCTGAGACAAGGTGAACATCGAAATAATGTAGTTGCTTTGGATTAAGTTGTGTCTCCCCAAATCCATATGTTGCAGCCCTAAACCCCAATGTAATGGTATTTGGAGGTGGATCCTTTGGAAAGTAATTAGGGTTAGATGAGGTCATAAGGGTGAGGCCTTCATGATGGGATTAGTATCCTTATAAGAAGAGACACTAGAAAGAGCTTGCTCTCTTTTCCACTGTAATAAGGCAGCCATCTATGAGCCAGAAAGCAGGCCTTCACTGGCCACAGAATATGTTGCCACCTTACTCTTGGACTTTCCAGCCTCCAGAACTGTGAGAAAATAATTTCTGTTATTTATAAGTCACCCATTCCATGGCATTTTGTTATAGCAGCTCAAAAGAACTGAGACACCAACTAACAAATATTCTACACGATAAAAAAAAAAAAGTCAGGCTTCCCTGGTGGCGCAGTGGTTGAGAGTCCGCCTGCCGATGCAGGGGACACGGGTTCGTGCCCCGGTCCGGGAGGATCCCACATGCCGCAGAGCGGCTGGGCCCGTGGGCCATGGCCACTGAGCCTGCACGTCCGGAGCCTGTGCTCTGCAACGGGAGAGGCCACAGCAGTGAGAGGCCCGCGTATTGCAAAAACAACAAAACAAAACAAAACAAAACAAAACAAAAAAACAAAAAAAAGTCAATGTCAAGAAAAACAAAGATAACTGACCTTCCCCCATACCTCTTTAGAGCAGTTTCTCAGAGCTATCTGAAATGCTGTCTCCTGGGCTATAGTCCTCATTTTACCCCAAATAAAACTTAACTCCCCCCCCAAAAAAAGAAAGAAAAGAAAAACAAAAATAAATGAATGAACCATTCCATACTAAAGGAGACTAAAAAGCAACAAAAATTAAATGCAATGCTTAATCCCAAAACTGAATCCTGGATGAGAATACAAATGATCATAACGGGCATTATTATGGGACAATTGGTGAAATTTGAATAAGTCCTAGAGATTAAATAATAGTATTATATTAATGTTAAATTATCTGATTTTGATCATTGTACTGTAAGATGAATATTCTTGTTCTTAAAAGCACACAATAACTATTTATGAGTAAAGATGCATGGTATCTGCAACCTTAGTCTCAAATGGCTCAGAAAAAAATAAAATATGTATATTTATATACAGAAAGAGAATGATAAAGCAAATGCAACAAAATATTAGTAATTGGTGAATCTGGGTGAAGCATATATAGGGAGTTTTTGGTACTATTGCAAATTTTTGGTGTTTGAAAATACATATCAGAATAGAGAGCTACCAATAAAGTCCAAAGTTAACTATATTCACCTATACACCTCCAACATGTAAGGGAAAAAAAGCTAAATTCAGTCAAACTAAAGATTTCCACACCTCAGAAGCTAACTAGGTCCACATTTCTGTTGGGTTCACACAGCTGTGGAAATACTACAGTTGGCGATGGGGAGTTTCCCAAGTCATTTACATGCAGTTGGAGGCAAATGCTGAAAACCAAAGTCTTACAAAAATTCCCAGTGCTCTTATATGCCAACCACTCCCACTCCAAGAATCAAGTTGAGTTCTTCTTTGTCAAGACTCTTTCAACTGCAAATAGCAGAAACTCAGTTCAAACTTGCTTAGCAGGAGAGATTTACTGGCTCACTTAACAGCAAGTTCTAGGGCTCCAGAGTGCCAGGAGTCCAGATGGTGTTGTCATAAGTCTGTCTCACTCGGTCTTTCAATTCTGATACTTATGTTTCCAGGCAGGATTTCCCTTCATAGGATTGAGATGCTACCAGCAAATCCAGACTTGCCTTCTACCACCTTCATAGCCTCAGGGGAGAGGGAATCTCTTCTTTCCTGGTATTTCCAGAAAATGTATTTGCTTGACACTTATTGGAATAACATGTCTATCCCTAATAGACTGTGGGATCTATTAGGATAACTGATCGTCCAGGTTTGGGTCATAGAGTAATCCTTAAGGCAGAGAAATTGGAAAGTGGAGGAGTTGTAGACCTGGTCTAATCATTCTGTGTGACAGTTGGGAAAGTCTGTTCCCCAAGGTGAAAACAGGGTTTTGAGAGTAAAAAAGGCAAGTGTGGATGTTGGGCAAATAAAATAATAGATGTCAATTATATCCTGTGTTTTGACTATCCACTTCCACATACCACCCCTTCAAAAATGCCTCCACCTACCAAAATGCAACAAAATCATGTACAATCAAACACTGTCCTCTGTCTCACCCCAAAATAGAGACAACTTAAAGGTCTGTCTTTATCTAGACCTGAATCCATTGTTTCTGGGTAAATTTCATTAATCTCAATTAGATCTGGGTGCAGCAACATATGGTTGAATGATAAATTAACTCCCTGTCTTAACACATCTCTTATACAACAGTGGAGAAAGGAAAAGAAAAATAACAACAAAACTCCCTTTGGGAAAGAAGATAAGGAGAAACAATATAAGACTCACTGTCCATGGTGTTTAGCTTATGGATAATAGCAAGGACTCTCTCCTGCTGATGCACGAGTTCCTTGGTCAGCCACTTTGGGCTGCCCTGCTTCTACTATCTGAGAAGAGCCCCCCCCCCCCCATCTGCTTATCTTCCCTACTGGATTGTGAAGAAAGCTCCTTTGGAAGCTATATGTCTTTGGCAATCCAGTTTCTGCTGGTGTAGGTACAAGGCTTCATGATTCCCTTGAGGGTTGAGCAACTCAGGCTTTTAGTTTCCCGGATTGGTGTTTCTCTAGAAATTCAATGACATTACAATCTCATTAAGATTCTAGTCAACTCAATAGCAAAAAACCCCAAACAATTTGATTAAAAAATGGACAGGAGATCTGAATATACATTTTTCCAAAGAAGACAAATGGCCAACAGGTACATGAAAAGGTGCTCACTTATCATCAGGGAAACGCAAATCAACACCACAATGAGATATTAAAAATAGAACTACCATATGATCCTGCAATTCCACTTTGGGTATTTATCTGAAGAAAATGAAAACATTGACTTGAAAAAAATATATGCACCCCTATGTTCATTGCAGCATTATTTATAATAGCCAAGACATGGAAGTAACCTAAGTGTCCATTGGTGGATAAATGGATAAGGAAAATGTGGTGTATATATATACGAATACTCTCCAGCCATAGAAAAGAAGGAAATCTTGCCATTTGCAATAACACGAATGGACCTTGAGATCATTAACGCTAAGTGAAATAAGTCAGACAGAGAAAGACAGACACCATATGATCTCACTTATAGGTGAAATCTAAAAAAAACCCCAAAACTCATAGATACAAAGAACAAAGTAGTGGTTGCCAGAGGCAGGGGGTGGGGTAGGACAATATGAGTGAAGGGGCTCAAGAGGTACGAACTTCCAGTTACAAAATAAATGTCATGAGAATATAATGTACAGCATGTGACTATGGTTAAAGATACTGTGTTTTGTATTTGAAAGTTAAGAGACTAGATCTTAAATGTTCTCATCACAAGAAAAACAATTCTGTAACTATGTAGAGTCATGGATGCTAGCTAGACGTATTGTGTTGCTCATTTGGCAACATATATAAATATCAAATCGTTATATTGTATACTTGAAACAGATATAGTGTTATATACCAATTATATCTCAATTTTTTTAAAAAAGATCCTGCTTGTTTCAGGACTACTTTTTGGACCAGCATCCAAAGCTGGGAATCTGCTTGAAGCGGGGTCCTTGCAGCCAGGCTGTGGCTTGGGAAGTTCTACAGATCAGAAGCAAGTCTCCCTCCATTCTCTGTGTACCCCATTTGGCCAGGTAACCTTGCCAGCAAAGCTTAGGCAGACAGGTGTGCTCATCTGCTCTGTACTCAGGCTGCATCCCAGGGATATCTCTTTATCCCAGGGCAAGGCTCACCCTTGTCAGTGGCATACAGAGGACAGGAAGGTGGTCCTTGGGAGGGATCGGAAGGTGAGTGTCACCCATGTTTAGGATCCCTACATGGCTCGCTCTGTTTCTTTCCCCCAAATGAACTTGCTTTGGAGGCAGATCTGGCTTTTCTAATCCCATGAGGGGGAAGCTTCTCTGACTCAGTCAACTTGGGTTATTGACCACAGGCAGAATAAGCCTCTTTGAGGAAAGTCAGAATTTATTCTCACTTACCATTTGAACAGGCCAGTTCCCATCAAAGTTTGTCTCTTTCTTGTAAGAACTTACTGAAATCCACAAGAAGCAGCCAACATACTCTAATATCATTTTTCCTGCCATGTGTCCTAAAGTCCAGTACCCATGGGAACGTGGACCCAGTCTCAAGACAAGCAAGCGACTCTCAGCCAGCTGGTATTTTCCTGTGTCACAGGGCTGCCAGCTTCCCTCATTGCTCGATGCCATTCACCATTCAACTGATCCCTCATTTTAGGTTCTGTCGCAACACCCCATTTCTGCTGCTAATTTCAATATTGAGTCCGATATTTTGCCTTCAGGAGATAGAACTCCAATTTATTTCCTCCAGTGACTGAAAAGTCCAGAGGTAGATGTGCCTTCAGGCACCATTGGATCCAGGTGCTCATGTGATGGTATTGGGTACTTTCTTTCTTTGTTCTCTCGTCTCTGCTTCCCTGTGGGTTAACTTTGGTAGGAAGATGGCTACTAGCAACTCCAGATTTACGTTCTACCAGTTTAGCAACTTCACAGATAGACAGCTGCCCTTTCCAGTTAAAATTCCAGGGCTAACTCTCACTGAACCAGCCTGGGATTACATGTCCTCCCCCGAATCAAATTCCTTGGTAGTGGGAGGTAGGAACAGCCCCAGCTGAGCCACATGGACTGGGAGTTGTCCAACCCCCAGCTGAGACTGGGGGTTGTCCAAGGAAAATTGGGGCACAGTCACTGGAAGAAAGAGAAGGAATGCTGGCAAGGCACAAAGAACACGCATGCACTGTAAGTTTCCAGAATTAAATGGCAGCTTCCTGGAGAGTACAAAGAAAAAGGGAATGAACAATTCTGGAATACCTACTGTGTGTCTTTTTTTTTTTTTTTTTTGCGGTACGCGGGCCTCTCACTGCCGTGGCCTCTCCCGTTGCCGAGCACAGGCTCTGGATGCACAGGCTCAGCGGCCACGGCTCATGGGCCCAGCCGCTTCATGGCATGTGGGATCCTCCCAGACCGGGGCACGAACCCGTGTCTCCTGCATCAGCAGGCGGACTCCCAACCACTGTGCCACCAGGGAAGCCCCCTACTGTGTGTCTTTTAACTGCTTAGTTTTTCAACATAAATTTTTGAACACCTATTATGATAAATAATAACAGCTAATTCTTATATAGCATCTATTGTTTACTAGGGTTCACACTTAATTCATTTAAACCTCACAGCTCTGCAAGGTAAGTACTGTAATTATAGCCCCATTTTACAAGAAACTGAAGCAGAGAGCAAATTATTTAGTTAGTTGTAGAGCTGGGCATCTGTATTAGTTTCCTAGGGCTACTGTCACGATGAACCCCAAACTGGGTGGCTTAACACAACAGAAATTTATTGTTAGTTCTAGATGCTAGAAGTCTGAAATCAAGGTGTGAGGAGGGCCCTGCTCCCTTGAGACTCTGGAGAGAATCCTTCCTTGTTTCTTCCTGGCTTCTGGTGTGGTCGGTAATCCTTGGCTTTCCTTGGCTCCAAGCTGCATCCCTCCAATCTTTGCCGCCATTATCACATGACCATTCTCTTCCCATGTGTTTTTCTTTTGTCTCTTTGCTTCTTCTTATAAGGACACCAATCATATTGGACTAGGGCCCATTGACTTTATTTTAATTTAATTACATCTGGAAGACTCTACTTTCAAGTAAGGTCACATCACTGGTATTGGGGGTTAGGACCTCAGCATATCTTTGGAAGGGACACAATTCAACCCACAACAACATCCAAGCCAGGCCTGGCTCCAGAGTCCCTGCTTGCCTCTAGCCTCAAGTCTAGGACACAGCTCCTGGGGTCACAGCAGCGGGAAAGCCGAGTGTGTACCTCTCAGGGGCTTTTGCACTCTAAGGAGACACTGTCTGTGTAGCGAGCAATGAAGGTGCTGATGAGGGTGGTCATGGAAACTGACACTACTCTGTCCCGGGCAGGTTCCCAGCTCGGGGGATGACTGCATGGGGCCGTGAGGGATGAGCAGAATGCAAGCAGGGGGGCTGGGATGGGTGTGTTCCAGGCTGAAGGAAATCATGGGCAGAGGCTGGGGGAGAGAGGGAATGGGGCTTGCTTGGATCTATCCAAAGAGTTCGGCATGGCCAGGGCAGAGAAGTCAAGGAGGGAAGTTGGAAGAGGAAGCTGAAGAGGTCGGTGGGGGCAGGACTGGGAGGGCGGGTGGGTCATGCTGCGGAGCCCACACCCTGTCCTGGGCATCCCCAGGAGCTGTGCGAGGACAAGCACGGGGTTCCAATGGACGGGCTGATTATAACTGAATCCTCACTGTCTTGTGAAGTCGGTCACGTGAACCCCATTTTATACAACATAGAAATTGAGACTCCCAGAGATCAAGTGGGCTAGGTAGAGGCGGAGGCAGAATGTGGCCAAGCTCTGAGGATCCTCTTACCCCTGGGACTTGGGATATGAGGTGGTGACAGTGGACAGATCACCAGAGTGTTGAGCTCTAGTCCTGCCCTTCTGCTCATTAGCTCAAGACTTTAGGGAAGTTGCTTCTCTCTGCACAGTGACTCTAACACGCAGACACTTCGTCCTGGCAGGGCTGCTATCGGCCGTGACCCAAAGGACCTGGGAAATCCACCTGCAGGAAAACGGGAGCAGCCTGGCAACCACAAGACTACGCTCATCATCGTCATTCTGGTTGTGGTTTTTCCTGGCAAACTCGTGGATGTGGCTGCCTTGGGCAGGCAGAGCTGCAGGAAGAAGCCTCTTCCTGCACACGGCCCTGCTGCCCTCCCCAGCAGACCCGCACATCCCCACCTCTTTCCTCCCAACGCAATCAGAGCTTTAATTAAAATGAGTTCATCAGACTCTGGAGGCGCACCCAACAAGGGAAGCAAAAACGACAATTACCTCCTGGGGACGGTGCCTGGAGCTTTGGAAGTTTCCTACAAAGAGAAGCAAGTGTTGAGTGGCGTGGAAGAATTCACCTGGGTGTTTGGGGAGAGGCAGACACTTTCCTCTCTGTATGGGAGACACAGGCAGATGTGTGTGGATTTCTGGGGGCAGGGCACAGGGGATTTCTGAGGCTGTGTCATCCACACCCCAGCTCCCTGTCAAAGTCCCTGGTCTGGCCCTGTGATGCCAGGGTGGAGCAGGCTGTTATCTTCTCCAATCATGAAATGACTCTCTGTTTTTCTACTTGGGAAACAGGAGAATTATTTAAAATTGTCCCCTGGCTGGAGCACCTTGTCTGTCCCCCTTTCTGCTCGCCTGCCCTAAACCAGCGCGTCCCTGAAGGCCACAAAGCTGGTCCAGACCCCTCCGGTGCTCCTGTATCCCACCCCCTGCATCACAGATGAGCTTTTTGCTCTGACTTGTCTCTGCCAGTGCTCTTCAATAGAAATAGAATGCAAGCCACATACAACTTAAAATTTAAAAAGCCACAATGCAAGCAACTTAAATTTTTCTAGTAACACATGAAGAAAATCCAAAAGAAACAGATGTAATTGATTTTAATAATATAGCCAATATAGCCACTATATTGTCATTTCAACATGTAATCAATGTCAAAAATCATTAGTCTTTTTATACTAAGTCCCTCCCCAAATCCTGTATTTTATTCTTGAATCTCAATTCGGACTGGCCATATTTCAAATGCTCAGTAGCCACATGTGGTCACTGGTTACTGTATTAGATAGTGCGGGTCTGTATTGTGTTGACATTGGGTGATGGCCTTGTCTCCATTTAACAACTCGGTACGTTTCCCTCCCGTGGAACTATGGTCCAGCGAGGCTGTATTCACCCCTCCGGGGAGCCCTGCACAGGCCTGGCTCTTGCGAGGAACTTAGTAATTGTTTTGGAGTGAATGCATGATTGTAGGAGGGGTCTCTTTCCCTTTGTATTAAGAAGGGATGCTAGAGGAATTCCTTGGCAGTCCAGTGGTTAGGATTCGACGAGGCCGAGACTCGACGCCCCGGGTTCAATCTCCGGTCTGAGAACGAAATCCTGCAAGGTGCGAAACATGGCCAAAAAAAAAAAAATTCTACAAGTGATGTTAGGAGATGTGGGTCTCTAGCTCCCTCTGGGCGTGGCAATGGCCCAGGAATCCTGCTGCAGGATTGCCTTCCCATGCTGTAGGAGCTCCACACCAACGAGGAAACAGAGGAGGGCTGGGCAGCTGAGCTTCTAGTATCTGGCGATCACTCACTTTGAACATCAGACCTGATGTGTGTGCACAGGCAAAAGAAAGCAGGTGAGGGGACAGAGGGAGACGTTTAACTTCCTGCATCCTCCTACTTAATTTCATCCATTCATTTATTGAACCATAAAATGCTTATTAACTCATTAGTTTGTTCATTCGGGAAACATTCCCAAAGCACTTTATTTAAGACAGGCATTTGCTAGGTGCTGGTGTGTTTCATGGATAAGTAAGAAACCATCCTAACTCTCGCTCTGTAACCCCCTGGAGTACTTGTTCTAGCAGAACATGTGTTTGACTAGAATAAACATAAGCAAACGAGCAATCTCTGTATCAAACTAACACCCTCCCCTCTCCCCATAGACTTTAATTTTTCTTCTCTCCTTCCATGGACAGCACACCTACTATGTGCAGGTTCAGTGCTAGGCACTCTTTCCATCATCTCACTCAATCCTCCACTTTTAGAGAAGAAACAACTCTGGCTCAGAGAGGTTAAGTAGCTTGCCTAATGTCACCCAGCTAGCAAGTGGCATAGCCAAGATGCCAACCCGATTCTTCAGCCTCCCCTCACAGGGAGCTTTGGACCCCTTGTCATTGCTGTTGAAGCTCTACACAGCTCTCTCCACCCTTTCCAGACATGCAATGCCCAGCACACAGGAGATGCTCAGGAAACACGTACTGAATGGATGGATGGGTGGAATACTTGTTGAATTAAAGAACTAATGAATGGATGAATTCTTCCTCACTTTATAGTGATTTGGTTTTGCATTGGTCTAACATATAGGTTCCTTACGGGCAGGAACCATAGTGCAGAAGACATGTGGATTCTGGAATCAGATGGATCTGGATTCAAATACTGGATCAGCCCCTATTTGCTGACGGGTCAAAAGAAACATGTCTCAGTGTGAGAATTGACAGGGGAGGGAGTGTTGGGGCCTGACTTCAAAGGAGTTTCCTGGGCGTTTTGCTGTCCCCACTGCTGCTTTCCATTTTTTCTGCCTGCTAAAAAGAGGTGGGTCTTGCCCATCTCCACCCCTGTGATGTGCTGTAAATAATATACCAAGTGGCTTAGTGAGAAGCTCATGAATTCTCTTTTTTTAGCTGTACGCGGGCCTCTCACTGTTGTGGCCTCTCCCGTCGCGGAGCACAGGCTCTGGATGCGCAGGCTCAGTGGCCATGGCTCACGGGCCCAGCCGCTCTGCAGCACGTGGGATCCTTGTGGACCGGGGCACGAACCCGCGGCCCCTGCATCGGCAGGCGGACTCTCAACCACTGCGCCACCAGGGAAGCCCGCTCATGAATTCTTAAACCCTTTTTAAACCACTCCCAGGAAGAGAGGGCATCAGCTTCAGGGTCTCAGTGGCCCCTTGCCCTCTCCATCCGGGTCCCGGATGAGGTGAAATGAGAGGGTCAGGTCCCCCTGCTGTAGCCTACAGGCCAAGAGCCTTTTAGGGAATGGAATGTTCCTCTTCACAGGATCCCAAGTTCTCTGCGCACGTGAATTATGCATCCAATACTTAGCAGAACAGCAGTCTGGAGACTGTCCCTGGAACCCGAATCCTCTAAGTTTGCAGTGCAAAGACGCATTCCCTTGCCCTGTCCCCACACCAAGCTGCCAGGAGCGAGAGCATGCAGGTGGCCTGAGGCCAAGGACACTCAGAGCGCATGGCAGATTGCCTCTCCTAACAAGTAAATGCATTCAAAAAGGGAAAGAGGCTACTGAAAAATAAAATAAGCTGTTTATATTTTAAGGATGGGTTACTTAAGGTCGGAACAGCTTCCTAGAGGAGGTGGTTTTTGAAGTGAAACCTGAACCATCAAAAGAAAGATCTGGAGTAAAAGAGTTCCAAGCTGAAGGAATAGCGAAGTCTATGTCCCTGCAGGGAAAAGTACTGGGTGTGGTGCTGAGACAGAAAAAAAAGCCTGTGTGGCCAGAGCATAGTGAACGAGCGGGTTGGTGAGCTGCGAGTGGGGTGTAAGGGAGAGAGGACTGAAGGACGACTCCTGGGTCTACTGGGAGGCCTTTGGGAGAATTAGCAAAGGCACACCTTCCTCTGGACATACACGACCTTTAACTCACGTACAGGATTCCACAAGAGGAGCATGACTGGATTTTAACCCCACCTGACTCCCTGCCAGGCACCCCTGTGCAGTGTGCAACATGCAGAACTGTACATGCAGGACCTGGGTAGAGTCACTACCTGCTTGTGATGCAGCAGGGTGGAAATCATAGCTCAGCGCTGGCTAGGTTAAATTCGAGATGCCATTAGCCACCCAGGAGAAGTTGCTGAATAGACAGTTGGACAGGCCTGTCTGGAGCTCAGGAAAGAAGTCTGGGTGTCCCCACTGGATCATTACATGCCTGGATGCGGTCGCCCAGGGAGAGCTATAGAGTGATATTTCTAACATGCAGATCTGCCTGTGAAGTACTTAGTCAGTGGGTGAGGCCAGCAAGGTGCCTAGGAATTAAAATTTAAGGAGGCACTCTCAAGGTGACACAAGTGCAAAGCTGGCACCTGAGAGAACATGCCATCTTAAATTTTGTGTCTTCTTAAATCTAGTCCTGGTCTGGGGTAATTCAATGGAGAAGGGAGAGTCAGTGGTGCTGGCACAATTGAAAATTCATTTGGGAAAGAAAAAAAAAGAAGCTCAACCTTTATTTCACATCATATATAAAAACAAAAATAGATCACAGACCTAAACACAGAAGCTATAACTATAAAACTTTGGGGGAAAGAAAAACAGAGAAAATCTTCATGACCTTGAGATGGGCAAAGATCTCTTAAATAGGACACAAAAAGCAAGAACCATAAAAGAAAAGAAAGATCAAGTAGATTTTATCAAAACTAGGAACTTTGCTTTGAAAAACATCATTAAGAAAATTTAACAAACCACAGACTGAGAGAAAATAGGTGCACTACCTATATCTGACATAGGACTTGTACCCCAAACACACAAGGAACTCTTACGACTCAGTAATAAAAAGACAATTGATCCAATTCTCTTTAAATGGAGAAAGATTGGAATAGGCCCTTCACAAAAGAAAATATACCAATGGCCAGTAATGAGCAAGTAAAAGAGAGGTTCAGCATCAACATTCATCGGGGAAGTGCAAGTTTAAACCGTAAAAAAGTACCACTTTATAGCCGCTTGAACGGCTTAAATTAAAACCGATGAAACTACCAAGGATTGGTGAGAATATGAAGCAACTGGAATTCTCAAACACTGCTGTTGGAAATGTAAAATGTGCAAACACTTTATAAAACAGTCTGCAGTTTATTATAAACAGACAACTAAGCAGTTCCACTCTTAGGTTTTTACCCAAGAAAATGAAAACAAAACGTCTATACAGAGACTTGTACACAAATGTTCACAGGCGCTTTATCCATAACAGCCCAAAACTTAGAAACAGCCGAGTGCCCATCAGCTGGAGAATGGATACACAAACTGGGGTACGTCCAGACATCAATGCTTTTCAGCAATAAAAATGGAACTACAGACACATGCAACAATATGGATGATTCTCAAAACTATCATGCTGAAGGAAGCTGGACAAAGAAAAAAGTACAATCTGTATGATTCCATCTATAGAAAAATCTAGAAAACACGAATGTAATCTGTAGTCACGGAAACGTGATCATTGTTTGCCTGAGGCTGGGTTATGGGGGTTGACTGCAAAGTGATAAAAGAGAACTTTTATGGGTGAGTGGAGTGTTCTATACCTTGATTATAGTTTTGGTTACACAGGTGTCCATGTGTATCAAGACTCATCAACCTGTATATGTAAAATGGGTACATTTATGTAAATTATGCATCCATAGAGTGACTTAAAAATACCTCAGTTCAGTCTTTAGCTGACAACCAGTCCTCTGGTCCTTGTCACGCTGAGTGTGGTAATGTAAGAATGTTTTCTTTCTTCAGGACGTGATGACTAAATAGTTCTGTCCACCTGCAGGACATGGTGGGTGTTAAAAAATGGACTCAGGGGACTTCCCTGGTGGTCCAGCAGTTAAGACTCTGCTCCCAATGAAGGGGCCCGGGTTCGATCCCTGGTCAGGGAACTAGATCCTGAATGCCAAAACTAAGAGCTCACGTGCCGCAGCTAAAGGTTCCACACACTGCAATGAAGATCTCGCACGCGGCAATGCAGCAACGAAGATCCCGTGTGCCGCAACTAAGACCCAGCGCAGTCAAAATAAATAAAGTCACATACTTATAAAAAAAAAATGGACTCAAGATTGGCGGGTCGGGATTTCCCTGGTGGTGAAGTGGTTAAGAATCCACCTGCCAATGCAGGGGACGTGGGTGTGATCTCTGGTCCGGGAAGATCCCACATGCTGCAGAGCAACTAAGCCCATGCGCCACAACTACTGAGCCTGTGAGCCACAACTACTGAGCTTGTGTGCTACAACTACTGAAGCCCTCGCGCCTACAGCCGGTGCTCCACAACAAGAGAAGCCACTGTAATGTGAAGCCTGCACACCGCAACAAAAAGTGGCCCCCACTCACCACAACTAGAGAAAGCCTGCATGCAGCAACGAAGACTCAACACAGCCAAAGGAAAAAAAAAAGATTGGCTGGGTCCCCTTTATTTAGAGATGAGGGAACTGGGGCTCAGAGAGCAGAAGAGACTCATCCAAGGACACACAGCATTAGATAGGTTTTGACTACAAGGTGTCGCTTGGGGACGTTTGGGTTTAAAACATAAAAACAAAACAAGCCATCAGACAGTTTGCATCGGTCTCGTCTCTCTTTTTCTTCCGAGCCGAGTTCTGGGAGAGGTCTGGATTCCCCTGCGGAAGGCCAGGTCTACAGGCTGGTAACTGCACAAACCTTGTCTGCAGAGCATCTTCTTCTTCTCTGCTCTTCTGCAGAGAAGAGCCACCCGATCCGAGAACACCGTCATCATGAAGCAGTGAGGGTGCCGGACTGTGAGCCCTGCTGTTCAGCTGATACCACCTCGTGCTGCTCTCCCCACCTTCATCATTGCCCTCCCTGCCTCCCAGGGTCCATGTGGGAACATGAAAATATGCATGCCTGCTCTCAGCGCTCTTACTGAACCTAGACGTCTGGTCACTGCAAAGCGAGGATGTAATGAAAAACCAGATCAGAAAGGAATAAATAAAATGGTCCCTCTTTGCAGATGACATGATTTCCCACATAGAAAATCCCGAGGAATCTACCAAAAAATTCCAAGAACTAATAAGTTCTAGGTCATAGAATGCAAGACAAACATACAAAATCAATGATATTTTTATATACTAGTAATGAACACATGGACATCAAAATTAAAGTGTAATACCTAAAAATTTATAGTCACTAAAAAAAAGGAAAAGAAAAGAAAGAAATGTTTAGGTGAGCATTTAACAAACATGTCCAGGCCTTGTATGCTGTAAACTACACAACACTGATTAAAAAAAAAAAAAAAATCGAAAAAGATCTAAATAAATGGAGGAACATATTTTCTTCAGTATGTCTCTGAACATACTGGATTGGAAGACTCAACATAGTAAAGATGTAATTTCTCCCCAGTTTGATACAGAATAATGTTTAACCAGCTATCTGGGCATCCTGTGGCCCAGTCAACTTGACAGATAAAATTAACCACCATGGTAGCTAAGTCAGAATGGCATTACTGCAGAAACAGAGGAACAATCAGTGGACTAGAATAGACAACCCATCAACAGGCCCACACCTAGATTGAAACTTGACAAATTTGGTGCTGCTAATCAACACCAAACAAAAAGGGCTGGACTGGTCAATAAAAGGGATGGGATAATGGATTATTAATATGGAAAAGATGAAATTTCTTCCTTAGCCCGTATCAAAAAAATAATCAGTAAGAAAAGGGCTGAAATGTGAAAAAATAAAACAAAAATTAAAAACTACAGGAGACTATCTCCATGGTCTCCAGTTGAGAAAGGATTTCTTCAACAAGGGCTAAGTGTATAGTTAAATACTAACGAACTTTGACTCAATTAAAATGAGCGTCTGCTCTGGCGTCTCTTCTTAAAAGGGCAGTAATCCCCTTACCAGAGCTCCACCCTCATGACCTAGTGACCTAATTACTTCTCCAAGGTCCCACCTCCAAATACTGTCAGGCTGGTTTCAACATATGAATTTTGAGGGGACACAAACATTGTCAGTAAGGCACTGGTCCCATTTGCTGAGGTCAGTGCTGCCACCACAGTGGGGTTCGGGGACGCCTGCTCGCTGCATGGCCTTCTCCCCGTCAGCTGTGCGGGCTGCTGGGCGAGCAGCGGCAGCGAGGTTTCGAGCACAGGCAGCAGTAGGGACATACATGGATCTGTCCTTTATGGCTGCACAGGTAACGCACAACCCAGTCCCTACCAGTGAGCCCTTCAAGATGGACAAAGCTCCCACCTGCTCTCCTGTGGGCCAGTCACCAGGTCTGGGGTGTCACACACACACATGCACACATGGGAATAGGCTCCTTCCGGCATCTCTGCCATTGTCCTCATTTTAGCTATTGCAGCCGCACGTTTGGGATACTTGTTGGAGGTAGGGAAAGATTAAAACAGGGCCGTAAGGTACCAGTTGTGCAAGTTGTGCACTGTGCAATTCTAGAAGGCACCATTCACAGTTTAGTCTCTGTTATGTTATTAGCCATGTTAGAGCTCTCACTTATTGAAGACACTGTGTACCAGATTCATGATCTCATTAAATTCTCTGGTTCTGTCTTCTTCATTTTACAGATGACAAAACCCAGGCTCAGAGAGCCACTACCTTGCCCAAGCCGCAAGAGCAGAGCTAGGATTTAAACCTTCTTCTGCCCAGTTCGAGAGCCCCGAGGACACCGGACTCTGGGCGCAGTGTCGGTACAAAAAGCCTGTTAACCCTGACCCTGGCAAGCCAGCCCCACGAAAGCACCGCTGGCCCCCTAGGGAACTGGGCTCAACAGCACGGGGCAGGACGCCAACAGCACTGGACTTGGGTTCTGGGCTGCTTCTTGCACCGACTAGATAAGCGACCTCGTGCTTCTGCTCCTCCCTCCAGCACGCGGAGGGAAGCGACTGTGAGCCGTCAGGGGTTCCACCGAGCCCCGCCCTCGGGGGTGGGGCAGGGAGTGGTCACGTGAAGGGGCGCCTTGCCCCCTCCCTACCCCCGAGCCCCGCCCCGCCCCGCCCCGCCCCCAGGCTCCAAGCCCTCCACCCAGTGAGCGCAGAGGGAGCTGAAGGCGCCGCGCGGGCTCGGGACCTGCCGCCCCCACCCGGTTGCCGAGGTCGGCGTCGCCGCCGTGGGGTTTCGGGGAGGCCTGCGCGCTGCGTGGCCTTCTCCCGGCCAGCTGTGCGGGCGGCTGGACCAGCAGCAGCAGCAGCAGGGAGAACTCGAGCGCCGGCGGCAGCAGCGACACCATGGATCTGTCTTTTATGGCCGCACAGGTAATGGGGCTCCTTCCACGCGCGCCCCGGGCCGCCAAGTTTGGGCAGGTTCGGGGCCACGGTCTCGCCCTCCCCGCCGGGGCTGAGCGCACCGGGAGGGTTCAGGCCGGGCGGTGGCGCCCGCCGGCGATCCGAGCGCGGGTCCTTTGTCCGGAGCTGGCATCCCCACTGGGTGCGCGCGTCTGGGGCCGCGAGCATGACTCCCGGGGGCGGGGCAGGCTGTGCGCCCAGTGTTCCCCGGATCGACCTGTGCGAGGGGCCTCGGCAGGGGTCCCCTCCCTGCCCATCCCCCACCTGCTGTCCTCCCTCCGTTGCCTCGCAGCTCTCCAAGGCGGGGCAGCCCAGATCCGTGCGTACCCGGGTGGGCAGGCAACCTCGCTCTTCCCCATTCTGTATCTTCTCGAGGCGCCGGGTAATCTGTCACTTGCTGCTGACCTCGGACGCCTCCCACCTCAATTTTCTCCCGTTTGGTGGAGACCACAGACTCTGTAGCCCGAGGAAGGCGGCGAGACCGGCTCTGTGACCAGCCAAGCGCCAGAGCACAGCATTCGTTTTCTCCTTTTTCTGCTTTGTGCTGAGTCTGTAGCCATCAGTGCCCGGCGCGACCATAACTCTTCTCTCGACACAAAACAGTTTCCCAGTGGCAGACAAAACAGATGACCTCTCATCGCTGGGATTTTTTTCTCCAGGGGAATCCCCGGAAGCTCTGAGCGTGGAGCGATCTTTATGTTTGGTGCCTTAACTCTGGAGCCAGAACAAAGGCAAACAAACGCCTGCTTTCCGGAGCTGGAGCTGTCTGTGGCCTTTTGGAGTTACAGTCTGGCTCCAGGGAAGGGCCACCGCATTTGGGCTAGGAGAGTAAATCCCCAAGTACCAAATTCAGACCTTGCACCTTCTATCGAGTTGGTTATGTTGGGAGCCCAGGGGTAGGAAGGCCCCCCAGGTTCCCTCTGTCCCTTGGGCATGTGGCAGGGGCTCCACTGGTTGCTGTTTACTTTTCCAGGGAATGGAGTTTCAGGGCACACTTTCCTTTTCCCCCAAACTTCACCATGGTGGAAATCTGTTTAAAAAGTAACAGCAAAATCTAGGCAGTAGGGACAGCGAGCTCCCAACGCAAGCACGAATGGGTGCAGAATCCCCAGGTTGGCTCAAGGGAACCCAGATTCCAGCTCTTGGCAGTCTCTTAACAGGTTTTCCATCATGCTAATTGCTCCCATGAGCCATGCTGGTCTTTTTTTTTGCCTAATTTTCTGTCTCCTGTTCCTAAACCCATGTTTATAAATATTGTCATATGGACATCATTTTAGATAGTGCTGACTGTTAACTGCGTGGACGGAGGAGGCTTCACCGGATTTATTTCTAGAGGGGAGAAGAGCTCACACGATATCTACCTCTGCCTCCCAGCTCTGGATCCCACCAAACAGCTGACATTTCCATGGTTACAAGATAAATTGATAACTGCTAATCCTGGGGCTGGCTGGAGCATCAGGAGTTGCTATGGTAACTTGACAAAATAAACATAGGGCTTTTCAGCATATCTATATAGGCAGAGCCTGCGCAGAGGTGGAGTTCTGGTTTTTTTTTTTTTTTTTTTTTTTACAATTCAAGTTTAATGTGGTCAGTTTATTACTGTGGACAGATGTTTGGGCATTGATTACACACTCAGTCCTGGGTTAGCTGCAGGGACAGAAACGTGAAGCATCACCAAACGGGGAGAGATGCTGACGTTTTGCTGAGCATCTGCTATGTGCCAGACGCGGGCTCTTACACACCTGATTACAGTAAATCCTTACACGTCTGTGACATTGGCACTGTTATCCCCATATTACAGATCAGGATACCAAACTTCAGCGAAATGAAACGATTTGCCCAGGACACACCATTAGCAAGGAGGAAAATGGGTTTCAAATCTGGGTCTGAGGATCTGCAAAGCTGCTGGGTTTCCACCTTATCGCTTCCCCCTGAGAAAGACACAAAATAAGGGACAGGAAGGACATATTTAAAGATGACTCATCTCTCCTCCTCCCCCCAGGAAGTGCTCTCCTCGTGGTGCGTTGTGATTGAATGGATTTCATTCTGGTGTTTCTCTGTCCCTCTTATCCCCACGAGGGTGGGAACTCTTACTTCGTCTGTAGCACTTAGCAGTGCTTGGCACGGTGAGTGCGCAGGATATGCTGTGGGTGTACAGTGACTGCTGCACGTGACCAAGTCAATATCCCCACACGTCAGCAGAGGGCAGTTTGATAGAGACATGTGAAGGCCTCCGTCCACTTGCTCAGCTAACGTTGAGTGCCTGCCTTGTGCCAAGCTCTGTGTCAGGCACTGGGACAGGGATGCTGGGGGACAAAGTTGAATGGGATGTAGATTTTCTTTCTGGATGCTTGGAGAGTAGTGGAGAAATGATGGACCAGGCCATTCCTTGAAAGGGCGACCAAAATGCCTGGTATAAAATAGGCCCTCCACAAGCATCTGTTCGATGATTGGATGAGGGTAAGACAAGATGTATGTGCAGGAAAAGCCATTAACTGGAAAAGATAGTGAGTTTGAGGTGTCACATGCCCCTGCGCCAAACACCTGTTCATCGGTACTCGAGGCTGGGAGTTCTGATGGATGGGAACTAGAGGCAGATTTCCCCTGGCGGGCCTGGGAATAAGGGCATTCTAAGCAGAGAGGTATGGAACTTCCCTGGCGGTCCAGTGGTTGGGACTTGGCGCTTTCACTGCCATGGCCCCGGGTTCAATTCCCGGTTGGAGAGCTAAGATCCCGAAAGCCACGCGGACTGGCCAAAAAAATAAAAAATAATCAGAGAGGCATGGAGGTAGGAAAGCCCAGAATATATTCACAGAATCCTTCAGGAAACTGGAGGGTAGGGAGCACAGTAGAACTGGGAGACAGAGGCCAGGGCCAGGTTGTAGAAGGTGCTGACTGCCCAGGATGAGAAGTTCACATTTAATCAGTAGACAGTGGGAGCCACTGTAGGTGACTGAGCAGGAAGAGCTTATCATTGAAGCAGTGCCCTGGGAAAACCCCAGCCGCCCGTAGAGGCCACAGCTGCAGGGATGGATGGAGTCGGAAGTGCACACCTGTTTGCTTCACTGATGGAGTAAAAGAAACCATATTCTTGTGGCTCCAAACTCCAAGCTGTGAAATATGACCTCCTCACGGCTTAGAGACCTGGAGGGCATTTGCCATCTTAGAGGGATTTCCCGCTCAAAAACTAAGCCTCAGAAAGACACTCTTGGGCTCCCCTGGTGGCGCAGTGGTTGAGAGTCCGCCTGCCGATGCAGGGGACGCGGGTTCGTGCCCCGGTCCGGGAAGACCCCACATGCCGCGGAGCGGCTGGGCCCGTGAGCCATGGCCGCTGAGCCTGCGCGTCCGGAGCCTGTGCTCCGCAACGGGAGAGGCCACAACAGTGAGAGGCCCGCGTACCGCAAAAAAAAAAAAAAAAAAAAAAAAGACACTCTTCTTGGATGTACAGAGTGGACATCAGTTATCCAACAAATCCTCTTATGCAGATGTGCCCTCCCTGGTGCGGGTACACCGGGCTGTGGGTTTGGGCTTAGAAGAGGCTGTGGTCGCTGAGGATGTAAAGACTCAGCTCGACCCTGAGCCCTGGAGGCACTCAGCCTCTCTTTCCCCCACCCTGGAAAGACCCCAGCCCCACTCTACACAGTCCCTGAGTCCCTGGGGATTCTGGAGGGTTGAATAGTAAACAGGGGCATGCATTTCCCTATGGCCAGAGATGGCCAGGAGGGCAAGGCTACCCAGACCCCCTAGGAGCTGGAGGGGAGGGGAGAATCGCAGATGTTGAAGACTGATCCTCAGATCCCTTTGTTGTCGGTGGGGTAGCCTGTCTCCAAAGACGGCCCCGTCTGTTCCTTCCCTACCTCCTGGAGGTACATGTTGGCCCCCCGTGAGGGAGTTTAAGATCTGATTCCCCTCCCCTTAATGTGAGCTGGCCTTAGTGATTTTTCTGACCGAGACAATGCAGTGTGAGTGACATTGTGAGATTGGTTTGTAAGAAGCCTGCGGCTTCCACCTGGGACCCTTGGAGCTCTTGCTCGGGCGGAAACCCAGCATCATGTGTGAAATTCAGAGACCCTGAGACCTCGGGAAGGGAATGAACATTTAAGAGACCTACTGTGTGCTGGGCCAGCGCATGGAATGAACTAGAGGGACAAGGAGCCCCGTTTCCATGTTTCTAGGTTGTACCTCCCTGTAGAACAAGCATGCCTATGACATAAGAGCTCGCTCTTATTTTTGTCTTGCATTGTCCTTACAGTGACTAGTTTAAACCCAGTAGTTCCCAAATGTTGCTGCCACTACAATCACCTGGGAGCTTTTAAGGGTCTTGCTGCCCAGGTCCTGCCCCAGACACTCCCATCTGAGTCTGGAGCTGGGAGCCAGCATCAGTGTTTTCTTTTCATCCCGTAATTGATTCCAGTGTGCGATCAAGGTTGAGGCCCGGACCCCAAACCCGCACTGTGGGACTGTTCCCCTCCCCCATCTTTAGATGGAGCAAGTCCTTGGTCCCTTTTAGGTCATAAAAAGTCATGTCGTCCCTGGAAGTCACTCCATTATCAATTCAGCAAATTGAAATATTCAGGCCCAAAATAATGTAACCTGGGAGCTTGCTCCAAAATTGAGGTTCTTGTCTGGGATTAGCAGATGCAAACTATAATATATAATATGGAATGGCTAAACAATGAGGTCCTACTACATAACGCAGGGAACTATATTCAATATATTGTGATAAACCATAATGGAAAAGAATGTGACAAAATATGTGTGTGTGTGCGTGTGTGTGCGTGTGTGTGTGTGCGTGTGTGTGTGTGTGTGTGTGTGTGTGTGTGTGTGTGTGTATAACTGAATCACTTTGCTGTACACCAGAAACTATGCAACATTGTAAATCAACTATACACATCGATAAAATAAATTTAAAAAAAAAGAAAGAAGATTGAGGTTCTCCCTTCCTCCAGACCACACCTGGCACAGGTGGGAAACCTAGAGTTGGAATGGGTGCCTATATTACTGTCATGGTACAGACAGGGAGAGAATGGAGAGCCCAGGTGGTTCGGCTCACAGGCTGGGAGCCATGAGTGGGGCTGACACAGGAGCATCCTTCCCATCATCGTACCACCTCCCAGAGCAGTCCAGGTGCTGGGGGACGGTGGGAGGCCCCGGGATCCTTCCATGGACCAGCTTCAGGGAATCGTTGAGCCCCCGAGGTACGCAAAGTAGCATGTTTATGTGCATTTTGAAACAAGTTTTTAAAGAAATCTCTCTTCATTTCCTACGGCTGCTGTAACAAATTACCAAAAACTGGGTGACTTAAAACAGCAGAAATGTAATCTCTCCCAGTTCTGGAGGCTCCAAGTCCAAAGTCGACAGGGCTGTGGTCTCTCTGAAGGCTCTGGGGAGGATAAGCCTGCGACTCTCTCAGCCTCATGGGTGTGGGCTGCAATCATTGGTGTTCCGTAGCTTGTCTGTTCTTCTCTTCCTATCAGGACACCAGTCATATCGGATTAGGGCCCACCCTACTGACCTCATCTTCTTTTGATGACATCTGCAGAGATCTTATTTTCAAATAAGGACACATTCACAGGTACTGGGGATTAGGACTTCAGTATATCTTTTGGGGAGACAACAGCTCAACCTTTATTAGGTCTGAAGATCCCTGAAGAATAAGGATCTTGGTTCTTGTGTTGGTGGCCACTGGTCTTTGAGAGGCAGTGGAGAGATCACTTCTCTAAGCCTCAGTTTCATCATCTGTGAAATGGGGACAAATGGCCTACCTCGTGGAACTGTTCATCTAGTCATTCAACAATCATTTCCTGTGTGCTAGGCCCTCCCTACGTGGAGTGCTGGGGGGCAGAGGGTCACAGGCCCTGCCGTGTGATATGTGACAGGGTGGAGGTAAACAAAGGCGCCCTGGTACGGCAGAAGAGGCACCTCACCCAGCTCTGGAGACCGGGGGAAGGCTTCCGGAGGAGGTTTGAATTGAGCTGAGTTTGAAGGATGCATAGCTGTTATGTAGATGAAGGAGGACACTCCAGGTGGGGGGAATGACATGAAATGGCTTGAAATGGAAGGGGCTTGAATAGTGTCTCTTACTGGGAATGAAGATTGCAAGTGACCATCTGGTTGGGCCGAGGGGCATGTGGGAGGGAGCAGAGATGAAGCCGGAGGGACCAGGGCCAGGCAGGTGGCCTCATGGAGTGGAGCAGGGTGGGGTGGGGGGCTGCGGTGACCCGGAGAGCAGGGCTGTGGCCTGGAGGGGGCACAGACAGCGGCACTGAGCTCCAGCGACTTGCCCATGCTGTACAAACTCACAGGCCCAGGGCTGCGGGTGCTTGTGGGTTTTTAAGAAAACTGAAATCTCCGATGCTTATAAGCAGTCTGGATTTTCAAATGTTGACAACTAATTAAAAATTTTTAACTAACTGACCAACCACGATGTGGGCTGTTTTAATAATTACTTATTGCTTACCATTTCAGTTACACCGTGGTAGCAATCATTTCTTTTGTGGGATGAGAATTTAGGAAGAAGTGGGCTAGGCAGTTTGTTTCTGCCCTGATGGCATCAGCTGGGGCCTCGGGGCTGGAGTCTCACAGCTTCACACACGTGTCTGACACCTCTGTGCAGCCTGACCCTTCTCTCCACTTGGTCTTTCATCCTGCAAGTGTTTCTTTAGGCAAGTGGGGCCTCCTTCCAGCATGGTGGTATCAGGGTCATCGAACTTCTTGTGTAGCACTGCCTCCCCTCTCGAATCAGCGTTCCTAGGTGGACACTGCGAAGCTTCTTATGAACCAGACTGGGAAGTCCCAGAATGTCACTAACTCCACATTTGTTTGGTCAAGGAAATCTGAAGGCCAGCCCAGATCTAAGGACAAGGGAACCAGATTCTACCTCTTGATGCAGGAAACAGCATGCATGTCCAAGGGGGAGGGAAGGGTGAATGGCAAACATCTTTGGAGACAGGCTGCGCCTGGTCCAAACAGAATAGGTATGTGGACTGGATTCATCCTGGAACTGCCATTGCGATAAGTATCTCTAGACTAGACAGATGTGTGTGGAGCTTGACAAAACCTTGTAAAAAATTTCCAGGCCCAGGAGAGAAGTAAATTATTACTAAGGAGCTACACCGTAACTACTAGACTGAACCATATGAAGTTGCTGATGCTTGACCATTTTGACCTACAAAATGACAATTTCATATAGTTCAGCCTAGTAGGTACTAACTAGAAAGACAGTAGGTTCCTTGAGTTATGGAGGGAAGAAGAGCTGTGGGACACGGGATGGAGTGAGGAGACGTGGGAAGGGGGATCACTACCTGCTGGGGGGAGATCTGAGGAGGCTTCGTGGTTTGAGGAGCAGGGCCCTCCCCTGACTTTCCCCCCTCAGCCCAGCTCTTAGAACCTTGGCCTTGCTGCTGGGAGGACACAGTCACACCTGGAACATTATGTCTCACTGAGTGGGTCTTTCTGGAAGATAAGATGCATGGTCTGATCATAGCTGAGATGCTGATAACATCCACTGCTAGGCCTCCTTCTCCCACCCTCCCTCCCCCTGGGCCTTGGCAGTCTCACGGTTAATTTGCATTTTAATCATTTTTCATGGAGGGGGGGAAAAACCACAAACGACTTCTGGTTAAGTTGAAGAGGCGATTCTGTTATCTCTTGAAATGGTCGTAGCTATTCTCAGGGGCCAGTGGGAGCATTCCCAAAGATTTGCAAGAAACCAGCAGCAGTTTTCCCTCCCCAGAGGAAACACAGCGTTTCCCAGAGAAATAGAATTCTAGGGACTCTGGCAATCTGCTACTTAGAGAATGTGTTCCCCAGCCAGCTGCTGCTCCTTTTTCTTTAAGCAAGAATTATTAAAATACAAATTGTCTATTATCTCATATGTTTTCAACCAAAGGGCTTGTCTTGAACTTTGAATTCCGATTTTAAAGATGTAAATATTTTATCATTCTAATTAGACCTGCCTCTGGAGAGCACATAGTGCTACATTTTTGCAGGGGTGTAATGAGACGTTAAAGAAGAAGTGAAAATCTGTGGTACATTTTGTAGACCAAATTTCTAGATAGTGTTTTAAGGGTCAAGACATTCCATCTGACTTGAAACAATTATATCTCACAGAGCTAAGAGAACCAGGTCGTCTGGAAGTGGATTACAAATCTCCAATTGAACACTTGAGTGTTTGTGGAGCACCTGCTGTGAACTCAGCCCACCTTTGGGGATCCAAACCCCAGCTTCTCTACTCTGAGATGATGGAAGCCCATCTCTGTTTATTCCCTCCCGCTTCTGTCCCCTCAAGATGTCCTTGTACCTTCCCATCATAGCTGCCTTTTATCAAACGTTTAGGAGGTAACAGGCAGGCCCTGGATTGAATAATACATAGAATCTCACTTCTAAATCCTATGACACCCCCATGGAATAGGCAATTTTAAGATCCAATTTTTTTTTTTTTTTTTTTTTTTTGCAGCACGTGGGCCTCTCACTGCTGTGGCCTCTCCCGTTGCGGAGCACAGGCTCCGCGCGCGCAGGCTCAGCGGCCATGGCTCACGGGCCCAACCGCTCCGCAACATGTGGGATCCTCCTGGACCGGGGCACGAACCCGTGTCCCCTGCATCGGCAGGCGGACTCTCAACCACTGCGCCACCAGGGAAGCCCAAGATCCATTTTATAGATGAAAAAACTGAGGCTTAGAGAGGCAAAGTCACTTGCCCCAGGGCACACAGGCACAGATCTCTGTGCCTCTTCAGCTTATTTTTTAAATCCAATTTTACAATCTCTGCCTTCTGACAGGAGTGTTTAAACCATTTACGTTTAATGTGTTTTTCTATAGTTGGGTTTAAATTTACTATCTCACTGTTTGTTTCCTATTGGTCCCACCTGTTCTTTGTTCCCCTTTTCTTCTTTTTCTGCCTTCTTTTGGATTCATTGAGAATTTTTTATTATCTCATGTTGTCTCCTCCCTTGGCTTATTGGCTATAATCGTTTTGTTATTTTAGTGGTTGCTTTAAGATTTAGAGTGTATATCTTTTGCTTAGCACAGCCTATCTACAAGTGATATTATGCCGCTTCACATTCAGTGTAAGAACCTTATAACAATACACTTCTATTTCTCCCCTCTAAACTTTTTTGCCATTATTGTTGCACATTTCACTTCTATGTGTGTTTTAAACCTCACATTGTATCGTTGTCATTTTTGTTAGAAGTTAACTAACTTTTAAAGAGATTTAAATAGTAAGGGAAGAACTTAAATATTTTCCCATATGGGCACTATTTCCAGTGCTCTTTATTCCTTTGTGTAGGTCCATATTTCTGTGTGTTATCATTTTCTTTCTGTCCAAAGGACTTTAACATTTCTAGTAGTTCAAAAGTGCTGGTGATGAATTCTTTCAGTTTTTGTATGTCTGAGGAAAAAGGTCTTTATTTTTTTTGGCTTTCATTTTTGAATGTTTATTTTTTACTTGGCATAGAATTCTAGATTGACTGTTTTTCAATACTTTAAAGATATTATTCAGCCATCTTCCTGCTTCCCTTGTTTCTCCTGAGAAATCTGCTGCCGTCCTTATCTTGTTCGTTCGAACATAATGTGTCTTTTTTCTCCTTTGGCTGTGTTTACAGTTTTTTCCTTATTGATTTTTGAGCACTTAGATTATAATGTACCTTAGTGTAGTTTTCTTCCTGCTTCTTGTCCTTAGGGTTTGGGAGCATCCTGTATCTGTGGGTTTATACTTTTCATCACATTTGGAAAATTCTCTGCCATTCTTTTTCCTCCCTCCAGTTTTATTGAGATATAGTTGACATATAATATTGTATAAGTGTAAGGTGTACAACACAGTAATTTCATACATGCATATACTGCAAAAAAATTACCACAATAAGTTTAGTTGACATCTGTCACCTCACATCGTTACAATTCTTTCTTTATTGGGGTGAGAACTTTTAAGATGTACTGTCTTAGCAACTGTCGTATATACAATACAGTACTTAGCTATAATCACCATGCTGTACATTATATCCCCAGGACTTATTTATCTTATAACTGGACGTTATAAGATTGACTACTGGGCTTCCCTGGTGGCGCAGTGGTTGAGAGTCCGCCTGCCGATGCAGGGGACGCGGGTTCGTGCCCCGGTCTGGGAAGATCCCACTTGCTGCAGAGCGGCTGGGCCCGTGAGCCATGGCCGCTGAGCCTGTGCGTCTGGAGCCTGTGTTCCGCAGCGGGAGAGGCCACAACAGTGAGAGGGCCACGTACAGCAAAAAAAAAAAAAAAAAAAAATTGACTACTTTCACCCAGTTCCCCACCTCCTGCCTCTGGAAAACACCAATCTGGTCTGTCCCTGTGAGTTTATTATTTTTAGATTCCACGTATAAGTGAGAGTATCTTTCTCTGACTTATTTCACCTAGCATTATGCCCTCAAGATCCATCCAGTATGTCTCAAATGACAAGATTTCCTTCTTTTTCATGACTGAATTTTATATATACACATATATACACACATATACATGTATGTCGATATTAATATACCACATTTTCCTTAAGTATTCATCTGTTAATAGACACTTAGTTTGTTTCAGTGTCCTGGTTATTGTACTATGTGTGTGGATGTCTCTTCAGGACAGTGATTTCATTTCCTTCAGATACATACCCAGAAGTGGAATTGCTGGATCATACAGTAGTTTTGTTTTTAATTATTTAATTTAATTTTTGAACCCCCATACGGTTTTCCATATTGGCTGCACCAATTTACATTCCCATCAACAATGCACAAGGGATCCTTTTTCTCCACATCTTCTCCAACACTTGTTATCTCTGTCTTTTTGATAGTAGCCATTCTAACAGGGATGAGGTGATATCTCCCTGTGGTTCTGATTTGTATTTTTCCCTGATGACTTGCGATGTTGAGCACCTTTTCATGTACCTGTTGGCCATTTGAATATCTTCTTTGGAAAAATGCCTATTCAGGTCCTCTGCCCATTTTTAATTAGATTATTTTTTATTGTTGAGTTCTATGAGTTTTCCATTATTTCTTTACAGATTCTCTCTCTGCTCCTTTGGAGATTCTAGCACGTATATCAGGCTGCCTGACATTGTCTCACAGCTTCCTGATGCTTGTTCATTTTTTTGAGGCTTTTTTTTTCTGTTTGTGTTTTATTTTGGATAGTTATTATTTACATATCTTCAAGCTCAGCAATATTTTTTGAATATCTAATCTCTGCTAATCCTATCCAGTATATTTTCGACCTCAGACATTGTAGTTTTCATATGAGAAGTTTAATTTGGGTCTTTCTTATACTTTCAGTCCTCTTCTTAACATGTTGAGTGTTTCCTCTAGCTTTTTTTTTTTTTTTTTTTCGGTACGCGGGCCTCTCACTGTTGTGGCCTCTCCCATTGTGGAGCACAGGCTCCGGATGCGCAGACCCAGCTGCCATGGCTCACGGGCCCAGCCGCTCCGCGGCATGTGGGATCCTCCTGGACTGGGGCATGAACCTGCGTCCCCTGCATCGGCAGGCGGACTCTCAACCACTGCGCCACCAGGGAAACCCCTCCTCTAGCTTTTTAATATATGGAATACAGTTATAACAACTGTTCAAAAGTCCTCATATACTAATTCTAAATGTGCAGCAGCTCTGGGCTGGTTTTGATTGATTGCTTTTTCTCCTCATTATGAATCATATTTTCCTGCTGCTTTGCATGCCTGATAATTTTTATTTTTATTTATTTTTATTTTTTTAACATCTTTATTGGGGTATAATTGCTTTACAATGGTGTGTTAGTTTCTGCTTTATAACAAAGTGAATCAGTTATACATATACATATGTTCCCATATCTCTTCCCTCTTGCATCTCCCTCCCTCCCACTCTCCCTATCCCACCCCTCCAGGCGGTCACAAAGCACTGAGCTGATCTCTCTGTGCTATGCGGCTGCTTCCCACTAGCTGTCTACCTTACATTTGGTAGTGTATATATGTCCATGTCTCTCTCTCGCTTTGTCACAGCTCACCCTTCCCCCTCCCCATATCCTCAAGTCTGTTCTCTAGTAGGTCTGTGTCTTTATTCCTATCTTACCCCCCTAGGTTCTTCATGACATTTTTTTTCTTAAATTCCATATATATATGTGTTAGCATACGGTATTTGTCTTTCTCTTTCTGACTTACTTCACTCTGTATGACAGACTCTAGGTCTATCCACCTCATTACAAATAGCTCAATTTCGTTTCTTTTTATGGCTGAGTAATATTCCATTGTATATATGTGCCACATCTTCTTTATCTATTCATCTGAAGATGGGCACTTAGGTTGTTTCCATCTTCAGGCTATTGTAAATAGAGCTGCAATGAACATTTTGGTACATGACTCTTTTTGAATTATGGTTTTCTCAGGTTATATGCCCAGTAGTGGGATTGCTGTGTCATATGGTAGTTCTATTTGTAGTTTTTTAAGGAACCTCCATACTGTTCTCCATAGTGGCTGTACCAATTCACATTCCCACCAGCAGTGCAAGAGTGTTCCCTTTTCTCCACACCCTCTCCAGCATTTATTGTTTCTAGATTTTTTGATGATGGCCATTCTGACTGGTGTGAGGTGATCCCTCATTGTAGTTTTGATTTGCATTTCTCTAATGATTAATGATTTTGAGCATTCTTTCGTGTGTGTGTTGGCAGTCTGTATATCTTCTTTGGAGAAGTGCCTATTTAGGTCTTCTGCCCATTTTTGGATTGGGTTTGTTTTTTTGTTATTGAGCTGCATGAGCTGTTTGTAAATTTTGGAAATTAATCCTTTGTCAGTTGCTTCATTTGCAAATATTTTCTCCCATTCTGAAGGTTGTCTTTTGGTCTTGCTTATGGTTTCCTTTGCTGTGCAAAAGCTTTGAAGTTTCATTAGGTCCCATTTGTTTATTTTTGTTTTTATTTCCATTTCTCTAGGAGGTGGGTCAAAAAGGATCTTGCTGTGATTTATATCATAGAGTGTTCTGCCTATGTTTTCCTCTAAGAGTTTGATAGTTTCTGACCTTACATTTAGGTCTTTAATCCATTTTGAGCTTATTTTTGTGTATGGTGTTAGGGAGTGATCTAATCTCCTACTTTTACATGTACCTGTCTAGTTTTCTCAGCACCAATTATTGAAGAGGCTGTCCTTTCTTCACTGTACATTCTTGCTTCCTTTATCAAAGATAAGCTGACCATATGTGCGTGGGTTTATCTCTGGGCTTTCTTTCCTGTTCCAGTGATCTATCTTTCTGTTTTTGTGCCAGTACCATACTGTCTTGATTACTGTAGCTTTGTAGTATAGTCTGAAGTCAGGGAGCCTGATTCCTCCAGCTCTGTTTCTCGTTCTCAAGATTGCTTTGGCTATTCGGGGTCTTTTGTGTTTCCATACAAATTGTGAAATTTTTTGTTCTAGTTCTGTGAAAAATGCCATTGGTAGTTTGATAGGGATCACATTGGATCTGTAGATTGCTTTGGGTAGTAGAGTCATTTTCACAATGTTGATTCTTCCAATCCAAGAACGTAGTATATCTCTCCATCTCTTTGTATCATCTTTAATTTCTTTCATCAGTGTCTTATAATTTTCTGCGTACAGGTCTTTTGTCTCCTTAGGTAGGTTTATTCCTAGATATTTTATTCTTTTTGTTGCAATGGTAAATGGGAGTGTTTTCTTGATTTCACTTTCAGATTTTTCATCATTAGTGTATAGGAATGCCAGAGATTTCTGTGCATTAATTTTGTATCCTGCTACTTTACCAAGTTCATTGATTAGCTCTAGTAGTTTTCTGGTAACATCTTTAGGATTCTCTATGTATAGTATCATGTCATCTGCAAACAGTGACAGCTTTACTTCCTCTTTTCCGATTTGGATTCCTTTTATTTCCTTTTCTTCTCTGATTACTGTGGGTAAAACTTCCAAAACTATGTTGAATAAGGGTTAGAGTGGGCAACCTTGTCTTGTTCCTGATCTTAGTGGAAATCCTTTCAGTTTTTCACCATTGAGGATGATGTTGGCTGTGGGTTTGTCATATATGGCCTTTATTATGTTGAGGAAAGTTACCTCTATGCCTACTTTCTGCAGGGTTTTTATCATAAACGGGTGTTGAATTTTGTCAAAAGCTTTCTCTGCATCTATTGAAATAATCATATGGTTTTTCTCCTTCAATTTGTTAATATGGTTTATCACATTGATTGATTTGCCTATATTGAAGAATCCTTGCATTCCTGGAATAAACCCCACTTGATCATGGTATATGATCCTTTTAATGTGCTGTTGGATTCTGTTTGCTAGTATTTTGTTGACGATTTTTGCATCTATGTTCATCAGTGATATTGGCCTGTGGGTTTCTTTCTTTGTGACAGCCTTGTCTGGTTTCGGTATCAGGGTGATGGTGGCCTCGTAGAATGAATTTGGGAGTGTTCCTCCCTCTGCTATATTTTGGAAGAGTTTGAGAAGGATAGGTGTTAGCTCTTCTCTAAATGTTTGATAGAATTTGCCTGTGAAGCCATCTGGTCCTGGTATTTTGTTTGTTGGAAGATTTTTAATCACAGTTTCAATTTCAGTGCTTGTGATTGGTATGTTCATATTCTCTATTTCTTCCTGATTCAGTCTTGGCAGGTTGTGCATTTCTAAGAATTTGTCCATTTCTTTCAGGTTGTCCATTTTATTGGCATAGAGTTTCTTGTAGTAATCTCTCATGATCTTTTGTATTTCTGCAGTGTCAGTTCTTACTTCTCCTTTTTCATTTCTAATTCTATTGATTTGGGTCTTCTCCCTTTTTTTTTTGATGAGTCTGGCTAATGGTTTATCAATTTTGTTTATCTTCTCAAAGAACCAGCTTTTAGTTTTATTGATCTTTGCTATCGTATCCTTCATTTCTTTTTCATTTATTTCTGATCTGATTTTTATGATTTCTTTCCTTCTGCTAACTTTGGGGTTTTTTTGTTCTTCTTTCTTTAATTGCTTTAGGTGCAAGGTTAGGTTGTTTATTCGAGATGTTTCCTGTTTCTTAAGGTGGGCTTGTATTGCTATAAACTTCCCTCTTAGAACTGCTTTTGCTGCATCCCATAGGTTTGGGTCGTCATGTCTCCATTGTCATTTGTTTCTAGGTATTTTTTAATTTCCTCTTTGATTTCTTCAGTGATCACTTCGTTATTAAGTAGTGTATTGTTTAGCCTTTTGTGTTTGTATTTTTTACAGATCTTTTCCTGTAATTGATATCTAGTTTCATAGCGTTGTGGTCCGAAAAGATACTTGATACAATTTCAATTTTCTTAAATTTACCAAGACTTGATTTGTGACCCAAGATATGATCTATCCTGGAGAATGTTCCATGAGCACTTTAGAAAAATGTGTATTCTGTTGTTTTTGGATGGTGTGTCCTATAAATATCAATTAAGTCCATCTTGTTTAATGTATCATTTAAAGCTTGTGTTTCCTTATTTATTTTCATTTTGGATGACCTGTCCATTGGTGAAAGTGGGGTGTTAAAGTTCCCTACTATGAGTGTGTTATTGTCAATTTCCCCTTTTATGGCTGTTAGTATTTGCCTTATGTATTGAGGTGCTCCTATGTTGGATGCATAAATATTTACAATTGTTAATCATTCTTCTTGGATCAATCCCTTGATCATTATGTAGCGTCCTTCTTTGTCTCTTCTAATAGTCTTTATTTTAAAGTCTATTTTGTCTGATATAAGAATTGCTACTCCAGCTTTCTTTTGGTCTCCATTTGCATGGAATATCTTTTTCCATCCCCTTACTTTCAGTCTGTATGTGTCTCTAGGTCTGAAGTGGGTCTTTTGTAGACAGCATATATATGGGTCTTGTTTTTGTATCCATTCAGCCAATCTGTGTCTTTTGGTGGGAGCATTTAGTCCATTTACATTTAAGGTAATTATCGATATTTATGTTCCTATTCCCATTTTCTAATTTGTTTTGGGTTCGTTATTGTAGGTCTTTTCCTTCTCTTGTGTTTTGTGCCTAGAGAATTCCTTTAGCATTTGTTGTAAAGCTGGTTTGGTGGTGCTGAACTCTCTCAGCTTTTGCTTGTCTGTAAAGGTTTTAATTTCTCCATCAAATCTGAATGAGACCCTTGCTGGGTAGAGTAATCTTGGTTGCAGGTTTTTCTCCTTCATCACTTTAAATATGTCCTGCCACTCCCTTCTGGCTTGCAGAGTTTCTGCTGAAAGATCAGCTGTTAACCTTATGGGGATTCCCTTGTGTGTTATTTGTTGTTTTTCCCTTGCTGCTTTTAATATGTTTTCTTTGTATTTAATTTTTGACAGTTTGATTAATATGTGTCTTGGCGTATTTCTCCTTGGATTTATCCTGTATGGGACTCTCTGTGCTTCCTGAACTTGATTAACTATTTCCTTTCCCATATTAGGGATCTTTTCAACTATAATCTCTTCAAATATTTTCTTAGTCCCTTTCTTTTTCTCTTCATCTGGAACCCCTATAATTCGAATGTTGGTACATTTAATGTTGTGCCAGAGGTCTCTGAGACTGTCCTCAGTTCTTTTCATTCTTTTTTCTTTATTCTGCTCTGCAGTAGTTATTTCCACTATTTTATCTTTCAGGTTACTTATCTGTTCTTCTGCCTCAGTTATTCTGCTATTGATCCCATCTAGAGTATTTTTCATTTCATTTATTGTGTTGTTCATCACTGTTTGCCCTTTAGTTCTTCTAGGTCCTTGTTAAACGTTTCTTGTATTTTCTCCATTCTATTTCTACGATTTTGGATCATCTTTACTATCATTATTCTGAATTCTTTTTCAGGTAGACTGCCTATTTCCTCTTCATTTGTTAGGTCTGGTGCATTTTTATCTTGCTCCTTCATCTGCAGTGTGTTTTTTTGTCTTCTCATTTTGTTTATCTTACTGTGTTTGGGGTCTTCTTTTTGCAGGCTGCAGGTTCGTAGTTCCTGTTGTTTTTGGTGTCTGTCCCCAGTGGCTAAGGTTGGTTCAGTGGGTTGTGTAGGCTTCCTGGTGGAGGGGACTAGTGCCTGTGTTCTGGTGGATGAGGCTGGATCTTGTCTCTCTGGTGGGCAGGTCCACGTCTGGTGGTGTGTTTTGTGGTGTCTGTGGACTTATTATGATTTTAGGCAGCCTCCCTGCTAATGGGTGCGTTTGTGTTCCTGTCTTGCTAGTTGTTTGGCATAGGGTGTCCAGCACTGTAGCTTGCTGGTCGTGAGTGAAGCTGGGTGCTGGCGTTGAGATGGAGATCTCTGGGAGATTTTCTCCGTTTGATATTATGTGGAGCTGGGAGGCCTCTTGTGGACCAGTGTCCTGAAGTTGGCTCTCCCACCTCAGAGGCACAGCACTGACTCCTGGCTGCAGCACCAAGAGCCTTTCCTCCACACGGCTCAGTATAAAAGGGAGAAAAAGTAGAAAGAAAGAATTAGTAGAAGTAGAAAGAAAGAAAGAAAGGAAGGAAGGAAGGAAGGAAGGAAGGAAGGAGGAAGGAAAGAAGGAAAGAAGGAAAGGAAAGAGGGAGGGAGGGAGGGAGGGATGGTGGGAGGAAGGAAGGAGGGAAGGAAGGAAAAAAGAAAGAAAGAAGGAAGATAAAGTAAAATAAAATAGAGTAAAATATAATAAAGTTATTAAATTAAAAAATAACTGTTAAGAAGAAAAATAAAACAAAAAACAAAAAACGGATGGATAGAACCTTAGGACAAATGGTGGAAGCAAAGCTATACAGACAAAGTCTCACACAGAAGCATACACATACACACTCACAAAAAGAGGAAAAGGGGAAAAAATCATAAATCTTGCTCTCAAAGTCCACTTCCTCAATTTGGGATGATTCGTTGTCTAAAGGAGGGAGGAAGGGAAGGGAGGAAGGAAGGAAGGAAGGAAGGAAAGAAGATAAAGTTAAATAAAATAAAGTTATTAAAATTAATTATTAAGAAAAAAAAAACGGATCGATAGAACCCTAGGACAAATGGTGGAAGCCAAGCTATACCGATAAAATCTCACACAGAAGCATACACATACACACTCACAAAAATAGGAAAAGGGGAAAAAATCATACATCTTGCTCTCAAAGTCCACCTCCTCAGTTTGGGATGATTCGTGTCTATTCATGTATTGCACGGATGCAGGGACATCAAGTTGATTGTGGAGCTTTAATGCCCTGCTCCTGAGGCTGCTGGGAGAGATTTCCCTTTCTCTTCTTTGTTTTCACAGCTCCCAGGGGCTCAGCTTTCATGCCTGATAATTTTTGATTGGATGCCAGACATTGTGAATTTTACCTTGTTGGATGTTAGATATTTCTGTGTTCTTATAAATGGTCTCAAGCTTTGTTCTGAGATGCAATTATGTTACTTGGAAACAGTTTGATCCTTTTGGGTCTTGCTTTTAAGATCTGTTAGGCAGGACCAGAGCCACCTTTAGTCTAAGAGTAATATTTTCCCACTGCCGAGGCAAGGCTGCTCTGAGGATTCTACCCAATGCCCTGTGAATTATAGATTTTTCAAAATGGCCGGTGGAAACAGGTACTATTTCTGGCCTGTATGGATGCCAAGTACTATTCCCTGTCATCCTTTAGGGTGATTCTTTGCTGCCTCAGGTGTTTTCCTCACGCACATGTGCTCACCAGTCCTCTGCTAAATATTTGAGCGGTCCTTCTGCAGATCTCTGTTTAGCTCTCTCCTCTGCATCCTCTCCCTCGTGGTCTCCAGCTGCCTTGGTCTCCCCAGACTCTCTGTCCCATCTCCTCAACCCCAGAGTCCACTGGGCTCTATCTGGGTTCCCCTTTCCTGCTCCACAGCCTGGAAACTCTTCCCAGGCAGTAAACAGAGTCAGTTACTTGTTTCCCATCTCTCAAAGGTCACTGTCCCTCACTGCCTGAGGTCCAACGTCTTGAGAACCATTTCCCTATGTTTTGTCCATTTTTTTATTGGTTCCGTTGGGAGGGTAGATCCAGTCCTTGTTACTCCATCGTGGCTGCAAGCAGAATTTTCTTAACCCTGTGTTTTTAAGAAGTATGCTTCCACCCCTACTCCTTTCCTCCCGTTGTGGGAAAAGGAATATAACGTTAAGTTTGAACCTGGCCCACTGCCTCTCCCTCCCCTCTGGAACCTTGATCTGGCATTTCTCTGCCTCTTCTGAATGTCATAAAATGTGGGTAATGTATGGAAGCTCACAGGTGAGTCTCTGATACCAGACTTAGAAAGCCAGACAGTGCAAGGACTGCCCAAATTCCTTTCTGCGCTGCCATTGTCACTTGCGTTCCTTCAGAGAGTCCTGTGACAGGATTGCTCCACGGGACATCGTGAGAGCCAAGGAGTGATCCGGGTGTCAGGTTTGGCAGCCAGAAGTTGGGCAGCCTGTTGAGCAGGGCTGGTTTCCTTGGGCCTCCATCCCAGGCACCTGGGCTCGGGGGAGCCTCATTCCCCAGGAGGATGAAAGTGAGGGGGCGGGGAGCAGGTTGCTCCAGCCTCAGGCCCACCCAGGATGGCAGCCAACAGCTGGGACCCTGTTTGTCCTCTCCAGACCCCATTACAGCCCCTCCCCCATCTCCTCAGCACGGAGCTCTGGGAGCTGATTAGAAATGTATTAAGACTTAGCTTGGGCTTCCCTGGTGGTGCAGTGGTTGAGAGTCCGCCTGCCGATGCGGGGGACGCGGGTTCGTGCCCCGGTCCGGGAAGATCCCACATGCCGCGGAGTGGCTGGGCCCGTGAGCCATGGCCGCTGAGCCTGCGCGTCCGGAGCCTGTGCTCCGCAACGGGAGGGGCCACAACAGTGAGAGGCCCGCGTACCGCAAAAAAAAAAAAAAAAAAAAAAAAAAGACTTGGCTTCCAGCAGCTTTGAGGGAGACCTGAGGGAGGTGACTAATGAGCTCCCCGGGCCCCCTGCACCCTCGCCTCTCTTGGTTGAGCCGTGGCTGTGCTGCCTGCATCTCCTGCCCCCTCGCTGACATCCTGCCAACCCTCCTTCACTCCCACTGGAGATCCCACCTAGGCCCCGCTGTGTATCCCAGTAACCAAATCAGTCAGGCAGGGAGGGCCATGGGGGCAGCATGCCATGGGACGGCCCCTGTGCTGTGTTGGGGGATGTCAAGGAACCAGAAAGAAGCTATCACCAGCCTTCGTCATCTTTGTCGCCCCCACCAACGTCATGTGAGCACAAATTACATACAGGATATCAACCTCAAGCACACAGGTGAGGCAGGAGACATCCTCGGGTGGAAGGAGAAGGGGGCGGATGGTGTGGATGAACTTGAGCACCTGCTGAGGGGCAGGCTCTGTGCTGCACGAGCCCCCTGCCAGGGCAGTGCTCTCGCACACCCATTTTAGAGAAGAGGATAGCAAGGCTCGGAGACCCTGAGGGTCTGGCCCGAAGTCGCCCAGGCAGGAAGGGCTAAGACAGGCTGGGTCTGAGCCCAGGGCCCGGACACCAATGCTGAATAACAGCTGACAGATTGCAGAGCGCTGAAGTGGGAGTGGAGGGGGACCTGAGCCCAAGCAGGTGTGATTCCGTGTCACGAACGTCCGCGGCCCAGCCCCCTGGTAGCCGGCATGGGCAGAGTGGATCGTGGCTGAAGCAGGTTGTTCCAGAGCTCAGATAGGCTGTCGCCAGCGGCAGAGGCAGAGCCCGCAGGAGGTTGACAGAACCGGGGAGGGGTCTGGGGGAGTGGAAGCTTGCTCCCTCTGGAAGTGATTGGCCCTCCCTCCTCCTCTGAGCCCCCGACGCTCTGCCCTGCTCTGTCTCAGAGCATCCCTGTGTCTGAGGTTCCCCGAAGGCAAAGGTTCATGTCTCATTTATGCCAGCGTTGCTGCTGCCCAGTCCAGGGCCAGACATGGTAAATAATTAATAAAGGAATCACAAGAGAGCAGGGAATCGATAAAAGCGTGGGAAAAGCTGGGTAGAAAACCACGGGCTACGTCAGCTGACCGGCCCTTCCTCCTTGGCCGGCATCGTACCTTCCCCGAAGGCACCAGTTACACCGAGTCCTGCCAGCGACCCCACATCCGGTCCCTCAAACTCCCAGGCCCCAGGGCCCTCCCTAGCCCTCTGCAGGGTATCTGCCACATGTGGGCCCAGGACTAGGCCTTTCCATTCAGCACAAGACAGCCTATCTTAGCCCTTCCTGCCTGGGTAACTTTGGGCCAGACCCTCAGGCTCTCTGAGCCTCACTTTTCTCCTCTGAAAAATGGGTGTGTAACAGCACTGCCCTCACAGTGGGGTCGTGCAGCACAGAGCCTGCCCCTCAGCAGGTGCTCACACCACCTCGCAAGGCAGCGGCTTCCACTAGAGGCAGGTAGCCTTGGGCTCAGACGTGGCCCTGCCACTGTGCATCCGGGGAAATCACTCCATCTCTCCAAGCCTCGGCATTCGTACCTGTGCAGTGGGATGATGGTCGTTGTGGTAACTTACGATAAGTCAGGATTTTGAGGCTTAAATATGGTAAAGTGGCACCTTGTAAGGGGTCAGTAAATGGGAATTACTCATTATGAGCTTCCTCTCTTGAGTCAAAAATCATCTTCCCTTTAACTCTGCCCGTTGGTCCTCGGAAGCGAGTCTAATCCTGCTTGCATGTGGTAGCCTGTTCTGTAATTGCCTGGGGCTGCAGAGAGCACCTGAGATGGGGAAGCCGGATGCCCAAGTCCCAGGCCTGGCTCTGCCCCTCATGACTTGGAGCAAGATACTTAACTTTTTAGAGCCTCAGTTTCTCTGTCTGTTAAATGGGAATAGTGACACCTAGCTCACAGCATGGGCAGGAGAATAAAATGAAATGATGGATGTAAATGTACACACTGTCCAGGACTGCACAAACGCCAGTAAGAGTTATTATGTTTGAACCATCATTCTGCATCTTCCCGCATCATCCCTTTTTTTTTGGATTAAACGTGGCCATTTCCTTCAACTATTTTTCCAAATGACTCTTCTCTCTGGAACCAGGTCAGGCTCTGGTCTGTCAGTCTTCTTATAAATGGGTTTTCTCAGAGCAAGACATGATGCTTCAGAAGAACCTGTCACCTCCCTGGATCTAGCCCTGATATACCCATTAATATGGCCACTGGGAGCTGAATCTTGCCCTGTGTAATGCCGTACCTTTGCCTCGTGCTAATGAGAGGTCCCTCTTTCCTGAGTGCAGCTGTTCAACCAGTTCTCCCTTCCAGGACTGGTGCAGCTGATTTTTGTGAACCTTAGCACAGATACGTCAAGAACGGTGAAGGGTGTGACATTTTACCTGCTTGCAAGCTAGCCTGCCGTGACGTAAAAGTTTCTGACCAAAGACCTTAGACTCATAGACAGAGGGCTTTATTGCTCATGGCACAGTCAGCAGCATGAACTTCACGTTCACATCAGTGCCTCTGACCCCGCAGGTCCCCCGGGGCCAGGAAGAGCAACCCAGGTGGATTCTGTGAGTGCAGTGGGTTTGTGTGTGAGGAACCCCACAGTTAGGAAACTCCCCTCTTTCAAAGGGAGCTGCTAGCAAACCTGCCCAACCTTTGTCTCAGAGGGAGATATTATCTCAGAGGGAGATAATCATCCTGGTTGGGAAATAAATGTGCCCAGAGGGGACGCTGTCTCATAGGAGACACAGTTTGCTGTACAAACATCATTGTTGTACAAACATTGAAAAGATAGTCCTGAACAAGAGCTGTTATGCCTTTACTCAGAAGGCGTGCAGAACACAAAGACCCATGAAGAATTGTCTCCCAACAACGTGTTTATACTTATCCTTCGAAACTGCAGAGATCTGGGCTTGCATCTCCCTTGGCCATTCCAGAGCTGTGCCACCTTGGGCAAACTCCTAGCCTCTCTGACCCTCAGTTTCTACAGTCTGCAAAAGGCATAATTCCTACTTGCCCAAAGTGCTATAAGGAGTTCTTTGTAGTAGTCTCCTTGAAGCATCCTCACTGTGCCTGGTACAGAGCAGACCACAGAGAGAAGGCAGCAGAACCGCAGTCACCGTGATCTGGAGGTCATCCTTCCGATACGTGATTCTCTCCCGTCTATCTGCATCCCTCCCAGACCTAGTCCTCGTGGCTCCTGTCAAATGGAGTAGAGTTGCCATCCTGGCCCCGAGCCCACCAGCCAGTGGCGAGGACCTGGGAAGCTGGTGTCGGGAAGCCCAGAGCAGAGAGAGCAGAGGCTGGTTCATCGGGGCTCCCGGATGAGTTAGTTTCTGAGCCTCAGCTTCCTCATCTGTAACACAGAGCCCACCTCCTAGGGTTTACGGAAGAATGAAAGGAGATGATAAACAGGGACTGTTTGGAGCGCATGTGACAGACGCTCAGCAAAGCCGTTATGATGCCTTTTATGCCTTTTCCTTTCGGTAGCCTAAGACTCCTGAATGCAGTGTGGGGTTAAAGACGGGAGTTTGCTGTCTGGTGAGGAAAGTGGCCATTCTAGCTGCTCCCTGGAGGGAGCTGATCAGGAAAAGCAAAACAAAGAAGGCTGTGGGGTGTGAGCTTGTTTTGCAAGCTTCTTGCAGATCGCTCCGCATGCTGGGGGCACTCAGTAGCAGTTTATGGGCGTTCGGACGGCAGGACCCTCTGTGTTCTGCCTCCTGCAGGAATACAGATCTTCTCTCTGGCCTTGGCAATGGCTTTTTACTTACTGTTTGACCTTGTGGGGGGGGTGACTAATATACCCTCTCCGGGCTCCATTTAGGAACTCAGTGTAGCTTGATGGTTAAATGTTTGAGATGCAGAGTCAGACAGAACTGGCTTTGAATCCTGAGTCGGAAACCAGCTGGAAGGCTCCAGCATGTCATACAGCTTCCTAAGCCTCAGTTTCCTCATCTCTAAAGTGGGATAATGACCTTCGCCGCCTCGCAGAGCTGTTGGGAGGATCAGACAAGGCCATGCGTGTGCAGAGCCTGCCCAGGAGATGGTGCCTACTGTGATGCTGCATTCTTTTCTGTTTCTTGGTCTACAAAATGGAGTGGGAGGGTGGGCGCACAGAATCTCTTACTGCTTGGAGCAATGGAAGACTCCTGGAATCAAGGTCAAAGAGTCCTGGTCCAAAGTCTCTTTAGCCTCTTCCTGGTTGTCTGTGACCTGAACAAGTGGCTTTACGTCTCTGCACCGCACCACCCATGGGTCCAGCTCATCCCGTCTCCTTCCACCATGTATGGTGAAAACACTAGTCACCATGCCTGGCCTGGGACCCTGGTCAGTGCTCAGGGCCCCTCTCAGCTCTGAGCTTGTCAATCTGCAAGGCTGCCAGCTTCAGAGAGCACCCTGTGTATTCAGGATGTACCGAGCAGGAAGGAAACACACACGGGACAATGCGTGTGTGGGGGGCAGAGGAGCACACAGGGCTGTTAAAGTGGGCTACAGGCAGGTGCCAGTGGCTGGAGCTGCCCGTTGCTCTGTCCCTACCCAGGGATTAGTCCTCGGGGTGTTCTTTGGGGCCACTGGAGTGGCTTAGGCTGATGGCCCCTGCAGCTCGTGGCACCCCAGCGGCAAGCAGGGCGGACCATCCCATGGGCAGACGGATAGGAGCAGCATCTTTTGCAAAAGGAAAATCTGCTCCGCCTTCTCCTGATGAATGACGTTGCTGGGCTCTCAGGGAGTGACGTCTGTTTTTTATACTTCTGGTCAGGAAGATTAAGCGGCACTCGTGGGTGCTCTGGGGGGAGGAGCATGAGGCTCCATTTCCCGGATCCATTGCAGAGAGGAGGCTCCTTCTGTCTCTCAGTTCACGTCACGTGGATTGGAGGAATGGCCCTTCCAGGATCTGGCAGTCCCTCGGGTCACTGTGACAGTGCCGACCACGGTAACTCCCACCGTTTGCCGGGTGCCAGGCTCTCTTCTGAGGGCTTTACCTGGATCAACACAGCCAAGCCTCACCACCACACTCTGAAGTAGAAATTCCAATTCTGCCCATTTTTCAGATGAAGCAACTGAGGCTCGAAGAGGTAGTAGCACGGTTGGGTTTTGAACCGGCCACCAGGCACCCACGGGCTCTTTCTCATGGCTTCCTCTCTGGACTCGGTGGCTCTGCAGTTGGGCTGCTTGGTTTTTCGACCTGAACTCAGCCTGAGCGGGGAATCGGAGAGTGGCAATAATTGGCCACCCTTACATCCCCACCGTGATTTGCAACACAGAGCTTTGAGTCCAGCGAGTCTGAGAGGGGAGCAGGGGTTACCACCTTCGTTTTCAAAGCAGAGACCAAGGTGCAGAGGGGAGAAATGGGCACCGTCTAGCCACACGGGATGCCACCTCCATGCCAGGCTGGATCCCGGCCATTCCGAAGGGGGCAGACAGGGATAGAAACGGAAGCAAGTGGGATGTGCAGGGAGCTGCTCCACGGGAGCTGAGGAAACGGCTGGTGAGTGGCTCAGGGAGGTTCCTGAGCCGCTTCTGAAGGGTGCTCTCTGCCTGCAGAGAAGAGCCCTGCGGTGAAGGGGCAGCGGGGGCTGGTGGGAGAGAGCTGCGCTGATGGACAGAACACAGGACACGTGCTGGATCCTTTGGCTTCAGGGCTCACTGGGGACGAGCCCCCTAGACCACAGCATGAGCCGACCATGCCACTCAGGGCTTCCTGCCAAGCCTTGTTTTCATTCCTTAAGCCACTTAATTTATTCAACAGTGGTCCCCTGGGCCTGGCTCTGTGCTGGGTATTGGAAGAAGAAATGACAAAGACAGTCCCTGCCGCCCAGGGGCCAGCCATCCGGAGGGATAGCAGAGGGACCAAGAGAACCGACAATACTCGGAGAGAAGGGTGGGGCTGGGCCACAGAGGGGGCACCTCAAGCAGCTTGCAGGGACAGGCTCTGTAGGAGACCTTCCTGGAGGAGGTGTCCCCTCAGGCCTGCCATTACAAGGCTTCCTCTCCCGCTGCTCTGCTTCTGCGCCCTTGAGCCCTCCTCATGTGTCGCGGCAGCTCTGGTGTGGCCAGGGCTCTGGAGGGAACAGGCTGGCAGGTCCCTGAGTTCTGTATTCTGGGTTCCAGCCAGTCCAGGTTCTGTCTGGCTTGGGGCACCCAAATTTTGACATTGGGGCCCTGAGAGCCCCTCAGGAAGGAAGGCAGGGCGGGGCAGAAGTGAAGTCTGGGTTGTCTCTCGTATCTTTTCCCACCCAGTGAGGCTCAGAACCCCTGCCTGTACCCCACTCCTCATTCCGCCCACCCCCTATAATATACAAGGCCCACTGTCAGAGGCCAGCCTCGAGCCCAGGGGGCCCCATGCCTGCCAGCTTCACTCTGGAACTGGCCTGGCTCCTCCCTGAGGCCCTGTGTCGATGCCTGGTCTCCGGGCGTCTGCCCTGGGGCTTTTGCCGCCTGGGAACGTTGGTTCTCCATTCAGGCAGGAGACGCTACAAGGGAAAGCGAGTCGGGCTCATACCGCCAGTCACACACTTGCATCCTGCCGCCCTTAGGAGGGCCTTGGCCTGAGGTGCTGGGGTCTGCGTCCGCACAGAGCCAGTGCAAGTCCTGCGTGCGACAGCGTTGGGGGTGCAGGAATGAACCGGGGGCAGGGTCTGCACCCTGGGTTGGAGCTGGCCTCTAGAAGAGGTGCCCTCCTAGGCCACCTGCTCTTTGCTACCTTCCTTTTACCAGCTTCAGCAACTGTCCCATCCTCACAATCCCCTAGAAAGCCTCCTAGTTCAGGGAAACAAGCCGCTCACCTGTGACCCCTGCCCCAGCTGTGATTGTGCCTTTGGAGGAAGACATACCTGCCTTCAAATTCCGTCATCCAGGCTGGTGCGTGACTTGAGCCAGCCACCTGACGCTCTACAACGGGTTCCTTGGCTGCAAAACTGAGCGAATGACCTTGGTCTGGAAGATTGGGCGAAGATGGGAAAGACCGGGCGTACAGTGCCTGGCGCGGGCCTGGCCCTGAGCTGTATCTAGATGCAAGGTAGGAGGCCCAGTGGGGGGAAAGGCTGAGTGCCATCACTGGTTCAAGGACACAAGCCCATGGCATTGGGGTTGCCTGTCGCCCATACTTGGGTGTGCTGACTGCCCTGTGCTCCCTCTGACCAGCCTGGTGCCCGCTGGTGAAGGCTCCTCACTCAGGCCAGCCCCTTCTCCCAGGACTTCATCTCAAATATGATGATCGGTTCCCATTTTTTGAGCTCCTTCTGCAGGTCAAAGGTGGTGCTGGGTGGTAGGGGAAGAATCGCATTGCATTTAAAAGCTCATCCGTCAGCCACATTGTTTTACTTGCAAAACGATTGTGTGCAAGGAAGCAAAAAGCCTTTAGCTGTGATCCTGGTTTTGAAGAAAATGAGCGCCAGCACTACTGAGCTGATTCACATCAGTTTAGAGAATTGGCCATCATCAGGCTGCTTCCAGCCAGGGTGATGGAGAAATCCTTCTGAAGCAAACAGTTCATAACCTTGGGTGGCCAAAGAGTTTTCTACAGCAGATATTCTAACAGATGATAACAAACACTCATAGACTCAAGGTTGTAAGTCAGCAGCCCTTAGAACTGTTAAAACAAAGTAGCCGTTATTATAACAGCAAAGCTGGCGGCTTCTCTTGGCAAATAGAAGGGAGCTTGACCTTTTGAGGACAAGATGCAGAATTGGTACAGCTTTAACTTAAATGTTATGGTAACTTATGTAAATGTTCAGTCATCTTTTATCTGTTTAAACGAAGATAAAAAGCCCAAGCGGGGCTCAGATTTCACGCAGACATACTGTGGGTTTTATTTTATTGTTTGTTTCTGGGTTTATTATTGTAATCAAAGGATAATGTAACAGGCAATACAGAGCACAGATCTTACGCGCCCAGCCCAGCGAATCTACATATTGTGCAGATAATTTACATAACAAGCCTGACTGCCCTCCTGGAAGAGCCCTGCTGACAAGGTCGGCCCTTGGCTGGGTCCCCTCTATCCCGACTGATAAGGACGGTTCTCTGTGCCTACACTGTTCATGCACACAGTACAGTTTATGTCGAGCACCTGCTTTCCTTCTGAAGTCGGGATTGGGTATGTGCTGGGCAGAGGGGACCTACTGACTAGCCCCCAGTACAAACCCTGGGTGCTGAGTAACCTGAGTTGGCTCCATCTTAGACGTTGCATCACAACCTGTTGCTGGGGAATTAAGTGCATCCTGTGCGACTCCACAGGGAGGGATCTTGCAAGCTTGTCCTCGGTGTCCTGTGGCCTCTTCACCCCACATGCCTTTTCCCTTTGTTGGATTGCCTTTGTGTCCTGTGCTGTGGGAACCATGAGTCCTCCCAGAGAATCTCCGAACCTCAAGCGGCTTGCAGCAGCAAGCTTTGTAGGAGACCTTCCTGGAGGAGGTGTCCCCTCAAGCCTGCCATTACAAGGTCATGGGGACCCCAACATACATGTGTAGACACCCCGATAACTACCACCCAGATCAAGAAGTGGGACGTTTCCTTATGTCCTCCCCCAGCCAGCGTCCTCGAGGACTTGATCCTTGTCACCCACGGCTCTGGCCATCCCCCCATCCCCGCCAGTAGTTCTTGGGGCGCATCTTTTGTCTCCTGGAAATAGCTGTGCCCTGTCCCATTATCCACTGGAAGAATGTTTCTTAATGACACCATTTCTGCCTACCTCTCCTCTGACCCCCAGCCCTTAACTCCCCCTTCTGACTTTTAAAAACCTTGTGAATGGGCTTCACTGGTGGCACAGTGGTTGAGAGTCCGCCTGCCGATGCAGGGGACACGGGTTCGTGCCCCGGTCCGGGAAGATCCCACATGCCGCGGAGCGGCTGGGCCTGTGAGCCATGGCCCCTGAGCCTGCGCGTCCGGAGCCTGTGCTCCGCAGCAGGAGAGGCCACAACAGTGAGAGGCCCGCGTACGGCAAGAAAACAAAAAACAAAAAACAAAAACCTTGTGAATATTGGTTTATTGAAAATGACGCACCTTATTAAAATGCCCTCAGGGGTTTTAAAAGTTTGCCTTCTTGCTTGAGGCTTCTTAAAAGGCTCTAATCCTTCACCTGCTCTGAGAACATTTTAAAACAGAGCAGGATTTATCAGAACAGTTTTTAATTGGAGTTAACTTTGTGGGTTTTCCCACACAGCCAGACACTCAAGCACATTGCAGAGGTTTACGTGCGACACTGGGAAATGCCAAGTGAGTCTGTTCTCTCAGGCAGAGAGCTTTGTGGGGTGAGGACCAGCAACCACCTGGCTCATCCAGACACACGATGGATCAGACAGAATGGACATAAAACGGAGCCGGAAGGACCAGCCTTCCCAGAATTCTGGGCGCCTCTGGAATGCAGCCACAGAGTTGCTAGCAGCATTCATCCTCCATGCAGAGTGGCCACAGATGGCTCAAGGAGCCCCAAGTCCACAGTCCCAGCTCAGCCACGATCCTTGGGTACCTGAGCAAGTTGAGTCCATTCATATGTCTGAAAATGGGCTCAGGACTACCTGCCATCCCACTTTATTCTGAACATTGATGCGCTAATGTATGCAAACAGCTTTGCAGATATAACAGTGGCAGTAAGGATGCAGCCTGCATTTATTGAGCACTTACTAAGTGCCCAGTACTACACTTTATATGTGTTAATCTTCACAACACCCTGGAGCAGGAAGTGCTTTTACCATCACTCCCATTCTGCGGGCGAGGAAACTGAGACTCAAAGGTTACATCACTTGCCCAAGTCCTACAACGAATGAGTGGCAGAGGGGGTTTGAAGGTCTGCAGTTGGACTTCCTAGCTCTCAACCCCTGTGCCAACCTCACCTGTCAACTGCAGCATAACTTGTAGGATACTGTCTGCCTGGGGGCGGCCTCTGTTGAGGGGGCACTAGCAGAGTGGGATGTTTCCTGACATGGGAACATTCATCCCCAAATTCCCTTGAGGCTGCTGCAGCTCTTGGCCAAGCCTCCTCTCCTCCCGGGACCATTGCAGGTGCCTCTCAACTCATGGGTTGTGTCTGGTTCCTTCCTGATCCCTTTTCCTTTCCTCACCCCTGCCGGAGGAGCTTTATCCTGCTAAGGTTCCTCAGTGACCCTCCCCTGCCCCCTGGCCCATGGGATAACATCCCGATTCTTGGGCTGACCCTCCATCCCCGTGAGCAGACCCAGGCGTCCTCTCTAGACCTGGGGCCCCACGTGCACCTTCCTGGTCCCCGCTTCATGCCGCCTGAATCCTCCATGCTTTCCCTGGAATGCTCTCTCCCCTCCTTCAAGGCCAGGTTCAGAACCCCCGCTCTGGGAAGCCAGGTGCCTTATCTTAGACCCCTCATTCCAGGCAGCTCTTCTTCTGTACCAGTATCTCGGCGCTGCCCCCTCCCATCACTGGGCTGGCATTGGTGCAGACGGACGTCAGGTGCAGGTCCTGTGGCCCAAACTGGGTCATTCTTCCCAGCCTCCCCCAACGTGGAACATGGGGCTGTCATGAAGGCAGGTGGGGCTGGGTGGCAGGCCCAGGTCTGAGCTGGACCCCCACACTCGGTGCGGGACCTCAGGCAAGTCCTCACCCCCCAGAGCCACAGTCTCTTGGCCGGTACGGATGGATAGTGGCCCTGTGTACACAGCGAGCGCTGAAAGAGAGAGCCAGTGGAGATGTGCTCTGCGGGGTGTAGAAGTTTCCAGCATCGTGTGTGTTTCTTGGGTCCGTGGATAAGCAGTAGGTTGAGCTTATCCCAGCAGATGGTTTGCGTTCCCCACACTCTCTTTCTCTTGCTCTTAGCTGGGGACTCACCCTCCTTTTACCTCATCCACTCACTTGCTTTCCTCCTTGGCCAGGCGCCTCTTCCCTCTGCTCACCACCAGCCAATCAACAAACACGTATCTGTCCAAAGAGGGATAAGCCCTACATCCCATCCGTCCCACCAAACATCAGAGGGTCCAAGATGCCATCTGGGAAGGGGGTGGGCAGAGGATTCCCTGACCCCCTACACACCCCTCCAGCCCATTTCCCCAGCTCACTGTTTGCTGCAGATTATTGAGTTGGAAGGAGAATGCTGAGCTCCTAATCCAGAGTTTGAAAAGGTTCTCTTCAGAGATGCACCACCTTAAAGTAGTAAAAATAAAGTGCAAAGAACCACCAACTACTACGGCTAATAATAATAGTAGTAGCACTAGTTACTAGAAATATGGTAGCTTATTAAATGGTGATCCACGCAGTGCCAGACCCTGTGCTTAACACCCTGTTGCAAGCATTGAGCTCAGGTCTTTATATCTGTGGGCTCATGCAGTCCTCACAGCACCCCAAGGAGGGAAGTGCTCTCATTGGTCCCATTTTACAGGTGAGAAAAGTAAGGCTCAGAGAGGGTGAGGGATTCGTCTGTGGTCACACAGCTGCATGGTAGCCAAATCAGATGTTGACATCAGATGGCCCAACTCCTTGTCCTGCGCTTTCTCTCTGTTGGAGTAGCTGGGGTTTGGTATAACTTGTTGCCGTTGGGCATGTGTATTTGTCGTCCCAGATTTCAGCCCGTAAATTTACTCAAAGAGCTGCCTGTTTTTTGGGTAAAAGTGTTTCACAAATAGCAAACAGGGCCACCAGGAGAGCCCAGAGTGGTTGCTGGCGCTGGGTGTGATGACCGTCCAAGCTCCAGTAGCGAATATGATGTTTGTGGGTGTCTGTTTCATTTACTGTTTTCTTTTAAGTAGAACTTGTTAGCCACAGTAGAGCCAGTAAGTAACAGATGACGCCTGCGGGTGAGCAACATTTAAGGAAAGAAACGCCTCAGCCTAATTCCCTGGCTTTCTCACTAGTTCTCAGTGAGGGAATTCCTCTAATACTGAGTCTCTCTCTCGGTCACCACATCCCACCTTAATGAGGAGTTAATCAGAATTCCTGACGACAAATCCTCTATCCAAGGGGCCTGGACCTTCGGCGCGTTCTGAAGTCAAGAGCCCTCGCAGGCAGCTTTCTTATCTGCTGGCTGCTTTTCTCCAGCAAGTAGCGTCACTTATTGAGTGCCTGCTGTGTACACATCATCTCTAACTGCCTCACGGTCTGGAAGTTGGGGTGTTGCCCCACAGATCAGGTGAAGCAGCTGAGCTTGGGGTGAAGTGGCCTGCCTGTGGCCACACCATCCGTGGGAGACAGAGCCTGAATTTGCACCCTGACCTGAACCCCAGCCCTTCTTTCCACTTCACTTATGTGATGAGCATCATGGTCTTTGATTGCTCCCAGTTCATCAGGACAGAGAGGACCAATGGATCTTTGTCTTACCCTTTCATTTATCTGCTCTTTCTTTCTCTTTCTTTCTTTTTTTTTTTTTTTGGTACGCGGGGCCCTCACTGTTGTTGCCTCTCCCGTTGCGGAGCACAGGCTCCGGACGCGCAGGCTCAGCGGCCATGGCTCACGGGCCCAGCCGCTCCACGGCATGTGGGATATTCCCGGACCGGGGCACGAACCCGCGTCCCCTGCATCGGCAGATGGACTCTCAACCACTGCGCCACCAGGGAAGCCCTCTTCTTTCTTGCCTGCATGTTGCAAAAGCTGACGTGGAGTTTACAGCCACCCACGTGTGTCTTTATATTAATTATTTGAAACAACAGGACTGTCTTTTTCGATTGGAAAGGAGGCGTTCTCTGCCTCTTCTTAGAGCAAATTCCTCCTGCCCCATCCCCACCGTGTTCCCTCCAGCTGCTGGTAACAATCAGATACTCTTAACACCAATCCTCTGAGTGGCATGTTGTCAGACCCCTTAGGGAACAGGCCCAGATTCCTTTTCAGCTTAAACTGGACCAGGGTTTTTCCACAGAGGATTGAAGTGCTTTCTTTGCTCTTGGCTGTAAAACACACCCTCTCTTGGGGTGCCCTGGGCCTCGTTTGTCCTCGAGTGTTTTTAAATACTCTTGGGAAGACTACAACCTTGTTTCTAAGATGATTTCTCTCCAACAGGCAGGTTTCCTATGGTGCATAATACAGATGTGATTTTGCCCAAACAAGCCAGTGAGCATTTATTGAGTGCCTGCTGTGTTTCAAAACACTCAACCTCAAAAATAGCACAAGTGCCCCTGCCCTGAACCTCAAAATAAGAGGGTGTCAGTACGCAGTAAAACCAGGACTCTTACCGCATAAAAAGAAAAATCTTTTCATCTGATGCGTGAAGAAACCCTGGGAGGTAGATGAGGCAGAGATGAGGAGGTGGGAGATGTTTGTTTGGTAAGCTGAGGCCAGAGAGGTTCTTAAGCAGCTGTTGGTTTGCAGCTACAGACAAGGTCTCAGCCCTCCTGGTCCCTGCAAGACACCCGACGGTGGCTGGTTACCCTCGGGGACAGAAGAAGGAGTAGCTCTCAGTGGCCATGCCAGCTGGAAAGGAATTAAGGCTCCTTGTAAGCAGTTACTTCTTAAAAAGTCCTCTTGACCCAAGGACAGGACTGTGGGGACTTTGGGGAAGAACAGAAGCCACGGCCCGGTCTTCATTTGCTTCCCGGGCGCGCTGAGATGCTGTTCGGGCTGTCTCTGGAGCCACCATGCTCTCTGGCGGGGATTACGCATGTGGCCCTGGCCTTCTGTCTCCTCTGTGCCCTGTTTTCTTCACAACACACTAGGCTCTCTTTTCAGCCTTGAGTTTCCTGGGCTCACTGGCTTACGTTGGAGGGCTGCAATCGTTGATGACTGTGACATCCTTTGTTTACTGATATGGCAAGAAATAGTCCCTTTCTCATCCTCATGGAAACCTGGAAGCTTCCTAGTCATACCCTGCCTTGTGCTGTGTCTTCCCCTTCTTCCTGCACACACAGGTTTCCCTGGGGAGGAGCAGTGTGGCGATTCACTGGGACCTTTGTAGGTTGGAGGAGACCGGTGTCTTAAAAACGTTCCGTGGAGATCCCAGTGTCTCCCTCCAGTGTTGTTATTTGTTTCGTGTCATGGTTACTACTGAAAATGATTTTGTCGTTTCGTCCTATAGAGGAGGGGAGATTTAAAAAATGACCCAGAAGGATCCACTTAGGGGGTAGAGATGCTGGGTGTGCCTTCACTCCATCCTGCCTTCTCTCTGGGGTGCACACACTCGCAGATGTAAAACGCACTGTTTTAATTTTATTTCATTGGTAAATTCTGTCCCCACCCTCTCCCTTCCTCTCTCTCTCTCCCTCCTTCTCTCTCTTTCCCTTTCTCCTTCTCTCTTCCTCCAAAATAAAGATCACATGGCTTTTCTCTTTGCACCTCTGGCTTCCACACCGCCCGGGCTCTGTACCCCCCCTCCCTTTTCCCCTCCCCCCCCCCCCCCCCCCCCCCCCCGGGCCCTGCCCCCCCCCCCCCGCCCCACCAATGGAGTAGATGCCTGTTTAGCCGATGAGTGAACAGCGGAACAAATTTCCCACCATCACCCTAAGGCCACGGGTCCCCACAGGGGACACTCATTTGGTTACAGTGATGCCATTGAATCACTCCAAAGATGCTACTGACTTCATTGGGGCAGAATAGGTACTAATTTATGACAACCTTTGCCAGCTATTCCCTAAGGAAGAACTTCAGAATTCCCCTTTGTTTTGTGTTTGCTCAACTGCAAATAGCCATGGAGGCGGCATCATCCCGTTTCTCCTTGAGGTTCTCAGCCTCAGTCCTCGAAAAGCAAGTGATGGCCCCTGAATTCTCACTGCGGTCTATGTCGATGCCCTGTGAAGGATAGGGTCCTGGGAGCCCGGGACCACCACACTGATGTCTGGCCTTTCTCTCTCCAAGGCAAGTGTTTCCTTTATTCCTGGTAATCGAAGATGATGTATTCTGATGAGACAGCATTTTCTCCTGCTGAGTTCCTATGGTAACGGTTTCAAAGATGGTGAATTTGATTTTTCCTCTTCATTCTGTAATGCTCTCAGGCTTTCCAAAAATATCCTTATTTTTCTGGGCCTTATGTGGGTCTAGAAATATTCTGCCACAGCAAGTAGGCCCACCTCATCCACCATGTAGATATTGTATCAAAGAGTGCAAGGTGCAGCAAGTAATTGAGAAAACATTTAAAATATATATATCTATATTTAGTTTCTACTTTGTGTGAGTTGATGTGCTAGGCATCAGGGATACAAAGAGAAATTAAACTCAGCTCTTATGCTTAAAAAGCTTGCAGCCCCTAAAAAAGATAAACAAAGTACACAGCTAGCCATGATGCAATATAATATAATGTAACAACATGACATTATATACTCTAATGGAACACTAGTACATAGCTAACTATAATATAATGTAACATGACATGATGTAATGTTAGTACATAGTGAACTGTAATATGAGGTAATGTAACAATATAATGTAATGTGATATAAATATAATGTGATGTAACCTAAGAAATATAATGTAATGTAACATAATAAATATTTCATCAGTTGTAGGAATAAATTAGTGGAGAAAGCCGTTCAGTCTAGAGTGACAACAAGCGTTGGAGCCGGCAGACATGAATGTTGATTTCTGATCAGTTACTTATAGCTGTGCAAGCTTAGGGAAATGACTGCCCCTCTCTGAGCCCCCTGTCATCCCCCTGGTGTTGGGCTGGTGTGAGGGTGAAATAGCACCCATCCAGCCCAGAGCAGCTCTTCCTTGGGACTTCCTGCTCATCCCTGCTGGCCCCTCGGTGCTCAGGAGAGCCTCAGGAGAGGAACACAGGTGGAGGACCCACAGGCAGTAGAGGGGCAGGTGAGCAGCCTGAGGCAGGAGGTGGCTTTGTGAAAATGCCTGGCGAGTAGAGCTCAGGGGGAGGTAAGAAGGGCAGTGTGGTCCATGCAGGTGATGGGATCTGACCCGTCACCACCCCCGATCAGGAAGCTTTTTGAGAGTCACCGTTGCACAAGACTGATATCACAGTGGGTCCATGCTACCGAGGGAGGTACCAAAATAAACGCAGGAGCTGTGCTAACAGCTCTGCGTGTGCACTCAGCACTGGTCCTGATGGCATTGTGCCTTGTCACATTTGGGGGTGCTGCAGGCGTGATCTCCACCTCTCTCTCTGAGGGAATGAAACACCTCTCCTCTTGGTCCAGCGCAGCATTGGCACACGAAGGCACGTGTGTGCCACATAGAGCAGCTCTGGAGACGCTTGTGGGGCGATGCCTCACCACACTGCTCTCCCCTTCTCAGCACGTGCCTCCGCTTCCTCTCCCCGCCTGTCCAACAACTGTGATGATGGTACCCGACCCGAGGGATGGTTCATGGCAAAATACCGCGCGCAGAGATGCCCAGGGCGTACCTGGCGTAGAGCAGGCTCTCAGTAAACATTAGCTTTTATTTTTCTTTCCTCCATTGTTTTTAATTAAAAACTCTTCAGTGTGTAAACACTGGCCAACAGGAGTGGCAGGTATTGACGTTAGGAAGCAAATATTGCCATTAACTTCAGCCTCCGTGGAAGAAACACACAGGAAGGTGGGCAGCCGGCTGTGTGCTGTCAAGTTTGATAAAAGGGCAGAACTGTTTTTCTCCTTGTGCTTTTTCAACAAAATAGCCAAGTTTGGGGGCCAGTTCTCTGCCAGGATATCATCCCCAGGTATCACGTGACTTCATGAGAAGGCCTTCAGGATTGGTGGTCTGGAGGCCTGGAAGCCATCCCCCGCCCCCCGTCTCTGTCTCACACACACACACACACACACACACACACACACACTTCTGATTCCTGCCTCTTGCTAGCTAAGGGACCAACCTCAGGCAAACTCCTTAACCCTTTCCGGAGGCAGTATCCGTTTTTGTTGAAGGCCTTAATAAAAGTGACCCCGCGCCAGACCCGTTAGCAGTTTGAAGATCCAGACTGAAGGGGAAGTGGCCACACACCCCACACCCGGCTCTAGCCTCCACCCTCAGGATGCCCCTGTGTCATCTTGGTCTCTCCATCGGCCCGCGGGTCCCTAGCAGGCAGCCGAATGGGTGTGGGTGAAAGACTGCCATCCTGCGATGCTCTTTGCCTGCGGTTTGCAGGGACAGGAGAGCTCATTCTGAGTGTCCTCTGATCTGTTGAGAGAGGGAAACAACATCCCATGAAATGTGAATTGTCTGAATAGAAGTTCCATCTCAAAAGTCATTTGAATCAAGTTCAAGATTCGTGTACAAACTTCACTCTTCCCACCTTCTTAAAGGACAACTTTTGGAGTAAGATAGACACGCAGGAAAGCGGACGGCTTTCTGCATCTCCTCCAAGTGAGCGCACGCCTGTGACCAGCACCCAGGTCAGAGCACAGCCAGCCCTGCCCCCCACCCCAGGAGCAGTTCTCACGCTGACACAGGATATTAGTTTTGCCAATTGTGTGACCTTAATAAAAACCACAATTCCCCAGCCTGGACACTATTGACATTTAGGGCTGGATGATTCTGTGTTGTCAGGGGCTGTCCTGTGCGCCGTAGGGCATGGAGCAGTATCCCTGCCCGCAACCCACTAGGTGCCAGTAGCACCCCCCTGTCTGCCAGCTGTGACAATCAAAAATGTCTGTAGACATCACCAAAAGTCCCCTAAGGGACAGAATCCCTCCCAGTTGAGAACCACTGATAGAAATGGAATCACACTGTGTGTTCTTATTTGTGTCTGGGTATTTTGTTTTGTTTTTGTCATCATTGCGTTTGTGAGATTCATCCATGCTGCTGTGTATAGCTGTGGTTCATAATCATTGCTGTGTAGAATTCCGTTGTGTAAATATTGCCACAATTTATTGCCACACTTCTACTGTTGATGGGCACTTGGATTATTTCCATCTTGGGGCTGTTCTAGATGGTGTCACTATGGACATTTGGGTACAGGTGTTGAGCACATGTACACCTTTCTGTTAGGTGTATAGTCTGTTTTGTGATGTCTTTTTGCCTCTCCTGCCAGCCCCCATGTGGCTTCCATGCCTCCATCACAAGGGAACTTCCTCATATGGTGAAATGCCCTGGCTAAACCCCTGCCCCCTTCAGCCTTCTCCTGGACCTGGTGGCATAAACTCCGGTGTTCTGATTGCCATCAGGGCTGGTGCATCACTCCAGTTAAGCCACTAACACTCACCACACTGCCCAGCAGGGACCCCCAGCCTCTGGCCAACTCATCACCACAACTGAGTGCTCTCTCCTGATGGGGTCTGGGGGAAGCCTGTTGACCAGCCCTGTAGCCCCAGGGGATGGGACCACTCAACCTTGGGATCCTGTACTCCAAGATGGGCCCTGGGGGGAGGGTGACGGGCAGCAGTTCCCACTCTGATGACTTTTCACATGATTGTCACTTTCCTTGATCAGAAAGTTCTCCTGACCCATGTTATGTGCTGACCAAGGTGGCAGGATTTGGATGTTAAACTTGCCAGCCCTCGAATCAAAGCCTATGTTTTCTTCCTTCCTTCCTTCCTTCCTTCCTTCCTTCCTTCCTTCCTTCCTTCCTTCCTCCCTCCCTCCCTCCCTTCTTTCCTGTGTGCCATATCATGTACATATTTTGTTAGATTTATAGTAGTGTTCTGTTTTTTGGTGCTCTTGTAAATGAAACTTTAAAAATGTTCTATTCCAATTGTTCATTGCTTGAATATAGAGATATAATTAATTTTTAATATTCACCTTGTATTCTGTGACCTTGTTAAACTCACTTATGAGTTATATGATCGTTTTGTAAATTCTTTGGGATTTTCTATGTAGACAATCATGTCATCTGCACTTAGAGACAATTTTATTTCTTCATTTCCCATCTATGTACCTTTTAGTTCTTTTTCTTTATTGCACTGCCTAGAATGTCCAGTATGACATCCTTGCCTATTCCTTAGATCTTAGAGGGAAAGCATTCAGTTTCTCACCATTAAGTGTGATATTAGCTCTAGATTATTTGTTTGTTTGTTTTTTTGGAGGTACTCTTTATCAGATTTAGGGAGATCCCTTCTGTTTCTATTTTGCTAAGAGTTTTTTTTTTTTTTTTTTTTTTTCGTTATGCGGGCCTCTCACTGTTGTGGCCTCTCCCGTTGCGGAGCACAGGCTCCGGACGTGCAGGCTCAGCGGCCATGGCTCACGGGCCCAGCCGCTCCACGGCATGTGGGATCTTCCCGGACCGGGGCACGAACCCGCGTCCCCTGCATCGGCAGGCGGACTCTCAACCACTGCGCCACCAGGGAAGCCTTTGCTAAGAGTTTTTACCACTAGTATATGTTTAGTTTTGTCAAACGCTTTTCCTGCATCTATTGATATGATTGTGTTTTGTTTCTTCTTACTTCTGTTAGTATAGTGAATTACATTAATTGATTTTCGAATGTTGACCCAGTCTTGCATTATCCTTTCTTATATGTTGCTGGATTCAATTTGCTAATATCTGTTGTCTACTTTTTGTCTGTGTTCAATTAGGAAATTGATCTTCCATCTTCTCTTCTTGTCATATCTTTGATTTTTGTAGCAGGATAATGCTAGCATCGTAAACATAATTTGGGAAGTGTTCCATAAAATAAACTGGAAAGTGTCTTCTCTTCTGTTTTCTGGAAGACATTGTATAGAACTGGTGTTATTCTTCCTTACACGTTTGATAGAATTTGTCAGTGAAACCATTTGGAGATTTCTTTTTTCGGAAATTTTGCCTCATTTTATGCAAGCAGTGGTCCTGATGTCAGTTCTGACTGTGACACCTTTGCAATGTTGTTCAGACTCAGGGGTGAGTCTGGGCTTGGGCAGGGGTCTTAGTTCTGTTCTCAAAGGCTTTATGACTATTCCTTGGTTCGTTTCTGTGCGTGCACAGCTTGGAGCGAGCCCAGAATGTGTGAGGTTTACACACGGAATTAGGGGACCCCTTCTCCGCTCTCTCCCCCCTGAAATTTACTCCCTGGGATCTCTTTGGCTCCAGGAATGGTGTTTCCTAACCCTCTAGCTAGAAAGTCAATGTTTCTGTCAACTTTCTCCTCCTGTGCTGTCACCCAGCTCTGCACAGCCAGGATGCCTGCTCTGCAAAGCAGGTGAGAAAAGAGAAAGAAAAGATAAGAGGATCTCTCCACACTGTTCAGACTATGGGGGCCCTTTTCTCTGTCCTGCTGGCCAGAAAGAAGGGTTTTCTCTTGTGTTTTAGGTCCCGTGTCACAGCCGCCACCATCACTGCCATCCAAGCACAGTCCAGAGACTGAGACCGGCCCTGGGGCAAGTCCAGGAGAGAGAAAAGAGAAAAAAAGAAAGAAATTGGAGATTCTACCAGAACCCCCGGCTCCCAGGAGCCCCCTCCTTTCAGTTCTCCATCTAGAAAGAGGGGTTTCTCCCAGGGCTTTTCTGTGGAAGCCAGAAGGGAAGGAGGGAGAGCCCCAGAAAGCATCCCCTGCTGTCTGCCTTCAGGGTCCCCCCACCCGCCCCGCCCCGCCCACCTGCTGTGCTCCTCGCAGAGTCAGGCCCAGAGTTCCTAGCTGCGCTGTGTCTCGGCACCAGAAACCTTTCATTGTAGTTTAATGTTTCTATAAGGGTTCCCTGGGTCCGGGGCGAGAATCCTCATTGTTCAGACAGGAAATGTACCCAGCAGTAGAAGTGGCCCGGCTGGGCCTGGAGCCAGGATGGCATGTCCTCCTGGGGCATCTCCAGGCATCTCGGCCCAGTCACGGCTGCGTGGTTACTCCCCTCCCCGGGTCTGGAGGTAAAGCGCCCTTGCGGCCAGCGTGGTGCACCCTTCAACCCAGACCTCCTGGGAATCGTTATGATTGGTAATATCCACAGGCAGGAAATGGAAACTTGGCCCCTTTCTCTCTCCTGCCCTGATGGGCCTTCAAGCCTCACCTTCAGAATGCATTGTAAGGGGATCCTGGTTTATCCTGCAGTGGGCCTTGAATTCCATTTCACATGTTCCCAGTGGAATGCACTGGAAATTAACCAGATCCAAAGGCACAAAATGGAGAAAATCAAAAGAGATTCACTGTGGCGAGGCCTTGAGAGGAGAGCAGGCCCGGCTTTCCGCCCTGAGCCCTTGGGGTCCACCCAGCTATGACAGCAAGGGTGACACTAACAGTTACGGCTCGTGAGCATTGGGTACTGACAGCTGGGACATTGCATATTTCAGACACGAGCACCCTGGGGTGGGCGTAGGGAGTCCCACTATTGGCCTCATTTTACAGATAAAGAAACTGAGGTCCAGAGAGAGTCAGCCACTTGCGTGTGTCACACAGCCAGGAAGGGACAGCGCTGGGGCTCTACCTCATGCCTGATTCTTCAGCCCACGAAATTGACCTCAACTTGCCTTGTTCTTATCTCTGTCAAAGTGCAGGTAATTCCATTTTATGACAGTGTGTTTGAGTCTGTATTCCTCTAAAGTGTGAGCCCTGCAAGGTCCGAGGTCACGGGTTACCCCTTGGCATCCCTCATGTCTGTCCCACACCTCCTGGAGCCGAGTGGGCCTTCAGTGTTTGTTGAATGAATAATGAATGGGTGAATGACACTCTGTATCTATCCAGCCTTTATATTTGGAACACAGAGACCCCCTCAGGAATTTAGAGATGAGACAAATTATCTTGATAATGTTTGTAGTGTGGCTGGAGGCGTCCCTGGAATTTTCCGATGAACGAGGTCACACAGGATCCTGGGCCACAGATGGCAGGCTTCTGCAGAGACAAAACCGAGGGGATGGTTCTTTGTAAAAATTCTGAAATTGCAGCTCTTTCTCTGATTGTATGGAGGTGCCAGATGTAGCAAATAAAAACACAAGACAGAGGCCCAATTAAATTTGAATGTCAGATAATTTTTTAATACAAATATAAATTTTTGCCGTAAGTATGTCCAATGCAATATTTGGGATATACTTATATAAAATTACTTTACTATTATTATACTAAAAATTATTTTGTTGTTTATCTGAAATTCAGATTTAACTGGGTGTCCTGTATTTCATCTGAGGATTTTGTTTTTTAATTTTTATTGGAGTAGAGTTGATTTACAATGTTGTGTTAGTTTCTGGTGTACAGCAAAGTGAATCAGTTATACATATACATATATCCACTCTTTTTTAGATTCTTTTCCCGTATAGGCCATTACAGAGTACATAGTAGAGTTCCCTGTGCTGTACAGTAGGTCCTTATTAGTTCTGAGGATTTTATCTAAGGGCTTATCTGACAATCCTCACCACTCAGGCTCCCACTTTAGGGCCATTAATAACTGGCTCCGGCCTTCTTAGTATCTGGCAAGACTTCTGAGCACTGGGCTTGACCTTGGCGGTCACTCATCTGAGCTGCTCCCTGGTAAGTAAGGCTCAGAGAGAGAGGCAGGGCTCCAGCAGGGCCAGAACCCAAGTCTCCTGGCCCCAAAGGGACAGGGGACAATACGAATGTTTTTACTGCGGAACAACTTTGAAATCCACAGCCCAGGAGCAGTGAATGTAGCTGTGGCTCGGCCAGGATCCTGCAGTGCCAGGGACCTGAGGACGGCCTTCTAGGGAAAAGAGTCTGGTGGAGCCCAGGGTACAGCCAAAAAGCTCCCCTTCACAGAGCCGCCACCAACAAGTGGCCATTCTCTCTCATTTCCCCTCCTCTGAAAGGTGCTCATTATTCAGGAAAGTGTCTGGCTGGGCCACCTCTGGTGACCGTGCTCTGAAGATTTCCTTTTGAAAGCATCTTCTGTTCCTTTCCCTGGAGGGGCCCAGCTTAGGGGAGATTTATGTAACCTCCGTCTCCTCAGTGGGAACAGACGGAGACCTGGAGGGCCCACCTCCACGGAGCTGCGCTTCTGTGGGGGGCAGGGTGGGCACCCTGGAGGATGGTGCCGCAGTGTCCATGACAGCCACGCCCTCCTGGAGGCCACACATGCCACGCGGTGACCCCAGCACTGAAGGATGGCGACCTGGAGCTCTGGGTACCATCTTTGCTTCCGAGGGTGGCTGGTCCTACCGTCTCGCGTGTGATGCTCTCCAGTGTTCAAAGGATTGCTCTTAATGTTATAAAGTGTAAAACACCAAAAAGTGACAGACATCCATGTGCCCACTAACCAGAGTAGAACACTTTTGAATATTTTATCATGTTTCTTCATCTTTTCTTATAATAAAATATTACAAACAAAATCAGTCTCTTTCCCCCATCTCCCCCTTTCTCAGAGGCAGCTGCTGCTGTAAATCTGGCTGATGTATTCACAGTCCATGTCTGTACGTTTACATACATGTGGATCCACGCATAATATATGATGTTACTGTTAGGCGTGTTTTTAATTTCAGGGATGGCAACTGAGTTTATTTTGTGACTCGCCTTTCTCCCCAGAAAGCGTTTTTTACGTAGTGTAAGGCTCTCCCAGCATCTCCCTTCTTCTCTGAAGCAGTCTGTATTATTTTCCCCATTTTTAAATGAAACACCTGAGCCTCAGGTGAAGAAGTGGGTCTCGGTCCCACAGAAAGGAAGTGTTGGCTCCGGGCCCAAATCTCAGCTCGCCCTCAGGATTCTTGGCCGATGGTCTAAGAATTCATTCATTCAGCAAGTGTGTTTTGAGTGTTGGCTCTCTTCTAGGCTCGAGGATACTGTGGGAAAGAGGGAAGGTCCCTGCCTTCCTGGCAGCTGTAGTCAGGAGGCTTGTAGAGGTAACATTGACCTTGAACACTGGCCATTGACCTTGACACTCTGTCCTGGTATCCCCTCTTCAACAAGCCAACCAGAGTTTTTCTGCTCTTGACAAGATCACCTCTTATGAGGAGACGAGTCCCCCCAGCCTGTGTCCTTCTGATCGTTAATGTCTAACTGAACCAGAGGAGACTTCTTCTCTTGTTCTGCCTCCTCGGGTCACACTCTTTTCTGCATGGTGGACCTCTGAGTGTTTGAAGTTAGGAATCATCACCCTCAAATCTCTGAGCCTTAACCTCATCCAAGCCAGTGACTACACCTGCCCACGGGGTTGAGAAGGCCCAGTTGCTCATCTCAGTAAGGGCGTGACACCCGGAGGTCATTTCCAAAAATGGCTTAAAATTAGACCTGGCCGGCTGGAGGGCCTTTCGGAAAGACCTTCCAGAGGCTTCTGCCATCACCTGCTTCTGAAGTGACTTCAGCCATCATTCCTTCGTTCTTACCATGAGTCAGTTTCTGATCAAATCTTCCCAACTTCCAAATGGCAGAATTGAGGCTGACCTTTTTTGGTTTTCTATTCGTGGGATTTTGCTGTGTAAAGTTATTTTCATGTGTAACCCGGCACTTTGAAGTAGAATCTGTTTTACAAAGGAAAAAACATCAAAACCAACACAGCTGAGGAGTTGGATTGAGCGACAGTGCTGGCTGAACTCAGCAGAACTTGGTGGGAGTGGAGGGCCGCCTGTATGCAGATGAGTATCTGACTGATTGCACAAAAGCACACAACTGGAAATGGCAGGTTCCGATTCCGTCACTTTAGCTTAAGCAATTGGATAAGAGATGCACGTCTCTCGGTTTTGAATTACTACACGAACAAGAGGAAAGAACATTAGGAATGACTGAGCGACTGGTGCCACGTTTTATTTATCATATATGATCTGATTCCCTCCTTGCGAGAATCCTGCTGGTTCCACTGTATCATCTTCATTACTTACAGGGAAGGAAACGGAAGCAGGTTGGTTAAATTCGCTTGGCTGTACTATCTGTAATGAAGCAGGATTCACTCCCCGAGTCTTTCTGACAGTAGAACCCACTCCATCCCTCACACTCTGAGGCAGTAGAATCAGATGCCACCGGCTGCGACCTCTGGCAGTGCTGAGCTGTCCGTCAATGAGGTGCAGGGCAGAGAGGGGCTCAGCGTGGAGAATGAGCTGTCTCATCGCCGGGGAGCTCTGAGGGCGGGGGTTTGAAGTGCAGCCGATGGGGGAGGCTGTCTGCTGGTTTCAAGTTCATTAATTCCACACGGTTGTACTTGTCACTCTTTCTGTGTTACAAATGGGGTTGAGGGAGCATGAGATGAGTGGGCCATGGCTTTGCCTTCAAGAGTTCCCTGTGTGGTGGGAGACCTACTTCCAGTTAACCGAGCCTGCGGTTGTCACCTTATGTGGCCAGAGACCTTGCAGACGTGATGAAGGTGTAGGATCTTGGGATGGGAGACGATCCAAGGGAGCCCACTATAATGAGCGCAGTCAGACGTCTGAGCTCCAGAGCGGTAAGATAACAAATGTGTGTCATTTGAAGCCACTGAGTTCGTGGCGATTTATTATAGCAGCTACAGGAAATTAACACAGGGCGTTACCTACCCACAGGGAAGCAGAGAACAGGAGGGGGGCGCAAGGGAAGGGCAGCTGCCCCTGCGCAGGTAGGCAGCAGGGCTGTGTCAGCCTGGGGGCTGCTCTCTCCTCCCCCCACCAAAGGCTCCATCCAGTGCCCCCTTTTTCTCCCCCCAGTGAATTGGATGAAAATGCTCATCGAGCCCACACATGTCCCGAAGAGAGGAGAGGGAAGATGCGCAGGCTTACGTCCAGAGATCTCAACAGGATGGAGAGCGGAGTCGAGGCGGGGGCATCTGTCCAAAAACCCAGTGCCCTTGGGGAAGGAGGAGAGGCTGAGGCGGGTCGCTGGGCAGAGGACAACGGGCATGGGATTAATTCCGGGCAGGGAGAGTGCAGCAGGGGCGCCAGGGGAGGGGGCTGTGGAACCCGCAGGGGAGGGAGAAGGGCAGCTTCCTGTCTGGCCTGATCCCCACTCTCTGGCATATAGTCTCCATGAGCTCACCTGAGTGATGCTTTCGCCATGGGTGGGTCAGATGAAGATTCTGCCGATTTCCCCGAGAGAAGCGTGGTACCATCTCAGGGCAGCAGGAGGAAAGGGTACCCGCCAGGTAGGGGTGGGGTCAGTGGGGGGCTGCCGGAGAGGCAGAATCAGCCAACAATGTTGTTGGTCCAAGTTGAGGGTGGGTGTCATTCATCCGTCACTCAACAGGGATTTCTCAGGCACGACTGTGCTCCCGACCTGGGCAAGGCTCTAGGAGTTCCACGATGAGAATCAACTCATCTGCTCCCCCCTCAGAGCTTCCCGGCCACTGGGGGACGCAGATGGGAACTGCATCTTGGGGTGGGTGCCCCCAAGGGAAGGATGTGGTCTTGGGGGTACTTGGGAGGGAAGGCTATAGTGGACAGGACCATTGGCTGGGATTCGAAGATGAGTAGGTTTAATGGGAAAGCTCGGGCCCCTCCCTGCAGGCCAGAGCATCGCTGCCTCTGCTGCCCCCTTAGGACGGATGTGCCTGATTCAGCTGTAACCCATCTCATCTGCATCACCAGCTGGGGGACAAAAGGAGGTCACAGTTCTCCTATTTAAACTTTCAATTGTATTTTTAATAGAATATATGTTAATTGTCATTCTCATCTGTGTTTGTCATCATATCTCTTTAAGATATACTAAATATGTTAATATACTGTTTACTATAATACACATATAAGAAGGACGCATATATAAATGCAGCCCTGGATGAAGTCTCTCAAAGTGAGCTCATCCCTGTAACCAGCGGCCCCATCGAGGATCTGCATGTGGCCTACCCTCAGCACCCCCTGTTGGCCTCTTCCTGTTATTACAGCCCCAGATTGACAACTGCCAGGTCCCCACCGAACTATAGGACCAAGCTGTGTTACTGAGGAAATGCCAAGCTCCTCTCAGCACGAGTCTGTCAAAGGCTGCTCTTCTCAGCCCAAGCAGGTGCTCGGAAGCACCCATTGACACAGTCATGGGCATCCTTTAAAAAGAGGCCATTGAGATTCAGAGCAGGCCACATGTGGAGCTGCCTGGAAGTAGCCTCTCTGTGTGAATTCTCTGATGGTTCGTGTTCCTTTCAGATATTCTTTCTTTTTCACTCCTTCCTTCCCTCCCTCCCCTCTTTCTCCCTCCTTCTCCTTCCTTGCTCTCATCCCTACCTGGAGCGTGGCCCTCACCTGTCTGGCTCACCACTGTCTGCACAGTCTAGGACTGAGGCCCCTAATTAATCATCCCTAATACAGGTCAGATGGGCGGCTGCGTGAGGCGGACCCCGCTCTGCTCCCACCATCCCAGGGCAGTGCACATGTGCCCGGCTGGAGCGTGGCCCCTGGGGGTAGTGACTGGTACATCTCCGGGGCCCAGTACTGAGTCTGACCTGGGAGTCGGAGAGGCTGTGGGCAGAACGGGAAGCACCCTGGCTCCACAGTCGGACACACCCGACTCAGCCCTGACCCCAGCACAGACGAGTACAGTGGCCTTGACCTTTGCTTACCCATCTGAAATGGGGGTACCGTGATATGGTCCAGCAGGATAGTTGAATGATTAAATAAGACTATTTTAAAATCTCTAGCACATTCCATGACCGTAGCTGGGCCTCCATGCTGGTAGTAGCAGTAGTAGCTCAATACACGTGCATCGAAGGAAGGCTTAACTGTTCAGTGCTCATTCGTTCATGTACCATTAAAAAAACACGTTTATTGTGGGCCTCACACTTGACAGAGCCAACCCTGGGGCTTAAGTCGTGTCAGCCTCTGGACGGGTCTGGAAGGGCCCGGATGGCCTGGACATTGGTCTTCTGGACTGTATCCAGGTCCAGGCCCTCCCTTTGAGCAGCCCAACTCACCCCTACCCGCGCATCTGAGTCTCAGGAATAAGGGGCTTTACAAACGCAAAGAGGAAGCCCTGATCCCTGGAGTGCAATCCAGCCGCTTCTTGTACAGCAAACAAGGCCTTGGGAATTAGTCAGTCTTCTGGAGAGTTTGTCCTTGTGAATTAGAAGCTCTGAAGCATCATACCCGCTGACTGGGAAGCTCTGTATCTGGGACTGCCTAATAAATAAAAATGCACATGCAGGGCTTCCCTGGTGGCGCAGTGGTTAAGAATCCGCCTGCCAATGCGGGAGACATGGGTTCGACCCCTGGTCCAGGAAGATCCCACATCCCATGGAGCAACTAAGCCCGTGCGCCACAATGGCTGAGCCCATGTGCCACAACTACTGAAGCCCGCGCGCCTAGAGCCCATGCTCCACAACAAGAGAAGCCACCACAATGTGAAGCCCGCACACCGCAAAGAAGAGTAGCCCCCGCTCGCCACAACCAGAGAAAGCCCGCGTGCAGCAACGAAGACCCAACACAGCCAAAAATAAAATAATAAAAACTATAAAGGTAAGCAACTGATATTAAAAAAAAATGCACGTGCAAGCATGTATGCGTACCCAAATGTATGTACAAGGATGCTTACCAGTACATTGTTTATAATAGGAAAGCATCAACATTCCTAAATCTCCAGTTCTAGAGGAACGGTTAAATTATGGCTTGTGTTTATGATAGAATATTATACAACTGTGAAACTGTATCTTGATAAGCTTTTTTTTGCGGTATGCGGGCCTCTCACTACTGCAGCCTCTCCCACTGCGGAGCACAGGCTCCAGACGCGCAGGCCCAGCGGCCACGGCTCACGGGCGATCCTCCCGGACCGGGGCACGAACCCGTGCCCCCTGCATTGGCAGGCGGACCCCCAACCACTGCGCCACCAGGGAAGCCCTTGATAGGCTTTTAAATACAGGAATATAAAGCCACATGTTTAAAACTTCTCTCTCTCTCTCTCTCTCTCTCTCTCTCACACACACACAGAAAAAGATTAGAAAGGAAGATGTGAACAGTGATTATCCCAAAGTCGTGAGATTATGATTCTCTTTCTTTTCCTCCTCTTTTGTATTTTCTTAATGTTCTGTGCTGAGCCGATATTACTTTTACAATTAGAAGAATAAAGACATTTGACGATGTGTGCTGTCATGGAGGGCCTGGCATTTAGAGAGGGAGGGTCTGTAAGTCCCAGTGAGTTGCCAACTAGCCTTGAGATAGTCTGCTGAGCTGCTCGGGGCCTTAACCTCTTCATCTGCAAAGTGGGTGTGAGTGTCTGCCTCAAAAGGTTGCTGTGAATGCTAATTTTCTAGATAAAAATATGCACTGTCATTTATTTAAAAGACCCAAAGCAAAGCCCAGTTTGGTGCTGTATCTTCGAGGGGCCTGCTTGACCAGGCAGCTGCCCCTCTGCGGGCAGCCTCCCAGCTCCCGAGTGCTCTGGTTAATTCTCTCTCTCCTTCTTCTCAGCTGCCCATGATGGGAGGCGCCTTCATGGACTCGCCCAACGAGGACTTCAGCACCGAGTACTCCCTCTTTAACTCCTCCACCAACGTGCACGCGGCCTCCAACGGCCAAGGTCAGGCCGAGGAGCCGCCAAGGTCGTCCAACGATGCCGTCTTGCTGTGGATCGCCATCATAGCGACGCTGGGGAACATTGTCGTGGTGGGGGTGGTGTATGCCTTCACCTTCTGAGCCGCGGGAGCTCCGGGACGGCCCCCCCTGTGCCGGGCTCACAGCGGGGCACTGTCGCTGTTGGCCTTTGGCTGCGCCCACGTTCTAGAACCAGGAGTGCTGACCAGGTGCGCGGTCTCTCCAAGGGGAGTCACCATGCGTCTGGGATTTCCCCAAGCGGCCCTGATTTCAGATACTCCAGGCTGTGGTCCAGCTGATCCAGAAAATATGGGAGCCTGGGCTTCCAGCCCCCGGAGGCACGCCGGGGCAGAGCCTTCGAGGAGTAGATTGGGGAATTCTTGAAACTGCATTCCACGAACACGAGACCAGACGGAGCAGCCAGTCAGTTTAAAATACAGACATGGTTGGATGATCCTTTGCTGGCACTGAATAATCACTTCTGTGTCTCGTTTTTCTGCCAGCTTACCTGAGGGCAAGGGCAGCCCTCAGAACTTGAGTGTTGCCACCCCAATCTGGTTTCCCAGTCAGCCCCTCGGAATATTGGTGGTGGTCACTTGAAGGGTCATAGAACGTTCCTCATTTGACTTGGAAATGGCATCTTTGTTACCAGACACCTGGCCCCTTATGAAACCCAAGGTTGGGGGATTCCTGGTGACGTGGACAGTGATGGTGGTTTTTATCTGCTGGATGGACTTTCTCTTCTTTGTGAAAAGAGGAGAAGGTGCCTTTAAAAATTAGATCTGCCAGGCAATTAACTCTTTAGATCACCCACTGAAGATGCTCTTTCCTCTCTGAGAAATCACGGAATTTTAGGGAGGAGGTGTGTGTACCTCATCGATTGGCGGGTGGGAGGGAGAGGGACGTGATTTGCCTGTGGTCCCAGGGCATATAAAGGCAGGGGTCAGAGTAGGAGGGACATTTCCTGCCCATCAGTTCTGGGCTGTCTCTGCCCCATCTAAGCACTGTCTTGAGCAGATTCCTGCCTTCTCAGCTGCCCTGGGCAGAATGTCCAGAGGGTCTGGAAGCGGTGTGCAGGGCGGGCAGGGAGTTAGACACCCACACTGTACCCTTGGTTTGGCTCCCATGCACCCTTGCAGGTGTAAATATGCTCTGCCTGAGTCAGTTCCCTTACAAGCTTAAATGGCAGCGGCTGGGGGGCTGGCACACCTGGGAGCCCCTCATCAGGGCCAGAGCGCTGCTGGCCTTTGGGTGCACCCACGTGCTGGGGGGATCAGTATAGGAAAGGGCTCACTTTTCTTCATGGCGCAGTGCCCCCCTTCCTGAAACAGCTCTCCCTGTGCCCCCGAGTGGGACGAGCTGAGACACGGGCTTGCTTGCCTACAAGCCAGCAGTGGCTTTCTTCTTCCTCCCTGCTCTGTACAGAAGGAAACAGAGGCAGAAACTCCTCCTCTGTGGTTGAGAGACTTAGAAGACCGGTACAGAAGCCCTCATGCATACTCGGAGGCAATTGCAAAAAGGCTGAATTTGTCACTGTGGTCTCAGGAGAAATGAGTGTTTTTGATAGGCAAAGGGACATCTTAATTGTCCAGAGGAAGCCACTCGTCTGTGGGAGATTGGCACCGAGCTGCCATGATAACAGGATTACCGGCCCACGCTGCAGACAGCGCCGGCCACCAGCCCTTATTGGCCGCATCTGTCACTGCCGCCTGGTGTCCATCCACAAGTGCTTCAGTTCAAGTGGAGGTCGTGAGCACAGAGAGCTGGCGTGACCTTTGTGGAGCGGGAGAAGGGCTGTGGTACCTTTGGCCTGGACTCCTTCTGGAATCGCTGAGCGCGCCCTGCTGTCTGGAGGCAGGACCAGCCTGGAGGCGGGGCTGGATGGCGGCCGTTGTGAGCACATCATTCCAGCTGCTTCTCCAGCAAACTCCTGTCCATCAAGGCCTGGCATCTGCCCCGTGAGCAAGGTCTTTCTTAGACACGCGGCTTTATGAGGGAACCCAAGGGGGGGACTCCAGAGCCAGGGTGGGGAGACAAGGTGTCTTCATGGGGGCCGTCCAGCCCCAATACCCCGATTCTTTGTCTTCTGACCCCACATCCCCAGGGAGCCTGCAGCCTTTAAGAGGCAGGTGGCAGCTCCCCGTTCTCAGATGGCCTGTGGGGATGGCTATGGGAGAGAAGGTTCTATGTTTGATAACAGGGGGAGGAGTGGGGAAGAGAGGAAATGTTGGCTTTTAGCTCTAAGGAGACCACCAGCCTCCCAGGGCAGCCCTGGTGGGCCCTGTGTTCGCTGGGCATTTCTGGGCACAGAGGTCTCCCCTCTGAAGGTTTTGTTTTCCCTGACATGAAAACTGACATGCTGGCAGTTAAATTCAACTTCCAGGTCTTTCTTTTCAGTGTCAGGGCCATAGATGGTCAAGAGCTTTAAAGAGCTTCTTGTCTAAACCATGCATCGTACGGATCACAGTGACTTGCCCAGGGTCACCCCATTTCCATCTCCTGTGAATTTTTTTTCCACCTTCACTCAGATAGCAGCAGGGATCGATGCACATGTTAGATTTCTAGCCAGAGTGCACTGCCCCTTCCCTCATGCTGCAGTTGGGGTTCTGTCTTTGATGTTAAGTAAAGGCCAAGAGATCTGCCATCATTGCTTGAGTCTTGTGTCCAAGCCTTGTGCCAGATTCACAGGCACAGATTTAATCCCTACGCTTCCCTTAGAGCATCATTGCTCCAACACACAGTTAAAGGACCAGAAGCCCCGAGGAGCGGAATCACTTGCCCGCGGCCACACGGCAGGAAAGTGAGGCTTAAAGCCGGACTCTTTCTGGAACAACGCAGCGCTGCCTTCCGTGGCTGGGCGGCGCCTCCAGGGCACATTTAAACCAGGCCCTGGGTCTCCAGAGGCCGTTTCCCGAGCTCCCACGTCATGACGTGGCCTCTGCAGGTTGAAGTCTCTGACCATCCTTGGAATGGGGCACGTTCATCCCCCCTTCTCTGCCCAGGCTCTGGGGGGCGTGGTCCCTGTTGCCTGCACCCCCCCCTTTAAGTTGAACTCAAGTCTCTCTGCATGGCCAGAGAAGTTCCCAGAGACCAGCTTTCTCGGGACCCATGAAGAAGGCCCTGACCCAGACCCGGAGCCCCACAGAGGGACCCACACGAGGAGTGAGGCTCACACAGGCAGAATTGAGAAGGAGAGTCATGGGATGGTCTGTGCTGCAGGCTGGGCCCCAGCCCAGACTCAGGTCTTCCGCGGAGCCCCAGGGCTCTCCCGAGCAGCTGGGGATGGCCGCTCCTCTCTCGGACCCCAGCCTGGGGCTCCCGTTCTGGCTTCTCCCATGTGAGGCTGGCCCCTGAGCCCACCCTGGCTTGATGGGTCCGTGCTGAGGAAGGAGGGGTTGCCTCTTCAGTAGCTGTTCCTCAGAGAAGGGGTCCTACCACTGCTGGAATATGCGCCTCTGCGTGCTTCTGCATTTCCCCTCTGCCAGCCGTGGGTGTCGCACACCTGTGTGTGTTTGCGCTTCACCGCACAGACCAGCACTTGCTTTATGAGGTCATGAGTTGCAGTCCTTGGAGCTTTGGAGGAGAGGCCAGGCCAGGGGACGCTTTAGCCGGGCATGTCCTAAGGGGATTCCGCCTCCTATAGGCCTTGGGAGAGTCAACCGCTCTGCCGGCCCCTGCTCTGTCTTTCCTGCCCTTTCCATGGGATTAAGAGGCAAATGAGACTCCCTTGACCCCGTCTACCCCCCGGAGAAAGATGCTCATACTTCCTTTCAGGGGTCCCCCGGAATCTGAGGGAGAAAAGCAGGGAGGACAGGCTAGTACCACGGGCCTCGAGAGACAACAGGCCAGTTTCCAGCTTGTTCTGAACGGAAGGACTCGCTGCCCGCCAACCCACTAGCATCTGTCGGAATCCCTCCCTGGAGACTGGAGACACTTGGCTGCCATCGACACTGCTGCCCGATTCCTTCCAGACAAATGGTCCTCTCCTTCTGCAGGAACTTGACCTTCCCTCATTATTAGTAGTGATATTGTTAACAATGATTAGTGCTGTCGTTACACACCTTCCTTGTGCTGTGTGCTGATGTATCTCATTTACTTCTCAAATCACCCCTCGGGGACAGGAGTGAGGGTACAGAGAGGTGCACAGTAATTACTGTCCCATTTTTCTGTTGAGAAAGCCGAGGCCAGGCTGTGTGTGTGAGAATCCATCGCTGAGGAGCTGTGATTCAGACCCAGGTCTGCTGGCTCTGCAGGCTGGGCGGTCACCTTGCGTCTCGGTCTCCCTTCATCTGCACCCTCCACGATGAGCCCTCTGGGATGGACCAGCCCAGGATGAGCCTCTGAGGCTCGGCTGTTCTGGTCCTGGAGAGGGATTTTGAGTGGACGTCCTAGAAAGGGGCGGGCAGCACTGCCCGGGTATTTATCAGTTGTAGAACCTCACAGCAACAAGAGGCTTTAGAGAGCATCTAATCAGGACCGTAACTTTCGGGAGGTCAGCCGGGGTCACATCATAGATTAGTGGAGAGCTGACAGATCCCCGGATGGATGCCTGGCCCAGGGCGCTGTGCATTCACTGGGGAACACAGCAGGGCCCCGGATGCCAGTCCCAGCCTTGGGACAGGCATCATGTTCTCTGGCAGTTGTCATCTGGCCCCCTTCAGAGCAAGTCCTGGGTGGGCTGGGCTGCCGTGCTGGAGACGCCCAAGGAGCTGTGCTTCTGGCCCAAGGGAGCAGCTGGAACCTGAATGTCCCGTGTTTGCCGGGCCCACCTCTCCTGCCTCACCTGCTCCACAGGGCCCTGACCTCAATCATGTGTTGAGAGCGTCGTGATAGGGCTGGAGGGGAGGCCGGGTGGCTGGGCACTGAGAGCCCACAGGGGTGGAGTCTGTAATCTCCAAGTGGAAAGAGAAGCCACTCCAGGAAACCCAGGTAATCAGAATTCAGTGGTGGCCAGGTGTCCCCAGCGAGTCACTTCTGAGATCAGACGTTGAGCATTTTCTTTCCTTCTTTTTTTTTTTGGATGGGAGGCTGGGGGTAGACAGGGGACAAAACAGTGCAAACCATGGTGATTAAAGGTGGGCAAGTTCCCTCCAGAGTGAGAAAACAGCAACTATCAGGAGTGCCATGGAATTGTCAAAAGTACCTGAGAAGGACTATGTAAATTTTGGAAAAGTCTGCATGGCTTGTTCTGAGTCTTGGTAAAAAGTCATACTTTTTTTTTTTGTCAAGATAGAGAATAAAAGCAGAGCAAGCCCTTGGAGGGGTTGGTTGGGCTGCACAGTTCCCGGGATGTGGGGGGCACCTGCCTTTTGACCATCGTGCACACTTGTACCTGCCCAGACCTGTCCAACCAGCTGTTTGATGAGGTCCGTCGTCTGCTCCCGGCTGCTTTTGCAAGCTGACTTCCTGCATTCCCAGGAGGAGGTTTGAGACCCGTGCTGCCTTGGGAATAAATCCTGACAGATGTACGAGTCACCTTTGCAGGAATTTGTGTGCCACAGCTACTGGGGGAACCAGAGCCTTCCCTCCCCACCGAGCCCTCTCCACGTGGTTGAGCAGCACCAGTGGCCCCAGCATCAGTCTCAGCAGCTGTCTCTCCCCCAGTGTCTCAATGAACCAGAGAATCACTGCATTTAGAGTTCTAAGCATTGTCCCAGCAATCCAGACGGTTGTGACCTAGGCTCTGTAAGCTGGCAGGAAGGGAGCTTCCAAACTTTTACACTTTCCTCCAGGAAACTGAGTCTCCAAGAGTTTCGGGAGAGTTGCCAGGTCCTGTTTGGGTGAGCAGTGAGCCCAGGGCATCTATCAATGACGTTTCTGAACCACTAGGACTGTGGTTCTCAACTGGGGGCGACTTTGTCCCCCAGGGCACCTTTGGCAATGTCTGAAGACAGTTTTGGTTTTCATGAACTGGAGGGATGTGTTCTGCTGGCATCTAGTAGATAGAAGCCAGGGATGCTGCTGAAGAGCCCCCAGGACAAAGAATCATCCATCCCCCAAATGCCACCCATCCCCCAAATGCCACCCATCCCCCAAATGCCACCCATCCCCCAAATGCCATCCATCCCCCAAATGCCGAGGTTGGGAAACCCAGGTTTAGGCTGTGCCGTCTCTGACTCCAAAACTATGGGTATCTTCCAAATCTCCACCTTTCCCCGTTTGTGAGTCACTTAATAAATCAAAAGTCTCCTGAGCTACAGAAGTGAACACGGTTGCTGCCTCAAGTTCAAATAATTCCAGCCAAGGGCAGTGATCTGGAATCTAGCAAGTTGTTTGGAAATCCAAGTCCTCTCCCTTTCCATCGTCTTGGGCTTTCATGGGGAGTCGCCCTGGATGGAGAACTGTACAAAGTGGATGTGACAGTGGGGATGAACTTGTCCCACGTCCTCCCACCCAGTAACTGTGGATCTCTGGGACCTTGAGGGACCTGGCTCCTCAACAATATATCTGAGAGGTGCTTCTTGGGGAAAATCTTAGATAGGGTGGAGGTAGGGGAGCTGGTTCACAGCCTTTGGGCAAATCTACATCTCCTGTTCTGACCTTTTCCCGCCCTATTTCTCCCAGTTGAAAGCATACTAGCACTCTTTCTACTATTTAAACTTTCTACTATTTAAAGTTTTAAACCTTATTCTTGTAACTAGCTGCAGTCCAGATGCCAATTCTTCATGCCCAGAGAATTGGAAATGTTTCTGTGTCTTACTAACGTTTGCATATTCAACTTGTAAGTGTAAGCAGTTTTCTTAATAAAAAGGTATTTTAACTATTCATGTAGTCCTTTGCTACTGAAGACCCCAGTTTTCGCGATGAGGTCACTAACTTTTACTACAGTGAAAAGGCTATTTCTTTTTTTTTTAACATCTTTATTGGAGTATAATTGCTTTACAATGGTGTGTTAGATTCTGCTTTATAACAAAGTGAATCAGTTATACATATACATATGTCCCCATATCTCTTCCCTCTTACGTCTCCCTCCCTCCCACCCTCCCTATCCCACCCCTCCAGGCGGTTACAAAGCACCGAGCTGATCTCCCTGTGCTATGCGGCTGCTTCCCACTAGCTACCTACCTTACGTTTGGTAGTGTATATATGTCCACGCCTCTCTCTCGCTTTGTCACAGCTTACCCTTCCCCCTCCCCATATCCTCAAGTCCATTCTCTAGTAGGTCTGTGTCTTTATTCCCGTCTTACCCCTAGGTTCTTCATGACATTTTTTTTTCTTAGATTCCATATATATGTGTTAGCATACGGTATTTGTCTTTCTCTTTCTGACTTACTTCACTCTGTATGACACACTCTAGGTCCATCCACCTCACTACAAATAACTCAATTTCGTTTCTTTTTATGGCTGAGTAATATTCCATTGTATATATGTGCCGCATCTTCTTTATCCATTCATCTGTTGATGGACACTTAGGTTGCTTCCATGTCCTGGCTATTGTAAATAGAGCTGCAGTGAACATATTGGCACATGACTCTTTTTGAATTATGGTTTGCTCAGGGTATATATGCCCAGGAGTGGGATTGTGGGGTCATATGGTAGTTCTATTTGTAATTTTTTAAGTAACCTCCATACTGTTCTCCATAGTGGCCGTATCAATTTACATCCCCACCAACAGTGCAAGAGTGTTCCCTTTTCTCCACACCCTCTCCAGCATTTATTGTTTGTAGATTTCTTGATGATGGCCATTCTGACTGGTGTGAGATGATACCTCATTGTGGTTTTGATTTGCATTTCTCTAATGATTAGTGATGTTGAGCATCCTTTCGTGTGTTTGTTGGCAGTCTGTATATCTTCTCTGGAGAAATGTCCATTTAGGGCTTCTGCCCATTTTTGGTTTGGGTTGTTTGATATTTTGTTATCGAGCTGCATGAGGCTACTTCTTAACGTAGGGTTTCAACATGCTCTTTTGATTCAAAATCTCTAACCTTAATGGATGTAAAAATGTGGCCGTGTGGAATCATGTCCCTTTGACTCGTGGCACTGTTGCTGTTGTCGTCATGTTCTATTATGATCATTAAAAAAAGAAAAGAAAACGTTAACTCCTTTGTGTCTGACTCCAAGCTGTGCTTTGTCTAAAGGTTGCTGTGGACTCACCTCGGTGAGGCTTGGTGCCAGCGTTCCCTCCATTCTTGTGCTCCTTCCAATAGGGACAGAATAAAGGGACAAAGTAGGTGATTAAATAGTTCATCCCACTAAAGGATCATAAGTAAAGGAAAAAGTATGGGAGATCCCTGTAAGTTAATGATCACTCAAGAAAGCAGGTTTGCTAAACCACAAAACCAAGCAGCTTTCTTAGCAACAAAACCATGCAACAGAAGTATGAGACTTGCCCCCAAAACAATAAAGCAATGGTGGCAGGAGACCCACATCCTGCCCAGGGAGGTCAGTAAGTTAATGATTCCTAGGACACGCTTCTCTGCGCAGACTAAAAACAAAAATATAAGGAAAAGGTGACATTATACTGAAACCGTATGATTTACCGTATTTTAGTATGTGTTACTGCCTTTTTGCTCATTTCCATTGTGCCACGACAGTCCCAGTTTGACCATATAGGGGCCCAGAAAACTCCCCCCCCCCACCAACGTGGAGGAGGAACTGATCATGGAAGCATGACATCTACTCAAAAACGAGGAAGAAGGGCTTCCCTGGTGGCGCAGCGGTTGAGAGTCCGCCTGCCGATGCAGGGGATACGGGTTCGTGCCCCGGTCCGGGAAGATCCCACATGCCGCAGATCGGCTGGGCCCGTGAGCCATGGCCGCTGAGCCTGCGCGTCTGGAGCCTGTGCTCCGCGGCAGGAGAGGCAGCAACAGTGAGAGGCCCGCGTACGACAAAAAAAATGAGGACGAAGGTTGTCTTCTCCTCCCCACTTTTCCTTCAATTATAAAACTGTAGCCCACGAAGTTCTCAAGGCGGCACTCCCTTGCCTGCCCGCGTGTGAACCTCACAAGCGTCCTGTTCTCATAACTCACTTCTTACCTACCACTTTGCCTCTAGCTGACTTCTTTCTGTGCTGAGACAAAGAACCGGGGCTCCTGGGAGCACCTCCTCCCCCAGACGCATTTCTGCAGTGTCACTTCTGCCCCCCTGTCCCAGGCAGAACAATCCCCTCCCCGCTGTGCCCCTCACACACCGCCCCATCATCACACTGCCTGCAGCAAATCACAGAAGCTACACTCACTTACCCATCAGTTTTCCCCACCCTCTGAGTCATCTCTGAGCAAAATTTATCTTACTCAACGTTTTATCCCACGCCCCTAGCGCAGTACCAGGCTCGTGGCAAACACAAAACAGACATTCAGGGAATGAATTGAATGAATAGTATCTGAAGGACCAGCCCAGTGAATTTCAACATTACATGGTATGGTGAGTGTGCAGTTATAGCTTTATTCAGTCACTCACTGGTAACAGCAAACATGGCACTGACTAGGGGTTCAGGGCACTTCTGAGCTCTTTACATGTGCATTAACTCACTTGATGTCCACAGCAGTTGTCTAAAGTAGGTACTATTGTTACCTTGTCGACTAAAAAAAAAAAAGCACAACCTAAAAGTTGAGAATTATGTTTTATTTGGCAGAAAAAACTGAGGACTCAAGCCTGGAAGACAGCCTTTCAGATAGCTCTGAGGGACTGCTCCAAAGAGATAAGGGAGAAGCCAGGATATAGAGGAGTTTTTGTAACAAAAAACAGGTAGTCGGACATCAAAAGATTACTGTTAATTAGAGAAAACCAAACATCTCAAGTTAATGAATTTAGAGCTTTTCTATGGACAGCAAGATGCGAGAGTCTGGTCTCACTGAGTCACTCCTTTGATCCGCACCTTAACTATCTAGGGTCAGTATCTTGGGTTTTTTCCATCATGATTCCCCTTGGTGTGCACAGTTGGGAGGAGCTGCAGTGGCTGCTGCTCGAGGGCTGCAATACCCTTTGTTTTCTGATGTGGTAGGCAGTATTTTTCATCCATACTCTCCTTCCTGTTTTTACAAATGAGGAAACCGAGGCAGGGAGCAGTTTCTTGCCCAAGGCTGTGTGGCTGGTGAGTGCAAAACCAGGACTGGAACCCAGAACTGGCTCACGGCCCCTATTCTAAAGGCTATAAAATGCCTCTCAGTGTTTGCTGAGCATCGATTGTGTTCGAGGCCCCGTGCCAGGGGGCAGGGATGCTGCCCTGGAACACATTTTTGAGGGGGAGAGAGGCACAAATAATGTCACTGTCAGGTATCACATACTGAAATGCTAGGGGACCGAGTGTTGGGTTCTGCACTAGGGTCCCTTATGAAGGTCCATTTCAGGCCCTAAAGGAGGCCCGCCATGATGGCCAGGACCGCAGCGAAGCAAGGAATGGATCGGATCAGTGGCTTATAGAATAGTTAACAGCTAATGGGAGATTGGACCCAGAGCTCCGGGTCCCAGCTGAGAACCTGGTCATCCTAAAAGGTAGGAGGGGTCTACCCATGGGGCAGGTGCAGGAGGGGCAGGCCAATCAGAAGATTCATGAGTTGAGTACCAGGCTTTTATGACCAGGAAGCCTTGGGCTGTGAAGGTTTTCCCCTCCCCCAACTATAGGCTTGGACTGGTCCCAGCTCTTCTAGTCCCTTGTCAGGCAGGAAGATTCTGGTGCTCAGGGCTCCTAGAGCAGGGTCATTCTGGGCTGGGCAGATAACCTACATCTGCCACTCTCAGGTCCAGCTACCTAATTTGCAGGTCCCACTGTAGAATGAAAATGCAGGGCTCTTGTTCAGAATTATAAAGAATTTCAAGATGGCGACCACAGGGCATTAAGGCAAGTGTGCGGCCCTCTGAGCACGGGGCCCTGTGTGACTGCCCAGGTTACCTGCCCACTAAGCCAGCCCTGGCCACCACGGCTCTGAGCCGTGCAGCCAGGGGAAGAAAGGGGCAGATTAACTCACTCCACACCACACCATGCAGTTCGCTCCCCTGGGCTGCTCTTCAGGGAAGTCCATGTTGGCTGTGGGAGAGGTGGAAAGGGCTAGAAAATATTCCCATGCTTACATGCAAACTCCTTTCCCAATGTGACTTTGCAGCTCCGTCATCCAGAGGGGGAGACTCTCTCCCCAGAATCTGACTCTATGGACTGGCTTTGTAACATGCGTCCACACAGAGGGATTACTAGGACTGACGATGGGCCAGTCCCGGGTGTTGGGAGGGCTTGCAGCTTCCTCTGTTGATGACCTTGGAACCCTGTGGAGCCGAGGCTAGCCGTCCCGAGGAGGGGGGCCCAGGGCCTGGCTGCCCCTGTGTCACAAGCCCACAGTCTGCCAACTGCCCCACAGGTGAGTGAGCCAAGGCGAAGAAGGTTTCCCACAATGTAAGTGCTTCACAGGGCTCGTGAGGCACCAAGTAAAGCTAAATAAATCATGGAAGGCTGCCTGGAGGAGGCAAAATTCAACCTTGCATAAAATCTGGAGAAGCAGGTGCACAGCAGAGGGGTGCGTGGGCGCTGGGTGGTGGGAAGCCAGGCTGGAGCCCGGAGGTCAGGGCAGCGATGGGGATAAGGCTGCTAAGCCGATCAAGCCAGCCTGAAGGGGCCCGAAGGACAGGGTGAGGGTCATGGTAGGTAGTGGGTTGCCATCAGCAGCATGCAAGCAGGGCTGGTCCTCAGAGGGAGGAGCACAGTGTCTGGAACAAGGAGGCAGCAAGGAAGCTAGGAAGTGACTCCTGACTTTGCCTCTCAAACCTGCCCCTCTGGTCATCTTCCCGGCAGCTGCCCCTGCCCCCAGCTTGGACCTATAGCCTTGGGTCTTCCTCCCCATGATGCAGCATGAGAAGATGGCAGAGGCCATCACACAGCCCAACAGACTCTGTTCTCAAGACTGATGGGCATCATTTTGAAAGAACAAAGAAAGCAGGTGGCAAGATTTTTCAAGCGAAGGAGACAGCTGCAGTCCAAGCTGCTATATTTCCATTTTAAGAGGCTGCAGCCAGGCCAGCCCTTACCAAAAAATGCCCCCGCTGTCCCCCTCCCTGCTAGCCCTTATACTAAATTGTTGGCTTTACAAATACATACGTTCACATTCTACTTGCCTGCTACGGATCATCTTTGATATTTTAATGGTCTGAAATGGGTCCAGCCTGTTTACAGAGCTCCAGAGCCCACCCTCCGGGGGCACCTTTCCCTTTGGCCCAGCCAGGCCCCTGTTGGTTCAGGGTCCTGCAGGGCACTGGCCTGACCAGGGCAGCAGAAATGGTCCCATGATTAATATTTATACAAGCCAGGCTGCTGGGGCCGTTTCTGCAAACTAAACAAATAACATTAACTACCACGGCAACCAGCCCTGGTGGAGGTGCTGCCTTCAGGGTTTGCAAAACACTTTCCAATCCAGCTTCGACCCTCTGGACAGGTCCCTCCCAACCAACGCCTACCTGGCCCCTGCCACACCACCTGTCTGGGCTGGACCAAGGCAGGGCCCCTATTCTTTGTCTTGGGAGGATGCGGATACAGAGGATCAGCTGAAGACAACGGTGTGTAAGTGTGGACAGTGGGAAGCCTGGGGCGGCCAGAGGAGGGTCTCCTAACGAGGCTGGCCTCTTAACGAGGCTGGCAGCCCAGGCCAGAGGCCGAGCCTCCAGTTTTTAGAAAGGAAAAATGAAGTTCATGTACTTGTTTATTCAATAATTAATGATTGAGCACCCACTCTGTTCGTCTCATGGTGATGGGAGATAAGAAGCAAATAAAGAAATAGTTAAATAATATAGCTGTGACATCATAAGAAATATTTATATCACAGTGTCTGTTGCTAACGATACTGCACTGTATACTTAAAATTTGCTAACAGGGTAGATCTTACATTAACTGTTCTAACAGTAACAACAAGAACAACAACAACAAGAATAAAGGGGGATGGAGGAAACTTTGGGAGGTATGGGTTTGTCTGCGTCCTTGATGGTGGTCATGGTTTCCCTAAATGATGGGGATGGTGACACTTATCTCCAAACTCATCGAGTTTTGTACCTTAAAGGTGTACAGCTTTTTACATATCAATCATGCCTCAATAAAGTATTTTTTTTTAAAAAGGCAATATATATTTGGTCTCTGCCCCTGGTCTCTGACACGGGATTCCTAAGACACTTGTCCTTTCCTGAGTGATGAGAACATCTCACAGAGAGCTCCTAAATCCCTTGGGACTTCCTGGGTGACAGGAGCATCTTTTGTTCTAATGAGGTGGCTGTTAGTGGGCTCCTGGGTGGGGGCTGGTCACCAGAAAGACCAAGTCACGATCAGAAGATTGGAACTTTCAGCCGCATCCCTCATCCTCTGGGGAGGCGTGCGGGCTGAAGACTGGGCTCATTATCCGTCCTGCCTACGCGATGAAGCCTCCATAAACATCCCCAAACTGTGGTGTCGCGAGAACTTCCTGGGTGATAGACACATCCACGTGCCAGGAGGGGAGCTCACCCCAGACTCCACCGGGACAGAAACTCCTGTACTCGGGACCCTTCCAGGCCTCACTCTATGTTCCCCTTCATCCGGCTGTTCATCTGTATCCCTTATAATACGATAAACCGGTAAACGTGTTTCCCTGAATTCTGTGAGCTCTTCTAGCAAAGTATCAAACCCGAGGAAGGGCTGGTGGGAACCGCCAATTGATAGCCTGTCAGACAGAAGTGTAGGGACCCTGGGGACCCGGTACTTGTGACCGGCGTCTGCAGTGGGGGCAGTCTTTGGGGCTGAGCCGTTAAACCTGGCGTCTGACGCTAACTCCAGGTAATCAGTGTCAGAATGGAATTAAATGACAAGACTGGACACCCAGTAGGTGTCCAAGAGTCAGTTTGTGTGGGGAAAATGGTCCCTCCTCTTTGGTGTCAGAAGTATCGTAAGTAGAAGAACAGTTTCCTTTTAACACCGAACGGTGCTAAGTGTTACGGGAACAAAAATAAAGCTCATGATGGGCTAGGATGCAGAGGCACGCTGTTTGGAGAGGGCTGTCAGGAAAATGGCAAAGACAACGCGGGCGGGAGTTGAAGCGGTGAGAACAGAGCTTATTCAGTAACAACAGACAGCTTCTAAAGTGAGGATGAGGGAGGGAAGAGAGGCGAGGGGCGAAGTGCGGGGAGCTCAGGGAAGTGAGAAATCACAAAGGATGGGTCAGTGTAAATGTGCTGAGGCCAGCTTTGTCTGCTAGCTGGCAATTCTATAAATACAGTCCTTCCCCCACCACCCAGGAGACTGGAAGACAGCGGCTCCCTCCTTCCCGAGGATCCCAGTTCAAAGCAATGGCTTTCAGGTCCTTGAGAAAGACCCTCCTGAGTTGTAGGAGATCTCTAGATGTCTCAAAGGGACACAGGGAGGATTCACAATTGTTAACCGCTTTTTAGTCAATAATCTAAGAAAAGGCGGTCAGGGGACTATGTCGGGTTAGCTAGAAAAATGGTAAATTCTTCTGAGAGCCGGGAGATTTTCCAGACAGGAGCTCACTCGAAGGGGGCTGTGTCATGCCGGGGACAGTGCCGGGGACACAGCCTCAGGCTGCTAGAAGCCCGCAGGTGTCTTACGGTCGGGGTTTGGACGGAGCTGGCAGATGCAAAGAGAGCCCTTTGCAGTTCTCAAAACTTCTGCTCCCAGGGTAGAAGTGGCAGTGCTGGCCAAGCCCAGGATGACAGCTCAAAGAGATGATCCAGTCACCCCGAGGAGCTGGGTGGAGAGGAGAGTTTTGTATCCAGTTCTTACAAAGCGTTGTCTTGTCCCAAAAGTGCCTTTGGAAATAGCATCATTCATTCATTCATTCATTCATTCAACCAACAAGCATTCACTGAGCTTCCACTCTGAGCTGGACAGACAAGAATACAGCCTGGTTCCTGCTCCTGAGGGGGCCACTGTCGAGGCTCGAAGTTCCACTCAGAGACGATCACATGACATGATCCAGCTCTCCCCTGAGATGAAGCCCCTGAAGGCATCTTATTCCCAGCAGGAATGTACATGTGGGTGAGACACCAGCAGGGGACTCTGTCCTTGGGGCATGCCCGGGGGGGTGCCCTTTATCTTGTTGGTCCCTTTTTCTAAGTGGAAAGGGCACCCCTGCAGGTGCCCCCTGGGATCCAGCGCCTCTAGCAGTCAGGGTTCACTTCCGGCTCCGAGGCTGATGTGTGTTGGTCTTGGACTGCCCAGCACACATTGTCCCCCTTTTTGCTACAGAACCCATCTTCTATTGGCGAGCTACCCCCTCAGTTATGTACTCGGTCCATCCCAGGCTCAGTGGTCACAGTGATATGTGCAGGGTAGGCACGTGGCCCTAGCCCAGCCGCCTCTGATATCCCATCCCCCTGGCACCAGTGATGGGGCCAGGGATGATTGATTACATGACCAAGTGGGTGCAGGCAGGATGGTCCCCTGACTTGTACAGGAAAACCTCGAAGAGACGCTTTCTGTTTGATGTGAGCCTGCAGTGGCCGAATGCCGTCTTGTCCCTGTGAGAGAGGAACCGTCTAAGAATGGAGCCACAGAGGAAGCAGAGCCCAGGGGTGGAGAGAAAAAGGTTGCTTCTTCATGGGTCTGCCTGGACTCCTGGATCAAGCCACACCTGAAGGCCTACCCATGGGATCCTCAGCTGTCTGAGCTAATAAATTCTCTGTACATCTGAACCAGTTTGAGTCGGGTTTCTTCCCCGTGTCACAGAGAACCTTGATTGACACGCCCTCCATGCACTCTGACATTAACCCCTATGAGAACTGGCCCGGTGGGAGCTCCAGGGGCCCTGTCTCATGCATCATCAACCAACCCGGGCTCTTTACCTGGCTGCCACCTCAGTCTGTTCCTGCTCCCACTCCAGCGCCCCCTGCCCCCAGCATCTTGTCCTCTGAGTCTGACCACAGGTTCAGCTTTTCTGGCTTGATACATAGCCCCTGCTCTCGGCCTTTTTTTTTGGCCTCTGACGGCCCCAGGTACGGCCCAGCCCCAGTACAGACCTGTGTAATTATTGTTGCTTTCGGGAGCCTAACATAACCAACACATGCACGGCACTTTATATTTTACAAAGTTCTTTCACTTATGTTTTCTAACTTCATCGGGTCGCAGCCCCTACAGAGCTCTGCCACAGTCCCTCCGAGGACCTGCACATCTCGGCTTGCCCCCCCACAGCTGCAGCGCGCTTTTGCCTCCAGCGTTGACGCCCGCGAACTGCCCTGCGGCTGTGGGAGCAGCAGCTTTGCCCACGTGGCAGGAACAGCCAGAAATGCCTGGGTTTGCTCCTCACTTCCCACCACTGGGGTGGCCCTTAACCAGTGATCGACAGGTGCCCCTCCTTTGCCCTCGAAGGGACGCAATGTACACTCCAGAGCTCCCTGCGGGATCAGGCTGAGGCTGCCTTCTGCAGGACGTTTCCTAACTGCTCCCCCAGCTTTGCTCCTGCCCCTGCCTCCTCTGCTCCCCCGATATCTCCCAATACCACCAGAAGCACTTCCTTAATAAATCACTTGCACATGATCCTTGTCTCAGGACTGTTTCTGAGGAACACATTTAAAGCAATCATCCTAACTGCCCTGAGAGCTAGACACCTTCATCTCCATTTTACAGATGGAAAAGCTAAAGCTCAGAGAGGTTAGGTGACTTGTCCAATGTCACACAGCCAGTGAGCGACAGGGTAGGCTTCAAATCCAGTTCTCCTGGACCCCACAACCCAAGCTGCCCCCTCCTCCACTGGTTAGCTACCCAAGGTTGCCACCAGCAATCAGGCTACCTAAGCCCGGCTTCAGCGCGCTCTCTCCTCTCACACCGTGGCACGTGCTGCTTTGGATCTGCAGGCACTGGCTGACCCCCAGCGTCATGTTCAGGACCTTAGCGAGCTCTCTGCAGCCTGGAGTCATCGTTCAACATGGCCATGCAGCCACAGACCCAAGTTTGGTCCCTCTCTCACCTTAACCTTGTTCATCCTCTTTCGTGCTTTGTGAGTCAATAGTGTGGATCCTAGGATGGAAGCCATCACCTGTCCATCCCTAGTAGCCCTGAAGGTGATCAATATGGAGACGTTCCTACAAGATCCAAACACAGCTGTGACTGCTTTCCAGTCAGAAAGATGCTTGCTACAAACGTCAGTACTGAAACCTAATCTTTAGCTACCATCTTGTAGGCATGAATGAAAGTTCACTGAGCACATATTTTGTTGTGTTGTACACTGCAACTAAAAAGCCAAGGAGTCGGGCTTCCCTGGCGGCGCAGTGGTTGAGAGTCCGCCTGCCGATGCAGGGGACACGGGTTCGTGCCCCGGTCCGGGAAGATCCCACATGCCGCGGAGCGGCTGGGCCCGTGAGCCAGGGCCGCTGAGCCTGCGCGTCCGGAGCCTGTGCTCCGCAACGGGAGAGGCCACAGCAGTGAGAGGCCCGCGTAACGCAAAAAAAAAAAAAAAAAAAAAGCCAAGGAGTCAACGTATATTAGGTGTATGAGCTATTTCCCAAAACCACAAACTAAAAATAATAAATTGTCAATGTAGTTTAGAAATTGTTAATTTTATTACACTCTTTTGTTGTGTATAGGAAGGGAAGTCAAGGGATTATAAATTTGAGTAAAATTTAAAACCATATATTTTATGACAGAGGGCCTTTGACGTAAGATGGCCAAAGCACGGATAATATCTATTTGCTGTAAAGAGAATTATTATGAGTTTTGATTTCTGATATTAAATATTACTTAATAAAGACTTGTTTCCATTAACTTGGGGGGGGGGGCGCTGGGAAGATGTTTGGCACAAAGCCACTTACATAGATTTCTTTATGTTCACTCAAGACTTCCCCCTCCTTAGGGTTATTTTATTACGACTGGAGTGGAGGAAGGAGAGCTGGAGCATTACTCGGCAAATATTAGAATGAAAGTGCAGCTTGACTAATGATAGTTCAGCTGTGGGCACATGAATGAATATGTGATGACCCCTGTTAATTCCACTGGGGCATCAGGCACTGCTGAAGGGCCCTGGGGACATTTGGCAAGAGCCATGACTACATCTCCCCCCTTCCCCACTTGTGCGACTCTCCTACAGGAAAGGAGTATGTGTGTGTGTCTGTACGTATGTTTATACTCACTTTTCAACCCCCGAGAAACCCATTCAAAATCCCGCCTTGCCCGGAAAACTCCAGTGCATTTAATTGATTATCCAAATTTGCCCCCAGAGGGCACCAAGACTTGCGGGGCCTAGGAAAAGACAGACAGAAACAAAACAAAACAAAACAAAACAAAAAAAACACAGTAGGCCAGGACCAGCAGGGGGCAGTGTGGCTCTAGGGATGCGAACTGGTGGAAACGGCCGATTGGGCAGGTGGGTTCCAGGCCCACGTCTGCCACTTAGTGGGTAAGACCTGTGTGAGAAATGTGCCTACAGGAAGCACCAGAAGCAGCTCTGAGATGGTATCTTTCAGCAGATTATGTTCCCACAGGGAGTAGCCCTAAAACACGGAGGAAACCGATCAAAACCTTGTGTGCCAAGACCCTGACCTCCGAAACAAATGCCAAGCAGACATTAAAGCTGGGGTCCAAACTGGTGGGCCCTGGGCCGAACCCAGCCCTCAGACCTCTTCTGATGGGCCTGGGCATGGCTCTGTTTTGATAAAGCTTTATATTGAAGTATGACACACAGACAGAAACTGCACATGTCCTAGGCGTATAGTTCAATGAATTTTCAAGGTTCTCACAAGCATAAATCAGGGACTTGGGTCCCATACACTAAACGTTCTCAGCTCATCCAGAAACCCCTTCAGCCTGCACAATGCTGTAAAGTTCATTTTACTTAGTTGCCAATGACAACAGCAATAGAAAATCTGAATTTCTTGACAAAATGGAATGATTTGCCTGCTGCTGCCTGCCCACAGGTAGAGGGAGCTGAGGTTGGCTACCAGCTTTAAAGGAGGTGGGAGCTTATCAGTTCTTGCCAGCCCCACTCCCCCGGCCCAGGCAAGAGGGCACCCAGCTCTGAGCCCACATTTTAAAGGACCCATCCCTAAATCAAAACCATAAGGAGGGGTTCCCTGGTGGCACAGTGGTTGAGAATCCGCCTGCCAATGCAGGGGACATGGGTTCGATCCCTGGTCCGGGAAGATCCCACATGCCGCGGAGCAACTAAGCCCGTGCACCACAACTACTGAGCCCGTGCTCTAGAGCCCGTGAGCCACAACTACTGAGCCTGCATGCTGCAACTACTGAAGCCCGTGCCCCTAGACCCCATGCTCCACAACAAGAGAAGCCACTGCAGTAAGAGGCCACGCATCACAACGAAGAGTAACCCCCACTCGCCACAACTAGAGAAAGCTCACGTACAGCAATGGAGACCCAACACAGCCAAAAATAAAATTAAAGAAAAACAAATAATGAGATATTACTTTATACCTGTCAGAATGGCTATCATCAAAAAGAACACAAATAACAAATGTTGGTAAGGAAGTGGAGAAAAGAGAACCCTCATATACTGTTGATGGGAATGTAAATTGGTGAAGCCACTGTGGAAAACAGTATGAAGGTTCCTTAAAAAACTAAAAATAGAGTGACTGTATGATCCAGCAATCCCACTCCTGGGCATATATCCAGAGAAAACTCTAAATCAAAAAGATACGTGAACCTCAATATTCAAGCAGCACTATTTAGAATAGCCAAGATATAGAAACAACCTAAGTGTCCAACAACAGATGAATGGATAGAGAAGATGTGGTACGTATATACAATGGAATATTACTCAGCCGTAAAAAAGAATAAAATGTTGCCATTTGCAGCAACATGGATGGACTTGGAGGGCATTAAGTGAAATAAGTGAGACAGAGAAAGACAAATACTATGTGATATCACTTATATGTAGAATCTTAAAAATTCAACACATTAGTGAATATAACTAAAAAGAAACAGACTCATAAATATAGAGAACAAACTAGTTACCAGTGGGGGGAGGGATGGAGAAGGGGCAATATAGGGGTAGGGGAGTAAGAGGTACGAACTATTAAGTTTAAAATAACCTACAAGGATATATTGTACAACACAGGGAACATACCAATATTTTATAATAACTATAAATGGAGTATAACCTTTAAAAGTTGTGAATCACTATATTGTATTCCTATAACTTATATAATATTGTACAGCAACTATACTTCTGTTTGGCTGGCCAGGTGGCCCTGTCTACTCTTTAGGAAGCGCTAACACTCAGTCTTACCTTCTAGGGCAGTGTTGGCAAGCTTTTTTGTAAAGGGCCAAATAGTAAACATTTTAAACTTTCCTGGCCATGTGGTTTCTGCTACAACTGCTCAACTGCTCTTGTAGTGCTTAAACAGCTCTAGACAAGATGTAAGCGAGTGGGCACGCTGGGTCCCAATAAAACTTTATTTACAAAAACCAGCAGTGGGCCGGACTTGGCCCCTGCCACCCCCAGAGCAATTTCTTTTCTCTTGCCTCCCCCCAGCACACTAACCAACCAGACAGGTGCTTCCCAATGAATTTTAAGGCAGAACAGGCCCTGCCTCAACTCTTCCAACCAGGAGAGAACAGGTTTTAAGGGGTAAGGGGAGGCTGGATGGATACATTGAGCAGTGAGCCCACAAAGTGGTATTACTGGCTAGGTCTGGGAGTACGCGCCATGCATAAGGCCAGCTCCTGACATCATCTCATTAAGTCCCTAGGACACTCCTGCATCCTATTCCCGGGAAATGGAACTGTAACAATCTCACTTCCCTGGCTGAAACACCCAACACAACAGGGAGGTGGGAGGGGCCTTTATGGAAGATCACACATCCTCACGGAGTAGAGCCAGTCTGATATGAACAGGCAGGCTGCTAATTCCACCCTCCTCACCCCTTTCCAAACTGATGTTTTGTTTGTTTGTTTCTTTTTCTTTTTTTTGTTTGTTTGGTTTTTAAAATTTATTTTAAATTGAAGTATAGTTGATTTACAAGGTTGTGTTAGTTTCTGGTGTATAAACTGATGCTTTTTAAATCCAGCGTTGCAAACCCAGTTCCTACAGGAGCCAGGTGAGTCAGGTGGGACTGATTCCGGCTGCTATAAGACAACCTGGAGTTATAGGTGGGTTGCCTTTAACCTGTGCCAGGCCAGAGCACTTGTACAAACAGAGGCCCACATAACATGTGTCCAAATGTGTGTAAAAGTTCTAAATCAGCTACTGGTTGAAATATTCTGCTATCTCCTATTCTCCTTTCTTGACAAATACACCGTCACAGCAAGCTGGATTCGGATATAGATTTCTTGGATTCTATTTTGGTTAGATTTCTGTGTCAACCTGGGTAGGCGACGATGGCCCAGGTGTTTAGTCAAACGCTAGTCTCGATGTGGCCATGCAGGTGTTTTGCAGCTGTGATTAACATTTAAATCAGTAGACTTTGAGGAAAGCAGATTGCTCTCCATAATGTGGGTGGGCCTCATCCAATCAGTTGAAGGCCATAAGAGAAAAGCCTGAGAGAAACTATTCCCAGAAGAGAAAGGAATCCTCAAGACTGAAACCTAGAAACTCTGTCTGAGTTTACAGCCTTGCTGACCTGCCCTACAGATTTTAGACCCGCCAAGCCTCGCAATAGCATGAGGCAATGCCTTAAAATAAATCCCTCTCTATATATCTATCTGTATACCCTTGGTTCTGTTTCTCTAGAGCACCCTGACTAATACAGACCCTGTGGGGCTCTGTGCTGGAACATGGTCTCCAGGGAGAGTGGACTCTGGTCTGGGGCCTGCACCTATTTCCTGCCACCCCCATAGCCTGCCCATCTGAGCTCCATCCAATGCCCCTCTTTCCATCTCACAAACAGTTGCCCTTGGCACTGCCCCTAAGTGTGCAGACATCTATGGAGTCAGTTACTAGAAATACTCACCACCCAGATCTAGCAGAAAGCACAGAATTCTGGGGTCTTGGGCCTGAAGTGTGGTTTAGGAGGGGGAAGGAAGGTGAGGGGTCCAAATGGACGTGTCTTCTGGGCTCTTTGGACCGTTTGTCCTACAGGGCATGAAGAGGAGAACAGGGAAGTGCTATTTTATTATTTATTTTATTTTATTTTATTTTAATTGACCTTTAAGGATACAACACTTTTCCATCCATATAGAGATAAAAATCTGCAGAACGGAGAATAACATTTGTCTTGTTGGAGGTTTACAGGAACATCGTGACCTGATCTACGAGGTCAGCTACAAGAACAAAGGATTCTGACACCAAGAAGTTTGTAACAACAAACCACGCCCCTCCCTCACCTGGCCTTTAAAAATGCTTTGCTGAGGGCTTTCCTGGTGGCGCAGTTGTTGAGAGTCCGCCTGCCGATACAGGGGACACGGGTTCGTGCCCCGGTCCGGGAGGATCCCACATGCCGCGGAGTGGCTGGGCCCGTGAGCCATGGCCGCTGAGCCTGTGTGTCCGGAGTCTGTGCTCCGTAGCGGGAGAAGCCACAGCAGTGAGAAGCCCGTGTACTGCCAAAAAAAAAAAAAAGCTTTGTTATAACCCTTTGGGGAGTTTGGGGGTTTTGGGGCAAGAGCCACCCATTCCCCTTGCGTGGCCCTGAAATAAACCTTTCTCTGCTCCAAACTCCAATGTTTCATTTGCTTGGCCTCACTGTGTCGGGCACATGACCTTGTGTTTGGTAACACTGAGAGCTTAGGAGGAGGCGGTTCTGTGCAAGCTGGCACAGGGAAGGCAGACCTACATCCATCTGCTCCCATCTCCTCCATCTTTAACCCCAATAGCCCACCCATCAGCCCTTGGGTTAAGAGGGGACATACATGGAGCTAGCCTTGGTGGCCACATAGGCTGCATAGGTTATCATTACACTGAGGAATTTGACCCGGGGGCATCTGGTGGGTTAAAATCCAGCTCATGCCACTCACCAAGCCATGTGCCTGGCATGGGCTACATCTGCCCAGAGAAGAGGGAACCTCCTAATTCTCATAATGAGCTAGTGTGGCAGCTTTGGTGGCAGCCTGGAGTTTGATTCCAAACCTGGCCCTGACCTTGAACAAGAGACACAAATTGTCCAAACCTCAGCGTCCTCATCTGTCAATGGCAACAAGAGTAGTGCTATGACAGGCGGAATGAAGGCCCCTCAGGGATGTGCTCATCCAATCCCTCAAACCTATGACTATGTTACCTTGTGTAGATGTGATTAAATTAAAGATCTTGAGATGGGAGATGATCCTGAATTATCCCGGGTGCCTAATATAATCTCAGGGGTCCTTATAAAAGGAAAGCAGAGGGTCAGGGTGAGTAGTAAGAGATTTGAAGAAGGAAGCAAGAGGAGGGAGGGATGCCAGGAAGGGGAGACAAGCCAAGGAATGTGGGCTGCCTCTAGAAGCTCAAAAAGGCAAAGAAAAAGACTTTTCTTTGGAACCCCCAGAAGGAACCAGCCCTGCCAACACCTTGACTTTAGCCCAGCGAGACTGGCTTTGGACTTTTAGTTCCAGAACTGGCTTTGGACTTCTAGGTCCAGAACTGAAAGAGAATAAATTTGTGTTGCTTTCAGCCATGAAACACGTGGCCATCTGTCACAGGCAGCAGAGGAGACTCACACAGGCACCTGTCTCAGAGGTGGTTTTAAGGATGGGACAACTGGTCACCCGACTCAGCCCTCAGCAACAAGACAGCCCCCCACCACCCAGGGTGGCTTCCACAGGGCTCCACCCCTCCTCCAGCAGGATGGCTTTGTTTGGGGGCAGTGGGGAGTCCTGTGAATGCAGAGGGTCTTCCTGGCCTCAGGCCCTCCCCACGCTATCCCTCTGCCCAGAATCTTTTTCCTTCCGGTTTTATCCAGAATCTTCTTCCTTCTGGTGTATCATGGCTGGCCCTGTTCAGGGACCCTGACCACCTCTTCTGTAACAGGCCTGCTCTGTAGGTGTCACCACTCCTGTGCCTTTTCTGTCATAGGCCGAGGACCACAACTACATACGATGTTTGTCTCCCACACTAGATTTCCGCTTTATCCACCTGAATCCTCAGTACCCACCCTAGTATCTGACATACAGCTGGCACTCAATAAATATTTTTTGAAGGATGGAGGGAGGAAGGGAGGAAAAAGAGAAGGAGGGTAAAGGGAAGGAGAGAAAGAAGAACCCCCAAGGAGTCTATGTCCTTCAAATTCACAGCCCTCAAGATGACTGATTCACGAAAACACACTCCAGGCAGAAGACAGGCTATGTGGTGTTTAACTGGTGTGGATGGAGAGTGGCCAGTTGCTGTGTGAACCTTCTAACTGCTGAAGAACAGGTGGAAGAGGTGGGACTCACCAAGTGCTCGCAGGAGTACAGGCTGCCTGGTTTCAGGTCAGGTAGACATCATCCGGTCCTCAAAACTGTATCAGGCCCCACCTACGTGTGGACCTAAACCAGAGCAGCTGAGATGTCACCAGCCCAGACCTGGACAAGGCAGAACAAAGCTTTGATCCTCCGAAAGCGAGCTCCCCGCCATCCCAGAGTCCGCTCCCCCGAGTGCTGAAGCTGTCCTTCCGCTCCCCTACCCTGTGCAAGCACGTTCATCCTCGTGTCCATGGCAATGACCGTGGGCTTCAAAGTCCTTCTTCCCATTCTCCCATGAGATGCCAGGGCTGTGTGCAGAGGACTCCTCTCAGGAGCTCTTGGCGGGGCTCACCTTGCAGATGTGAGCACATGGGAGGCAGCCTGAGCAGGTGCAATTCAGGCGGGGATGATAATGCCATGGGAGTCCCGTCCGCAAAGACTTACTGAGCATGTGCGGTGTGCCGGGCCCTAGCCGGGGAGATGGGCAGCACACAAAGAAAGAAGCTCACCTTGCCGTGGGTGTGATGAAGAAGAGAAAAGCAAGACTGGTCCATTTTTGCCACTCGGTAGACCAGGGAGATAGCAGGCCCATTTCCCCCATCGTTCCCCAAGGCTTCCTCCCATGCCTCAGATTTGAGCCGAAAGGGTGACTAATCAAAGATTAGGGATAATATCATATATTGTAAATGAGATGTGAGTATAATTAGAGAGTCACCTTTGAGGTGAGATTTGAAAGAGCTATGAAACTTTTAAACATGTGTACAGCCCTATCACCCAGAAATTTCACCTCAAGGTATATCTACTCTGGAAAAAATCTCTACACTTACACACAGAAGATACGTACAAAGACTTTATTATAGCATTGTTTGAAGTAGCTATAAACTGGGAACGATGTCTACTGATCCATAATATAGGAAGAACAGTTTAAAAGGAGGAAGAGGATTTAGCTGCACTGAAGTGAAGATTCTCCAAGATATGATCATTGGGTGAAAGAACAAGTTGTAGAAAAATAAGTGTAACGTAACGGCATTAGTTCAGCCTTCTTGGGTCCATGGTAATGAACGTAAATGCACAGCGGATAGTAACCATGGCTACCTCTGGAAAGAAGGCTAGAGGGAGGGTGTGGTCAAAGCCTACAGGCTTGACTCAAATACTCCAGTTTTTACACAGAGAATTATGTACAGATTGTCTGCATAATTTTTACATCTGTATAATTAAACATTTGAAGGAAAGGAAAACAAGGTGATAGAAGAATTCCCAAGTTCCACACCTCAATGCCAGCTCAGACGTCATTGTCTAGTTTGACAGTAAAAACAAATGCCCTGATTGCTGTTTACAGAATACACACCCGCACACTTCACTCAGATGGGATAACAGCGCTATTACTTAGCTTTTGTTTTATTGCGTTTAAAAAAACAACCACTCGAAAATGTCGTGCTTCAAAGCACCATCATTTTATTCGGCTCACACATCTGTGGGTCAGCTGAGTGATGACTGGATCTGGGCCAGCAAGGCTCACGCTTGCTGGGTTCGCCCACGAGTCCGTGGTCAGCGGGCAGCCAGACAGTCTAGAATAATCTAACTCATGTATCTAGAATGTGACACTTTCTTCTCCTTGGCCTGGCTCTCATCCTCCAACAGGCTAACTCAGGCTTATTCATGTGGTGGTGTCAGAGGTCCAACAGAATCACAGTGAAATCTGCAATGCCCCTGGAGGCTCTGAAATTCACAGTGTCACTTCCACCACCTTCCACTGGTCAAAGCAAATCCTGAAATCAACCCATGTAAAGTCTTGGGAAATAGACTCCACTCCGCCTGGCTAATAATAGGAACCACTACTGTGTGCCAGGCCCTGTGCTTAGCACTGTGGGTATATTTTCTCATTATCTGCTGATAGTAACCCGTGCAAGACTCCAGGAAGCCTTTAACCCACCCACAAATTCTCCCCTGCAGATGTTTAAAATGCCACCATTCCTAGTTCTTTTCTGCTATGAGCTGAATTATGACCCCCACCCCCAAGACTCTTATTGCGAATCCCTAACTCCCAGTGTGGCTGTATTTGGCGTTAGGAAGTAATTAAGGTGAAATGAAGTCATAAGGGTGGGGCCATGATCTGATAGGATTAGTGTCCCTGTAAGAGGAGACTCCAGAAAGCATCCTCTCTCTCTCCACCACATGAGGACACAGTGAGAAGGTGGCCATCTGCAAGCCAGGAAGAGGGACCTCACAGGGCATGGAGCTAACACTTTGATCTCAGACTCCAGAACAGTGAGGAAGGCGTTTCTGCTGTGTAAGTCACCCAGTCTGTGGCATTTCTTAGCCTGAGCTAAGACACTCTCTGCCCCCTTCTAAGATATAGCACCCCTTGAGCTGACGGCCAGACCCCCTCTGTAATTCCTCAGAGGCACGTGCAGTTTGTTGTTCTGCTCTCCTTCCCAGTGAGACAGACTTCAATGTGAAATCCCCCAGGACAATGTGTTTCTGTGTAGAACTAGTCCAACCCCCCTTTTTCTCTGCTTTTTTTTAATTCTTTTTCTGCTTGGAAGACACATGTTTGGCAATGACTGCTTGAACCCAACAGGTGTGTCCTGAGTCGAAAGAGAACATCTCAGGAAGAGAAATGGGTCTGAAGGCACCTCAGCTGTTAGTGAGTATCTGTTGTAAACTTTCCAAGGATAATGAGAATAAAGGAAGAACAGAGCTCCACCTGGCAGTGCACAGGCTCCCCCCATTCCGACACTCCCCCACCCCCCACAGGGCTCAAGCCCTGGCACCGAGCATGAAGGTCAAGGGCAGTGATGTCGACACCAGACCACCCGAACTCACATCCCATCTCTCAGGTTTTAGCTGTACCTTTGGGCACTTCTCCCAACCTCTCCAGCCCTCAGTTTCCCCACCTGTACAATAGAGATAACAGTACCGTTCCTCATGGGGTGGCTGACAGCATTAAATGGGTTAATGCCCATCGAGCTCTCAGGGCAAGCTCTGGGCCACAGGAAGAGCCAACACATATTAGTCACAGTGTAACCACGGTATATACCCTGGAGGGAAGGGCTGGAGGGGAAGGCGCTTGCCTCCCTGCCCCTCCCTGGGGCTCCTGAAGGAACTCTCCTGCACAAGGGCGCAGACCATGTGTGTGGGCTTCACACACATCCTACTCCTTCACCTTCACAGCAGTGCTCAGAGGAAGGTGTGGGGACCCGTGTTAACAGGTGGAAAAATAAGGCTAAGAAAATTCAGCATCTCGCCCTACATTACACACCTGGTGAGCAAACACCAGATTCCCCACTCTGTTTCTGACCTCCAGGAACATCTTAGCACACTTTGGATGAGAGGGATGGATGCTGGAAGGTCCCCCAGAGTCACCTGACCCCGTGTTCCCATTTAGAACCTACCTCCATGCATGTCCTTCCTAGCGCTTGCAATGAGGAAAAGCAGGCAGACCTGGGTTTGAATTCAGGCCCCACCACCTATGATTTAGGTAAGTCACTTAGCCTTTCTGAGCCACCATTCCTCAACTGTAAAATGCGTAGATTAAACAAGCTGTTAAAAAATAAGTGACAATGGGGCTTCCCTGGTGGCACAGTGGTTGAGAATCCGCCTGCCGATGCAGGGGACACAGGTTCGTGCCCCGGTCTGGGAAGATCCCACATGCCACGGAGTGGCTGAGCCGTGGCAAAAAAAAAAAAAAAAAAAAAAGTAAGTGACAAGCCCAAGATAGAGGCATTAGTGCTAAAACCACGACTTAATATTTGACCTTATTGTGGTTACAAATAACCCTCCCCAGGAATGCAATCCTAACCAGTCAGTGCGGAATTTTCTGGGCAGCACCAATGAGGTCATCCTTTCCATCTCCCAAAAGAAGATGAGGTCATCTACCACATAAACCTCATCCGTCCCCCGTGGGTATGTTACCCAAGCCCGAAATAATCTTCTTTGTTTATGACGTCCTTGTATTGCCTTTAAAAACCTTTCCCTTTCTGTAGCCCTTTGGAACTCCCTTCTGTTTTCTAGATGGGATGCTGCCTGAATCATGAATCATTCAATAAAGCCAATTAGATCTTTAAAATTTACTCAGTCGAATTTTGTTTTTTAACAGATTGGTGGCAGTGATGGAGGCATCCAAAGCAAACTTCTGATGGCGTTCAGGGACAATGAGAAACACAGGCATGGTACCCACAAAGCCTTTTTTGAGTTCACTGTATTTCTCACCATTTCTGAGGGCTGTAGGTAAGTTCCTCTTGGTTCTGAGCTCGGCTCCCTTTGCATTGAGCTCCTGATATAATTGGCTTTCCAGCCAGTTCACCATTTGTCTGGAATCACTCATTCCACGTTGGGGGCTGCTGCTAGTTCAGACCACAATTTCCCATTTGATTAGAAAGCTCAGGCTTTGGTTCTGTTCCCAGGTACTACATTGGGCACCTCTGATGGCAGCTGTGGTGCCTCATTTGAGGTCTCCTGGTTCAATCCTTTCCCCCGTCCCGGGTTCCACTGGGAACTAGGGAATTGGGGCTGGTGCGCACAGGGCCTTTTTCTTGGCCAGGCCACAGTGATTGGTCACTGCTGGGGGTTAGGGCGCGCATGTTTGTTTTGTTTTGTTTTGTGCAGATAAAGTCTAACTGAAAGAGATGAGATATTTAATTTCTAGAGTCAAGTACATAAGAGTTCTGGCACACTTCTTATTTTATGTCTAAGAACTATAATCCTGGAAGCTGTAAATATCTACAAAAATGGTCAAATCTTACTAAAAACAACCTGGAATTACAATGGCCATTAGAAGGAATGTTCCAATTAGATAAGATCACATGAGAAGTATATTTTATATATATATACTTACATTAAAGTATAGTTGATTTACAATGTTGTGTTAATTTCTACTGTACAGCAAAGTGATTCAGTTCTATATATATGTATACACACTACACACACACACAAACACACACACACACACACACACACACACACACATTCTTTTTCATATTCTTTTCCGTTCTGGTTTATCACAGGATATTGCATATAGTTCCCTGTGCTATACAGTAGAATCTTGTTGTTTATCCATTCTATATATAATAGTTTGCATCTGCTAATCCCAAACTCCCACTCCATCCCTCCCACACCCCCCTTGACAACCACAAGTCTGTTCTCTACGACTGTGAGTTTGTTTCTGTTTTGTAGATAAGTTCATTGTGTCATAAGAAGTGCATTTAAAAGTAAGAATTCCCAAATTAAACAAACAGAATGGAATATCTATTTTATTGGTATACAGAAGCTTCCAAAAGTCTTCAAAATTCCAAAATAGCTTCATTAAAAAGTTTGTTACAAAAGGTTAATGAAAATTTAGAGACTACAAGACCATAAACAAAAGTCCACCAAGTTGATGGCCTTACAGACACCACCATTTTTACCTTTAAGGGAAGGCCTTCATTTGGGCCCCTCCCAGAGCTTACAGTACTCTGAAGAATTTTCTAGTAAACTGCTACAATATTCCTTTAAGCAGCCAAGGGGAAACAAAAATTAAAAATTTTAAAAATCTTGCCAAATTCTGAAATTGATTGAAACTGTGTTCTCCACTTTAAACCTCACTCAGAGCAGGCAGATGGGATCCGGGGAGAGCTAGCAGAACCTGGCTAAGGGTGAGAATTCTTACCAGAGTTAACTTTCCCAGATCTCTGTCTGTAGCGCCCAGTCGGAAAAGGAAAATAAAATTTCATGTTGTCCCTTCCTTTCCAAATCCAGATCCATTGGTTATTGATCCTTTCTCTCCTGGGGATAGCTATTGCCTTCTTGCTTTTCTCATTTTGTGTCCTAAGAGCTTGGCTTGGATTTCCACCTTCCTGGGACCTGCAGGCTGTGGTTTCTTTCTTTCGGCTATCTTTGAGGGTGTCTCCAGATCTTGGGAAGCTAATAACTTTTACACCCTCTTTGAGGATGCCTCTTTGGTCCATGGACTTGTTTAATACTGTCTGAAATATTTACTCTTTGTCCCAACTGAAAACTGACAAGGTATATATTTAAAAGAATTTTTTTGTAGCTCTGTAAGTCAAAAGGTGGCCAGATTAGAAGCTGATATTCAGAGTTTCCTAGGAGAAATTTTTTATGCCTTCTCCCCTAAGCTAAAGTAAAACTATGTACCCAGAGGGAAAGAAGCAGCAGACTTGGGAGAAGATCTGAAGGAGTTACACTTTTGTAAGAAACATTGACATTTGTAAAGAAAATCTCCATTTGTAAGGGTGTCTCCCTCTCTGTACCAGGAAAATCAGGATGACTCTAAGTCTCTAGAAACTCTTATCAAGGGAAAGGGCCATGAGCTACATCTGCATCACAACCTTGCCCTTGTTTACTGTGTGTTCCTGGTCACCTCCCATGACTGACTCCCCACCGGACATCTTCTTTTGTCTTTAGCTGAAGATGGTATTTAAGGTGAAGGCTTGGGCCAGGTGGGAGAGTTACCTCAGTTTTTCTGGATACGTCCTGGGTACACAGGAGGTATACCTGTTATTAAACTTTTGTGTGTTTTTCTCCTGTTCATCTGTCTTATATCAATTTAATTATTAGAGCAGCCAAAGAACGTAGAAGGGAGGAAGGGAAAAGTTTTCCACCCGTACATGTGGATTAAATTAGATACTGCAGGTAATAATCCTTATGTAGTAAATGCTCAGCAGAATCTAGTGTTCTTCTCCCCTGACGGACATAGAAGGTGGTGGTACCAAACAGAACTTGGGTCCACTCGCCCAGCAATGTACTGACACTGCATTGTGGTGAAGGAAAATACAGCATTTATTGCAGGACCCAGCGAGGAGTATGGGCGGCTCATGCTCGAAAGACCCTGAACTCCCTGGTGGTCTTCAGGGAAGAGTTTTTAAAGGCAACATTTGGGGTGAGGGCTGCAGGGTGCATGACTTTCCTCTGATTGGTGGGGGAGTGAGGTAACAGGGTAATGTTTCAGGAATCTTGATCAGCAACCTTCTGGTTCCAGCCTATCTGGGGCCTGTGTGCTTGTGTTCAGCATGTAGTCACCATCTACCACCTGGTTGGGGACCTTAGTTTCTGCAGAACAACTCAAAGACATGCATCCTATTGTTAAGTATATCCCTTGAGGAAGAACTAGGACTCTGTTTTATTGCTGAACTATTTTTTCCTGACTGCTTTCCCTCTGTTTCTGCATTGCCTCACTCCCCTAATTAGTGACAGCTTGAATCTGCTCTTTGGAACTCAGGGAAGGCCTAGGAGACTGAAGCCTTTTTCTACAAACAAGAAATGGGGATCTCAGAGGGGCTTTTGCAGCCAGGAAGACCCCACAGGATTCTGCTTGGTGTCAGGGGGAGAAGAACCCCAAAGTCATGGGGCCTCCAGCTGCCCCTGGCCAAAAACTTCACAGTTTCTGGGCTCTCTCCCAAGCTCCCAGGTGCTGACTATGGGATTCCTCCAGGAATTTGCTGGTAAACGTCTTAGTCTGCTCTGAGAGGCACTGAGTCAAAGAGGGAAAATGAACATTTTAGAAGCAAGTGCATCTGCCGTGGGTCTGATGGAAGATATTTGAAAGCCTCTTTATCAGCCCAATTCTGTACCTTTCCAGGTCAAATTCTTCTCAATTTCCAGAGATCCTGAAAAATCATTCTTTCAGCCTTCCATTGAATAAGCATTTCTTGAGCACCTCCTCTGCACCGAGCCCTGCACTAACCACTAAAGAGATGAGAGTGCCTGCTTTCTCTCATTTGTTCAAAGGACATTTCCTGAGTGCCTACTATGCACTGAAAAATTCATTTTTCTTCTACACTTGTGAGCTCTTGGCCGAGACCTCCTGTAATAAAGACAGATGAATAAAAGAAAAATAAACAGAAATTTATTAACATGTATACTTCATATGTCCATGGGAGATATCCAGAGAAAAATAAGTGGTTTCCCAAGGTGACCTGAGTGAGCCGTTTAAACACCATCATCTTCAGCAAAAGACAAAGGAAGGTGTAGGGTGGAGACTGTCATGGAAGGTGACCAGGAAAAGCACAAGGGTAAGGTTTGTCATGCAGATTGAAGTCAAACCTTCTTCACTGATAAAAGTTTCTAGAGATTTAAAGAAATTCTTCTTTGTCTGGTACAGAGAGAGACATGCTTACAAATGGAGATTTCCTTTAAAATGTGAATGTCCCTTACAAAAGGGTGACCACTATTCTGTTTTCAAAGCTTCTCCTGCATCTTTTGTTTCTCAGAATAACCTTTATGTCAAAGAGGGCTGTTTTGGGGTGGCATATTCTCCTACCCTTCAAGTGCAAGACCCAGTGGACACAAAGATGGAACTCCTCATCCCTGACCCTGAAGGATTCCATAGTTCCAAGTACAGACAGCAAGAAATACAACAAACACAGAAAAATTACTCCTACCACCTGTCCTCCAGAGCCTTCCTTCACACTGAGTGCTAGTAACATGAGAAAAGGAGCAACATTTTAAGCTACAAGCAGTCATGGAGGAATTCCAGGCTTCCCAGTAAGGGTAATGGAAAATTTGGGAGAGGGAAATGGACCTTCCACAAAATCTTTGAAATTGGACCATATAGGTGATACCTAAATGCTGATTCACCCAACCATTTGACAAATATTTACTGAGTGCCTACTATGCACTAGGCATGGTATCTAACTGGTGCACAAGTCTTACTTCTCTTTTCGCTTCACTTCAGACAGAGCAGAGGCCATGACACTGGAAATATACAGGCACATCCCAGCATTATAAACATGGGTGCCCAAGAAGTATATTGGATACCCTTTTAAGAAAACAACTGCCTTCCTCTCAGGAGAACCATTGCCATTATTAATTCAAGAACATCTTAGAGAAATCACTCCCTGTCAGGGATGTCAGTGTAGGGGTGGAAAATTTTCCCTATTTTCCTTCTAGTTTCTTTGGCTGGTCTAATAATTAAATTGATGTAAGACAGATTAACAGGAGAAAAACGAATTTAATTTTGTACAGGAGCCCCATAAATATATGAGACTCAAAATAATGACCAAAGCAAGAAACCTTTTAGACAAAGAAACAATAAATTTGTGATGAATTGAAAAGACAGATGCGTTTGGGCTTGGGGTGGTAAACTGGTAAATAAGTGACACGTTTTGTTTATATAGCATTCTTGGCCGTAAATTCCCTGTATCTGGTGATAAGGTTGCCTCCTACCCTCCTGCTATAGGAAGGGTACCTTCACAAGGAAGATTTACCTCCTGCTTTTGGGACACAAAGGAAGGTCAGAGTGCCCTTTTGTACTGGCTGTTTCTCAAGTACCTATAATTCAAAATAATCAATATGCCAAAATGACATTTTTTGGGGGTGGCATATTCTGCTCCCTTTCCTCAGTTTAGGAAGAAAGTCACTCCCTCTCCTGTCAAAAGCCAGACTGGGCTGCATGGTCATCTCCTGCTTGTCTTTACAGCTCTTGGATAAATAAGCCCCAGACCAGCTTGGCCTCCATTTTAAACTAATGAGGTAGGCTAACTAAAGAACGCACTAAAACAGCAAGACCCTGAAGGGCCTCCTGGGTACAAAGGCCTCTCCATGCCCCCTCATCTCTTGTTTGTAGAAAAAGGCTTTATTTATAGCCTCCTAGGCTTTCCCTGAGTTCCAAAGAGAAGACTCAAGCAGTCACTAATTAGGAAAGTGAGGAAATGCAGAAACAGAGGAAAAGTGGTCAAGAAACAATAGTTCAGGGACTTCCCTGGTGGTCCAATGCTCCTAATGCAGGGGACCTGGGTTCAATCCCTGGTCAGGGAACTAGATCCTGCATGCCGCAACTAAAAGATCCCACATGTGGCAACGAAGATCCCGCATGTCGCAACTAAAACCTGGAGCAGCTGAATAAATAAATAAAATAAAATAAATAAATATTTTAAAAAAGAGAAACAATAGCTCGGAAATAAAACAGAGACTCCTAGTTCCTCCTCAAGGGATATCCTCAACAATCTGATGTGTATCTTTGAGTTGTTCTGCAGGAACTAAGGCATCCCCACCAGCCCAGGTGGAGGATGGTGACTACATGCCAAATGCAAGCACATAGACCCCAGACTGGTTGGAACCAGAAGGTTGATGATCAAGATTCCTGAAACACTACCCTGTTACCCCACTCTCCCACAAATCAGAGGAACGTTATGCACCCTGCGGCCCTCACTACACATGGTGCCTTTAAAAGCTTTTCCCCGAAAGCCATGGGGGAGTTCAGGTCTTTGGAGCGTTAGCTGCCCATTACCTGGCTTGGCCCTGCAATAAATGCTGTACTTTCCCTCACCACAACCCAGTGTCAGTACATTGACTTTGCTGCATAGCAGGCAAGTGAGTGAACCTAAGTTTGGTTCAGTAACAGTTTGGACCTCTGATCTATAGCCAGTTGGCCACAAGCACAGATGACAACCTGGAATTGCAGGTGGTGTATGAATTTGGGGTGGGGTGGGGTGGGCGGGTGTGATAGTATTGCAGAACTGAGCCCTTATCCTTTGGGATCTGATGCTATCTCCAATGTCAGTACTGAATTGAACTATAGGACACCCAGCTGGTGTCGGAGACTTGCTCGGTGGTGTGAGGAGGAAAAACCCACACACTGGAATTGGTGCAGAATCCTAAAATGACATCTTTTTTTTTTTTTTTTTTTTGACTCAGTTCTTGCCCAGCCCTACCACATAGCCAGGCCCAATGAGTCTGCTAAAACAAAAATTGAAAAGACAAAATAAGGCAGCCCACAGTTGCATGTCAAGGCGTAGAGTCAAAGCACAGTATTGTACAGATGCCAGAGACGGGAGCAGACAGGAAAGGCAGTCTTCCCGGGGCTCCTCCCATCTGTCCACAACGGCTCCCTGCTTACCTGGGCTTTGTACTGGGATTCTTTGTTCTTTTTATCGTAGAATTTTCAAAGTAAACATAGAAGTAGGGAGAATCATATAATGAACATCCCCCCAACCATGTATCCATCACCGGCTTCAATAACTACCCACATTTTTTTCATCTAATTTCACCCTCTTTTCTTTTCCCAGAATATTTTAAAGCAAATATTTCACCATATCATATCATTTCACCCATAAATACTTGTTTGTATTACCAACAGATAGGGCCTTTAAAAGTATATAACCACAAAATTATTATCACGTGTAATAAAAATAAAAGTAATTCCTTCAAGGGCCAAATTTCTCCAACTGTCTCAATTTTGTTCTAATTAGAATCCAAATACAGTCATTGCATTTGGTTGATATGTCTCTTAAACCTCTTTGAATCTGTAACAGTCCCTTTCTCCCCTTTCTCCTTTGGAAAAATCAGGCTATTTGTCTAGGAGAATTTCCTACCTCCTTGTAAAGTCCTTTAATGGGTTCCTCTAACCTTTGGATTCCCTGTGAGCCAGAAATTCAATCTGGATGCTTGATTATATTCAGGTTGTATGATTTTGGCAGAAAGCATTCATCGGTGGTCCTGGGTATTTCCGATTGCATCACATACCAGGAACGTATAATCTGAGTGGGGTTATGTCTCCCCATATAAAATCCCTCATTAACCTTTTACCTGTTGGTATTAGCATCCAATGGTCGTTCTTAACTAGGTTGTGAGAGGTCGCAAAATTCCAGCTGACCTTTAAAAGACAGGATTGCTCTGAGCTGAGTCTCAGGGCCTAACTTTGTATATAAGGCTAGACATCGGTGTCTCACCCTCTGAATACAGCCTGAAGATGTATTTCATTTAAAATTAAGTGTTTTTTGGGACTTCCCTGGCAGCCCAGTAGTTAAGACTCCACGCTTCCACTGCAGGGGGCACAGGTTCAATCCCTGGTTGGGGAACTAAGATCCCATATGCCACAAGGAGTGGCCAATAAATAAATAAAATGTTTAAATAAATAATAAAATAAAATTAAGTGAGCCAATGTTTTAATGTGGGGGTATCGCACATTTTAAACACGCATATTTCCAGACTCTTTTGAAAAATCAGTAATCCAGCAGTGCTGGGTCAGCCCTTCCACAGGGTGGCAGTCTACAGTATCTGACTAGTGGCCGACACCCTAGAAGCAGTGTGTGTTCCTGGGTCTCCATGTCCCTGCCACACCCTCCTGTATCCCCAGATCTGAGACTGGGACTCAGAGGCCTCTACTTACTGTGCTGTTTTCCTCATCATAGAGAAATTGTTCTCTGTGCCAAGGCCTCCATCAAAAGTTGTAAACCAAAAGATATACCAAAGGGGAAGCTGGTTTCAAGAAACTTAGTAAAGAGAACATTTTCTTGTGAAAATGACTTTTTATTTTTTTAATGAGAATAGTCAAATAAAGCATATCTGTGTTAAAAGAATACGACTTCAGATGCTATTGGCTTTCTGCCAGCCCAGGTTGTTCATTAATTTCTAGGCCATTGAGTTTTCAAACCTGTTTACTTTCTCTCTCAATAATATCATTCCCATGACTTCAGCTACTATCTTGTTAAGAACTGAATTGTGTTCCCCCCAAATTCATGTTGAAGCCCTAACCCCCCAGTGCAGAATGTGACTATATTTGGAGACAGGACCATTAAAGAGGTGATTACGTTAAAATGAAGTAATATGTGTGGGCTCGAATCCAGTATGACTGGTGTCCTTATAGGAAGAGGAGATTAGGACACATAGAGCGATACCAAGTGATGTTGAAAGCTCGGCCTCTGTGCACTGGTGCCAAATCGAATCTCAGAGATAGAGTTTTGGGTGAAGTAGAAAAGAATAGCTTTATTGCTTTGCCAGGCAAAGGGGGACACAGAAGGCTTGTGCCCCTCAAAATTGTGTGTCCCAACCTGGGGAAATTTGGTGAGGTGTTTTATAGCAATGGTTCAAGGGTGGGGTTTCTGATAAGGATCAGGGTGGCTGCAGGGCCTGCGCTCCTTTGATCTGGCCTCACGTCTCACGTGGTCTCCTGATGAGCTTCTCAAACATATTGTTATGTGTAAACCTTGAGGCAGAGCCAGGACTCTGCCCCAAGGCTGCCTATTGTTTCTTTTTTTAAATTTTTTTTAAAGGCTGAAATGGCCCAAGCCCTTCCTTTTCCACATGGGGAAGTAAAACCCAGAAAAAAGGGAGGTCATTTGCTCAATGTCACACATTCGTCCTTTTTCTTTTTCTTTTCTTTTTTTTTTTTTAACATCTTTATTAGAGTATTGCCTATTGTTTCTTGGTGGCTTCTCCCCTGTTTCTGCATCCCCTCCCTTCCCTGATCAACAACTGTTTGAACCTGCCCTTTGGAACTCAGGGAAGGTCATGGAGGCTGGGGTCTATTCCCTACAAACAAGAAATAGGGGACACAGAAAGGCTTTTGTGCCCAGGAGCCCCACAGGGTCCTGCTTGGTTTCACAAGAGTGTATGTTCACAGAGAGATGATCATGTGAAGAAGCAGCAAGAGGGTGGCCGTCTGCAAGCCAAGAAGAGAGGCCTCAGAGGAAACTAACCAAGTGGCACCTTGATTTTAGACTTCCAACCTTCAGAACTATGAGCCAAAAAGTTTCTGTTGTTTAAGTCACCCAGTCTGTGGTATTCCATTATGGCAGCCCTAGCAAACTTATACACATCTCTATGATGAAGATCCCAAATCCATGTCCCCAGCTCACATGACTGCCCTAAGCCCCAGACCAGAACATCCAACAGCCTGCATTGTAGCTACAAGCAAAACTCTCACAGATTTGAGCCAAGGTGCAGAGGTAGGAAGTGACTATGTTGGGAGGATACAGGGGTAGATAGATTAGAGAGTAAAGAGAAAGAAGTCTGGACAAGTAGGTTGCAGGGAGATTGTGAAGTGCAAAGAAGCAGTAGGTTTTCTGGAGGCCACCCAAGATTTCAAGGTGCCTTTTGTGTGATCAAACAACTGGGGTACTGCTGCTTGCCACTTACAAAATCAATACTCACAGATATTGGTAGAAAGGAAAGGTGCCTTTAATCAGAATGTTGGCAATCTGGGGAGATGGTGGACCCAACGTCCCCCCAAAACCACCTCCAAAGATTCTGCTCGGGCATGAAAGTTTTAAAGGGAAGAAGGGAAGCAATCTCAGTTAATCACTGAGATACAGGGTCAGAGTCATCACCATCCCCCATTGCGCGCAGGCTTTTGTGCAGGCTCGTTGACTTATTGTCCATGGTCTTCCTCTAGTTGTTATCTTGTTCACACGGTTTGTTCGGGAGATTACTGAAGGGGAAGCTAGGGAAGAGGTTTGGCCATCTCTTAATTACTTATTCTTCATTTCTACTTCTTTGATCTACAGGAAGCACAGAGAGGTAGGCAAGGTATTTTATGATCAAAAGGTTTGAAAGGTGTGCTTGGGTCAGAGATGAGTAGAGCATGGGGGTAACTAGTTTAAAATTTAGTTACAATGTAGCTTTGCTAAAGTGACGAGCAAAGGGGCTTTCTGCTGAGGGCAGTTTCCTGCAAAGAGCTGCTTATATTTGGAGAAGATTAATCATGTAACTGTTACCTTTCCTTATTAGGAACCGTCTGACATGCTTTAAAAGAATGTTTTGTTGTGTTTTAATCCTCAGTCCTGCCAACCAAACATAGCAGCCTACAATAAGCATTTCTTGATTTCAACTGACTGAAGTCATCCCACGTGGAAAGAAAAGTGCAGCACAGACCTGAGTTAGCATTTTGCCAGACTGTGCAAACAATCACCATTTCACGTTCTAACGGCTCCAGGGAAAAGGGCCTGGGTTTGGGCCCAAGACAGGGTGGGGATATAGCATACAAGCCCGGGGGAAGAATGAGTTCTACCTGGGTCAGGTTAGGCATTGGGCCACGGGTGGAGATGGGAAGTTCATACTTGAACACCACTCCCAAACGGGTAGCAATGAGAAAAGAAAATACAAGAAAGAGATACCCAACGAAAACATAATGAGACTCAAAAGCAAGGGAAGCATCTTTGTGAACTAGAAAGAGAACAGAAATGCAAAGTGCTGAGTGAAATTCAGTGTAACAGGGAGGATGCCTAGAAGGCCTTTTAAGATGGATGGAGACAGAAATTGGAGTGATGCTGCCATAAGCCAGGAGCCACCAGAATCCAGAAGACACAAGGAGAAATACTCCCCTAGAGCCTTTGTAAGGAGGTTGGCGCTGCAGCACTTGATCTCAGGCTTCTGGTGTCCAGAACTGTGAGAGAATAAGTTTCTGTTGTTTGAAGCCACCAAGTTTATAACCATTTATTGCAGCCGCCCCAGGAAACTAATTCAATAGTGAACCAGAATAGAACCACACATATATAGTCAATTGACTTTCAACAGTATAAGTCAATGGGGAAAGAATAATCTTTTCAGGCGATGGTGCTGAAACAACTAGATATTCAGATGTTTTTAAAAAACCCTCAACCTCTACCTCACAGCATACATAAAATGTATTTGAAATGGATCATACACCTAAAAGCTAAAACCATAAAATTTCCAGAAGAAAATAGGAGATAAAATATTTATGACCTTGTAGTAGGCAAAGATTTAAGGCACAAAAAGCACTAGCAGTCTACACACGTCTTCTGAAGCCAGCTAGGAGCCTTGCTGCTTGTAGCCTGCGGGCCCCAGATTGGGGAATTTTTGGGTCAGGCCCGGGCAGCTGCTGGGACCACTTGTCCTCAGACTCTTCCCTTCAAAATTCCCTGAAGTCGCACAGGCTGCCACTTGGCAAGGGGAGCACGGAATTGACATCTGGGAGCTGAAGGGCTCAATACAGTAGGACTGATGTCAAATTGAGGAAAAGAACCAAAAAACCTGTCTGCTCTGATCCAAAAGTGGGACATTCCCAGGGAGAAGAGAAAGTTTCCACTTGGTTCCTAAAATCACCAAAAGCCCCATCCCAGAATACAGCCCAGTTGGTTGATGCCAAGGCAAAAAGGCATCCTTTTAATGGTTAGAGATGATCAATTGCTATTTACGGTTTCACGGTGGCCTTTGAGTGGCTCTATAGCTGTTCTGTGAAGACATGAGGAAGAATGATGAAATCCTCTATGTGAAAGCATTTCTGCTCTTATATCAGGGTGGGAAAAAGTCAGACAATTGTCACCTTATGGTAAAAGAAACCCAAGGGGAAATCTGTCATACAGGAAGAAAGGAAAGGGAACAAGGTTTAGGATATGGTGCTCCAACCTCTGGCCAAGCTGGCTGTCCCAGCTGCTCCAGCTGTTATGCCAATATACACACCCCTCCCACTGCCTCTTGTTCCCATCCAGACCCAATTCCCGACATTGGGGCTCAGGAAGCTGTGGTACTTGCTCCCCCTCATTGTAAAATCCTGTGTTAGTTCCTGGGACACAGGGACCTGGTCTGGTATCGCCATCTAAGACCCAACAGGGCACCCAGTTTGGGCCAGGAGCCACTCCCAGGGCAGGGCAATTTCCCTTCCATCATTGTCCTGTAGGGGCCTAAATGCAGTGCGAGCTTGGACTCCATAACAGCTACACTAAACAACAAATTTTCAATGTAGACGAAATGCCTTATATTGGAAGAAGACACCATCTAGGACTTTCATAGCTAGAGAGAAGCTAGAGCCTGGCTTCAGAGATTCTAAGGACAGGCAGACTGTCTCCTTAGGCTAATGCAGCTGGTGACTTTAGTTGAAGCCAATGCTCATTTACCATTCCCAAAGTCCTAGGACCCTTAAAAATTATGCTAAATCTACCCTGCCTGTGCTGTATAAATGGAATGACAAGGCCTGGATGACATGACATCTGTTTACAGCATGGTTTACTGACTATTTTAAGCTCATTGTTGAGACCTACTGTTCAGAATAAAAGATTCCTTTCAAAATATTACTGCTCATTGACAATGCACCTGGTCACCCATCATCTGATGGGGACATACAGTGACATTAATGTTGTTTTTATACCTGTTAACACAATGCCTGCAGACTATGGATCAAGGAGTCCTTTCAACTTTCAAGTCTTACTATTTAAGAAATACATTTCATAAGGCTATAGCTGCCATAGATAGAGATTCCTCTGATGGAACTGGGCAAGGTCCATTGAAAACCTTCCAGAAAGGATTCACCATTCTAGATGCCATTAAGAACATCCATGATTCATGGGAAGAGGTCCAAATATCAACATTAACAGGGGAGTGGAAGAAGCTGAGTCCAGCCCTTATGGATGACTTGGAGGGGTTCAAGACTTCAGTGGAGGAAGTCCCTGCAGATATGGTGGAAACAGCAGGAGAACTAGAATTTAGAAGTGCAGCCTAAGGATGTGACTAAATTGCTACAATCTCATGATAAAACTTGAATGGATGAGGATTTGCTTCTTATAGATGAGCAAAGAAAGTGGTTTCTTGAGATGGAATCTGTGAAGATTGTTGAAACAACAACAAAGGATTTAGGATATGACATCAACATAGTCGATAAAGCAGTGACAGGGTTTGAGAGGACTGACTCCAATTTTGAATGAAGTCCTGCTTTGGGCAAAATGTTATCAAACAGCATTGCAAGCTACAGAGAAATCATTCATGAAAGAAAGAGTCAATGGATGCAGCGAACTTCAGTGCTGTCTTATTTTAAGAAATTGTCACGGCCACCTCAGCCTTTAGCACCCATCACCCTGATCAGTCAGTAGCCTTCAACATAGAGGTGAGACCCTCTACAACAAAAAGATTGTGATTTGTTGAAGGCTCAGATGAGGGTTAGCATTTTTTAGCAAGAAAGTGTTTTTTTTAGTTAGGGTATGTACATTGTTTTTTGTTTTTTTTTGTTTTTTTGCGGTACGCGGGCCTCTCACTGCTGTGGCCTCTCCCGCTGTGGAGCACAGGCTCTGGACGCACAGGCTCAGCGGCCATGGCTCACGGGCCCAGCCACTCCGCGGCACGTGGGATCTTCCCAGACCGGGGCACGAACCTGTGTCCCCTGCATCGGCAGGCGGACTCTCAACCACTGCGCCACCAGGGAAGCCATGTACATTGTTTTATTTTATTATTATTATCTTCTTTTTTGGCGGAGCCACACAGCTTATGGGATCTTAGTTCCCCAACCAGGGATTGAACCCAGGCCCCGGCAGTGAGAGCACAGAGTCCTAACCACTGGACTGCCAGGGAATTCCCTGTACGTTGTTTTAGACTTAATGCTGTTGCACGCATAACAGACTGCGGTATAGCGTAAACGTAACCTTTATATGCACCAGGAAACAAAAACATTCACGTGACTCGCTGTATTACAGTATTCGCTCTATTGTGGTGGCCTGGAGCCAAACCCACAGTACCCTGAAGTATGCCTGTACTAAGTTTTGGTGCAATCGGTTGCTCGTACTGTAGTTGGCGATGGGCAGAAGCACTAAGCCTGAGACCCAGGGCTGAGTTTCCGTTCCTGCTCTTCCCCTGGTTCTGTGTCACTCTACACTTGGAGCCTGGTTATCGTCCTAGTCCATTCAGAATCAATAACAAGGATACCATAGATTGGGTAGCTTACCCAACATTTACTTCTCATATTTCTGGAGGCTGGAAACCCAAGACCAAGGTGCCAGCAGATCCATGTCTGGGTGAGAGCTGCCTTGTCCCTGTGTCCTCACGTGCTGGAGAGAGAGCTCCGATCTTTCTCCTATGAGGACCCTCAGCCCATCATGGAGCCCTCAATCTCATAATTTTATATAAACTTAATTATCTCCCAAAGACCCCACCACCTAATACCATCCACTGGGGGTACGGACTTCAACATATGAACTTGGGGGGTGGAGGGAGGAACATAACAGTTATCTTTTTTTTTTTTTAAATAGCATGAAAATACTACTTGCCTCACAAGTTTGTTTAAAGGGTCAAGCGTGTACAGAGCACCCAGTGCAGGGTAAGGTCCCACTTCCCCCCCCCCCCCATTTATCCCACCTGACAATGGACTGTCCCCAGAGTCAGGTGGACTTGGAGTGGCTGCCCGCAGAGTTGCTGCAGGAATCATATGGGAGTGTGTCTGGGGAAGCTTTGTAAACCAAAGCACCACGTGAGGACTGTCATTAGCGGGTCAGGGCCTGTCTCAGGACAATGTGCCCTGTGGATTCCTCTAGAGAGGCTCAAATTGGGGCGCCCCAGGAGTCACTGCGCTCACGTGGATGGATAGAGCATGGTGGAAAGACTTGTCCCCACTGCTGACATCAGGCCCACACGTTACCTACTGCCAAAGAGTTGGGGCTTTATAAAGCTCAAACGTCAAAGTAGAGAAGGGCACGTGACTCCACAGTTAGGAGACACTGAGGTCACTGCAGGGGCCAAAGATGTAGAGAGGAAGCAAAATGCCAGAAATAAAAGACCCTTCCTAACCACTTCCGAAGAAAGCAGCGGAGTTTCGCTGCGCTGTGAGGTCTGCTCCCTGCCCTGAGCCGTCCAGGGGCTCTGCCCTTGGGTCCTCCTGAAATGGGAGCCGGGCTGGGCAGGCTCAGGTCCAGTGAGCAAGCAACCCTCTGAAATCATGTCCTGGGAGCAGGCGAGGAAATACGCAAACCGGGAGGGAAAGAGGAAAGAAAACAACCATGACTTGGTCAAATTATGCCACAAGTCCCTATTTGCAAAGTTTGGCTCTCTGAAAATTTTGTCTCAAAATCTGATTTTCCTTTTTCCCCACCTCTATTCCTTTATTCCCAAATACCTGGACAAAGCCACGAATGAATACTCTTTAAGCAGTCTATACAGCAACGAAACTGAATGAAGAACAACTATATAAATCAATATGGATCAACGTTAGGCATATAACATTGAACCAAAAAATATGTCACAAAACTAGGATGTACAGCCATTCTAACAAACCTCAAAATAATGCAATTATTATTACCATTTACAGATTACATGAACAATTACCATTTACAGATTCATATTCACAACAATCCTATTTCTAAAAAGGTAAAATAGTGATATAATTTCAACTTTGAATATTTGTTACCTCTGAGAGGGAGGGGGTAGACAGGGAAAAAGTATACAGGTGATGTTCTTTTATGGCCAACACTGTTATTCCTGGGTGGGTAGTGGGGTCACAAACTCACTTCATTATCATGTTCCATAACCTACATGTTTCACATACTCTCTTAAAACCTGTATTCCTGTTATGCAATTTTCCTATAATATTTTCCATAGAAGTGAATATAAACATATTTTAAAAATTTTGAAAAAGTAAAAAAAAAAATTAACGGAGAGATGGCAAAAGATGTGAAGAGAGATGTTCAAAAAGAAAATATATAAATGGCCAATAAATCCATGAGAAGATGTTCAGCATAATTAGTCATCAAGGAAGTGCAAATTGAAACTGCAATGAGATACCACTGCACACCTAATAGAATGGCTAAAATTTAAAAGACTGATAATATCAAGTGTTAGTGAGGATAAGAAGCAACTGGAACTCTCATTCACTACTGGTGGAGTGTAAAATAGTATAAACATTTGGAAAACAATTTGACAGTTCTTATAAATACATACTTACCGTATAATCCTGCAATTATACTTTTAGGTGTTTACCCAAGAAAGGTGAAAACATATGCACACAGACACCAAAAAAATACTTATACACAAATGTTCCTACCAGCTTCATTCATAACATATTCATTAAAAAACTGGAAACAGCACAGATGTCCAGCAACAGATAAATGGATAAACAAATTATAGTATAGCCATATAATAGAATATTACTCAGAAATAAAAAGGAATGAACTACTGATACACACCACAGCATAGACGAATCTCAAAAACATTATCTTAAGGGAAAGCAGCAAGTCAAGAAAAGGTGTGTATTGAATGGTTGCCTTCCTAAGAAGTTCTTAAAACAGGCACAGTTAATCTGTAGTGATGGGAATCAGATCGGTGGGAGCCTGGAACGGTTGATGGGGTGGAATGACTGGAAGGGGATACAAAGAAAACTTATGCGATGCTATAAATGCAGTTATCCTGACTGACGTGGTGTACGGTGTATGCAATTATCAAACTCATCAAACTGTATATTTGTGGTATGTAAATTATACCCCAATAAGGTTGATTAAAAACTGATTTCATCCGTGAGTTTTTTGTTTCCTTAAGGACCCAAACTAGTAGGCACTTTACATAATGAATGTCTTGGATGTCATTTACAGGCAGACCTTGGAGATATTGTGAGTTTGGTTCCAGACCACCACAATAAAGTGAATGTCACAATAAAAGTGAGTCACATGAATTTTTCTGGTTTCCCAGGGCATATAAAAGTTATGCTTACACTATATTGAAGTCTATTAAGTGTGCAATAGCGTTATGTGTAAAAAATGTACAAAGCTTAATTTAAAAATACTTCATTGCTGAAAAATGCTAACCATTATCTGAGCCTTCAGAGACTCATAATCTTTTGGCAATAGTAATATCAAAGATCACTGACCACAGATCACCATAACAAAGAGAATAATTCTGAAAAAGTTTGAAATATTTCAAGAATGAGAACAAATGCTCTTGGAAAAATAGCACCAATACCCTTGCTCGATGCAGGGCTGCCACAAAACCTCAATTTGTAAAAAATGCAGTATCTGTGAAGCACAGTAAAGTACAGTAAAAAGAGGTCTGCCTGTATGTGAATTGCTGAAGATGACACGGAGCAGCAGCAAAGCAGAAAAAAAAAAAAAAACCCACAGGCAGCATCGTGACCTTGGTGGATTTTGCAAGTCCTATAAGTCCTGCTAAGTTATTTGAACTTCACCCGATGTTAGAGGCAGTAGTATGATAGCTAAGTTTTATGGGTTCTTTTTGAAACATTACATTTATATTGTTGACAGACGTTTTCAGGGAAATATATTTATTTAAAAATATAAGCTATGGACACTGAAGCTGACACATTCTAACCAAGCGGTATGAAATTTATACCCAGCTGGATTAGCAGCCCATCCAAACCAATTCTGCTCCTCAGTGTGTATTGACACAGGTGTTTTATGTATAGTGTCTAATTTTATGTACACAACAGCACTGAAATGTAAGTGTGTTATGTCAGCTTTTACCGCATAACAAAACTACCCCAAAACTAGTGGCTTAAAAAAAAAAAAAAAACACTTACTTAGCTCACTGTTCTGCAGGTAGATAATTTGGGCTGGGCTCATCTGGGAGATTCTTCTAGCCTCAACTGGGTTTGAGGCAGGAAAGACAGGGCCAGGTCCAAGGACAGCTTCCTCATGCATAGGCATCAGGCAGAAGGCAAAGCCACCTCCTTGTTTTGTACTTAATGAGGCCGTGATGCATGGAGGATGCATGGAGGACTAGCATCAAAAACAGAAACGTTGTAGCACTGAGCAAGAAGCTCTGACCTTGAAAACCCTGGAACGTGAACAAATAAAATGCACAGGTTGCTGACACATTTAAGTTCCCTAAATATGAACCTTCAAGTTGCGAACTTTCAAAGATGTGAACGTGCATCTGGTTCCAGCAAGGAACCAGAACCTGTGTCATCAATGTCAGGCGTGAGTGAAATTGCAGCTGGCCCTCTGTCTCCTTTCACTGATGATCCTTTAGCTCTACCATCTTCCACCTCCTCTCCCTCCTCCAGTCAGTAACCCTTCTTGCCTGTTCACTCGATGCCAGCCCGTGTGCCAGCTGTTGTACTGTACTACTGTAAGATTAAAAATGTTTTCTTTAATTTTTGTGTTTGTTTTTTATGTATTATTTGTGTGAAAAGTATTATAAACCTATTACAGTACCGTACTATATAGCCATCTGTGTTAGTTGGGTACCTAGGCTAACCATGTTGGACTTACGAACAAACTGGTACAAATGCACTCCCAGAATGGAACTTGTTTGTATGTAGGCGACTTACTGTAATTGGCTGAAAGACAAAGCAGCTCACCTCAGCCTCCTTATTCTTGTGGTCAAGGAGACTTCCCAGCCTGACACCCATGCAGAGGAGATCTCAAGCTGTCTTCTAGTAACCTTAGCCACATTGTCATATCATTATAATATCATCAGCATTGAGGTTTTGACACCCCCCCACCCATGGGTTTCACTTAGGGGCTCACAGGAAAGATTCAAAATGCTGCCCGCCCCCGTTGCACACTCCTCACTAGCAAGGATGCCCACGCTCTTCTTCTCCAAGTGTGTAACTCTTGCTTCTTCCCTCAGTAAACTGCTTCTTTGTGTGCTCTCCCACATGTACTGTGCTTCTAATAAATGCTGCGTCTGCTATACAATCTCTGTCTCTTTGTGGAATTCTTTCTTCAAAGAAGTCAAGGACCAAGGTCCTCTAGCTGCAGAAATCAGGTTCACTTATGCCTCTGTACTCAGTGGCTGGGTAGACCGAAGGCTGGCTGATCTAGAATGGCCTGCACCTGAGTGGCTTATTTCTACTCCATATGTCTCTCATCTTCCAGTAGGATATCTTCTATTTTCTCACATGGCAGCTGAGCTGAGTTCTGTGAAGGAGCAGAAGTGTACAAGCCTTCGCGAACCTAGACTTGGAACTGGCACCCACCATTCTCTTGGCCACAGCAAATTAAAAGGCCCAACCGGAGTCAGAGGGATGGGAAATAGATACCAGTTCTTGATCCGAGGACACGCAAAGCATACTGCAAGGGGTGAGATTCGGGGAGAGGAGGACTGTGATCACTTGTTAATCTACCACAGTTATTATCTCCTTTTTATATAACGAAATCAAGCTTCAGAACAGTTAAGTAACTTTTCTGTAGTCGCATAGCCAGGAAACGACAGAGCTGCCAGGCTCCAGTTCCAAACTTTTCCACAACAAGATGTGGGTCGTCATTTTAAGGAGCTTAACAGTATTTCCTGCTGTCGAAACCATTATTCCCTCCTTCTGTAATGTTATGGAATCAACAACTGGAAGAGAAAAGAGCAGGAAGTTTACGTGCAGTAAATATTTCTGAAATGATTTCAAATGTGACAGATTATTTCCTGAGACCTAAACAGAAAAGAATTTCACTTCCTTTGGCAACATCGGGAGCTAAGAATTTTCCCCAAAAATATTCCACTTAGCCCCACATTTCCTCATCCTTTAGAAAAAGAGGAACATAAAAACCCAAGCAGTCTATTTACCAAGAGCTGTTTGGGATACAGGAGCACGTGTCCACGGGCGCGGCTACAATGTTTGTGAGTGGCTACAGCGTCAGGAGAGAAGGAGGGGGAAAGAAGCCTTCTCTCTGTAACTATGCTACCCATTCCTGAGGAGCAATCTAAAGATTCAGCCAAGAGAACACATGGAAAATCTCCCCCTGTTTAGGCATGATGGATCGTTGCCAAAACAAGACAATTTGGGATTGAGCTCAACAAATAGACATTTGGAGTTGAATGCCAGCAGGGGAGCCCACTGTTTCTGAGATCCCAACAATGGGACAGGGAAAGGCAGAGCAATTAGAGACTGAATTATTGAATTCAATTGAATTCCACCTAATGCCCTGTAGCCACCCAGGCCAGCGCAGGAAGTGGGCGGGACCGGAAGTCTGGAAAGGTACAACATATATATGGACAAAGGGAGGAAGCGCCTGTGGAGAAGTGGAAATCGTTAGAGCCAGGAGCTTTTGTCTATAAAGTTGTTTACGTGTGAGAATTAGAGTTATTTACTGTTGCACCCCCAAATCTGAATGAGCCAGTCCTTCTTAACCAAAATCAGTGGAATGGCATAGTGATCCCCAAACTTGCCCGATCATGGGACTTGCCTGAGAGTTTGTGCAGGATACATGGTCGGTCCTGGGCCGCTGCCTGGAGCTTCTGATTCTGTAGTAGGTCAGGGTGGGTCCAAGAGTCTGTGCTCTTACAAAGAGCTCCAGATGATTTTGATGTTCAGGCAAGTGAGGACTAAACTAGGGTGCGCTGTGCAGTTTCCCAACCCTTCTCGAGAGGGGAGCATTTTTCCTGGCAGAAAACGATATGCTCAGGGGCTCTGGGCCCCTGGCTTGGGTAATTAGGATCTTAGCACTTCTCTAAGAGGTGGGATTAGCCAAATCTGAAGTTACCATAGGGCACGGTCTCTGTCCTCTAGGACTGGAGCAGGACGCTAGAGGACCCCTGCTCCAGCCAAAGTCTGCCCTTTGGTTGCTGCACTGTCACAGTCTGAAGGCTTCCAGGGGAGGAGCTGGGGCAGCAGGATAAGGCAGGAGGCCTTGGGACATATAGGGTCTTTGTTAATTGTCACCTTATGAGGAGGAAGTTCTGCATTCAACACAGCTGTACCGGGGCATCTGGCTGGATAACAGCACTACCTGACATGCGTTCACTTGGGAGTTTTTGAGGCTATGGAAAGAGTTTGGCATTTGGATTCCCATGTAGGCACCAACATGTACTAACTACGAGACGCTGGCCTCAGCTTTCTCATCTGCTAAGGGAGGATGATGATGGGTCGCCCTCATCAGGTTGTCTTGAGTATCAAACACACAGTGGAGGCCCTGCCTGGCACTTTTGTCAGGTCTAAACCTTTGGACAGGTGCTGGTTTCTCTCTCCCAGTCATGAAATTTCAGAATGCCTCAGGTGCCTCTGTTTAAATGTTGTTTGGCATTTTGAAATATTCTGAGAGCACACACATCCACAGTCCCGTACCTGCAATGCCCAAGTCCAAAAGCCCTGAATTCCAAAAGACGTCCCATATTTTGTGGGACAATCTGACCTGCTTGAGCTCCTTTCCCAAATCCTGACATGAGTCTCTTCATGGTTTATTTATCATCATCATACGGCTGGCTCCAGAAATACAATCGTTTCATTTTAGGGGGTTTCTCAAGCTCCCCTAAAGGTGTTACACAATGTATGTTTTACGTACAGTGTTTTCTTTCGAAAAATCTGGAAAGTCCTGAGTTCTGGAATCATCTGATCCCTGGGTAAGCTGTACTGATTTACAACACTTATGACACCAAATGTGTGGGTTTTCTTCCCCACACCAACCAATTCTCCACCTCTCTAGATACCAACTGGGTGTCCTACGATTCAGTTCCATTCTGACACCAGTGACTCAGAATCAGCCTCAGACCCACAGTTTAAGAGCACGGTCCCACAGGACTGCCCCCACTTCAGATACCAGTCACAAGTTACCTACACTTTTGTCCATCTTGGCTACAAAATCGAGGGGTTCCAATAACTTCCCCTCCCTTTGAGGTTTGACAGTTTGTTAAAACAGCTCACAAAACTTCAGAAAATACTTTACTTACTATTACTTGTTTATTATAAACGATATTATAAAGGGTACAAATGAACACCCACATGAAGATGTATGTAGGGCAAGGTCTAAAAGGACCCTGGGCACAGGAGTTTCTGTCCCCATGGAGTTTGGGGTACACCACCCTCCCAGCATGCAGATGAGCTCCCCAACTCAGAAGCTCCCCTCCTCGGTCCATCATTTAAAGGTTTTATGGGGATTCCATTTTGTTGGCATGATTGATGAAATCATTGGCCATGCGTGACTGAATTCAGTTCCCAGCCACTGTCCTACCAGGAGGTCCAAGGGTGAGGCTGAAAGGTCCAACCCTCTAATCACATGGTTAGTTCCTCCGGCAACCAGCCCCATGCTGCAGCTACAAAGTGTCCACCAAGGGTCACCTCCTTAGCATAAAGTCTGGTAAGGTTATGGATAACAAAAGACACTCCTATCACTCAGGAAATTACAAAGGTTTTAGAAGCTTAGTGTCAGGAACCAGAGTTAAAGACCAACTGTCTGTTTCCTATTCTGTCACACAGAAGTTTCAGAGAAGGAACCGTTGAGTCTGTCCTCCCCCAACTAAAGTCCTAAAGGTCACAGAATTGTTAGCCTTAAAGAAGGTGTCTGAGATCACTTGCACTCCTGTCAGAAATCTCTTCTACTACATTCCCTATAGATATCTTCTAATTTCTGCTTGGAATCTTCCAGAACCAGAGACCTCACTATTTAAGTCCTGGAAACTCATTCCAGTGTGAATCACTTCTTCTCTTCAAAGGACTTCTGGAATCTCCACCAAATCTGTCTCCTTTGTCCCCGCTCAATGGTCCTTATTCTGTCATCTGGAGCCCAAAGGATCCAGCAACCTCTCTTCAGTCACGGCCAACTCTCAGGACTGGCTACATAATTTATAGTATCTAGTGCAAAATGAAAATGTGAGAACTTATTCCAACCCCCATCCCCCCCACCAAAAAAAAACAGCAGAAAAGTGCCTTTGTAACATACTGAAATACAAAGCTTTTCCTTTCACAGTCTCGGTTTGTTATGGTGGTTTTTACTTGCTGTTTAATGTTTTTCTAAGTAAAGAAAAATTAAAATGTTAAATTATTGACATGAGTTTTGTTCAGTGTGTTTTTGTGAGAGGAGGTGAGCTCGAGTCTTTCTACTCTGCCATCTTGTCTCCTCCACCTACACTGTGCATTTACAGTCTTAAATGCAAATGTAAGAACATTGAACTCATATGTGGAATCATTGAAAAGCCACAATTCATATTTTATAGCTTGTAGGTACATATGTACTTCTCTCTTTACCAGAACAGGTGAAACACTACACAAAATTAACTCAACTGTTTTCACTTCATTTCTTTTTTTTTGTCCTCTGGAGATTCCCTTTATTTATTTATTTTATTAATAGATTAATTATTTAGAACAGCTTTTAGGTTTACAAAATATTGAGCAGAAAGTACAGAGAGTTCCCATAAAACTCCTCTCCCTTCCCCAGTGTTTCCTATCATTAACATCTTACATTATGTGGTATATCTGTTACTCAGTCCAAGCTCATACTGCTTGCCAATTAATAGGCAACAGTCCAATAGATTGAGAGACGAGTTGTTGGGCAAGGAATAGCGAATTTATTCAGAAAGGCAGCAGACCAAAAAGAAGGTGGACTCGTGTCCCAGAGAACCATCTTGCCTGAGTTAGAATTCAGGCTTCTTTTATACTAAAAGGGAAGGGAGTAAAGTCAAACACTTCCTGGTTCTGGTCAGCCTCTGGAAGGGACGTGTTAATTTCTTCCTTCCTGCAGTCATTCACAGGCGGGCCTGGTTGGGATGTTTCCCATGAGCTAAACAAAGGTATTTTTTTTTTAACATCTTTATTGGAGTATAATTGCTTTACAGTGGTGTGTTAAACAAAGGTATTTTAGCTTTACTCATTACCTGGGAGATAGGGTGTTCAGAGAGGGCCATTATGCATAACTTAAGTTTATAGGCAAAATCCCTTTAGTGATTAACTTGTAATATAGTACAAAGGTTCTTCCCTATCTCATATCTGTTAGAACTGATTAGCCAATATTGATACATTGCTATTAACTAAAGTTCATAGTTTACATTAGGGATCGATTCACTTTATTTCTCGACATGCACACGTTCTACCTACACTCTTGACTTTGAGCTCACTGATGGGTAAGGAAGGACTGAAAGGAAAAGGAACTATGAGGTACCCTATCTTTCCCTTTTCTTATATCATTGTTTTCACCTTAACTGACTGTCTAGTACAGGGGAATAACATGAATACGAGAGGATACAATAGGGTTCCCTGGGTCCTCTTTCTTACAACACCATCACCCTACATTCTGCTTCTGAAGCAAGTTCTGATTAGAAAGGAACGTGTGACCTCTTGGGGGTGTCAGAGCACCCTCTTGTCCAGTTGTAGCTGTAACACACTCACCTTGTACTCACTTTGAGTCTCTCTGAACTCGTGCTTATCATGGTTCGTGAGTGTAAGAACACTATGTGTGAACAGGGTGCAAGGAACAGGGAGCTGGTACCTGACAACTGGGTTTGCCTCTTGGTGGGTGTTGAGTCAAAAGACACAATGAAGACAAAGCATGGGAGGAAGAAGGATTTACTACTTGCAGCAAGTAAAGACAGCACTGGGGATCTTTCCCAAAGCAGTGCCCCCTGAGCAACAAAACGGGAAGTTTTGGTTTTGTTTTTATAAATTTCTTTATTCATTTATTTAGTTTTGGCTGTGTTGGGTCTTCATTGCCGCATGTAGGCTTTTTCTAGTTGTAACGAGCGGGGCCTACTCTTTGTCGTGGTGCGTGGGCTCTAGGGGCGCACCTTTCAGTAGTTGTGGCACACGGGCTCAGTAGTTGTGGCTCGCGGGCTCTAGAGCGCAGGCTCAGTAGTTGTGGTGCACGGGCTTAGTTACTCCGTGGCATGTGGGATCTTCCTGGACCAGGGCTCGAACCCGTGTCCCCCGCATTGGCAGGTGGATTCTTAACCACTGCGCCACCAGGGAAGTCCGGGGAAGTTTTAAGCTCAGGGAACATGCATGTTCAGGAAGGGGTTTGGGTGGTCGACAGAGTCCAAGCTGTAGTTGATTGAAGTGAGGTTCAGAAAAGGTCAACCTTATCCTCCTTTAGGTTCCATTTGATCTGGTGGTTGAGGTTTCAGGCTAATCTTTACCATTGAAACAGAATGCGGAGTCTTTACAACTGATATAGTATCTTTCTATAGTTACACCTCTTGCCTGATAACAGTTGTTTCTTTCTGCATTCTTTTGTTCCCTTAAGATCATTAATTACTGAGATCTGTTCAAGGGTAAGCACTGTGGCCAGGCTCAGATCACGAAATGGCTTAGGTGAAAAATGGCTTCTCTTCTGTCAGGAAAGCCATGCCTGGTTCTCTTTCTCCCGGGACCCCCATCCTATCTGACTACAGACACACTTACTGTGTGTATCTCCTTTACTCACGCACTCCAGGGTCCCATCAGACTTCACTTACAGAGCACAAGTTCAAATATAAAACTATTAAGAAGTTCAAGACAGCCACCACAAAGCATTAAACCAGCGTGAGGTCATTTCTAGTGCAGGGCCCTATGGGACTGCACAGGTCACTCCCCGCAATGAGGCTGTCAATTATATCTTGATTTTTTTTTTGATTTTTTTTTTTTAATGGAGTACTGACACATGCTGCAACATGGATGAACCTTGAAAACATAATGCTAGGTAAAGTCAAACACAAAAGGTCAAATATTATAGAATTCCATTTACAGAAAATAGCTGGAAAATTTACATAGACACAGAACGCATACTAAAGGTTGCCAAGGGCTGGGGGCGGGGGCGGGGGGAGGAATGCGGAAGAGCTCCTCAATGGGTACAGGATTTTCTTCTGAGGTGGTGAAAATGTTTTGGAGCTAGGTAGGGATAATGGTTGCACAACAGGGTGACGGTACTAAATGCCACCATATTGTACACTTTCAAATGGGTGATTTTATATTACTGTGAATTTCACCTTAATTTCAAAAAAGAAGAAGAAATATTGCAGAATCTCTTCATGACAGAACAAAACCTCTGCAGCTAATTCAAGCCACTCTGCTGGAACTAGTCACGGCCCTCCGGGCCCCTCCTCTCCCCTCCCCCAAATCTGATTCACGGACTCCCGAGTCCACAGCACCTCCCTTAATGACCAGCTCCAGAGGTCTAATTGTCCCTCTGCCTTCCCTTTCCCCAGTTCCATCCCGGGATGTCATCTTCCTTCCTGGAAGACGCCCTTCCCTCAGTGAGTAAAACACCTATTTTGGGAACGAGCCCGGAGCGCAGGAAAACAACCACCAAATAGGGAGACATTCTCCCACGGAGGCATTCAATTCGCCAGAGGTGGAAGTTGGAACCACTGCCCTGGAGCCCCAGCTTTGAGGAAACGACACGTCAAAGGTTGGCAGGGCTGCTGTCCAGGTTTCCTGGGGCCTGCGGAGGGCCTCAGAAGTCCGTGTCCCTGTCTTTGTCTCCCAGAAAAGACCTGGATGAGCGGAATTAATCACACTCTGGCTCGGTTTCTAAAGGAGGAAACTCATCAACAAACTGATTCTCAACCAGTTTTTCTGGAGAACTGTGGGTGGAGAAAAGGTTAATTTCAACCCCTCCTTGGAATGCAGATGGTAGGCTGGATGGCGGGGAAGGACGGGTGGAGGGACAGGGAATTTATGGGGGGAGGGGCTGAGCCGGAATTGAACAGCTAACTCACTGGGTGACCTTGAGCAAAACCCTTCACGTCAAATTTAATTTGAGGGCTTTGCCTTAAACAGAGAAAATGAAGGAAATTAGTAGGTCCCAGAGCAGATGAGTGTGCAGTCAATAGATGCAGTCACGCATCAGTGCTGATGCTGAAACTGATGTGGTCCTTGGGAAGGGTAACATGCTGTGACCTGGGTGTCCCTGAAAGGCGTCAGGGGTCAATGTAGTTGCAAAATATAACACCAGTGAGCAATTAAAGTTGATTTCAAGACGAGGTAGTGAAAAGAACGCTGGAATCCAGTAGATCTGGGTTTGAATTACTGGTTTGATCACTTACCAGTTATGTGGCCTTTCTTTTTCTTTCTTTTTTTTTTTTAATTTCTAATTTTTAAAATATCTTTAAAATTTTTATTTTATATTGGAGCATAGTTGATTTACAGTGCTGTGTTAGTTTCAGGTGTACAGCACAGTGATTCAGTTATACATATACATGTAGCTATTCTTTGTCAAATGCTTTAACCATTTAGGTTATTAAAGAATATTGAGCAGAGTTCCCTGTGCTATACAGTAGGTCCTTGTTGGTTGGCCTTACTTTCTCTATCTATAAAATAGGATATATGTATCACACGTGTATCACATATATATCACATATATATGTATCACACACACACAATACTTACAAGAGTTGTTGTAGGGCTTCCCTGGTGCCGCAGTGGTTGAGAGTCCGCCCGCCGATGCAGGGGACACAGGTTCGTGCCCCGGTCCGGGAAGATCCCACATGCCGCGGAGTGGCTGGGCCCGTGAGCCATGGCCGCTGAGCCTGCGCGTCTGGAGCCTGTGCTCCGCAACGGGAGAGGCCACAACAGTGAGAGGCCTGCGTACCGCAAAAAAAAAAAGAGTTGTTGTAGGGATAAGAAATCATGACTGTAACATGCCTAGAACACAGTAGGTTGTCAATAAATAGTGGCTGTTATTTCTCTGGCTCAGCCCTCCACCCACTGTCAACGTGAGTTTTTCCTAGAGGCCAATCATGTGTCAGACATCTGGAGGGGGCACCCCTCTCTGAACCTCCAGTATGTCAGAGTGTAGGATGGACAAAATTAAGGCACCTCCTCTGGCACTCCCTTCTCCATATATCAGGAGCCAGAAAACATATCATTAATTCTTTCCCAAGACTGTATACAAAGGAAACGACTGGGGGGAAATGGAAAGATCATGTATATCAGTGTTTCTCATAATGTTATTTATAATACACAACAAAAATGTTTACTATAAGACCCGAGAAACATGACTCGTTGTTACCATGGAATACTAACATTTTAAATGACCAATGTGGTATCTATGTAGAAAGATGAAAATGTGTAAATGAAACCATGTCAACTTTTAAGAAATTGGCCACAAATTGCATACAGACCAGGATAATAAATAAGATAGTAATTATTCAGCTTAGAGCCAGCATGGAAGGGACTGGAGAAATGCAAACAGTTGACATGATGGGGGAATGGCCTTATGGGTGCAATGTTTTTTGATGCTGTAAGCCTAGTTAATAACAAATATTCTTTTTACTTCTCTTTTTAAATGATACAGTTGAACTGACGATTTCTAAGACTTCTCTCTCTAGCATCTATGGTTGTATATCTATATTTCAACTTATGTTTTCCCCATCCATAAAATTACATAGACGTTTTCTAGTGAGAAATCTTTAGACTTATCTGTGTTAGTTATCTATTGCTAGATAACAAATTACCCCCAAGTTTAACAGCTTAAAATAACAAATATTTATTGTCTCACATAGTTTCGGAGAGTCAGAAGCTACAGGAGGCTTAGCTGGGTGGTTCTGACTCAAGGTCTCTCATGAGGCTGCAATCAGGTCATTAGCCGGGGCCTCAGTCATCGGAAGCCTCGACTGGGCTGGAGAAGCCATTTCCAAGCTCCCGTGTTGTTGGAGAAATGCATCAGCACCCCACTACATGGGCCTCGACACAGGGCTGCTCACAGCATGGCAGCTGGCTGCCCTCGCGGTGAAAGACTCAAGAGAGAGAGAGGGCCCCAGGCCAAGACCACGGGCTTCTACAACCTAATCTCGGAAGTGACCTACCATCACTTCTGCCACTTTACAACCTAATCCCGGAAGTGACCTACCATCACTTCTGCCACTTTACAACCTAATCCCGGAAGTGRCCTACCATCACTTCTGTCACTTGCTATTGGTCACACAGGATAACTGACTCAGTGTGGGAGAGAACCACACAAAGGTATGAACCCCAGTGGGGGGGCTCACTGAGGGCCATGTTGAGGGCTGGGTCTCACATCATACAACAAAGTCATGCTCTGTCTTGCACACTCTGGCAGTCTGTCTACACCTCCTGTGCACTGCTGGCCTATCGGACGTCACATTACCAGCACACTGGACCTTGCAGGTACCCAAGAAATTCTTACCAACTAAGTGAATAAATGCTTTTCTGCATTCATTAAAGGCAAGCAAGAATTATAGAGAGTGTGTACAAAGTACCTGGCTCACCAGATGTGTTACCAAACTCAGGTTCAGCTGCTCACTGCTGAAGAGCCCATAATTCGAGAGGCAGGTGTCAGTAGAAAGGAAAGGTGCTTTAATCAGGAAAGTTGGCAATCTGGGGAGAAGGTGGACTCGTGTCCAGAGACCAAATCTGAAGATTCTCTTCAGCCATGACATTTTTTTTTTTTTTTTTTTGCAGTACTCAGGCCTTTCATTGTTGTGG
>NW_020837965.1:20032859-20050460 GCF_003676395.1 Aethalodelphis obliquidens
CGGGCCCAGCCGCTCCGCGGCATGTGGGATCTTCCCGGACCGGGGCACGAACCTGTGTCCCCTGCATGGGCAGGCGGACTCTCAACCACTGTGCCACCAGAGAAGCCCCAGCCATGACAGTTTTTAAAGGTGAAAAAGGGGGAAGAATCTCAGTGAATCATCAAGGAAGGAGGTTAGACTTTATATCTTTCTCCATTGTGTGCAGACTGGCTGACTCTTTCTTCAGATGTTATCTTGCCTGTGTGATCTGCCTTCAGGATTGCTAAGGGGGCTCTTGGAGATAGAAACCTAGTCATTTTTTTTAACTGCTTAATTCTTCATTCTTACTTCTTTTTATGTAGGAAAAGAATCAACAGGTTAAACAAGGCATGGTGTGTATTCAGGAGAGCATAAATCAGGAGTTAGGGTAAATTGCCTAGTGATCTCATTCCTATAATTAGGTTCTTTCAAGGTTAGACGGGAATAGAAAGGGGCAAAAGAGCTGCCTTCAGATGCACCCCCTGAAGAGACAGATACCACTGCCATCTCCTCTTCATACAAATGAAATTGAAGCTCAAAGTACCTAAGGATACAAGCTGATAGGTAGCAGAGCTTGGGTCCAAACCCGGGCAGACCTGTCTGACTCATAAGCCCATACTCTTCCCATGATTTGATACTGCATTTACAAACAACAGTAATCTCTCTTTCAGGCCAGGGTTACAATTCGTTTTTAGTTGGCTCAGGGGTCTCCCTCTTTCCTACATGCCTTCCCACTACCCTTACCTGTTGCCAGTGATGTGCTGATAAATGCTTAACAGCCATCTCTGTGGGAAAAAAAAGAGGTCCTGCTTTGTAGCAATTGCTGATTGCCATGGTGTAAATATTCCCACCATGGCCACTTTCAAGCCGCCCACCTGACATTATCAAACGCAGAGTTGGGAAGAGAGGCATAACCAGTGTTGTGAGCCTGGGCAAGCCATCTCCAGCACACTGCTCCCTCTCTCCAAGTATATGAAGCTTCCAGAAAGAACATAGAATGGTCCCCAGCCCCATTTTGGACCTGTTAAAGGTTTCCGCCTTTCTAGTTTTTCCTACTGTGCCTCTCCCTATGTGAGCCACCTGGTCTACAGGTGCGCACAAGGCTTTTGGAGCCTGTTGAAACTCAACTCGAGGACCGTCTGGTTTTTTCCTTGAGGAAAAACCCTGAATCTTTTTGCATCTTGAGTTTTCATTTTTTTCCTGGCACTTTTTTTTCCCCCCTCTAGATTTCACAAAAAGAATTTCTCTCAAGAAATTCTCAAAAGGATACGGAGGCTATTGATTTCAAAATAAAGCCTCATGGAAGCCCTTTGACATTCGAATTTAGGAAACCATGCACTGTCTGGTGTTCTCAACCTCTGAAATCTCTGTTGGAAGGAAGTCCTCTATGGAACCTTGCAATAAGTCAGCTTCCTGAAAGATACTTCCCTTGCAGCTGAACTTGGTTTTTCTGCTCCTTCCAGACAGCGCAGTCCACTCAGGCTCCCTACTGCCTTAAAGAGGAACGCCATTGTTCTCCTTCTCTGAGTTTTTGTGTAAAACTCTCAGAGATGGGAAGTGAGTACCAACAGAGTAAGCATCCCAGGGCACCCAGAAGCAGTGTTTTGGAAACTGAACAAATGTAGCCCAAAGCATCATAGTCTAGACTTTGACAGACTTGGGGGAATTGGCCAGGCCAACAGGGAGGAGACTGGACAGTCCAGCAGAGAAAGGCAGATGTCTGGGAATGGGTGGAACAGACAGAAGGCCCAGGAGGAAAAGCTAGGGTGGGCGGCCCATGTCCTTAACCAGAGCCCAGTTGGCCTCCTTGTTGTTTTAAAATGTACCCAGGATTTTGTTTTAATCAGGTATGGTAAGACAACAGCCTTGAAAGAAGAGTTTATTACTTACAAGAGGAAGGGGCATGTCCTGCCATGTAGGGTCACGGGGGGAAGCCCCAGGGGCAGTCAGGAGGCAGAAGGAGTGAGGGGAAAGCACTGGAAGCCACCTTGATGCCCATCAATAGGGATTTATTACATAAATTGTGGACCATGCAAACAATGGAACGTTATGCAGCATGAATAGATGAGGGAATGTGATCAAACGAAATGATATTTATACTTTGTTATTGAGTGCAAAGAGCAGGTGACAGGATCTAAAATTTCATACGATCCCATTTAAAATTTTTTAATTATTTAATAACATTCTGTAGGGATCAGAGTTTTATAATTATTCTTGATATGAATTTCATTGTCAAAGTAATCTTGCTGGTTAGAGCATCTCATCATCATGATTAAGGCATTAGACCTTTTCTACTTCTTAAACCCTAACCAGTCCTGAGACCACACGCTGAATGTTCTTCTTTCTCAGCTACTACTGGATCCTTCTCGGGTCTTCTGTAACCAGGACAATGGTCTAAAAGTAAACCTGGAAAGTGAGGGCTGGGAAGGGAAATTCTGTGGGTTGTCAACTTGTTTCCACTTAATCACTGGTCAAAAATGAACACACACACACACACACACACACACCCCCCTCGATCCCTGGCTGGAAAGGGAGATTTCTGCCACACGTGCCATCAGGGGCTCTGGTTGCCCCTGGTCCCCAGGGCTGATGGGCCCCCCTAGTGGGAGCAGTGGCTACGGGTGGGCTAGGGAGCCCTCACTGCTCAGTAGCTCAGTCCTCCCTGCCAGGCCAGGCAGCCACCTGTGATGTTGGAGACGAGGGGATTCTGGATTGGGGTGGACCTCATAGAGGGGGTCCTCACCTCCTCCTAGGTAATTTGATGCACCTAAAGGCTCAGCCCCTAGGAATTGGACTCAAAGGGGCTCTGGAGCCAGCGAGCCAACCTCAGGGGCCACTGCGTCACTGGTCTGGTCTGAGGAATAGAGTTTGCAGGACTGTAGGTGGACTAATCCCACAGCTAGAATCAGAGGAGCTCAGAGAAGGGCAAGTTCACACAGCCTGGGGCCTGGCAGGCTTGGGGGATGGTAGGGTGGAGGGGGAGGGACATGAGTTTGGCATTAAAAATTCACCTGTTTTCAGCCAAAAGTAAATAAAGGACCCCAAGACCTTAAAAGTTTAGTTTTCACATCCCCCTCACACTATCCATCCTTTACTTCTCACCATCTGGGACAGCTTGGTCAAGCACCATTGCCTCTGCAAGCCTCCATTTCTTCAACTGTAGAATGGGGATGATAATGTCTATTTCCAAGATTATCAAGAGAATTAAACAAGATCCAAAGAAATTATATATATAAATGATCTATATATATAACCAGTCCTGAGCACTAAGTGTAACCGTCAAGAAGTTTAAAACGTGATTCTCATGTAGAATGAAAAAATATATAGAATGAACACGTGAAATGTTCAACTCATTAATGAGGTAACCACTAAAGTAATAGAACAGATTCAAGGAGCATTTGAGGGACTGGATAATTTAAATATATATAAATATATATATATATATAAATATATATATATATAAATATATATATATTTAAGTTAGAATAAGAATAAAATTGCTGGACTAAATACAAAACTGATCCATGTCAATAAAGGCATAGTCTTTGGAGTTATCTTTTCTACTGAACCAAAAAATTGGCATTTCTGCCAGACAGAAATCTACAAACCTGTGTGTAACTTCACGAACGGTACATGTGCTAGTCAAGTCGAAGACAGGTAAGCTCTTCTTGGGCGAGCCTATTAATTGAGGCCCCAGGAGGATGTTGAAAAGACCTGCCGAACCCCACAACTTACCTTACTTTCAAGTTCGGGGTACTTTTTCTGAAGAGTGCAGAGCAAGTTCCTACAACTGTGGAGTCTCTTCCCCCACTGACCCTGGATCCTCACTGCTCCTGGGCTCTGTCCAGGGGAGAACCGCTTCCCTAAGCTGTTTCATGCCTGATGCTTCCAAAGCATTAGTTATTCTTTGCCTCATTTCATCCCACGACAACTCTGGGAAGCTGGTGTTGCAAATTCCATTTTCAAATTGGAAAACTGAGGCGCAGGGACCTGATGGCTCCGGCTCCTGCTAGAAGCAGAGTTTTCTTGCCTTCCATGGAAAATGGTCCAGGAAGCCATGGTCACTGGGGCAGAGCTGTAGCTCTAATGTCCTCCCAGAAGATGCTGCAACATCAGCCAGCCCATCCCCTCCCCAGCTGCAGGTACCACTGGATCCTTGGCACCACAGGGCGCAGCTGTGGCTGGGTTTGGGGAGCTCCAGGGGGCCTCCCCCAGTTTCTTTAGGAGAGTCTAGAGCAATGGTCTTCAAACAGGGCCACACATGCTCCTCGGGGCACAGGAAGACTCACCAAAAGGATATTGAGACACGCGTCATTTATGGGAATGAACCTCCAGCTCCTCCATTTCCAGCTGACTCTTACTTAAAGCCCATCTGCCCCAGAGCCCAGCCTGCAGTCCAAGAGGCAGGCAGCTTTCTCCTCTCTCCTCCAGCCTTCTCCCACCTCACCGAGGGCAGGCAGACCTCTCACCCCTTTTCTGTGGTGAATTCCTTGTGTCAATGAAAAATTGTCGCCTGCCGTATCCATGAACAAAGATGTCGCCATCAAGCCATCTCTTTACAGCCACCCCCCACGGCGAGCCCTGAGGAAACTCAGGATGGAAACAGGATGCCCACCACCTAGCAGTCAGCCACTGCAGCCACTCTCCAACGGTGCACCCTGACTAGAGACTTGGGATGAGAAAGCACAGGATGCTGGCCCCAGAGAGCTGGGGTACATTTCAAGGGAATGCTTTCAATGAGCCCAGACCCTTGCAACTTCCCATACAAAGAAAAGCACTAAATCCTTAACTTGAGATGTCTGGTTTTCTTTAATTAACAGTCATCTTTTGATGTTCTGACTGCCTGGTCTTTGCGGCAAAAACTCCTATATATCCTGGCTCCCCGCTGACCTCTTCAGAGCAGTCCCTCAGAGCTATCTGAGAGGCTGTGTCCCGGGCTCATGTCCTCAATTTTGTCTGCCAAGTGAAGCATAATGCTCAACTTTTAGGTTGTGCTTTTTTTTTTTCAGTCAACACTTGGGGTGTAAAAGACCTCAGAATGCGAAACAAAGGGACAGTTAGAAATACCCACGTCTAAATACCCTTTGTGTTAGTCAGAGGGTTTCCATTCTTCCAACTAAATTGAAGATGGACCTAACTGTTCTGATAGAGTATTAAAAGTCATTTTTGATGAGAGATAATTATGGGAATTTTGGCACACAACTTGGAAAACAATCTGTTAAAAACCAAAAATTCAACCAAGTAAATTGGCTCTATTTGGCTTTATTCAGTGATTCACAGATCAGGGAACATCCTACCTAGCAACCGGAGAGGTGTTTCAGGAGCTGTACAAAATGGAGGGTTTGCATAGAAGATGGACGGGGCAAAGAAGTTATTAACAAAAGAAAAGATTGTCTCAGACCTGGTCACCTTCTTTTGGGGGAAGGGTGAGGGTCTACCATGCAGATTACCTCTTCTTCCTTTGGGAGATAGAGAGGGCTCCTGTGACAGATAACTTCATCAGAGCTGACCAGAAAATTCTGGACTGGCCAATTAAGACTACCTTCTAGGAGAAGGTTGAAACTGCAATTAGGTCAGGTATTAAATTCGGGTTTGGTATTGACACTGAGCAGACCCTATGGGGCTCCTGGGCACAAAAGCCTTTCTGTGTCCCCCATCTCTTGACCTTCCCTGAGTTCCAAAGGGCAGGTTCATACCGTTGCTAGTCAGGGAAGGGAGGTTATGCGCAGACAATGCAGGAGCAGTCAGGAAACAATAATGCAGCCTTGGGGCAGGCCCTGGTCCTGCCTCAGGGGATACATATAACAGTATCTTTGCGCTCATCTACAGAACTAAAACCCCCAGCAAATGGAAGATTTTAACTACTTGATAAAGCATTCTTCATTTCTGGAGAACCAGAGAAGCTCATCAGGAGACCACGTGAGGCCAGATTAAAGGAGTGCAGGCCCTGCACACACCCCGGTCCTTATCAGCAACTCCACCCTTGAACCATTGCTATAAAACTCCTCACCAAATCCCCCTGGGTTGGGACACACCGTTTTGAGGGATATGAGCCCACTGTGTCTCCCTTTGCCTGCAAAGCAATAAAGCTATTCTTTTCTGCTTCACCCACAACTTTGTCTCCAAGATTTGCTTTGGCACTGGTGCATAGAGGTTGAGTTTTCAGCATCAGTATCATGGGCTTTAGAACAAGTGGCCATTTGGGGCCTGTGGCTTTTCTCTTTAACAAATCGAAGAATTGGGTAAAGTCTGAAGCAAACCCGCTCCTATTCCCACCTACTTGTTTATGTGAGAAAGCCTTCTCAGAACTTACATCTATAAAAGTGGAAAATAGAAATAGAACTGATGCTGGCCCCTGCTGCATTCTTGTAGTAATAAACACTCATGAGCATGAACTAACAGAGAGAGAAATCTCTATACATCTCTATACATGGAGATGCATTTCCAATAACATTTTACTTTTTTGTTTAATAACTAACGTAAGTTGCCAAAATGTTCTGTTCCTGAATCAATTGTGAACTGGTGATAATCATAATGGTAACTCAGAAGGCTTTCTCTAGCACTTAATGCCCATGCGCAGAGAGAAATACGGTCACCTGCACCCTTATCACCAGAGACAGGAAATTTGGAGCTGAGAAGCCGGTATAAACAAACCTTGTTACTTCTTTCATTGACTCCCCCAAGACTAAACTCTGTTTAGATTCATCACTAATTAAGCAGCCGAAGCCTCAGATTCTTTGTCTTATCAATTGCTCACACATTTATTGTTTCTTTGTCTAAAAAAGTATAAAAGCTTTGGCCACTTCTTAGGTACCATTTCTGTGAGACCTCCACGTGCACAAATTAAAATTTATTTCGTTTTCTCCTGTTAATCTGTCTGTTGTCAGTTTTATTATTAGTCCAGCCACAAGAACTCAAGGGAGGTAATGGGGAAAATTTCCCCTTCCCAACAACCAGCAAAAAAGTTTGAAGACATCTGCCCTGGGTAGTGGTTCTCAACCATGGCTAGATATCAAAATCACTTGGGAAGCTTAGGAAAAATCCCTCTGCCTGGGCTTCCACCCAGTGGTACTTGATGACTAGCTTTTACTGGCCTATGACAGCTGGTTATTAAATTTTCACAAGTGTTGCAGGATATAATCAAACATTAAGCTATATAAGCTTATAATTAAGTAAATTACATTTTTTAATGGTAGAAAATACTCGAAAGCCATGATTTCCTAATTACTTTACTACATTTTACTATTACCTATGTTTCTGAGGCCCTTCGGTCTATTTTATTATTGCCATGGAAATTCTATACAATGAGGCATTGCTGCACACCTCCTTCCAGCTCTGCACGTCGTGATGTCACATCAGTGGTTCGAAATTGGCCACAGAAGAATCTACACCATAGGAATCAGCAAGTACTACAAATCAGTGCTTGATTGGTTTTTACACTGAACTCCTACACTCAAGAAATTGATGGAGAAAATGTAAATAGTGCAGATTAAACTACGAAAAGTACCATTTTTTGTAGCTGTCATATTATGAATCATACCCAAAAAAGGGGAGAAAATATTCTTCCAGTATTCAAAAACCATCATCCAATCCAGCAGAAGTTGCTCGTGTCACACTTTTTGGTTGGTTCACTTTCTTCGTACTTATTATTTTTTTTAATTTAATTAATTTATTTATTTAATTTTGGCTGTGTTGGGTCTTCGTCTCTGTGCGAGGGCTTTCTCTAGTTGTGGCAGGCGGGAGCCACTCTTCATCGCCGTGCGCGGGCCTCTCACTATCGCGGCCTCTCCTGTTGTGGAGCACAGCCTCCAGACGTGCAGGCTCAGTAGTTATGGCTCACGGGCCCAGTTGCTCCGCGGCATGTGGGATCTTCCCAGACCAGGGCTCGAACCCATGTCCCCTGCATTGGCAGGCGGACTCTCAACCACTGCGCCACCAGGGAAGCCCCTCATCTTACTTATTAATGTTATTGAACGAATTGGGTGTTGCTGCTCACCACCTACAAAATCAGTACTCACAAATGTTGGTAGCAAAGGAAAGGTGCCTTTAATCAGAATGCTGGCAATCTGGGGAGATGATGGATCAACCACCTGTGAAGAATCTGCTCGGCCATGCAAGTTTTTAAGGGGAAAAAGAGAAGCAATCTCAGTTAATCATTGAGATGAGGGGTCAGAGTTGTCGCCAGCCCCCGCTGCGTGCAGGCGTACGTGCAGGCTTGTTGACTTGTGATCTTTCTCTAGATGCTGTCTTGTTCACACAGTCTGTTCGTGAGATTACTGAAGGGGAAGCTAGGAAAGATATCTGGTCCTCAGTTAATTACTTATTCTTCATTTCTACTTCTTTGATCTATGGAAAGAACTGAAAAGTTAGGCAAAGTATTGTGTGGCTAAAAGAATGGAAAGGTGTGCTTGGGCTGGAGATGAGTAGAGCATGGGGGTGCCTGGTTTAAGGTTAAGACAGGAGGGTGCCTCCTGCAGAGAGCTCTTTCCTGCCAGAAGCTGCTTTTACATTAACATAAATGAAAATATAAACCAACGTTCATGGGAAACCTATATTCCTTTGTCATTCGCAAACCAGAGGTTGACTCTGGTTTGGCAAGATCTTTCTGTAAGAATCAACTGTTAGTATGGAATTTACAAGAAGGAGTGTTGCATATTTTAAATTATTTGTAAGTTGTGTCCTAAACATCTTTTGTACCGGTAAAATTTATAATAAGCATACTTTATGTATAAACATGCATACTTTTTTGAGAGATGATGGTTCAATATTTATCAGCACACCACCACTCAAGCCCCGTTCCTCGTTATTATTGCTCAGCCTGGGCATTGGCTTTTTAAAAAATCTACCAGCTGAGACTAGCATGCAGAAGGGTTGATACCCATTCTCCTAGCAGAAGGTGGAAAGGAGAGGAGACTGCTGGCACCTGGCCCAAGGTAAGCCTCCCACCTCTGAGAGGTGGAGCTCAGGGCCCGAGCACTTTGGAGTGAGAGAGGATAGCAGGCTTTAGGGACAGTCCCCACCCATTAGAGAAGTCTGGCCTGTGGCCTGTGCCACGTCCATTATTCTGTGAGTAGAATTCTTCCTCTAGCACAGTTTATCATAAGATCTTTCCCCCAGAATGGGAGCTTCTTAAGGACCAGGACTGTGTCTTATTTATCCCTAGAAAGCCTGGCATGTGTTTGATGCCTGCTGGATATTTGACAAATGAATTAATAAATTATCTTAAGATATAATTATTCCAAGCATCCAACAATAATATTTTAGGGAAATAAACTATGAGACAATCATTCAATGAAATACTCTGCAACCATTAAAAAGGATGGTGGAGGAAACTATTTGATGACATAAGAAAATACTCATAATATCTTGTAAGTGCAAGGAAAACACTACGAAATAACATACAAATTACAAGCAATTTTGTTTAAAAAAAAAACCATACAAAATATATTTCATAGCTTGACAGGGCGTCTACCAACTCCTGGCCTGTGTCCGATTCATTCTGGGGAAACAAGTATTTCATGACTCTGTTTGGATTTCTACTGAAGACTCATTCTCCAAGGGAAGAACTTGTTTAGTTCAAGATTATTTTTAGAGCCATGATGCAGACAAAAAGGGGGCATATTACGCAGGGATTTGGAGCAATGTTTTGCTACTGCGGTGTAACAGAGTTCTCCCCAAAGATTAACCCACACCCTGCAGTACATTTAGGTAGGACATCTTTAGGTAGGACAATTTAGACATGACATCGACATGGTGGATCAGAACAAAAAGAACTATGATTCTATTACAGAATGAATTAAGACTCATTTGTGATTAATCTTTAAATATTTGAATCTATGGATTTTTAAAATTTAATTCTTAAGATATTCATAACATTGACCACTCATGGCTAGAAGGTTGAGAGGCACAGTGATCATTTCCCACAGGCTAGGGAGATTGAAGGGAGAGGTAAAACACACCTTGAAAAAATCACGGAAACTAAGTGAAATTCCTCCTGGATAAATGTGGAACCACTGGTTGGGTTTGAAAAAGGAGGACAGCTACTTAATATGCTTAGCAACCCTTTGGAACTCAAATAAACTTTACCAAATATATCATTCACCATTGTTTAAGGCCTGCAGCTGTCCTGGACATGGCAGAACAAACACTTCTGTGTGCCAAGAATGGGAAAATGCATGCCAGCCCGTTCCCCCTGGACCAATGCATTAATGGGTGGTGTGTGAGATTGGCCTTGGACCATCCCTCGGTCCCTTCCCTGCCCATCACCTAGTGTGTGGAGGAGGGAAGTGTTTAACAAGCAGGGCAGTGCCAGCTTCCAAAACAGGGTTAACAACTCCCAGGTGACCCCACCCTGCATCCTGTAGCTACAACCACAGGAACTCAACAAGGGCAAAATGCCAACAAGAATTCCAAAATACAAGTCAGAAGTACGTCTGACCTCACGTTTCCCCTGGCATGCTGCAGCTCAGGCAAACACATTCAACAAATCTGCAAAAATGTTTCTCTGATAGAATGCTTACCCTTCTGGCTGAGTCCAGAAACTGAGGGCCCTTTACAAATATTGAGATAGAAATGTGCTTTCACATTTCAGTTTTAGGGTCTGCTTCATCTCATTTTGCATTTTAAAAAGACATTTGCTGAGTGCTTACTAGGGTCTAGGGGTACAATAGATGTTTGAGATACAGAAAACAAAACAAAATTTCCTTCTTCTAGGAGATTATAGTTCAGTAGAGGAGACAGGTGAAAAGAACCTGTAATTCAAGACAGAATCAACCAAGTAATCAAGATCATCGTCACCCTATCATCAACATACCTCACATAAGCTGAGTGCCTGTTACATGTTAGTGCTGCGGTACTTTACAGGTATAACCTCATTTAATCCTACAACAACTTATGAGGAAGTTCCAATTATTCACTTTACAGATGAGAAAAACAGAGGCTTAGAAATGTTAGGTAATTGGGCCAGCATCTTAAAGCGAACATGTGGCAGACCCAGGACAAGAACTTGAGTCTGTCTCCAAGCCTCTGTTTACTTCCATTACTTTACACTAAAATAGGATATGAGCAAACTCTCATGGGGCAGGGGAAGCAACTCTGAGAAGAAAATCAAGGAAGGCTTTATGGAGGAGGAGGCATTGAAGCAGGGCTTTGACTGATGAGCTCAATTCCAAAAGGCGAGGAAGAAGGGACATGGCATCCTCCACTGAAGGAGCTGCCGGAACAAGTGCCCAAGGGCTGGAGTCTGGAGGCCCTACAGGAGAAACTCCAAAGTTTGGCAATGCCAGAAGAAATCAACTCTACTTAACTGTTGACGGCCACTTTACTGGTCTTCAAAGAGGCCTCTCCTGTATCCACTCACCTGTTCTGCAACCTGTATCACTTGTATAAAGAAAATCTCAAATTCCTCTTCAGAAACTGGAGAGTAGCCCATGTTCTATGGGATATCACGGTGTTACATTGCTTCCTTTTCACTGCCTATTTCAGCTTGGCAAATAACCAGAAACCAAAGGTTGACACACACCACGAGCATGTTTTTACCTGTTGAAAACTACCAGTTGCTAAGTGATGCTCTTAAGCTGCTGTTACAGTGAGGTGCTTTCAAAGGGCCAACACAACTGAAGCTCCTGGGATAGCTGAGGTGTGGCTTGTCACGCCCCAGGGAAGCCTGAGAGCGTAAGTTCTGCTCTCTGACACTTGCCATGCTCCTCCGCATGTTCATTCATGCACAAGACCCTTCATGAACACCCTGATCATGCTGCAAGGTGAAAGGTGAGGCTGGAGAAGCAAGCAGGGATGGAGCCTGGAGGGCCTGGAAAGCCATGCTATTGGGTTTGGCCTAGCTGCACACTCTGGGCACCCTTTGCCAGTTTTTGAATAGAAGGGTATTGTGATTTAAAGCATGTTTGGGGAAGGGAACTCTGGCTGTAATCTAAAAAAGGCGAAAAATCTGTTACCAAACTTAGGTCTTTTGCTCGCCACTCGAAAATCAATACTCGAGAGGCAGGTTTTGGTAGAAAAGAAAACACTGCTTTTAATCAGAAAGCCGGGAGAAGGTGGACTCCCTTTCCCTGAAAACCGACTCCCGAGATTCTGTTCGGCCATGAAAGTTTTAAAAGGAAAGGGGGAAGTAATTTCGTTGAGATGGAGATGAGACTCATAGCCATCCCTCCACTGTGTGCAGACTCATCGACTTCTTTGGATGCTATCTTGTTTACACAGATAGTTCACACTGTTTGTTCATGAGATTACTGAAGAGGAAGCTAGGGAAGAGATCTGGTCATCTGTTAATTACTCGCTCTTCATTTCTACTTCTTTGATCTATGGAAAAAACCAACAGGTTAGGCAAGGTACTGTGTGATCAAAAGATTTGAAAAGGGGCTTCCCAGGTGGCGCAGTGGTTGAGAATCCGCCTGCCGATGCAGGCGACACTGGTTCGTGCCCCGGTGCGGGAAGATCCCACATACCGCGGAGCGGCTGGGCCCGTGAGCCATGGCCGCTGAGCCTGCACGTCCGGATCCTGTGCTCTGCAAGGGGAGAGGCCACAACAGTGAGAGGCCCGCATACCGCAAAAAAAAAAAAAAAAAAAAAAAAAAAGATTTGAAAGGTGTAAACAACAAGGTCCTACTGTATAGCACAGGGAACTATATTCAGTATCCTGTGATAAACCATAACGGAAAAGAATATGAAAAAGAATGTATGTATGTGTATAACTGAGTCACTTTGCCGTACAGCAGTAATTAACACGATATTGTAATTCAACTATACTTCAATAAAAAATAAACTTAAAAAAAGAAGAAAAGAAAAAAAAAGATTTGAAAGGTGTGTTAGGACCCAAGATGAGTAGAGCATAGAGGCACGTGGTTTAAAAGTTAATTACAGCGTAGCTTTACTTAAATTGTCAAGAAAAGGGGTTTCCTGCAAAGAGCTGCTTACAATATCCTTCCCTCAACAGCTGATAAACAAAACGAAAAGACAACCCTCAGAATGGGAGAAAATATTTGCAAATGAAGCAACTGACAAAGGATTAATCTCCAAAATATACAAGCAGCTCATGCAGCTCAATATCAAAAAAACCAACACCCAATCCAGAAATGGACAGAAGACCTAAACAGACATTTCTCCAAAGAAGACTTACAGATGGGCAACAAATACATGAAAAGATGCTCAACATCACTAGTCATTAGAGAAATGCAAATCAAAACCACAGTGAGGTATCGCCTCACACCCGCCAGAATGGCCATCATCAAAAAATCTACAAACAATAAATGCTGGAGAGGGTGTGGAGAAAAGGGAACCCTCTTGCACTGTTGGTGGGAATGTAAATTGGTACAGCCACTATGGAGAACAGTAAGGAGGCTCCTTAAAAAATTACAAATAGAACTACCATATGACCCAGCAATCCCACTACTGGGCATATACCCTGAGAAAACCATAATTCAAAAAGATACGTGTACCACAATGTTCATTGCATCACTATTTACAATAGCCAGGACATAGTAGCAACCTACATGTCGATTGACAGATGAATGGATAAAGAAGATGTGGCACATATATACAATGGAATATTACTCAGCCATAGAAAGAAACGAAATTGAGTTATTTGTAGTGAGGTGGATGGACCTAGAATCTGTCATACAGAGTGAAGTAAGTCAGAAAGAGAAAAACAAATACCGTATGCTAACACATATATATGGAATCTAAAAACCAAAAACAACCAAACAACAACAACAACAAAATGGTCATGAAGAACCTAGGGGCAAGACAGGAATAAAGATGCAGACCTACTAGAGAATGGACTTGAGGATATGGGGGTGGGGAAAGGTAAGCTGGGACAAAGTGAGAGAGTGGCATGGACATATATACACTACCAAATGTAAAATAGATAGCTAGTGGGAAGCAGCCGCATAGCACAGGGAGATCAGCTCGGTGCTTTGTGACCACCTAGAGGGGTGGGATAGGGAGGGTGGGAGGGAGGGAGACGCAAGAGGGAAGAGATATGGGGACATATGTATATGTATAACTGATCCACTTTGTTATAAAGTGGAAACTAACACACCACTGTAAAGCAATTATACTCCAATAAAGATGTTAAAAAGTAAAAATAAATAAACTATTAATATCAAGGGTGAAAGAAGGGTTATTCTGCAGAAATAATCAGCCAGCATAACCCTATAGCCACAACTTGACAAACACATTACATAAAAAAGAAATTACAGATTAAATACACCTCATGAATATAAACATGAAAAATCTTAACAAAATACTATCATACAAAATCCAGTACTAAATAAAAGGAATAATGCATCCTGACTAAATGGGTTTCATTGCAGGAATGCAAACTTGGCTGATGCTTTGAGAAGCAAACAATGTAAGTTGTCATATTAAGACAAAGAGGGAAAGGGCTTCCCTGGTGGCACAGTGGTCGAGAGTCCGCCTGCCGATGCAGGGGACACGGGTTCGTGCCCCGGTCCGGGAAGATCTCACATGCCGCAGATCGGCAGGGCCCGTGAGCCATGGCCGCTGAGCCTGCGCGTCCGGAGCCTGTGCTCCGCAACAGGAGAGGCCACAACGGTGAGAGACCCGCGTACCGCAAAAAAAAAAAAAAAATTACAAAGAGGGAAAACACGTGATAATTTTTATAGATACAAAAAATTACATTTGCGAAAATTCAACACTCATTTATAATAAAAGTCTTGGAAAAACAGAAATTGAAGGAAAGGGCATTTATGGAAAAGCTACAGCTAGAATTATACTTAATGATGAAGTATGTAATGCTTTTCCCTTAATACCAGGAACAAGGCAAGGATACATGCTCTCATCACTTCTATTCAATATTGTACTAGGTTTTAGCCAGGAAATAGACAACAAAAATCAAAGCCATAAAGGTAGGAAATGAAGGCATAAAACTCTTGCAGGTGACATAATTGTTTACATATAAAATGCTTTAAAAGCTACAAAATAACTATTAAATTAATAAGTGAATTTTGCAAGGTCATAAAATACTAGGTTAATATATAAAAATCAATCATATTTATATGTTAGCAGCAAACAATTTGAAATTTAAATTTTAAATAGCAATGGCATTTACAATATTAAAAACTGTTAAATACCTGGGAATAAATGTGAAAAATATATGCAGGACCTATATACTGATAACTGGAAAACAATGTTGAGAGAAATAAAAGATATAAATAAACAGAGAGCTATACTATGTTCATGGATTCAAGACTGAATGTTTTATAGATGTCAATTCCCTTTTAATTGATGTATGGATTTAATGCAATCCCAATCAAATTAACTACTAGCAGTCTTTTTTCTTTTAATTCCAGAAATTGACAGTATACTTCTGAAATTTGGATGGAAAGATAAGAACCTAGAATATACAAAGCAATTCTAAAAAGAAACAAAAAGGTTGAAGGACTTAACACTTTCTAACTTCAGACCTTGAGACTAACCATAAAGTTACATTTATCAAGACAATATGGTACTGACATAAAGATCAACAAATAGATCCGTGGAACAGAATAAAGAGCCCAGAAAAAAATTCTCACTTAGGTAGGTTATTTGATTTTTTATAAGGTGCCAAAGCAAACCAATGGGGAAAGAAAAGTCTTTTCAGTAAATTGTAGAACATATAATGACATGGGGTAAACATGAACCGAGATCATTAAGCAAAATTAATTTAGGATGAATCGTATGCCTAAACATAAAGGCTGAAATAAAAATTCTAAAAACAAATATAGGAAAATATCTTCATGGTTTGCGGAAGGGAAAAGTTTCCTACATGGGACAGAGAAAGCAATAAGCACTAAAAATTTTTTGAAAAGTTAGACTTGACCAAAATCAAAGCCATCTGCTGGTCAAAAGGTATTATATTTTAGAAAATGAATAAGGAAGCCAAAGACTGGGAGAAAATACCTATGAAACGTATATCTGAAGAACAGCTCGTATCCAGGACATATTTTTTAACTCCTGCACCTCAATTACGAAAAGACAAACAACACAATAAAAATTGAGCAAAAGGTTTAAAGAGACATTTCACAAAACAAGATATACAAACAGCAATAAGCACATGACAAAGTCTTCAGCGTTATTAGTCCCGAGGAAAATGAGATGAAAACCACAGTGAGATACCGCTTCATACCACCTGAGAAGCTAAAAGCTTAAAAATCTAATAATGGTGAATGTTGGTGAGCAGATAGAACACCTGAAACTCTCATCTTCTTATAGAGCTTACACTTATACTTTATACACTCATACGGTATAAACTACCACTGTATACACTCATACAGTTTCTTATAAAGTTCAACTTCTATGGAATGACCAAGAATTCTGCCCCTAGATATTTACCCAAGGAAAAGAATGAAAGTATATGCCCACAAAAACTCCTATACAAGAATATTTACAGTAGGTTTATTTAAAATATCCCCACATTGGAAACAAATCAAATGTCTCTCAACAGGTGAGTGGATAAATAGTTTAATATTCTAACAAGGGAATGCAGCACAGCAATAGAAAATGACACCAATACAGACAACAATGTGTGCAATTCTCATAGACGTTATACTGAACAAAAGAAGCCACGCACAAAAGACCACATGGGATTCCTTTTATAAGAAGTTGTGAACAGGCCAAACAATTGTGTTCTGTGGTGATATAAATCCAAACAGTGGTCGCCTTTGGGAAGCAGAGATTGACTAGCAGGGGCCATGAGGGAATTTTCTGTGGAAATGGACATATTTATTTCCTTGATTGGGAGTTGGTTCCATGGGCATTAACATCTGTCAAAACCCATCACACTGGACATTTAAGATCTGCACACTTCACTAAGTTTTATCTAAATTCAAAAAGAACTGCATACACAGTGTGCCTAAACAATATAAAAATAAAACAATAAATTTGAATATAGAATATAAGAACTGAATGGTAAAAATAGGGGGAGAAAAGAAGTATGAAAAAAAGAGCTTCTGGAAGAGGGTGTGGAGAAAAGGGAACCCTCCTATGATATTGGTGGGGATATAAATTGGTGCAGCCACTGTGGAGAACATTACAGAGGTTTCTTAAAAAACTAAAAATAGAGTTACCATATGATCCAGCAATTCCATTCCTGGGCATATATCCTGAAAAGATGAAAACTCTAGTTCAAAAAGATACATGCACCCCAATGTTCATAGCAGCACTATTTACAAGCCAAGATATGAAAGCAACCTAAATGTCCATCAGCAGATGAATGGATAAAGAAGATGTGGTATATATATACGATGGAATATTACTCAGCCATAAAAAGAATGAAATAATACCATTTGCATAGATGGACCTAGAGATTATCATGATAAGTAAGTCAGACAGAGAAAGATAAATATCGTAGGATATCACTGTCAGGTGGAAACTAATACAAATGATACAAACGAACTTATTTACAAAATAAAAACAGACTCACAGACATAGAAAATTTATGTTTGCCAAAGGGGAAAGGGGAGAGGAGGAGGGATAAATTAGGAGTTTGGGATTAATAGATATACACTATATATATATATATATATATATATATATACATATATATATATGTGTATATATATATAT
>NW_020837965.1:20050560-20114895 GCF_003676395.1 Aethalodelphis obliquidens
TATATATATATATGTATAACAGAATCACTTTACTGTATACTTGACTCTAACACACATTGTAAAAAAAAAAAAAAAAAAAGACAGCTTCTTCCAGCAGTGGGCCCAGGCCAGAGGGCATGGCTTGGGGAATAGAAAGAGAAGTCCGCTCACCCCTTTGACTAGACCCCCTTGGGCAGGGCACCATCTGTACCACTCTATAAAGCAGCCCCATAAGTAGAAGGATACGGATGCAATATTAGCATATTAAGCTCCCAGTTCCCAGCTGGCTAGAGTTGTGTAGGGATGTGGAGACCCAGACTTTTTATGACTGTGCCGTAAACTCCTACTGTGACCCTATCGTCTCTAAATAAGAGCCCTTGTGCGTGTGGGAGGGGTGTGGCTGGGGGAAGACTGGCGTGAGATTCTGGGTCATTGACTCATGGCTTCGGGGGGAATGTAGTATTGACGCCCAAGAATCGTCCCTTTTGACCAGCACCCCAAGTGACCGTAATGCAAGTTCTACAAGAATTTGACTTGCAGACCCCCCAGTTACCACTTTCCCCCGCTTCCAGTATTCTGTGATTTCACCCTCTGTTAAGTTTAAATGAGTATCTTTGCAAGGGGTCCACACGCAGATGCGAATGCAGCCCTGACTGTGGGCCTAATGTGCATTTGGAGAGATGCCCCTAGACTAATCTCCCATCCAGAGTAATGGTAGCAGAGGCGTGATTACATTAACATCGGGAAGACAGCTGCAAAACTTATCACTTTAGGGGCTTGGGCTTCCTGGATTGTAGCTGCCACTGGCCCAGGATGTGGTGTCAGATTAGCTGAGAGCTATGTGACAGGTTCATTAGCTGGAAAACCTCCCCAGCCCCCAAAATCAATTGCACGAGGCATGGAACCTGGAAACAAGGGAAGCCGCGCTCCCGCAGCCCCTTACAACTGGTTCCCCGAGGAGACCCTGACTGGCAATTACAGGTTGTATTTGCATGTAGGTTGTATTTCATACAATACAGGTTGTATTTCTGCAGTGAGGAAATCAGGAGCTTGATGGGAAAAATAACCTCTACCCCTGTTTACTGAAACGTCTCTGTTCCACACACCACTGCGGTGCTGTCCCCATCACCCAATCTCCTGGGGTGGTATGGAGGCTAGAAAAAATAATTCGAGTTTTGAAATCTGGAGTTGTTATGAAATCACTGAAGTCCCAAACCAAAGAGTGAAATGAAGGGTAGTGTTGAGAAAGGAGCAGCCTGTCTCCTCTCCAGCAGGAGGGATATAGGCGACAGGGGCGACGCTGATTGCCTGGTTTGGGGCCAGCCGGCTTCTGCTGGGGTTTGATATGGGACCTCACTCAAGAAGGGCTGAGTCGGAGCCCTTGCAGATATAAAGCACAGCGAAGAATGAGGATGAGCTGAGTCAGGAGGGCTCAAGGAGGGGCTTGTGGTGGGCCTGAGGGGGACTCCCCATGTCCATCCACAGCTGTGATGAATCTAGCCCATCAGTCCACAGCACTGCTCCCCTCAGCCCCTACCCCCGTGCCTATTATCTGTCCAGGGGCAGCCATGTGTCCTAAGTTGCCCTGATCAGACTGAAGGGAAAGATTCAGAAGGTTGGTTAAAAGGTCTCCCTGTCTGAAAGGAAAGCAGGTCCTAAGACTCGGACCTTCCCAACCCTATAAGACTACCAGCAAGAGAGAAATGACAGCTGGTTCAGGACTCCTGCCAGCCTCTAGAGAAATCCTGGAATATGCAGCTCTGACACATTAACACCCTGCACAGATCGAGACACTCGTGGTCTCCCAGATTCTCATCAAGCCATTGGACTTCTCTTCCATAAACGTGTTCTCAACACAGCCATGAAGTGACGGAGCCGTGTGTAAATAGGGGTTTCAATCAAAGATATGCACAGGGTATTAAACATGTACCAAAGGAAGAGTTAACTTGAATACAAGGTCAAAATCAGCAACAAGTTCTACCTGCTTTCCTTTCTTACCGAAGTTTGCCCGCCAGGGTACCGAGGGTTGTCACTTGCCTTGAGTTGGAAAGCGGTTTGCATTCACAACTGTAAATTTATTCATTCTTTTAATTTATGTAAGGTTTTTGGACGCAATTCTCAATTCTTTAAGAGATGACAACAGATTTTGGTTTTCTACTGTTGTGTGAGGACATCAGGCCCCAGCAATGTGTCATTGTGAGGAAATAAAAGTGCTGCAGTAAACTGAAAAGAAAAAAAAAAAAAAGGGTTTCCCTGTCTTCTCCTGGTGGGTGTAAGGAAGCACATTGCCCTGTTGTCACTGGCCACCGTATTGCAATCAGGCCACGGACCAGCTTCAGGGTGACTGAGTAAAGAGACTGGAGAGAATCTGGGTCCCTGACGAGAGCATCAAACATTGATAGAACTTTGCCTGAAGCCCACTCTGCCTAGACGTGAGACATACATTTCCTCATCGTTTAAGCCTCTTTGCCTCAGATATCTTTTATTCGCTGTCCAGAGCCTCCTGACTGGTACAGCATCCCATAGAAGGGGTTGGACACAGAAACTGACCAGGAGCTTAGCAGAGAATTGTAATTGGTGAAGCAGGCCCAGGTATAGGAGCCTATCATTCTTGTCTCAAACTACGTGACATGTCTTCGTTCATGGCATTTTTTTCTACAAAGATATACTTGATTTGCATATTAAGTATTAGGAATATTCTTTAATTCCACCAAGAAAAAGTTTCTCTCCTGTGTTTTATGAAACCCAAAACCCTCTCAGTCTATCCTTTATTTCCCACTTTAAAAAAAGAAAAATTTGTTGAAATGTAGTTGATTTACAATGTTGTGTTAGTTTCAGATGTACAACAAAGAGATTCAGTCATACATATATATATATGTTCTTTTTTTACATTGTCTTCTATTATAGGTTATTACAAGATATTAAATAGGAGTTTGGGATTAAAATATACACACTACTATATATAAAATAGATAACCGATAAGGACCTACTTTTTAGCATAGGGAACTATAGTCAATATTTCCCATTTTTGAAAGAAGTACATAGAGAGGTGAGAAATATCTCACTCTTCTTGTTAAGAAAAAAAATCAGCATAAGTGCAGTGGTAAATGACTACTGTCATATGGCCTCCATGTGAAGGATACAGTGGAGAGCAGTGGAGGCTGGGATTAAAGAGAACATCCTACCCCACCTAAAGGGCTTCAGCAGAGGGTGACATGCAGGAATGCGAGCCCAGGATCACCTAATCTTCTGACTCTTCAAAAGAAGCTGTAAACATTATTTACAATGGCCAAGACATGGAAGTGTCCATCAACAGATGAATGGATAAAGAAGCCGTGGTGTGTATCTATATGCAACGGAATACTACTCAGCCTTAAAATAGAACGAAATTTTGCCATTTGCAGCAACATAGATGGACTTGGAGAGCCTTATGCGGAGGGAAATAAGTCAGATAAAGATAAATACTATCTGATATTGCTTATATGTGGAATCTACAAAATACAACAAACTAGTGAATATAATAAAAAAGAAGCAGATTCACAGATACAGAGAACAAACTAGTGGTTACCAGTGGAGAAGGGGAGGGGGCAACATAGGAGTGGGAGGGAGGTGGGAGGTACAAACTACTCGGTATAAGATAGACTCAAGGATGTATTGTACACCATGGGGAATATAGCCAATACTTTGTAATAACTGTAAAAGGAAAGTAACCTTTAAAACTTGTATAAAAATTTTTTAAAAGAAGCTGAAAATAGAATTTGTATGTGAAGTCTCCATTGAAAAAAAAAGAAAGAAAGAAAGCAGACCAGCACTGTATGGGCCAAACAGAATACATCTGTGGCTGTTTATGCCTGGCCAAGGCTCAGCCTGGCAGATCCCAAGCATGAGATGAGTGGGCCCTGCATCTCCAAGTAAACCACCAGCTATGTACAAAGTTGTGTCATCACAGTATTATTTATGACACTGAAAATGTGGAAACAAGCTAATTTCTAATAACAAGGATCAGCTAAATAAACTATGGCAAATCTACCTGATGGAAGATTATGCAACTGTTTAAAAAAGACACTTATAAGAAGTAACTTGAGAGAAGCACTTATGATATAATGTTAAGTGGGGGAAAATAGGGTCCACACACTTGTATATATAACATGATTACAACTCTGGCAAAGAATACAGAACAGAACAGTGAATTAGAAATTAATTCTAAAAGCAAGTGAACCAAATGCTGTCAGGCATTGTTTCTGGGTGGAGAGAGTATTACCCGCTCTTCTTCTCCTTAGACCTGGCCTACACTTGTGTCTGCCCGCCGGAGTCCTTCTCTCTCTCTTCCCAAGGCATCTCCACCTGGACCTGGTCCACACTCAGCCCCCCTCAACTTCCCTCCCACAGGCCTCCCCACGTCTCTCCGGTTCCTCTGCAGAGCATCTAGAATCCACCAGTTCACTCACCTCCCTGCCACCCACCCTGGTTTAAGTCGGCAGGCCTAAAGCAATATCTTCATACTTGGTCTCTCAGATTCCGTTCCTGTCCCCTAAAATCCATCTTCCACAGAGCAGTCACACTGACCCCTTTAGAGGTTCTAGTAGATCAGGTCGCCCCCCCGTTTAAACCTGCTCCCCCAGTCCCCTAGTGATTTCTCAGTGGTGCCGGTACAGGTTCAGTGGCTAGGTGATATCAGGGCCTTTGTTTCTGTGAGGGTCTTGGTCTTTTCCTCATGGTCACAAAAAAGCTGCCTCGTCCAGGCAGGAAAGACTTGGGATCTGTTCTTTCCATCTTCCAGTAATCTCGGTGCCCTGAGTCATGCCCCAGGGGCACCTCTGCGATTCACACAAGCCCAGTGGGTGGCAGGGCCACTGTCACTGGATCATCCAGCTCCCTGATGACGTTGAGCTCCTACTAGGTGCCAGCCACTTTGCCAAGCACTTGACATTAGCAAGATTCTAGAGATGGCCCCAGATTCCCGTCCCCTGCTTATTCAATCAACACTAACCCAGGTACTTCTGTGAAGGGACTTTGCAGAGGTTATCTGGTGGGGACCTGACCCAATTGGGTGAGCTTTAAAAGCAGAGAGTTTTCTCCAGTTGGAGGCAAAAGAAGAAGTCAGAGATGTTAGAAGCCCAAGAAGGACTCTACGTGCCTTTGCTCTTTAGCGATGAAGGGGGTACTTGCTGAGGGATGTGGTGGCCTCTAGAAGCCAAGAATGCCCCTGACCGTAGCCAACAAGGACGTGGGGACCTTGGTCCTGCGGCTGCAGGGAACTGGCTTCAGCCAACAACAAGAATGAGTTGGGGGCAGATCCTTCCCTGGAGCCTCCAGATAAGAACCTGGCCTGGCTGACACCTTGATTCTGGCCTTATGAGGACAGAAGCAGAGATCCCAGTGGGCCTGCCTGGACTTGTGACTGTCAGAACCGTGAGATAACAAGCAAGTTTTGTTTTAAGCCACTTTTGGTGTAATTTCTTATGCGGCAATAAGAAAACTAATGCACTCATTTAATCATTAGTTCTTAATCCACCAGCCCTGCTGGGTGGACGTTCTCATCTTCTGTTTACAGGTGAGGCTCCAGGATGTTTTTAACATGCAAAGGTCACCCAGAGGCCCCAGGACTGCAGGCTGAGGCTCTAACACCCGGTCTCACCAGCTGCATCTTTGAAGCATTCGTCGTGGGCTGGCCCGGGGCTGGACGCTGGGGACACAGAGGTGACCCAGCGAAGCCTTTGCCTCTGAGGAGCCTGTGGGTTTGTGGAGGAGATTTCCTAGTGAGATGGGAATAAGGAAGGAATTAGCTGAAGAGGCTCCTCGAACTCAGTCACAGCCCTCACAGCGCAGCCTGAGCCAACATCCTCGGTTTCAGAGCCGAAAGGGGAGTTGGCAGGAAAGCCAGGTTGCTGCCCACCTCTCCTGACCCCTGCTGTTCCCTTTCTCCGTTCAGAGGGCAATCGTGGGCCCTTTGGTCCCTTCGGAAACATGGAAGGAAGGAGGACCAATTGCCACGTTGCTGATTCCTGCTCTTCCAATCACCACCCCACCCTTGGGGAAAAGCAGAAGGGACAGTGCATCCTCAAAGCCGGAGGGACAGCGAGAAGGGAGGGCGGAGGTGACAGCCAGCCACCTGCTTCCCTTTCTCTCTCTATCAGCCCCTCTTCTCTGCTCATGGCCACACCCAGAGGCCAGGACAACTGGGGGGCAGGCAGGGGTTCATACCATGAGTGACAAGGCTTAGGGACAAATTGATTCCTTTCTCTGCCCCTGTGAGAGCCCAAGGGCAGACTCCCAGGGTGACAGAAGTCTTGAGAGCTTCCAAGCTCCTTTCCGGACCCAGTTGTGAGCAACTGCCTGTCATAAGGATGCTGGAAGGAGATGAAAGCCCAAACCCCGGGCTTCTCCAGAAATGGCCTCTGACCATATATTTTTTTCCACACCACCTCTTGCCACAATATTATGCTCAAAACCCTTGACCACAGCGGCAGCACAGACAAATCTCTTCGCACCCTGGATGCCTGTCGGGGGGCAGGGCAAGGAAAATCAGAAAGCACGAACTTGGAACAAATGCTCTCGTGGTCCATGATGGGAAGTGGAAGGCTGGCCAGTCACTTCTTTCCCAGGTCAGTACAGAGCGAGGACAGGTGCTGGCACGGCCCTGCACCCAGGAAAGGGTGGGGGGGGACACACCAGTTCTTCACAGCCTGAGGGGCAGAACAAAGACCCAGGGGAGACTGGTTGGAGTTTGCTAGGAACACAGGGATCCCCAGCGTGAGGACTATTTGCAAATGTCTTGCTACTAAAGGGGAAAGACCCTGCTCTGTGAGAGGCGCTCTTGTCCTGCTGAGTACGGGTGGGTTTGGACGGGTAACCGTAGGCTGCCGAGAGCTGGGTTGCTCTGGGGACAATGAAAACATGGGATTCGGGGACCGGCAGGGAGGTGGGTAAGCAGAAGGAGTGGATGCGCCGAGCTGTGGCAGGCTGGGGCTTAGGGCGGTGCAGAGGGGAGGGCGCCAAGGTGAGGATGGTGGAAGGGCTCCCAGGTGGTCTGTCTGCGATGCACTCCCTGCGCCTTCTCCCAGACCTTCAGAGCATCTTCACTGCATGCTCACTCATGTTCACTTCTTGTTGGCTCTATATCATTTGTTTAGTTTGCAGAATCAAAGAGCTGGGGTCCCAGTCAGGTTCCACACACACAGGTGGGATGTGGGGCAGGGAGATGAGCCATGAACTGAATTCCGTGGAATCGGGGGCTTGGGGCCAGAGGTGTACATGGGAACTTAAATCCCCAAGAAATATTGGGAAAAGTTGGATTTCCCCAGGGTGAGAATTGGGGGCTCCGGTGGACCTGGTGTAGATGGTATGAATCAGAGAAATCTCTACTGACCTGAGGTCTTTCAACCATTCATTCCCACGTGCCTTCCCGTCCCCCCACCATACCACACACCCCCACCCCCACACAGTGCCTGATGAGTGTCCCCTCCGTGTGCCCACTCAACCCTTACACCTACTCCAGCCCATGGTGGCACCCATCACACTCTATTGTCATCACCTGTTTACTTCCTTCCACCCTCTCTGGACTCTAGGCTCCTCAAGCCCAGAGACCGAGTTTACGTGTCTCAGATCCCCCAGAACTTAGCTCAAAGCTCAGTCAAGGCCGGTGCTGGATGGAGAGAACAGGATGGACCTTTCTGGAATCTGACATTGCACCAGGCTCTGAGAGTGCAAGTCAAATAAGACCTGCCACCTGTCCCCAGAGTTCTCAGAGTCTTAATGAAGCGGGCGTCCTGGGGGCAGTGAGGTCCCCATCTCGGGAGGTATCGAGACACAGCTGAACACCAGCTTGGCAGAGAACTGGGCAGGCACTCGAGCTCCGATGGGCAGTGCCCTCGATGCCGTCAATGCCCCTTCTGGCCGTTGAACCTTCTGACTCCCTGAGGTCAGGGTCCGGCAAGATATTGGCTCCCAGGTGTTTGCTGCCCACATTCTTCCAGTTTCCAGTGAGCTGTCTGTGTGTGGAGGGGGTGAAGGAGAGCTGAGTCACCATTTGGAGTGCCTGAATAAAAGTCCCCTCCCTTCTTAACAACCATTATAAACACATTACGGGTCAGCTGTGTTTGTTTGCTCCTTGGAGTTCTTATGGCCGCACGAAATTTAGTAACAAGAATGAGCCCACAAACATCAGACCACCCCGTATTTAGTCATCTCTGTGTCTGGTGTGTACGTCACCCACAATGTACTCGTGCTGGACGAGAAGAGGAGTGCAGTCCCCCCACCCGGCTGGCTCACCCCTCCGGAGCCCTTGCTGGCCTCACCACCGGTTCGGGGGCGTCCTCATCCCTTGGGAAGCTGAGGGGCCTTTGGGCTGGGACACAAAGGAGGCCACAGTTCTCAGTGCCCTTCTTGTACTAACTTCTCTACTTTGAATCCCCAGCAAGGCTGGCTTCCTCTTTCCTGACACTCCAAAAGCAACTCCATAAGTTACTGGGAACCCAAAGCAGGTATCAGATGCTTTACATGATGGATCTGTTGTTTCTGGTTTTCTTGATAAATTAGACTTTAAAATCCCATTTCACAGATGGGTAACTCGAGGCTGAGCAGGCTAAAGGATTTCCCACTTGGCCTCCGGCCAGTCTGACTCTGGATGGCAGGCTCTTTTCCTGCCACGCTGATCCTTCCAAACCTGTTCTCAATCTCAGCTAATGGCATCAATCTCCACCTGTTCTTCAAATTTCCAAAGTCATTTCTAACATTGCCTTCATCCCCACTGTATCTCCTGAGATTGGCTTGAGCTGTATGTGTCATAATTCAAACGACAGTGGCTTAACTAAGAAGGTGTCTGTTTGTATAGTGTAACATGACATCTCGGGGCAGGCAGTCTGGGGCTGGGGCACCTGCTTAAGGAAGTCATCTGGAACCCAGATCCCTTGTAGCCTTCTGCTCTACCATCTTTACCTGGAAGCTCTCATCCTCATGGTCACAAAAATGCTACTCTACCTCCAAGCATTGCAGCTACATTCCAGGCAGGACATGTCAAGGCAAAGATGATGCAGGGCAAAGGCTCATGTCAACTGAGCTTGTTCCTTTTTATGTGGGAAACAATAGCTTTGTCTGATAGACTTCTGTTTATGTCACTTTGGCACAACTGGGTTACACAACTAGTTGCCTTGCACCTCCCACTGCCAGACACCTGGGAAGGCGAGCAATCACAAGGCACATTGCTGCCCTGAACAAAACTGAGCTTCTGTTGGCAAGAAAGAAGAGAATGGATATTGGATAAGCCATCAATTCCCTACTACACAGCTCCCACATTTAACCAGCCCCTCCATCGCATCTGGTCTAACGTCTCAGTTTCATCAAACCCACCTCCCTCCCCCTTGCCAAGATTTCTACCCAGTTCAGACCCACAGTAACCTCCTCTAACTGTGCTGTCTGCCAACCTCACCTCCTCTCCTGTCCCCTCTGCGCGCTGCCACCCAGCAATCTTTCTAAAGCACAGAACACATTGCCTCCCTGCCCTCAAACCTCTAATTCCTCTCCATTGCTTAGAAAAGGAAGTCTGGATTCCTCAAGCTGACACGAAGGGCCCTTTACAATCCAGCCCCATCCCATTTCTTCCCTTATCTCCTAAATTCCCGATGGTCCAGCCACTCGCTTTCCTACTCCCCACACCGAAGATCTGCTCCCACATCATGCTCATGCCATGCCCCCATCTTGGATGACTTTCTTCCTGCATGTTATACCTCTTAGAAATGCTCCTTTATTTTTTTAAAGTTCATTTTATGGAAGTATGGTTGATTTACAATATTGTGTAACATAGTTCCCTGTGTTATACACTAGGACCTTGTTGTTTATCCATTCTGTATATAATGGTTTGCATCTCCCAATCCATCCCTCTTCCATTCCCCCTCCCCCTTGGCGACCACAAGTCTGTTCTCTATGTCTGTGAGTCTATTTCTGTTTCCTAGATAGAGTTCATTTGTGTCATATTTTCGATTCCATGTGTAAGCAATATCATATGGTATTTGTCTTTCTCTCTTTGACTTACTTCATTTAGTATGATCATCTCTAGGTCCATCCATGTTGCTGCGAATGGCGTTATGGAAATGCTCCTTCAACTCTCACCATCTTTCCTGTGACCACTTGCTGATCACCCCAGTTGGAAGCAACCTCTCCATCCTCAATGTTCCTCTCAGATAACATTTCATAGTTTGGCTTGACATCCATCTGGCTGTTGCAGAGTCTCTTGGGTGGCTTGTGGCTGCCCAGCGCCCATCTCTCTACTTCCAGTAATAACCTCTTGGGGATCCATTCTTCCCCATCCTGTTTCACAGGGTCCTGGCATTCTGGTGATATCCTATGGGCCTTGGTTAAGCAACTCCTGAAGCTAGACATACTCCTGGATTGTTCAGCTATGTCAGACTCTGAAATTCCTTCTCACTTGAGTCTGTTTCTGTTGGGTTTTCTATTACCTATGCTCGAAAGAGACTTTCCACAAAGTGTGTGTCTGTCCCTGGCTGGTTGGAATCCTTTGACAGGGAAGGTCTATAGTTTGTTCCACTTTGTTCCCCTGGCCTGGCACAGAGCTCCATCCCACAGGGAGGGGAAGGGAGGGAACTAAGATGCTGCTGACATATGGGCGGCCCATGCCGCTTCATCCTGGAGCCTCAGGTCACTGCCTGCTTCATGTCACCTCGATTCTGCTGAACTGCACTAGCCACACGGGTCCTTAGCTTCTCCCTGACCCTTGGAATCTCCTTAGTAAGGGACACTCAATAACGTGTGAAATGAAGTCTCCTGCCAGCATCTCTGGTTCTGAGCCCTGCTCTATTCAGGCTAGCAGTGCCTGGCAGGTACATAGAAGACATTTAATAAATGTTAGCTGTTTTATTGGGTAAGCTGGCATGAAAAGCACCTGCCCCATCAGTGCCCGGAAGATATCTGCTATGTTAGCTCCACTATGGTGTCAGCAGGGAATATTGGCCAACTTTACCTTTGATTACGGCGGGCAATTCGCATAGATCTGGTGAGCCTCCAACCCAAGCCACCACCATCTCTGCCCTGCATTGTTGCAAAACACTCATAACTGTTCTTGGTCATTCACCCTTGCCCCCTCATCTATGATTAACACTGCAGCCAGAGCCATCTGTTGAGAGGTTAAGTTAGATCTGTCTCTCCTCAGCTCAGAACGCTCCAGGGGTCCCCTCCCATCCCACCTAGAATAAAAGACAAAGCGAGTAGCTTCCCTGGCCTCACTGCCCTCCAAGACCCTCCATCTCCTCGCCCTTGGCTGTCCCGGCTCACTTTGATGTGCTCAGTCCCTCCCTGTGTGCTCTGGGCATCCTAGGCCCTGCCCATCCTGAGGCCTCACACTGCCCTTCCTTCTGCGAAGCTGCTCCCCCAGGGACCTGGACGTCTTGTTCCCTCCTGTCCTTCGGGGACCTCCTCAAATGTCACCTCGTCTAAAGCGGCACTTGCCCCATCCCACCAGGGCTCCGCATCGCCCCGTCATATGTCCCGCCCTCGATGCTGACACCTGGCAGGGTGCCCGGTCATCTGCTCACTGACTCAGTGCCCAGTTCACAATGGAAAGGTGGCCCTATCCCCAGAGCAAGCACTTTCTTCAGAGCTGGAACTCCACACTGACAGCCATACATGGGATTTCCAGGGATGCAGGACGCAGAGGATGTGGCTTTTGTCCTCCAGAAAAGGGTCAGAGGACCCCTCACCAAAGGTCCATTTGGTGAAAGCTTTCTGTAGCCTCTTCCCACTTCACCTCTGAGAAGCCAGGACAGAGGGAAGCAACAACGTGTATTGGGCACCTATTACGTGTCAAGTCAAATGCTATGATTTAACTGGAAGGTTAACTTTTATTTTATTTTAAAATATCAAAAAGTCTCAGCTGCCTGAGCTGACCACTGTGCATCAATATTTGAAATATCAAACCATCCATCCACTTTGATAGGATGCCCAGCTCTGTGGGTGTCTTAAGCCCAAGCTTCATCTGCCCTTTGGCCAATCCTAGAGTGACTGAGCCCATCCTACAGATAATAAAACTGAGGCTCAAAGAAGTTCAAAATCTTGCTCGGTGATTCAGCCACGGTCCAATCTCCATCCAACCCCAGATGAAGTGTCTCCCGTGCCTTCCTACATGCCTGTCCCCATCTCACTTCTGCCCCTGCCCCTCAGAGAGCCCTATCCAGCGCAGAGGGCCTAGCCTGGGGAGCCTGAGATCCAACCCCAGGTACAGATGGGCCACGACTGTGAGGCAGGTCTGCTGGGTTCCTGCCCAGGTCTTCAACCAACCAGCCCCATTTTGCTCCCTGCTGAGCTGCAGACACACTATAGGTGGAGGTCCATAAGGTCCAAAAGTGTTCAGTTCGTTGAACCCAGTGGCTGTATCTGATGGACAGCCACGGACTAGGTGGCCAGTGCCTCCCAGGTGCTAATGTCCCTCTTCTGAAATGTTGTTGGGTGGGGTCCTGAGTGTGCAGCTGAGTGGGTGTTTTTAGCCTCAGATGGGTGCAAGAGACTGGGTTTTACAGGGTGCGTTTCCTCCTGCTCTGCGTGGCCCCCTCCTCTTCTGTGGCCCTGAAGGAAATCACCTTGGCAGAGCTGAGAGACCTCTGGCAACCGCCCCCCGCCCCACGCCATGCTTTGTCAGCCTCTGTGTCCCCGTCCTTCGGTGTCCTGGGCCAGCCCCACCACAAGCAAGGTGTGGCCTGCCCCATCATGCCTGCCCACCCCCGCAGGCACACCTGTGGCACGCCTGCCACCAACCCTTGAACGTGGCTTATTCCTCTAGTCCCACAGGGCTGGTCATCGCTCTGGGCACCTGCAGGTCTGAATCTTGAGCAGCTAGGATGAGCAGACATCTTCATACACACAAGGCCACAGGCCATGGGCGATTCAAGTGGAACCCGGCCCTCAAGGAGCTCACGTTCTTGCGGGGCCACGTGGTAACATGTAAGTGGACATGTAAGTGAGATGATGTCAGGAACTGAGGAAGCCTGTGAAGGAGATAAGCCTGTGATGGAGGCTGGTGGAGGGGTGCCAGGGCGGCCCCCCGAAGAGGCGACCTTTGAGTTCTGAGCGATGAGAAGGCAACACCAAGATCTCAGGCAAAATATGGAAGCAGCCTAAGTGTCCATCAGCAGATGATCAATGACAAAGATGTGGTACATATATATTGATACAATGGAATATTACTTAGCCAAAAAAAAGAACGAAATGTTGCCATTTGCAACAACATGGATGGACTTGGAGGGCATTATGCTAAGTGAAATAAGTCAGACAGAGAAAGACAAATACTGTATGCCCTCACTTATATGTGGAATCTAAAAATACAACAAACTATATAACAAAAAAGGAAGCAAACTCACAGATACAGAGAACAAACTAGTGGTTACCAGTGCGGGAGGAGGGCATTATAGGGGCAGGGAAGCAGAAGGCACAAACTATTGGGTGTAAGACAGGCTTAGGATGTATTGTACAACACGGAGAATACAGCCAATATTTTGTAATAACTGTAAGTAGAAAGTAACCTTTTAAAATTGTATAAAAGTTTTTTTAAAAAATCTTTTGAAAAAGATCTCAGGCAAAACATTCGAAACTGAAGGATGAGTGAAATGATCCTGAGAGGCCTGGAGAGCATCACAGGATGAGGGGCAGAAAGCAGGGCTGTGCGGCTGGTGGCTGGACCTTAGAGGGATGGGGTGAAGCAGGCAGAGGCGTGAGACCAGCGCGAGCAGGGGTGCCGCCCCCATAAAGAACCTGGCCTCCATCTGAAGGGGACGGGAGGCCACCGCAGGGGCATTAGACTGGGCATGACGCGATCTGACGGCAGCAACCCTCAATGGCAATATCTGGCCTTAATGAGATCACTCAGCTCCTGGGAAGAGTGAAGGAGGGAGGCCATCAGGAGCTCTCTGGGGGCCACGTGAGAGCTGGCGGTGACCTGGGCTCAGCTGGAGGAATGAGGGGCTGAGGCGGGGGTGGAGCTCCCAGGAAAAACTAACTGGCAGTTTGGAAGAAGGGTCTGAGGAAAAGAGGGGAATCAAGGGCAACCTCTGGGTTTCTGACGTAGCCACAACGCAACCAGTGATGCAATTTCCTGTCTTGGGGAAGATTCAAGAAGAGGCAGACTGCGAAGTAGGGGTGAGAGCCAACTGTTCAATCTCGTCCTGTTAGGTTAGAGGGGTCTGTTACTCATGTGGGTGGAGAGGGTCCATTGGCATGGAGAGAGGAAGAGTCTGGAGACATCTGGGATGGAGACGGGGACTTTGGAGTCAGCATACGATGACTGGAGGAGCCATGGGCTGCGTGCACTCGGCTGTGGAGTATGGGCAGAGAGCGGAGGAAGGCTGAGGGCTGGCCCTGGGGCACTCTGGCACCGGGGGGGGGCGGGGGCGGTGGTTGGTAAGGAGGAAGATGCAGCAGAAAGGTATCAGCCTGCAAGGTGGGAGCCTAGGGAGGGGAGAGTCTCAGGAGGACGAGGTGGCCAGTTACATCAAATGACAGCAGGAGGTTGAGGGAGAGGAGGACAGAGGACTGAGCTTTGGCACGATGGAAGGCGTTGGTTACCTAGAGCCATCTCATGGGGATTCGTGAGCACGAGAGCCGGCTTAGAAAGGCTGGAGGAGAAGATGAGAAAGTGGAGATGACAAGTCAAGACCACACTTCATGGAAGCAACCTAAGTGTCCATCGACAGATGAATGGATGAAGGAGATGTGGTATCTATAGACAATGGAATACTACTCTACCCAACCATAAAAAAGAATGAAAAATGCCATTTGCAGCAACGTTGGTGGACCTAGAGATTATCATACTAAATGAAGTCAGACAAAGACAAATGCCATATGATATCACTTATATGTGGAATCTAAACAATGATACAAATGAACTTATTTACAAGACGGAAACAGACTCACAGACTTAAAAAACAAACTTATGGTTACCAAAGGGGAAAGGTGGGGAGGGATAAATTAGAAGTTTGGGATTCACATATAAACACTACTATATATAAAATAGATAATCAACAAGGAACTACTGTATAGCACAGGGAACTCTACTCAATATTCTGTAATAACGTAAATGGGAAAAGAATTTGACAAAGAATAGATACATTTATATGTATAGCTGAATCACTTTGCTGTACAACAGAAAATAACACAACATGGTAAATCAACTATACTCCAACATAAAATAAAAATTAAGAAAAAAAAATGACACAAATGCACTTATCTACGAAACAGAAACAGACTAACAGACATAAATAACAGACTTGTGGTTGCCAAGGGGGTGTGGGAGGGATGGAGTGGGAGTTTGGGATTAGCAGATGCAAACTATTATATATAGAATGGATAAACAACAGGGTCCTACTGTATAGCACAGGGAACTAGATTCAATATCCTGTGATAAACCATAATGGAAAAGAGTATATATATGTGCATATATATGTATAACTGAATAGCTTTGCTGTACAGCAAAAATTAACACAACACTGTAAATGAACTATACTTCAATAAAATAAAGTTTTAAAAATAGACAAACCTTTGTGGTGCTGGGAAGGAAGCAGAAGAATGGGGTGGTGTGTGGAGGCGCAGGTGCCGTCAGAGGCGTTTCAAAGGCTGCCCTTTAGGACATATTTGGGCTGCCCATCAGAAAGGGTGTCATTGGTGATGGGGAAAAGAGAAAGGTTAATTACAGAAGGGAAGACCTTGAGAGGGTGAGAGGGAAAGAAATACTGAGCCTAGTGATGGAAACAGACATATCTTCCATTATGGAGCATGTGGAGAGCGGTGCTGAGAGGCTGTGACTTGGTGATGGGATGTCTCCATCTAAATAGATTGACTGTCTCTATAACATAGGAGACAAGGTCATCAGCCAAGAGGAAGGGAAGAAAGCAAGGTGGAAGATGTAGAGAGGGAAGAAGTGGTAAACTAGGAAAACAGAGGTGGAATCTCTAGGAAAGTAGAGGTGGATTTACTGAATGTGTTCATTGCCTCTAGAGATCTGTGCTTTTAAATCTGACATATAAACATCCAGCTCCATTGCCTCATTTTTCCTGGCTATAATCAACTTATAGGTGCAGGCGGAGGCTTGAGCAGAGAGTTGGAAAAGAGAAGTTTTGGAAGGAAGTGAATTGGAAGAATAGGAGTTGGTGGTCAGAAAGTGGGAAGCTTCAAATCAAGATTGAGACCTAGAGGGACTTCCCTGGTGGCGCAGTGGTTAATAGTCTGCCTGCCAATGCAGGAGACACAGGTTCGATCCCTGGTTCAGGAAGATCCCACATGCCTCGGAGCAACTAAGCCCGTGCGCCGCAACTACTGAGCCTGTGCTCTAGAGCCCACGTGCCACAACTACTGAAGCCCATGTGCCTAGAGCCTGTGCTCCGCAACAAGAGAAGCCACCGCAATGAGAAGTACATGCGTCGCAAAGGAGAGTAGCCCCCCACTCGCCGCAACAAGAGGAAGCCCACGCACAACAACGAAGACCCAATGCAGCCAAAAATAAATAAATTAATTAATTAAAAAAAAAAAAAAGATTGTGACGTAGAAAAACTTATGGTTACCAGAGGGGAAAGCGGGGTGTGGGGAGGGATAAATTGGGAGATTGGGGTTGACATATACACACTACTATATATAAAGTAGATAACTAGGGCTTCCCTGGTGGCTCAGTGGTTGAGAGTCCGCCTGCCGTTGCAGGGGACACGGGTTCGTGCCCCGGTCCGGGAAGATCCCACATGCCGCGGAGTGGCTGGGCCCGTGAGCCATGGCTGCTGAGCCTGCGCGTCCGGAGCCTGTGCTCCGCAACGGGAGAGGCCACGGCAGTGAGGGGCCCGCGTACGGCAAATAATAATTTAAAAAAAGGAGATAACTAATAAGGACCTACTGTACAGCACAGGGAACTCTTCTGAATACTCTGTAATGGGAAATATAATACTCTACATGGGAAAAGAATCTAAAAAAGAGTGGATACATGTATATGTATAACTGATTCACTTTGCTATATAACAGAAAATAACACAACATTGTAAATCAACTATACTCCAAAAAAATTTTTAAAAATGATTGCCAATGGATGGCTGAGCTGGGTGGCCGAAGAGATCACTGGCTGTCCTTTTTTTAAAAATTTATTTATTTATTTATTTATTTAGGGCTGTGCTGGGTCTTCATTTCTGTGTGAGGGCTTTCTCTAGTTGTGGCAGGTGGGGGCCACTCTTCATCGCAGTGCGCGGGCCTCTCACTGTTGCGGCCTCTCTTGTTGCGGAGCACAGGCTCCAGATGCGCAGGCTCAGTAGTTGTGGCTCACGGGCTTAGTTGCTCCGCGGCATGTGGGATCCTCCCAGACCAGGGCTCGAACCCGTGTCCCCTGCATTAGCAGGCAGATTCTCAACCACTGCGCCACCAGGGAAGCCCTGGCTGTCCTTTGAGATCAGGCGGTTGTTTGGGGTTGGATGATGCTGTGACTGCTACTCAGGTTCCAGGAGGCCATGCTCCCGGCTCTCTGCAGATCTCAGCCAACAGCAGACGAGGCGGCAGGCACAGAGGGGGCTCCCTGGAGATGCAATGAGCTCTGTGGTACTGTTAATACTCCAGAGCTCCCCGTGGGATTAGGCAAAAAGCTGGTCTCCAGCAGAGTCTACTTTATTGCTTAGCTTTTCCACCTGCCCTAACCTCACTCCCCTTTTCTTGGTCAGACTCCTCAAAAAATCATTTGAACAAGAATCCATCTTCCAGGACAGAAGGATGTGCACATGCCAAGAACGGCGAAGGGCATGGTGATGGAGGAAGAGTAGTGAGTCAGTACTAACATTACTGGTGACTAAGGGGGGTGATGGGAAAGTCAACAAAAGAGAGACAGGAGAAGGGGCAAGGGTCATGAAGATGGACAACGCACTTCAAAGGAGCTGGGGGCTTTGAAGAGGGAGGAGACAGCTTGGCAGTGGAGTGAAGAGCAGCAGCGTTGACTAATATTCCCAGATCCTGAGATTGTGGGAAAAATATCAGCCTCTGGAGAAGACTGCAAGGGAAGCAGAGTCCCGGATAGCCTGGGTTTGCATTAGTACAAGGTGAAATTAGCAGAACACAGGATTGACTCTGACCTCTGGAGGGCTCAGAGGGAGGGGTGGATGGGAGGGGCAGGTGGGAGACGGGGTCAGATTAGGAATGTTCAAAGCATCTGTCAGAAGCAGGTGGTCCTGGGTGGTCCAGGAGGCTCAGGTTCTGCCAGAGGCTGAGAGGATGGGGTGTTTAAAGCTTGGGAGGATTGGTCCTGGGACTCAGAGCTCGAACTGATAGGACCCCAGGATGCTGGACACAGCCAAGGGAGCTGCACGAATCTGAATGGAAAGAGCAAACTTCTCAGGCTTTCTCCAGGTTCATGGAAAACTAATTAAATGGACATACACACAGAACCTAAGGGTCATCTGGGCCTCCTTGCCTCTCAGGGATTTGGAGACATTTCATCCAAACTCCTAATTTAGGGCCTCTGAGTCTCCGGAGGGTCCTTCCCCTCCACACCCCAACCTGCCACCCACAAAGTGATTTTCGAGACTTCTCCAAGACCTGCTTCCTCGAGCTTTTGTCTCCAGCTCTGCACTTCTGCATCCTGGATGCTGGCTTGATACTGAGCTCAGGGTCCTGCTCGTGAAGCCCAAGGATGCCTCTGGGGCCACGTTTTGTGAGTTTAGCGATCGAAGGCATGCGTGGCCAAGGGGTTCATCTCCCTCTGCCCGGGTTCGGGCTCTTCCCTTCCTCTCTCAATCTCACCTCCTTCTTCTCAACACCTACACACATCAGACTCACCAGCACCCTCTGACTGGTCGCAAGCAGGATGTTTCTGCCCTCACACAGGCCCCTGAAGGCTCCGCTTCTATCCCAAACAGGCTTAGCCCTGGAGTTTCTTTCTAAGACATAAAATGCTCTCATTGAAAGGAATTTGAGGTGCACGGTTTTTCTCCCTCTGCCCAAGCCGCGTGGTGTGCTGGTTATAGGGACACATTGAAAGGAATCTGGGGTGCACGGTGTTTCTCCCTCTGCCCGAGCCGCGTGGTGTGCTGGTTAGGGACACAGGCTCTGGAGTCACGCACAGCCAGAGGCGGAAGCTCTCTGAGCTTCAGTTTCCTTCCCCAGGAAATGAGGGCAATCATAGCGGAGTAACATTTTCCCAGCACTTTCCTTGTTCCTGGCACTAGGCTAAGCATTTGACACCCATCTTATTTAATCCCAACATCATCCTTGTGAACTAGGAACTCCCCCATTTTCCGAAGGAGAAAACTAAGGTTCGGTGATTTTAAGTAACTTGCCCACCATCGAAGGACTTGTAGTTGTCTGAGCTGGGATTCCGTGCAGGGTCTTTTATACTTTGAAGACCGTGCTCTTAAGCCACCTGCAGTGATACAAAGTCAGGAATACTGGGTCCCCCCACTGGCTTGTCCTCTAACATGATCCTCCTACCTGTGGGGTTTCAGTTTTCCCGCCTGTAAAGTGGAAGGTCCCTTCGGCTATATTGCCACCGAATCTTTGAAAATGACAACCGTGGATTTGAAAGAGTTAGCACAGTTGCCTGCAAATTCAAAATTCCCTTCTTGCCAGGATCTGTCCCAAGTTTCCAAAATGGCTTTGAGGCTAAAAAGTACATAATGCCTTAAATCTGCCTTGAAGGAAGGATTACAAGGCAATGAGTAAGGAAAGCATCAACAGTTCTTCTGGGAGGTCCCTCAATTTTCCCAAATATGGTTTACTTTTTCCAAGTTCTGTATTTTATCCACAAAGGGCTTCCCCCATGGAATCATGGTGCTAGAAATCAACTCAGATACCCCTGACCTTCACAATGGGGAGGCGGGGAGCAGGGATCCCTTGGTCCCAGGTGTCTTCACATACGTGAGCATCCTGTTTTTACAGATGGGAAGCTGAGGCCCTGAGAGGGTCAGGGCAGAGTCTTCAGGTCCAGAGCATCCCTTCTGTGGTCTCCCCAAGAGTCTCAGGGAGCCGCCATGCAGGGCACTGGAGGCGGGCACTCCTGACCCTGGTCAGCGCGTGGCCATTCTCGCCTCTGCTTTCCCAGGATTTCTCAGACAACACCGGGGGCTGAGGGGGCTACTGCCCAGTGACCAGGGCCTGGGCCCCACCTGGCTTTAACCTGAGCAACTTTGTCCATGTAAGATTTTTTTCAAAAAAATTCTCCACTGCTTACAGAAAAAAAAAAGTTTGGAAATACAGCTATCTTTTCCACGTTCTTTTTTTTTTTTTTTTTTTCTCGCACCTAAATTGGTTTCAGAGAAAACGTAAGGCTCTCTGCCATCAAGAATGCAGAGAAGTGGGTAATAAAGGCAGCTCTGCATTGGGGCAGGGATCTGGTCAGACAGAGAAGAAGTGAGTGAGGGAGTGAGCGTGTGTATGTATGTGTTTGGGGTGTGTGTGTGCATGCATCATGGCCAATCACAGAAAGTCCAGGCGGACAGGGCTGGTACAGGACATCCTGACCCACTCCTAAGAGTGGGTGGCAGACATGGCCTTGTTTATGCTCCCCGGATTCTAGATACACAAACAATAAATCCCAACAATATGTTTGCCTGCAGACTTTGTGGCCAGCTTCAAAGTCGCACATAAGGACTCACAGGGCTCTGGGCTCAGCTGCACAGGCAGAGTCCTTCTAAGTGTCTGAGGAAAGCACAGAGGGAACATTCTGCCACCAAGCCATCTGATGGCTAAGAAATGCTCTAGAAAGAGCCCTGGCTTGGGCATGGTCTGGTCTCAGATCAGACTCTTATCCCCGGACTCCTGGGATGCCCTGGGCTTCAGCTCCATGTTCACCCGGCCGCAACCCATATTCACAGCAGTGAGCTCTGCAATCTAGGTTGATGGCCCAAGATCCCTGCTTCTGGGCCCCCCAGTGCCGAAAGGAAACTGACCAAACCCCAAGGTGCAGCATGCAGGCTTCCGTAGGACCTGGGGCCCACCTGTCAGGCAATCACTAAAGCCACCCGTGACTTTATTCCTGTATTTGTCAATTGCTTGAATGCCGGCTCAACTGATGACTCCTGGGTCTAGGTCCCTTCTGTGCCATCCAGAGCCTCACCAGGACCTGGTGGAAAGCGGGTGGGAGCTCACTGAGCGAATAAACGAAACGACAAATGAAATATGCAAGAGGACTTTGAAAGCTATAAGGAGGTGGAATCACAGATGTAAGAAATTACTACCGCTAGTGAGAATACTATTGTCACATGCAACTGTTTTGTTCTTACGATATGCTTTATGGAAATAGAATATTTAAGAAAAATTAATCAACTACTTTTAAAAAGTAATCGCAATTATTTTCTTATGGTAAAAAATATAAAGAAAAGTTTATAGTCCAAGCAATGAAATATAACCCAGATATAACCCAATGATACTTTGGTGTATCTTTTTCCAGTCTGTTTTCTGTATATGGACTTGTGTGTGTGTGTGTGTGTGTGTGTGTGTGTGTGTGTGTAAATATGTAATATAAGTGGGATCAAATTGCATACTTTTTATTTCCTGCCATTTTCAGTTAACATGTTACGATGGACACTTTGCTGTGTTTTGACATCTAAGCTCAGGTTCCCCGGCACCCCACTTCCTAGCCCAGTGACTGTGGGTGATTCCTTTCACCTCACTTGAGTCCTTGTTTGCTCATGTCTGAAATAATCTTACTGGGGCAGATACTGCTAGTGTTCACCGATATCAATTTTCACCTCTTTGCAGACATATTGCTAAACTCTGTTTCCCAGCCTCCTTTGCAGCTGGATGAGACCACGTGACCATATTGTGGCCAGCGGGATGTGGGAGGAAGTGATGTATGCCACTTGCATGCCTAGCTCATAGGGTCTCCCACAAATAAGCCTTTTCTCTTTCTTCTTACTCTCCAGGCCCCAGGCCCCCATACTGACTGGATGAACCAAGGAGATCATGAAACAACTAGTTGGTGGACCCACAAGACGAAACAGGTCTGGGTTCCCAAGTCAGAGCTTGCAAAAGGACCCAACTGGCCTGTGATGTGAACATGAAATAAACTTCCTTTGCTTAAGCCACTGAGGCATCAGGATTGACTTGTTTCTGCAGCCTAGACTAATGTGATAGCTACCTACCTCATAAGGCAGGCTATGCTTTTAAATAAAATATTGAGGGCTTCCCTGGTGGCGCACTGGTTAAGAATCCACCTGCCAATGCAGGGGACATGTGTTGGAGCCCTGGTCTGGGAAGATCCCACACGTTGCAGAGCAACTAAGTCCGTGCGCCACAACTACTGAGCCTGCACACCACAACTACTGAGCCCGCGTGCCTAGAGCTCGTGCTCCACAACAAGAGAAGTCATGACAATGAGCAGCCCGCGCACCGCAACGAAGAGTAGCCTCCACTCACCGCAACCAGAGAAAGCCCATGCGCAGCAACGAAGACCCAACTCAGCCAAAAGAAGAAAAGAAAAACCAAATGAATGAATTTAGAAAAAAAAAATTCTAAAAAAAAATTGAAATCAACAGCTCATAAAAAGCACTCCACAGACATGAACCTTTAAAAATGAAAGAATAATAAATAAATGAACATGCCACTGATTAAATAATATCCAGTGATTGGATAATATACACCCTAAGTGTGTTGGATTTCAGAGAAGTGAGAAATGACGGTGGACAGGAGTAAGCAGTAGAAGGAGGCGTTGAGTGGAATCTGGTAGGATGTGTAGGAATTGGGTCCAGGAGAGGAATTGGAAGGGGCTTCTGGGAAGAAGACAATTCATTCAAATTGTGTGTGTGTGTCAATAACCCAGGAGGTGGGAAACGCAATGAGGGACATTCTGTATCAGTATAGTACTTGGAAGATGGGAAGGACCGGGAATTGGGCCATGCTCAGCTACCAGGGCTGGCCACCAGAGGACTGGAAAGGTTTTCTGTGGCCTTTCCATCCTGTTCACTTTCTATTCCGGAACCCAGGACTGTCCTGGAAGGAGCTCCACCCCTCAGTATTGGTAGACATGGTCTTAGTTTCCTGAAGTCCCCCAAAATCCATAGAGTAGGTACGTGGGAGGACTGATGTATGCCACAAGAGATGTGGAGGAGAAGGGTATTAAAAATAATCTGAATTCCAATTCCCCCATGTTATAGACGATAAAACTGAAGGTCCAGGAGGATCCATAGCTCAGGTTTGCGCACAGGACACAGTAGCTTAGTGTCCGAGGCAAAACACAAATGTAAACCAGGTGATGCATTTTCCTTTATAAGCTTCCACCAGCCTCCCAGCCCACCTGGAATAAAACCAACTCCTGACTGTGATCTACAAAGCCCTATAAGATCCAGTCCCTCCCACCACCCTTTCTGGTATTGAGGAAAAACCTGGCTGGTTTTCATCAATACATCCGGTGCACGGCTGGACATTTCCCAGCCCCACTTCCTCGCGTCTGGGAAAGATCAGGGATCTGAGTTCTGACCAGTGAAATGCGAGCAGGAGGCAACGATGCCCCTTCCGAGCCTCTTCCTGAAAACCACCACACAGGTCCCCATCACCTCTCTCTTCCCTTGGGTACTGGCTGGATGCATGCATGTATCCCATGGAAGGCTCCCAGGCACTAGGCACTGGGGGAAGACAGAGTCACGTGACATCAGGAGCTTGGGTTCCTCAAAGACTGAAGGAGAGAGAATCCCCTACACCCACATAGAGCTAAGAAGTGAGCTAGAATCAGCCCTTCATTGCATCGCGAAGCCTCTGAGCTCTGGGAGTCATTTGTTATTGCAGCTAGTGTTAACCTACCCTGGCTAACGCAAGCCTCCTCTTCCTTCACATTCTGCTGGCTACGCATCACCTCTTGTGGCACCCACCCTCGTACACTGTACTCTCACTGTGCTGACCTTCTGTATGGTTTTCGTTGTGAGCCAGGTTTTCTCCTGTCTCTGGTCTGTTCACTTGCTCTCCCCCTTGCCTGCAAAGCTCCCCTCCCTGACCTCATCTTTGCTCCCTTCTCACCATCCAATGCTCCGCTTCAATGTCATCTTCTTGGAGAGATTTTTCCTGATCACTACTAGTTCCCTGTAGTCACACCCTATTTCTCACTCTTCCATTACACTCTTATGATCAGTTACTATCTAGAATTATCTTGTCTATCCATCTGTTTGCTTATTTCGTTTTAATCTCCTCCCTCTAGAATATAAATTTCATGAGGTCAGGGACTTGGCCTGTTTGTTTCACTGCAATATCCCCAACACTTAGAGCATACTAAGTGCTTAAAAAATATTTGTAAATGAATGAGTAGTGAATGGATGTGTGCACAAACATTAGTCCCCTGACATCCAGGATAAACCCATTCGGTCACACCCCATGATTCACTCCGTTGCCAAACGTTTCAGAGCAGAGGGCTTTTCCCATCAATTGACCCGAGAACGGTGGGCCTGGTCTGAGGTTCAAGGTCGGTTTGTCTATTTAGCCAGTTAAAGAAGGGCCCAGATATCTCGGTAGCCTCCCCTGAGCAGAGAGGTTTACAGCCCTTGGCTCTGAAGGCCCCACAGCTGCTGGCACCTGCTGGGTTTGGCACATGGGTCTGTAAGAAGTCGGAAGTATTTTTCCATTTTGCTGGAAAGAGCCTCTTGGCAATCTGTGGGAGGCTGGAGATTGCAGCAGAAAAGCCCAGAATGGCCCCTTGAGATTATTTACAGCCAAAACTTCCTCAGCTCTGCCAGGACCCAGGGAGACCGTCCTCCCAGCATTTTCTCCAGGGAGAGCCAGCTGTCTCTGCCTTCACTCAGGAAAACAAACAGTGCAGGGCGAGCTGGCCTGGTCCTACCCACCTGGCAGATGAGCAAACCGAGGCCCTGGGGGTTAGGAAGGCTTCACTAACATGCAGAGAAACCATGCAATGTCCTCACTCGTCTGACTTCCAGATTTCCCTCAGTAAAACAGAGCAGACCCATTCCACCCTCCACCCCACCCATGAGACAGATACTAACAGAATCAGCCCTTCCCTACAGAAGAGGAAACTGAGGCACCAGCAGTTTAGCAATGTGCCCCCAGGAGGTCCAGAACTCAGGTTCAGACCCGACAGTTGGTGCTCATGATCACTTTGCTGCCCACAGTTTGATCCTGGTCTTCCTGGAGCCTACCTCCCAGGACCTTAGGGATAAAACGGTGTGAGGGGTACGGTGGGGGGGCTGGGAGCTGTAGGCATCTCTGCCATCACGAGTGACCTTAGAAGAGGAGGAGACAGTCCCGAGGGGAAGAGGAGAAATCTGGATTAGTCAGGGTTCTCCAGAGAAGCAAAACCAATAGAATACATATATAGAGAGAGATCTATTTTAAGGAATTGGCTTACCCAATTATGGAGGCTGGCGATGCAAAACCTACAGTCCTGTCCTGGGTCTCCAACCTGCTGGCCTACCCTGTTGATTTTGGACTTGCCGGCCTCTGTAATCACATGAATCAATTCCTTAAAATAAATCTTTTTCTCTGTGTATATGTTTCCATTTCTCTGGAGAACCTGAAACCGAGCAGGACCCTCTGGGGCTCCTGGGCAAGGAAGCCTTCCTGTCCCCCATTTCTTGTTTGTAGGGAACAGACTCCAGCTTCCATGACCTCTCCTGAGTTCCAAAGGGCAAATTCAAACAGCTGCTACTGGGGGAAGGGAGGGGATGCAGAGACCAGGGAGGAGCAGCCAGGAAGCCACCTGAGGCCAGATTAAAGGGACCAAAGACACTCATCAAGATTAGGAGACCACCTGAGATGAGATTAAAGGAGCGCAGGCCCTGCACACACCCTAATCTGCTCAGCAACCCCACCCTTGAACTGTTGCTATAAAACTCCTCACCAATTCCTCCCGGGTCGGGACACGTAGTTTTTGAGGGACACGAGCCTGCTGTGCCCACCTTTGCCTGGCAAAGCAAGAAAGCTATTCTTTTCTGCTTCACCCAAAACTCTGTCTCCAAGATTCCATTCGGCACCGGGGCCCAGAGGCTGGCTGAGCTTTCGGCATCAAACACACCGTAACACACACACACACACACACTCATACACGCTGAACCCCCGAGTGGCTTCCCTTGACCCCAGGACGAAGTCCAAACTCCTTTCCATGGCTTTCGAGGTCTTTCTCCCCCTCTCCATTTTTCTACCCCCAGACTCAGCTCTCTCACGGCCCCTGCCACACTCACCCAAGCTCTGGCCAAGCTCGTCTTCTCTCAATTCCTCACAAAATGCCTTCTTCAGCTCTACCAACAAGCCACACTCTCCAAGCCCCAGGGCCTTTGCACATGTTGCTCCCACCACCTGGGAAACCTATCCCGCCCGGCTTCCCAGCTAACCTTCCTTCTTCTGGCAGGAGCTTAAGTGCCGCTTCCACGGGAGCAATTCCCTGTCAAGTGGCACCGAAATGGCTAATCAATCATTTGTGAAATCACGTATTTAATATCTGTCTTCCCCGGAAGTCTAGGTCCACCAGCAAGGAAACGTCAGAGCCTGCTTTGCTCTCACAGCGTCCCCAATGCCAGTGACTGGGCACATCAGAGGTTGACATACAATTTAAAAGGCTGAATAGGGACTTCCCTGGTGGCACAGTGGTTAAGAATCCATGCTCTCAATGCAGGGGGCCTGGGTTCGATCCCTGGTCAGGAAACTAGATTCCACATGCATGCCGCAACTAAAAGTTCACATGCCATAACTAAAGAGCCCACCTGCCGCAACTAAGACCCGGTGCAAACAAATAAATAAATAAATATTTAAAAATAAATAAATAAGAAATCAAAGGCTGAATATATGAATATCTATTATAATCCAGATTGTATTTCCGGTTGGCTACAACAATAATCATGCTTTCTCATCCCTGGTCACATATTGTTTGCCTGGGTGACAAAAGCACACTCAAAAATTTCTCCATGGGGCTTCCCTGGTGGCGCAGTGGTTGGGAGTCTGCCTGCCGATGCAGGGGACGCGGGTTCGTGCCCCGGTCCGGGAAGGTCCCGCATGCCGCGGAGCGGCTGGGCCCGTGAGCCATGGCCGCTGAGCCTGCGCGTCCGGAGCCTGTTGCTCCGCAATGGGAGAGGCCACAACAGTAAGAGGCCCGCGTATCGCCAAAAAAAAAAAAAAAAAAAAATTTCTCCATTATTGCCCCATCTGTGATCATACACTGATTAATTAAAGCATGCGGCAACAAGTGAAGATACCTTTCACTCGTACAGCTGATCCTCTCTGCCCCAGCCTCTCCCTGCTTTCCCTTCACCACCCATGTCATCCAGCTGAGCAATCCTATCTCAGCTTCACTCTTTTCTTTCTAGTGGGACAGCCTCATGGCAAATTCAGATTCAAGATCCTCTGTGTAAGCCAGGGCAAGTTACGGAAGCTCTCTGGCCAGGTCCCTCCTCTGCAAAATGAGAAGCTGAATCAGAGGACCGTGGAGGCCCCTCAGCCCTGACTCTGTGTACCCCACGGTCGTCGATTTTCTTTTGCATCTCGGCCCGACTGCTGTTTCTTGCTGCCAAGACTTCCTGTGCCTGGGAGCAAAATCTGCCCCTCACTTTCCACTCCAATAACCCTTAGGCCACAGGTAGTGCTACACCAACCATTCCAGCCACGAGGTAAAATCGGGACCACAAACAGAAAACAGGACTTCCTTCTTCTGTCCAATACCTGTCATTGCAGAAGCTGAGCCAGCTCTCCTCAGTGGGTCTTACACACTCACACACACATACTCACACACACTCACACATACTCGTACACACTCGTATCATGTTTCCTTTATTTCAGGAAGGGTTTTCAGTTATTAGCAGCAGAAACCAGTTCTGGTACATGTAGGGAGGAGACAGGGAGGATGACGAGGGTGAGGCAGAGAAATGGGAAAAATCTCCCAGAATCACAGAAGTTGGACAGCCAGGTCTTGAGAAGGACACGGAGAAACATCCAGGACCAGGAACTGGCACGGGGTTTCTTCCGAGTTCTGCAAGCAGGACAGATCAACCCACCACCACTTCCTTCTTTTTGTTACTGAATTATAGCCTACATATAAAAGATTATGTTCATTCACAATACACGTAAATCAAACCAGCAGGCGCTATGCCTTGAAATTATACGGTCATGTAAGTCAATTATTTCTCAATAAAACTGGGGAAAAATTACATTCATAATATATCAGTATGGAGTCAAGAACATAGTAATGGGTGGGAGGGATAAATTAGGAATTTGGGATTAACAGATACCCATTACTATATATAGATAAACAACAAGAACCTACTGTATACCACAGGGACCTATACTCAATATCTTGTACTACAAAACTACAGTAATCAAGACAGTATGATACTGGCACAAAAACAGAAATATAGGTCAATGGTACAGGATAGAAAGCCCAGAGATAAACCCTATGGTCACCTAATCTATGACAAAGGAGGCAAGAATGTACAATGGAGACAAGATGGTCTTTTCAATAAATGGTGCTGGGAAAACTGGACAACCACATGTAAAAGAATGAAATTAGAATGCTACCTAACACCACACACAAAAATAAACTCAAAATGGATTAAAGACCTAAATGGAAGACCAGACACTATAAAACTCTTAGAGGAAAACATAGGAAAAACACCCTTTAACATAAATCACAGCAAGATCTTTTTTGACCCACCTCCTAGAGTAATGAAGATAAAAACAAAAATAAGCGAATGGGACCCAATTAAACTTAAAAGCTTTTGCACAGTAAAGGAAACCATTAACAAGATGAAAAGAAAAACCACAGAATGGGAGAAAATGTTTGCAAATGAAGCAACACACAAAGGATTAATCTCCAAAATATACAAACAACTCATGAAGCTCAGTATCAAAAAAACAAACAACCCAATCAAAAAATGGACGGAAGACCCAAATAGACATTTCAGCAAAGAAGACATACAGGTGGCCAAGAGGCACAGGAAAGATGCTCAACATCACTAATCATTAGAGAAATGCAAGTCAAGATGACAATGAGGTTTCACCTCACACCAGTCAGAAGGGGCATCATCAGAAAATCTAGAAACAATAAATGCTGGAGAGGGTGTGGAGAAAAGGGAACCCTCCTGTACTGCTGGTGGGAAAGTAAATTGATACAGCCACTATGGAGAACAGTAAGGAGCCTCCTTAAAAAACTAAAAATAGAACTACCATATGACCCAGCAATCCCACTACTGGGCATATACCCTGAGAAAACCATAATTCAAAAAGACGCATGCACCCCAACGTTCATTGCAGTACTATTTACAATAGCCAGGACATGGAAGCAACCTAAATGTTCATTGAAAGATGAATGGATAATGAAGATGTGGTACATATATACAATGGAATATTACTCAGCCATAAAAAGGAATGAAACTGGGTCATTTGTAGAGATGTGGATGGACCTAGTGTCTGTCATACAGATTGAAGTAAGTCAGAAAGAAAAAAACAAATATCGTATATTAACGCATATATGTGGAATCTAGAAAAATGGTACAGGTGAACCTATCTGCAGGGCAGGAATAGAAAGGCAGACATAGAGAACGGACATGTGGGCACAGAGTGGGGAAGGGGAGGGTGGGATGAACTGGGAGATTAAGTTTGACATAAATACACTACCATGTGTAAAATAGATAGCTAGTGGGAACCTGCTGTATAGCACAGGCAACTCAGCTCGGTGCTCTGTGATGGCCCACTTGGGTGGGATGCGGTGGGGAGGGAGGTCCAAGAGAGAGGGGATGTGTGTATACATGTGGTTGATTCACTTGGCCATGTGGCAGAAACTAACACAACATGGTAAAGCAATTATACTGCAATAAAAAAAAATCTTGTAATAGCCTATAACGGCAAAAAATCTGAAAAAGAATATATATATATGAATTACTTTGCAGTACACCTGAAACTAATACAACATTGTAAATCAACTATACTTAAATTAAAAAAAAAAAAGAACAAGGACATAGTAATAAACTGGCCTCCCATGTACCCACCACCAGGTTAAGGAACAGAACGTCACCAACAGGCTAGAAGTCCCCATGTGCCCTTTGGGGCCACAGAGCCCTGACCCTGGTCCAGCCTCACATCCATCCCCTCAGAGGTCAAGTTACTGGACAAGAGCCTCTGATCGGCCCAACACACACCCACCACTTGATTTAAAGTCTCCATGAAACTGATGCAGTGGGGACCAAGGGGACCTACGAGTGAAGGGGCTGTTTTCAGAAGACGTGGGCCTGAGTGGTGGGCAGGCAAAGCCAGGCTGTCCCTGGGAGGGTTTGCCCCACAGGTTGCCTCCTTCTCCTGTGTTTGAGGAGGTTTCTTTTGGCTTTGACTCACCTTCCTTGCACCTCCTCTCTGATTTAGGCATGTGTCCACAGGGTTGATCCAGAAAGGTATCTGAGTGACAGCAGGCTGTGCTCAGAAGCGCTTCTCTCCCTATCTTGGTCGTTTCTGCCTTGAACCCAGCAAGAACAGATTTTTCCCTTGGAATGAGTATTTTCCCAAGAATCTCCTGAGTCCTTCATACAAAGAGGCCACTCATGGGACTAGCCTACAGCTGGAATCCTGAGCTCGCCATCTCAATAAAGAGGGCAGAGATGGGGACAGAATCAGAGCAATAGCTTCTTCTGTTATCCCATGTGATGGAGATGGCTAGCTGTCCACCCATACCTATTCCCCTTATTTCTTAGTAATGAACGTGTATAGCTGGACACAAGCTGCCTGGTTAGGCTGTATTCCCCAGGCTGTCATGGGCGTGGTATATGCTATTTGGAGGTCTAGAATTTAAGCCACAGGGAGTGCTTCTACCACATTCTATTTCCTTTCCTGTAAGAGGGAACCCAGACCTGGCAGTGACCCAGCTCCAACCATGCAATTGACTTTATGAGCTAGGGAATAATGGAGTAAGAAATGGTAGGAACCTGGGTCCCTGAATGACCCCATGGAGTACAGCCTCCCCAGATAGCTCACTTCAGAACTGTTATGTGAGCGCAAGACATAGATGTCTATGCCTGTAGCCACTCTTGGGAGATGAGGGGCTCTTTGCTGCGACAGCTCTGTACTCAATCCACTAATACTCCCACCAATCCAAAAGGACATTTATCTCAGGATCCAGAAGAGAAAATCCCTGGTGAGTGTGGTGTGGAACCAGGAAAAGCGTCTTCATCAACAGGTCTCAGCCCAAGTCACTTGCCATGTGCTATAGAAGCTCGGGCTTTAGGTAAAAACAACGTCACCCCAGGAGACACTCCTATAAAGTGCGCATGAATCGTAAATGGACTAACACATTTGCCTATTACTTCCCAGCCAGGATTAGGGGATCTGAGGGAGTGATACACAGGACTGATGAGATCTGGGGGGCAGGAGGGTAAGGGCAGATCCCCGAGACTGCATTACAGCATGATGAAGGTTGAGAAGTGTGAGCCTTAGGAATGGATAAAGAAGATGTGGTACATATATACAATGGAATATTACTCAGCCATAAAAAAGAGCAAAATAATGTCGTTTGCAGCAACATGGATGGACCTAGAGATTGTCATACTGAGTGAAGTAAGTCAGACAGAGAAGGACAAATATCATATGATATCACTTATATGTGGAATCTTAAAAAAGGGTACAAATGAACTTATTTACAAAAGAGAAATAGACTCACAGATGTAGAAAACAAACTTATGGTTACCAGGGGGTAAGCGGGGGGAAGGATAAATTGGGAGATTGGGATTGACTTATACACACTACTATATATAAAATAGATAACTAATAAGAACCTACTGTATAGCACAGGGAACTCTACTCAATACTCTGTAATGACCTATATGGGAAAAGAATCTTAAAAAGAGTGGGTATATGTATATGTATAACTGATTCACTTTGCTGTACACCTGAAACTAACACAACATTGTAAATCAACTATACTCCAATAAAAATTAAAAAAAAAAAAAAAGAAGGGTGAGCCTTGATGCTGCTGCAGGGGATACAAAAAGGTAACCTGTAAGAACAGTGAGAGGAAAATGAGAAGCAAAAGAAAAGGACACAGAAGGAGAGAGTGACAAGCACAGACAGAAAACAAATGTGAACTCAACTTGAAAGGAACATCTCAGATTCAAAGACAGAGAAAGAGAGAGCACAGGAGGATAAGCATGGAGAAGCTGGCGGGAGGGATCACGTTTCACCACATCAGAGCCTCGGGTCCCCATCTGCATCCTGGTATCTCAAGTTTCATCATCACTAAGATGAAAACCATCTGGCCGTCTGCACGCTACCCTCCAACTCAGTGTTTTTCCAGCTGCCCTGCCACGTGGGGGGTTTCATGCGTGCATGAGTCAGAGGCGAGACGTCAGCGGGGCCTCAATCATCTCTCCTGCAGGTCTCTCCTTCAGATGGGAAGCTGGGCTCGGAGACTGTGGCCCGGTGGGGAGCCCTTGCCACCTGCGGGGCATTCAAACTCAACAAAATGCTTCCACAGCACAGTGTATTCAATCTTCACAGCCCGCTGATACAGCCTGGGTGAGATGGGAAAACGGCTCAGAGCAGGGATGGCATGTGCCTAAGCTCCTCCAGCCCCGCCCAGGGCCCGGCCACCAGCAAGATGCCAGCCCCACCATGCCATCCCTCTCACCCAGCTGTGGAGATGGTGGAGGCCTCAGACCTTGTCACCAACAGCCAGCCCCTCTTCCTGCTGCCAACCTGTGGGCCGAGGGATCTGTGTTTGTCCAGCTTAATGGGCAGGGTAGGAGGAGCCAGGTGGGCAAGCTGCTCTGGTGGCTTCAACGCCTGACCTACTGGGACCACCCAGCAGCCAGCCTTGCTGGAGAAGCTTGGCTCACTTTAGCCCCATGAAAGAAGAAGGCAGAAGTGTGCCCCATTACCCTCCATCTCCCTGGATCACCATATTAACTCCCTTGAATTTTCCTGCATCCCTTGGCTGGTGGCCCCTTCCGTCTTCAAAACCAGCAATGGTGGTAGAGTTTTTCTCACTTTACATCCTTCTGCCATGGACTCTTCTGCCCCCTCCTTCCACATCTAAGGACCCATAGGATTACATTGGGGCCGGGTAATCCAGGATAATCTCTTTATTTTAAGGTCAGTTGACCGGCAACCTTAATTCCATCTACAAGTTAATTCCCCCTTGCCACATGACATAACATAGGACGTGGACATCTTTGAGGGATGTTTTTGAGGGAGCCATTATTCTGTCTACCACATCACCCTTTGGGGATATGGGCCCAGTTGTCGGAGCACCCGTAGGTTTGGGCCCAGTTGTCAGAGCACCCGTAGGTTTGGCACGCCTCAAGTTCCACAACAGTCAAGCGAGGGCCTTCTCTCTTTCTCTCCTAGGATCAGGAAAGGGGAGGTGAGAGGGCTGAACGGATGGCTTCCTAACATCAGATCCGTTGGGAGGCAAAATGGGTTTCATGAGCCTGAGGAGGGCATCTGACCCAGAGGTTCATGGACAGATTGGCCCCAGGCTTGTAGGGCACCTGCGAAGGGTTGGGACCACTTGTACCCATTGCATGCAGGCTTGAGAATTTGGACTTGAGTTTCAGAAAAACCAGCTATTGGCTATTGGCAGACCTACAGAGAGAAGGGACACACAGATGCCGCAAGGCACCAAGAGCCGTGAGACAGGCGCTGGGAGCAGGAGGCTCTGCTTCTCTCGCACAGAGAGTGGCGGAGCCACGGTGATGGCACGGTGATGGGGAGGGTGGGGCTTGTGTCCTGGGCGCCCTCACAGCCTCAGCCCTGTGCCAGCTGTGGCTCCGCTAACCGGCCCTTCTAGGCTGACCACCTCCAGCCTCTGGATCCACCCTTGACCCTCTCTTCCTGCCCTAGGGCTTCTCGGATCTATAGGATGGGCTGCCTGGGCGACCCCACTCCACACTCCCGGAAGCACCATGCAAGAGCGTGGGGGGATAGACTTCCGGGAAGATGGCGAAAGAGTAAGCCGCGGAGATCACCTTCCTCCCCACAGATACACCAGAAATATACATCTACGCGTGGAACAACTCCTACAGAACACCTACTGAAAGCTGGCAGAAGACCTCAGACCTCCCAAAAGGCAAGAAACCCCCCACGTACCTGGGTAGGGCAAAAGAAAAAAATAAACAGAGATAAAAGGATAGGGACGGGTCCTGCACCAGCGGGAGGGAGCTGTGAAGGAGGAAAGGTTTCCACACACTAGGAAGCCCCTTCGCGGGCGGAGACTGCGGGTGGCGGAAGGGAGAGCTTCGAAGCCGCGGAGGAGAGCACAGCAACAGGGGTGCGGAGGGCAAAGCGGAGAGATTCCAGCGCAGAGGATCGGGCCGACCGGCACTCACCAGCCCGAGAGGCTTGTCTGCTCACCCGCCGGGGCGGGCAGGGCTGCGAGCTGAGGCTCGGGCTTTGGTCGGAGCACCCGGGGAGGACTTGGGTTGGCGGCGTGAACACAGCCTGCAGAGCGTTAGTGCACCGCGGCTAGCCGGGAGGGAGTCCGGGGAAAAGTCTGGACCTGCCAAAGAGGCAAGAGACTTTTTCTTCCCTCTTTATTTCCTGGTGCGCGAGGAGAGGGGATTAAGAACGCTGCTTAAGGGAGCTCCAGAGACGGGCGCGAGACGCGGCTAAAAGTGCGGACCCCAGAGACAGACATGAGACGCTAAGGCCGCTGCTGCCGCAGCCAAGAAGCCTGTGTGCGAACACAGGTCACTATCCACACACCCTTCCAGGGACCCTGTGCAGCCCGCCACTGCCAGGGTCCCGGGATCCAGGGACAACTCCCCCGGGAGAACGCACGGCGCACCTCAGGCTGGCAACGTCACGCTGGCCTCTGGTGCCGCAGGCCCGCCCCGCACTCCGTGACCCTCCCTACCCCCGGCCTGAGTGAGCCAGAGCCTCCGAATCAGCGGCTCCTTTAACCCCGTCCTGTCTGAGCAAAGAACAGACGCCCTCCGGCGACCTACACGCACAGGCGAGGCCAAATCCAAAGCTGAGCCTCTGGGAGCTGTGAGAACAAAGAAGAGAAAGGGAAATCTCTCCCAGCAACCTCAGAAGCAGTGGATTAAAGCTCCACAATCAATATGATGTACCCTGCATCTGTGGAATACAAGAATAGACAACGAATCATCCCAAATTAAGGAGCTGTGTGGATGAAAGGCTCTTGGTGCTGCAGCCAGGAGTTAGTGCTGTGCCTCTGAGGTGGGAGAGCCAACTTCAGGACACTGGTCCACAAGAGGCCTCCCAGCTGCACATAATATCAAACGGTGAAAATCTCCCAGAGAGCTCCATCTCAACACCAGCACCCAGCTACACTCAACGACCAGCAAACTACAGTGCTGGACACCCTATGCCAAACAACTAGCAAGACAGGAACACAACCCCACCCATTAGCAGGGAGGCTGCCCAAAATCATAATAAGTCTACAGACACCCCAAAACACACCACCAGACATGGACCTGCCCACCAGAAAGACAAGATCCAGCCTCATCCACCAGAACACAGGCACTAGTACCCACCACCAGGAAGCCTACACAACCCACTGAACCAACCTTAGCCACTGGGGACAGACACAAAAAACAATAGGAACTATGAACCTTCAGCCTGCAAAAAGGAGACCCCAAACACAGTAAGATAAGCAAAATGAAAAGACAGAAAAACACACAGCAGATGAAGGAGCAAGATAAAAACCCAACAGACCTAACAAATGAAGAGGAAATAGGCAGTCTACCTGAAAAAGAATTCAGAATAATGATAGTAAAGATGATCCAAAATCTTGGAAATAGAATAGACAAAATGCAAGAAACAGTTAACAAGGACCTAGAAGAACTAAAGATGAAACAAACAATGATGAACAACACAATAAATGAAATGAAAAATACTCTAGATGGGATCAATAGCAGAATAACTGAGGCAGAAGAACGGATAAGTGACCTGGAAGATAAAATAGTGGAAATAACTAATGCAGAGCAGAATAAAGAAAAAAGAATGAAAAGAACTGAGGACAGTCTCAGAGACCTCTGGGACAACATTAAATGCACCAACATTCGAATTATAGGGGTTCCAGAAGAAGAAGAGAAAAAGAAAGGGACTGAGAAAATATTGGAAGAGATTATAGTTGAAAACTTCCCTAATATGGGAAAGGAAATAGTTAATCAAGTCCAGGAAGCACAGAGAGTCCCATACAGGATAAATCCAAGGAGAAATACGCCAAGACACGTATTAATCAAACTGTCAAAAATTAAATACAAAGAAAGCATATTAAAAGCAGCAAGGGAAAAACAACAAATAACACACAAGGGAATCCCCATAGGGTTAACAGCTGATCTTTCAGCAGAAACTCTGCAAGCCAGAAGGGAGTGGCAGGACATATTTAAAGTGTTGAAGGAGAAAAACCTGCAACCAAGATTACTCTACCCAGCAAGGATCTCATTCAGATTTGATGGAGAAATTAAAACCTTTACAGACAAGCAAAAACTGAGAGAGTTCAGCACCACCAAACCAGCTCTACAACAACTGCTAAAGGAACTTCTCTAGGCAAGAAACACAAAAGAAGGAAAAGACCTACAATAACGAACCCAAAACAATTAAGAAAATGGGAATGGGAACACACATATCGACAATTACCTTAAATGTTAATGGACTAAATGCTCCCACCAAAAGACACAGATTGGCTGAATGGATACAAAAACAAAACTCATATATTTGCTGGCTACAAGAGACCCACTTCAGACCTAGAGACACATACAGACTGAAAATAAGGGGATGGAAAAAGATATTCCATGCAAATGGAAACCAAAAGAAAGCTGGAGTAGCAATTCTCATATCAGACAAAATAGACTTTAAAATAAAGACTATTAGAAGAGACAAAGAAGGACACTACATAATGATCAAGGGATCAATCCAAGAAAAAGATATAACAATTGTAAATATTTATGCACCCAACATAGGAGCACCTCAATACATAAGGCAAATACTAACAGCCATAAAAGGGGAAATCGACAGTAACACATTCATAGTAGGGGACTTTAACACCCCACTTTCACCAATGGACAGGTCATCCAAAATGAAAATAAATAAGGAAACACAAGCTTTAAATGATACATTAAACAAGATGGACTTAATTGATATTTATAGGACACACCATCCAAAAACAACAGAATACACATTTTTCTAAAGTGCTCATGGAACATTCTCCAGGATAGATCATAGTTTGGGTCACAAATCAAGCCTTGGTAAATTTAAGAAAATTGGAATTGTATCAAGTATCTTTTCTGACCACAACGCTATGAGACTAGATATCAATTACAGGAAAAGATCTGTAAAAAATACAAACACATGGAGGCTAAACAATACACTACTTAATAACGAAGTGATCACTGAAGAAATCAAAGAGGAAATCAAAAAATACCTAGAAACAAATGACAATGGAGACACGACGACTCAAAATCTATGGGATGCAGCAAAAGCAGTTCTAAGAGGGAAGTTTATAGCAATACAATCCTACCTTAAGAAACAGGAAACATCTCGAATAAACAACCTAACCTTGCACCTAAAGCAATTAGAGAAAGAAGAACAAAAAAACCCCAAAGTTAGCAGAAGGAAAGAAATCATAAAAATCAGATCAGAAATAAATGGAAAAGAAATGAAGGAAACGATAGCAAAGATCAATAAAACTAAAAGCTGGTTCTTTGAAAGGATAAATAAAATTGATAAACCATTAGCCAGACTCATCAAGAAAAAAAGGGAGAAGACTCAAATCAATAGAATTAGAAATGAAAAAGGAGAAGTAAGAACTGACACTGCAGAAATACAAAAGATCATGCAAGATTACTACAAGCAACTCTATGCCAATAAAATGGACAACCTGGAAGAAATGGAGAAATTCTTAGAAATGCACAACCTGCCAAGACTGAATCAGGAAGAAATAGAAAATATGGACAGACAATCACAAGCACTGATATTGAAACTGTGATTAAAAATCTTCCAACAAGCAAAAGCCCAGGACCAGATGGCTTCACAGGCGAATTCTATCAAACATTTAGAGAAGAGCTATCACCTATCCTTCTCAAACTCTTCCAAAATATAGCAGAGGGAGGAACACTCCCCAACTCATTCTACGAGGCCACCATCACCCTGATACCAAAACCAGACAAGGCTGTCACAAAGAAAGAAACCTACAGGCCAATATCACTGATGAACATAGATGCAAAAATCCTCAACAAAATACTAGCAAACAGAATCCAACAGCACATTAAACGGATCATACACCATGATCAAGTGGGGTTTATTCCAGGAAAGCAAGGATTCTTCAATATACGCAAATCAATCAATGTGATACACCATATTAACAAATTGAAGGAGAAAAACCATATGATCATCTCAATAGATGCAGAGAAAAGTTTTGACAAAATTCAACACCCATTTATGATGAAAACCCTGCAGAAAGTAGGCATAGAGGGAACTTTCCTCAACATAATAAAGGCCATATATGACAAACCCACAGCCAACATCGTCCTCAATGGTGAAAAACTGAAAGCTTTTCCACTAAGATCAGGAGGAAGACAAGGTTGCCCACTCTCACCACTCTTATTCAACATAGTTTTGGAATTTTTAGCCACAGCAATCAGAGAAGTAAAGGATATAAAAGGAAACCAAATCGGAAAAGAAGAAGTAAAGCTGTCACTCTTTGCAGCTGACATGATACTATATATACATAGAGAATCCTAAAGATGCTACCAGAAAACTACTAGAGCTAATCAATGAATTTGGTAAAGTAGCAGGATACAAAATTAATGCACAGAAATCTCTGGCATTCCTATACACTAATGATGAAAAATCTGAAAGTGAAATCAAGAAAACACTCCCATTTACCATTGCAACAAAAAGAATGAAATATCTAGGAATAAACCTACCTAAGGAGACAAAAGACCTGTATGCAGAAAATTATAAGACACTGATGAAAGTAATTAAAGATGATACAAATAGATGGAGAGATATACCATGTTCTTGGATTAGAAGATTCAACATTGTGAAAATGACTCTACTACCCAAAGCAATCTACAGATTCAATGCAATCCCTATCAAACTACCACTGGCATTTTTCACAGAACTGGAACAAAAAATTTCACAATTTGTATGGAAACACAAAAGACCCCGAATAGCCAAAGCAATCTTGAGAACAAAAAACAGAGCTGGAGAAATCAGGCTTCCTGACTTCAGACTATACTACAAAGCTACAGTAATCAAGACAGTATGGTACTGGCACAAAAACAGAAATATAGATCAATGGAACAGGATAGAAAGCCCAGAGATAAACCCACGCACATATGGTCAGCTTATCTTTGATAAAGGAAGCAAGAATGTACAGTGAAGAAAGGACAGCCTCTTCAATAATTGGTGCTGAGAAAACTAGACAGGTACATGTAAAAGTAGGAGATTAGATCACTCCCTAACAGCATACACAAAAATAAGCTCAAAATGGATTAAAGACCTAAATGTAAGGCTAGAAACTATCAAACTCTTAGAGGAAAACATAGGCAGGACACTCTATGATATAAATCACAGCAAGGTCCTTTTTGACCCACCTCCTAGAGAAATGGAAATAAAAACAAAAATAAACAAATGGGACCTAATGAAACTTAAAAGCTTTTGCGCAGCAAAGGAAACCATAAAGAAGACCAAAAGAGAGCCCTTGGAATGGGAGAAAATATTTGCAAATGAAGCAACTGACAAAGGATTAATCTCCAAAATTTATAAGCAGCTCATGCAGCTCAATAACAAAAAAACAAACAACCCAATCCAAAAATGGGCAGAAGACCTAAATAGACATTTCTCCAAAGAAGATATACAGATTGCCAACAAACACATGAAAGAATGCTCAACATCATTAATCATTACAGAAATGCAAATCAAAACTACAATGAGATATCACCTCACACCAGTCAGAATGGCCATCATCAAAAAATCTAGCAACAATAAATGCTGGAGAGGGTGTGGAGAAAAGGGAACCCTCTTACACTGTTGGTGGGAATGTAAATTGATACAGCCACTGTGGAGAACAGTATGGAGGTTCCTTAAAAAACTACAAATAGAACTACCATATGACCCAGCAATCCCACTACTAGGCATATACCCTGAGGAAACCATAATTCAAAAAGAGTCATGTACCAAAATATTCATTGCAGCTCTATTTACAATAGCCCAGAGATGGAAACAACCTAAGTGCCCATCATCGGATGAATGGATAAAGAAGATGTGGCACATATATACAATGGAATATTCCTCAGCCATAAAAAGAAACGAAATTGAGCTATTTGTAATGAGGTGGATAGACCTAGAGTCTGTCATACAGAGTGAAGTAAGTCAGAAAGAGAGAGACAAATACCGTATGCTAACACATATATATGGAATTTAAGAAAAATAAATGTCATGAAAAACCTAGGGGTGAAACAGGAATAAAGACACAGACCTACTAGAGAATGGACTTGAGGATATGGTGAGGGGGAAGGGTAAACTGTGACAAAGCGAGAGAGAGGCATGGACATATATACACTACCAAACGTAAGGTAGATAGCTAGTGGGAAGCAGCCGCATAGCACAGGGAGATCAGCTCGGTGCTGTGTGACCACCTAGAGGGGTGGGATAGGGAGGGTGGGAGGGAGAGAGACGCAAGCGGGAAGAGATATGGGAACATATGTATATATATAACTGATTCATTTTGTTGTGAAGCTGAAACTAACATACCATTGTAAAGCAATTATACTCCAATAAAGATGTTAAAATGGAAAAAAAAAAAAAAAAAAGAGCGTGGGGGAACCAGTGCTTCACTGGGAAACCCTCCCCGAGTTGGGGAAATGCCTCTCTCTCTTGTCCCAGGGCAGGCATTTCTGAGACACAGTGCAACCCACCTTAGAAGGTCCTCGAGGTGACAGGGCCCAGCACCCGCAGCAGTGGCCAATTCAGGAAAGCATCCTTGCATCGCCTGCCCGCCTTCCTAGCATCCCATCCACCAGCTCCTCCTCTGGTCCACGTGGTCACCTCCCAGACAGCGTCCTGCCCAGAAGCCTGTGTCTCAGTCTCCATGGATGCATAGCCCACTAAGTCCTTACACAAGCCTGTCAGCTCGGTGCTGTCTTCCTTCTGCATCTGACAGATGAGGAAGCCCAGCCAGGGCAAGATAAGGGCCTCAGCTGAGATTCACAGCAGATCCAGAGTGTGGAGCAGGCAGCCCCTCTCCCAGGCTGCACGCCCACCACTCGGGGTCCACAACCAGCCTTCGCGGCGCTGCAGGGGACCGGGTGCCAGCACGCGGAGCTCAGAAGGGTTTGCTGAGACAGACCCCGGGCCAGAGAGCCGGGGGTCAGGTGAACCGCACCCTGGGTTCACACCCTCTGGGCTGATGGGGTGGATGCCCAGTGTCTCTGAAGCTCTGCAGCACAGACATCTGATCTCCGCACCCCTGTGCCTGAGGGTGGAGTCGAGAAATCCACACATACCTGAGGGGCTGTTGCTTAACCACGCGGAGTCTCCAGCTGCAATTTAAGATTTTAATTTCTGAGCCGAGAATGGACCACCTTGTGTGTGTGTGTGTGTGTGTGTGTGTGTGTGTGTGTGTGGTGTCAGTGTATGTGTGTTGGTGGGATGTGTGTGTACTTGGGTTTGTGTGGCTTGGGTGTTCACACACGCGTGCGTGTTAGAGACTACTCTTTTTGAGGTACAGTTGATTTACAATATTATGTAAGTTTCAGGGGTACAACATAGATTCACAGTCTTTAAAGGTTATACTCCATTTAGAGTTATTATAACATGTTGGCTATATTCCCTGTGCAGTACAATATATCCTTATAGCTTATCTATTTTATACATAGCGGTTTATACCTCTTAATCCCCTACACCATCTTGCCCCTCCCCCGGAGGCTACTTTAGATCGTGCAGTCCGGCGAGCCTCTTGGAGAGTTGACCCTTGAGCCTGAATGAGCAGAAGACCTGACCACGGAACAGGGGACAATTTGAACGGGCCGCCCCCAAGGCCACAGCTCTGGCACGTGGTGACAGCGTCAACCCCACCTGTTACTTGGGGTCACTCCTGGTGAAAACACATGAGGGGTGTAGACAGAGGTGGGCAGAGGACAAACAGGAATGAACCGTCGAGTCCTCTGAGCCCCACGGAATGAAAAGTCCTGGCCGAGCTTCCAAAGGAGCCGAGAGGAACCCTGTGCTCCAGATGGAGCCTTTCTGCCAAGCTCGTCATTGTTCCGGACCCCCTCGTATGGAGGCCCTGCCAGTGCATCATGGCTCCCAGCCTTCCTCTCTTTTCTTTCTTTTTTTTAAAAATTTATTTATTTATTTATTTATTTTTCATTTTAGGCTGTGTTGGGTCTTCGTTGCTGCACACGGGCTTTCTGTAGTTGTGGTGAGCGGGGGCTAGTCTTTGTTGTGGTGCGCAGGCTTCTCATTGCGGTGGCTTCTCTTTGTTGGAGCACGGGCTCTAGGCGTGCGGGCTTCAGTAGTTGTGGCTCGTGGGCTCTAGAGCGCAGGCTCAGTAGTTGCGGTGCACGGGCTTAGATGCTCTGCGACATGTGGGATATTCCCGGACCAGGGCTCAAAACCATGTCCCCTGCGTTGGCAGGTGGATTCTTACCCACTGTGCCACCAGGGAAGTCCCTTTCTTTTTTTTTTTTTTAATTGTCTCCCAGTACTTATTTTAATTCCTTACTCTCAATGATCATGGTAGGTTTTGTTAGTTCCCCAATCAGTTATCTACCAGGGGGCTACTACAGAGAAAAGTGATCTTATAATAGCAGACCTTAGTCCTGAGAAACCTCTATTATTAGGAAGAGAAGATTAGTAAGTTTTAGAATTGCCTTTTGAAAATGATACTGTGATTGAAATGTTGCTTTTAAAAACAGATCAGATCTCCACACACAAAATAGAATGCTTGGTGGTGCACGATTGGTGCAGATGTCAAGAACATGGCTGATTCTGGAATCAGACATTAAAATACAATATAAACAAGAGCCAGGTGAAACACCACCAAGGTATTAATTCTTTCCTTCCGTGGTTGTTCTTCGAATCACTGCGAGGTCAGGCAGGCATCCTCTCCTGAGGGAGTGCCCCAAAGGCAGCCTGCTGTAGGGGTTATACTGACTTGAAGGTGACAACTTGGTTTTACGTCCATCCTGGGCATTAGCCAATTTTGCTGGGCAAGACACATTTCTGGGCTTTAGCCTTCCCATTTTTACCTTGAAGTTGTTGACTCTATCAGTGATTCTCAAGTTGAAGCCAAGCAGCATTAGCATTACCTGAGAATTTGTTAGAAGCCCCGCTTCCCAGGCCCCAGCTCGCACCTACTAAATTAGAAATTCTGGGGCTGGGCTTCAGCAATATGTGGTTTTTTTTCCTCCAGTTTTATTGAGATGTAAGTGGCAAACAGCCCTGTATAAGTTTAAGGTGTACAGCGTAGTCATATTTTTGAATTTTTTTAAACTTCTTATTTTATATTGGAGTATAGCTGATTAACAATGCTGTGATCGTTTCAGGGGCACCGCAAAGCGACTCAGCCCTACACATACATGTATCCATTCTCCCCCAGACTCCCCTCCCATGCAGGCTGCCACATAACACTGAGCAGAGTTCCCTGTGCTATACAGTAGGTCCTTGTTGGTTATCCATCTTAAATATAGCCGTGTGTACATGTCGATCCCAAACTCCCTGACTATCCCTTCTCCTCACCCTTCCCCTTTAACTGTAAGTTCATTCTCTAAATCTGTGAGTCTGTTTCTGTTTTGTAAATAAGTTCATTTGTATCATTTCTTTTTAGATTCCGCATATAAGCGACATCATACAGTATTTCTCTTTCTCTGTCTGACTCACTTCACTCTACAGCATAGTGATTTGACTTACCTCCATCATGAAATGACGACCCCGATAGATTTAGTGTTCCTCCCCTTTCTCAGAGAGCCCTAATTGCCTAGGGACCTTCCTTTGTGATCTGCCCTTTCCCACCTGCAGCTCATATTTCCTTCTCACGATGGAGCACGGGAGGTCAGATTTTATCTTACACAGCAAACCTCCCCTCCCCAAATGTTTGTTTAAGTCTCTTACCTGCTGGCCTGTGAGTTCCATGTCACCTATCAGAGTGTAAAAAAAGCAGGGTTGTTGATACAGCCTGATATTGGTGGACGGGTTAAAAATCCATTCACGAAAGCATTTGTTTATTCATCCACCATTTCTCCAGTGTCCACCACACTGGTGAGGCTGATGTGTAAGAGATGAGGCCACTGCCCCCAGGACTCCATGGGAAAAAAGACATGTATGCAAATAACCCTGGAGCACCTGCTGGGTTCCGGGTGCCCAGGGAAGGGAAATAATCCCTCTTAACCGACAGGTCAAGGCAGGGAGGCCTGGGTGCTGTGGTGCTCGTGGCACGGCTACAAGCCCCTGCAGCCGGGGCTTCCAGGGCAGGGGCTCAGGGGCACGTATGGCTAAGCTGAGGACGCTGCAAGATGAAGGGAATGGGAAGTGATGGGGAGAGTCCCAGGGCTGGCTGAGTACATATTCAGCCAGGATGTCCTGGTTATTAAAATAGTGACCTTCTTCCATATGCATTAATAAATAGATATTTTCCCACATGCCCACCGCTAACACTCTGGTCAACCCATAAGGATTGAATTGTGTCCCCTAGAAAATTCTTTGAAGCCCTAACCCCAGTCCCTACGAATGTGACTTTATTTGGAAATAGGTTCTTTACAGATGATCAAGTTAAGAGGAGGTCATTAGGGTGGGTCCCTAAGCCAATATGACCGTGTCCTTATACAGAGGAGAAATTTGGACACAGATGTGCACGTCAGGAGAGCGCCACGTGGAGATTGGAGTTAAGCTGTCACAGCCAAGAAGCTGGGAGTGAGGCCTGCCGACACCCTTAGAGGGAGCACAGTCCTGCCGACACCTTGACCTCAGACTTCCAGCCCCCAAAAATGCAAGACAATAAATACCTGCTGTTTAAGTCACTCACTTTGCTGCACTTTGGTACAGCGGCCCCAGGAGCTAATGCCTTCTCGCGATCCAGACGTTAAAGGGTAACTCCTCGTAGAGCAAGAGGCCTCTGGGACCCTGTTATTGCATATTGCCATCGTTCAATATTTTTAGTATCACCCTTGGAGAAAAGCAAATGTAAAAATATTGAGTGCGTGCTCTTTCTGGGACTGAAAGGAAGCTTGAGTGGAGAGTAGAGGGGTGTAGGGGGAGGTTGACAAGTCTAGGAACAGTGAGAAACGGTGAGGGTTTTAAGTGACAGATGCTGATGTATGTTCTTGGAGGGGCCCTTGGGCTACTGGGTGGAGACTGGGTGGGGGAGGGGCAAATGTGTCCTTGAAGACGGTACCCAGGCTGGAGAGGATGGTGGTAACGAGAACAGGAGGAACCCTCATCCAGCGATTCTGGTTTTCCCTGTGAAGTAGCAGGAGGGTCATTTGCTTGGAGGAAGAGGAAATTTTGGAATTTGAAGGAAAAGAGAAGGACCAGTAGATGAGAAACGATGGGCGATTCTAGGCGCTGTTCGGGGTCCGGCTGGGGTTGGCAATTCTCAGTCGACAGTGGCATCAGGGCTGTATGAGCTTAGTAGAGAGGGGATGGGGGGCAGTGAGGGACAGGGGTACAGGGAGGGACAACGGGCAATGTCACAGTGTGGGGAAAGTCATGCACGTCCTGTGGGAAGAAGGGAGGTCATAGAAAGTAAAATGCCAATTTTGGTTAAAAGTGGCACATTCACCATTAATGGGTCTCCTCCGTCTCCCCAGAACCCCTTTAAAATATTAAGAGAGGTATCACCAAAAAATGGTAATACTCTATAAGAACATAAACGCAGGAGAAGCTGCACTCGCAGCTGAGAGAGTCACGACATTGTTAGTGGAGTGAAAGCAGAAGAGGGATCTGGCCGAACGGAGATGGTTTCCATCTAAGGGTACGAAGAAGGAGAGTCCATATAAACACACCACTTGACCACAGAACCCACAGGGGATCGGCGTCTGAGGCACCAGGTACCACGAAAGGAGGGTGTTGGATTCTGGACTAAAAGGGGAGTGGAGATTGGATGAAAGTTTCTCTACAAAATGTTTGGGTTCCCGGTCCCCTGTCTGACACCTGCATCAGCTTCTTCCTTCCCATGCCACCTCCAGCCCCAGGACATGAGGTTTATCCTCTGGAAAAATCAGATGGAAAGGCGTTAAAGGTGAGGCGTGAAGCTGAACAGCCTAGGGAGCTGTAACCATCAGCACATTGAGCTCTGGTACCCACAGACCTGTCCCTGGGAAGCCAGGGGATCGGTAGGCTCTTCTCTGGGAAGCTGAGTGGCTGCAGAGGAAACACTGCAGCACTGACATTTGGAGGTTCCCCGACAGCATTCCCTGCTTGCTGCTCGGTTGGTCCTCCATGAGGTGCGCTTGGCACTGAGGCCAGCCCAGGTATGCAGAACCTTGGACAGCTCACTCTTCAAAAGAAACAGACAGCTAAGGGAACTGGCCCTTTGAGGAAACCCTCTAAGCTAAAAGCAAAGAAGAAAAGAGACCAAGGATAAGCAGTGCAGAAAATAGAAGAAAATTTTTAAAGTATAATTTATATGTTCATAAGGATGAAATAGTGCACCCATTAAACAAGAACAGGATGCTATAAAAAAAAAAAGAGGAACAAGAATAAGAAGAGAGGGGCTTCCCTGGTGGCGCAGCGGTTGAGAGTCCGCCTGCCGATGCAGGGGACACGGGTTCATGCCCCGGTCCGGGAAGAGCCCACATGCCGCAGAGCGGCTGGGCCCGTGAGCCATGGCCGCTGAGCCTGCGCGTCCGGAGCCTGTGCTCCGCGATGGGAGAGGCCACAACAGTGAGAGGCCCGCGTACCGCAAAAAAAAAAAAAAAAAAAGAAGAAGAAGCAGAGATCTTATACATCTACCCAGAAACAACATTTCATATCAGAGACAAAGTCACATGAAAACTGATGCTCGATGTAACCAAATATTTTATATTACCATATTGGGAGTGATGTGGGGAGCAGAGCAAGAGGAATATATATAGTCATGCACACAGATGGGGGGATGTGCAGTAGAATGTCAGGCTGAGTGCACAGAGCAGCACAAGCAAAGGCCCAGAGGCATGGCGATATGAGACACGGGTTGGCCTAAGCATGGAAGGTCCATAGGGCACTGCTTGAGCATGTTTATTCCTGTTGGTCTCCCTCCGTCTCGGAATACCTTTGCTGAGTTTGGGGGTTCCCCACCCAATGAGTTTTGGAGGATGGCAAATCCTTTCCCAGCCTCTCTTGCAACTGGGGTGCAGGCATGTGGCCACGAGTCCCAATCAGACGTTCCCAAATGGCCTTTGAATCAGAAGCTAGTGAGGACCTAGAAACCCATCCCAGGAGGGTGGCGGCAGCTGCCCCACAGCTCCCTGATGCACCAGTGTCCAGTGCCAGGGCCTGGGCGCATCAGCAGTGGCAGCAACAGTGTCTACACAGGCGAAGCTGCTCCAAGGTGGCTTTGGGACACCATTCCTGGCTGGACAGCCTCCAAGCCCAGCCTCTAGTGTCCCCACTCCCACGCCCACCGCCAGGCTTGGGCCACCTACTCATGGCCTTGGGTGCACAGACCTGCGCCAAAGACCAGCCTTCTATTGTAGGTCTTCAAGTGCTCTGTGCACACAGGGGAGGGGGGAGAAGGCATCTGCTTAATCAATCAGCAACTGTTTATCACACATTTCCCTTGGGCCAGGCGCTGTGTGCATCTCAATAATTTGACATAATTCACTTCGGCTTCCATTAGGTTGCTAAAACAAACAAACAAACAACTCAAATAAACCCTGAAATTAAAAACGTAGCCCTCAGGAAAGGAAAAGGTCACCTCCTCACTCTGAATCACTCAGGTCTGGGAAGAGAACAGAGCTCGGTTCCCAGAAGGGCAGTCGGTCACCGCCCACACCGTCTCTGCAGCTTGGGGGGCCCTGGCCTATTTCTGGCATCACCTCCACGCCCTCAGTGTTTGAGGCAGAGAGGTGTTTGGAAGGTGGTGCCTATTTATGGGGCAGAAACAACAGGACGGACTTGCTCATGTTCCCCTGACATCGTCAGGGCTGGTTCCTCCCCGGGCCCCAGGCCACCCCTCCCCTACATCTCCTACGCATCTGCTTTTGTGACCCACCCTAGAAACACAGGGACCCTCAAGGATGGGCTGGCTGACTAAAACAACCTCTCTGGACCCGTTTCCCCGCGGGGCACTGAGGGACCCCCCAGCTCTGAGGTGTCCATTCCGCCCTGCCTTCTCCTGTGGACCCTCCGGGATCCAGACTCCCTCTCTGCCCACCTGAGGACACATCCTCTTGCCCATCTCCTGCCTTTCTCTGAGGGCGCTGTGGTGTCCTGCGGTATCTTCAGGTCATGCTCTCCTTGGGCAGGTCACTTCCCCTTCTGTTGATTATTCTAGTGTCACTCACCCCACAGGGCTGGGAGGAAGAGGCAACATGAGGACATAGGTGGGGGAGTCCTCTCCCACCTCTGAAGTGCACGGTGAGGATGGGTAGCTGTTAATCTTGACTGTGGGAAAGCAGGGGCCAGCCTTACCAGCTCTGGGAGCCCTCGGCTGGCACAAGGGACAGAGCTGGCCTCAGTGAGTGTTTGATGAGCAGACGGATGGATAGATGGACAGATGAGTGAGAATTCTGGGGACGCACAAGGCACAGTGGAAAAGGTACAGATTGAGAGTCAGACACAGACTGGGTTCACTGCCATCAGCAGCCGCCCTTCATCTGTTCAATGAGTGTTTTCTGAACACCTAGGACCTGCCTGCCTGTGGATTGGCGGGTAGCGTAGACACGGCTCTGCCCTTACGGAGCTATGAGTTCACGGCAGACAAAGGAGACACACGAGCACACACATACAACTTTGCACCTTGTGGGTGTTCTGTAGAAGGGCCCCAGGTGGGAAGGAGGGCACCTTCTTAGCCAGGCTGGCAGAGAAGACCCGCCCCCCCCAAGAAGGAACCACTAAGGCTGTGACTTGGGGAGGAGAGCAGTTGGCCCTGGGAGAAGAGGGAGGAACATTCCTGGGGGAGGAGTGGGCGATGCTAATGTCCTGTGGCAGGGTATGCACTGAGTGAGCAAGAGGCCTGGACCTGCATTTTACTTTAGATGCACTGGAGACTGATTTTACCTTCTTTAAAATCCCTCTGGATAGAAAACAGATCAGCACTTGCCAGAGAGCTGGGCACTGGGGAGGGTTGACGGCAAAGGAGCCTGCAGGCAATGTGCAGGGTGATTGAATTGTTCTGCGGGGCACGAGGGTGTGGATACACGATTCTGCCTTTGTCAAATCTCACAGAACCAACCGGACACCACAAAGAGGGAATTTGACTCTGTGCAATTTTTTTTAAGTTTTCTATTAAAAAAAAAAAGATCCCTCTGGCAACTGTGAAAGGGAAGGGTGGGAGGGCAGGAGAGGAAATGGGAAACTGGCCAGGGCTAACGGCAGTGACCTGAGTGAGAGTGGCTGGGTCTGGGCTAGTGGTGGCTCAGGTTGTTGACCTCTGGGAGCCTGTCTCCTCACTGGGGACATGCTTCCCACCTAGAAGCTGACTGTGTGGGTTGGAGATGTCACCTGTAACCTGCCTGGAGGGGCCTGTCTAGAGCAAGGTGCTGGGCACGTGGGAGCCTGGCTGATTGTGTTTTCCAGAGGGTGAATGGGATTCACCAGCCAGGGCAGGGGGTGGAGGCTGGGAGCTGCCTCGGGCTGCGTTAGGAAAACAGACTTGAAGGTGAGCCAAAGGGAAATTACTCAAGCGTGAAGGGCACCCGGCTGGAGGCCCCCAGGCAGAGGAATGTGGCCCAGAATGCTGTGTACTAAGTTTCTCTCTCCCAGGGAGAGTTGGGACGAATTCAGAATCTGAATGCAGTGCCAGCCTGGGCAGAGAGGGAAGGGGAGCAGAGAGCTCCAGGGAACGGCTGGCTCTCGGGGGCCGCGTCCACTGGGAAACAGAGGCTCCCGTCTGCAGGCTACAGTGCAGAGGAGGCCTGGATTCCTGCTCCAGCTCAGCCACCCTCTAGCTGGGGGACCTTGGGCAGGTTACTCAACATTTCTTCTTAGTTGTGAGACTCTGACGCGTAGCACGTGGGAATGCACCTCTCTGAACTGAAAATACACGAAACAAATGGATGAAGTGAAATGGAGGCTGATGTTGATGGTGATCAACGGTTAGTCCACTGAGTCAGTAGAAACTCGAATTGTTACTGAACGCAGGTTCATGTGCCCGATGTACAGGGAGGCCAAGCAAACCGAAACGTCAGAGTCTGGAGCAGAGGAAGGTTTATCGCAGGGTCAAACAAGGAGAACGGGTGGCGCATGCCCCCCAAAACCCCAAACTCCCTGAAAAGTTTCAGCAAAGCATTTTTTTTTTTTTTGAGAGCAGCAATTTACAGCTCTTTATTTTTTTATTTTTTTGCGGTACGCGGGCCTCTCACCGCTGTGGCCTCTCCCGTTGCGGAGCACAGGCTCCGGACGCGCAGGCCCAGCGGCCATGGCTCACGGGCCCAGCCGCTCCGTGGCATGTGAGATCCGCCCGGACTGGGGCACGAACCCGTGTCCCCTGCATCGTCAGGCGGACTCTCAACCACTGTGCCACCAGGGAAGCCCTATTTTTTATTTAATTAAAAAAAATTTTTATTTTCTATTGGAGTACAATTGATTAACAATGTTGTGTTAGTTTCAGGTGTACAGCAAAGTGATTCAGTTATACATATCTATTCTTCTTTCAAATTCTTTTCCCTTTTAGGTTATTTCATAATACTGAGCAGAGTTCCCTGTGCTATACAGTATCATAGGGGCAGAGCATTTTTTTTTTTTTTTTTTTTTTTTTTTTTTGGGTATGCGGGCCTCTCACTGTTGTGGGGTCTCCCAGTGCAGTGCACAGGCTCCGGACGCGCAGGCTCAGCGGCCATGGCTCACGGGCCCAGCCGCTCCGCGGCATGTGGGATCTTCCCGGACCGGGGCACGAACCCGTGTCCCCTGCATCGGCAGGCGGACTCTCAACCACTGCGCCACCAGGGAAGCCCGGGGCAGAGCATTTTTAAAGGCCAGGCGAGGGCGGGGCGCCCCAGGGTCTGTGATCAGCTTGTCCACAGTTCTCTGATTGGTTGATGGTGAGATAACAGAGCAGTATCACAGGGAATTAACCTTATCAATCCTTAGGCGCCAGAAGGTCTGGGGGCTGCATACTTGTGATTATCCAATTAATTTCTTCCATTTGGTGGTGGTGTTAGCATCTGAAAAACTCAGGAAATGTGCATCAGATACTATTACCCAGGTACTTCAGAGAGGAGCTACAGCAGAGGATATCAGGGAGAGGTCTGTCTGGGAAAGGCCCCGTAGGGTTCTGCTCGCTCCAGAATGCCCCCCAGGGCAGTGTCCTTCTCCGCAACCCTCCAGCAGCATCAGTGCTCTAGGTGTTTGAACCTATGAGTGGGGAACAGCAAGGGGTAGGGGCGCTTCCTGATGCGGCTGCTGTGAAGACAGTCTGGCTCTTCCTCCAAAAGTGAAGCAGAGTTACCACGTGGCCCAGCTGGGTACATCCCCAAAAGACTGAAAACAGGAACCCAGACAAACACTTCTACGTGAGTGCTCCTGGCAACGTTATTCACATGGTTGAAAGGGAGAAACAGCCCCGAAGTCCATCCATGGGGGAAGGGACAAGCAGATGTGGTCCAGCCATAGGACGGAGCATTGCTGAGCCACAAACAGGAATGAAGGACCGCTATGTGCCGCCGTGTGGCTGAGTCTCAAAAACATGACACTGCGTGTAAGAAACCAGGCCCCAAAGGCCACATGTCATAGGATTCCGTTTCTATGAAATACCCAGAATAGGGAGATCCGAGGACGCCACTCACTAGAGTAAATCCCCTCTCGGAGCTTCAGTCTCCTGATGAGGGGGTGGGAAGGGGAAAGGAGGGGCCTCAGCGCCGAGCCTAGTGGGCACCGGACCTGGGGTCCCAGGTTCCACGGGAGGCACGAGGACCCTGCAGGTAGAGCCGGCTCCCTGGGGACCCTGGCTCAGCGGCCAGTCCCTGGAGAAGAGGGGCAAGGGATGCCAGGAATCAGCCTGGGCTCCTTACCCTTAGGATTTCCCAAACTCGGCAGCCCCCCAGCCTGCCCCCCGGGCAGGAAGTGAGGAATCACCTCTGGGCGTAAGAGCAGCGGCAGCCCCAGGGCTGAGGACAGAGGTAGGAAGCAGTGTGGCCAGGCCGACCGGCAACCGAGGCCTCCTTCCCACCAACCTGCCGGCCCAGCAGGACGAGGCCCCCATCCACCTCCCAGGGCAGCAGGGAGACAGACAGACAGACAGAGGAAAGATTAGCCTCCCTGTGCCCTTCGCCCCCACCTCCTTCCTCAAGTTCCTCTCTGAGCGCAGCTCTGAAGGTCTTTGCACCAGAAATAGCAAGGATTTCACTCATGCCCTAAATCTGGGGACAGGGTGTGGGAAAGTCCAGTCGGACAGAAATTGTGAGGAAAACAACCCATATCAAGGAGTTAAATCAAAGCAGAAGAGTTTGCTCTCTCCATGTTTCCACTGTTCTGGAAAGAACAAAATGCATATGCGCGTATAAACTGCAGAATAGAAATGGTTCTATCTCAGTGATTTCACACGTGAGTTAAACGCACAGATATTTGCACTTCAAGCTGAGTGATATAAAGGTGAATGGTAAAATACATGTTAATAAATGAAAATTTTAATTCTCCTTTACTCAGAAGAACTGTAATCAGCTAGTAACTTGTCACTGGGGAATGGACAGCCCGGGGGTCGGAGCTGGGGACTGAGAGCCAGCTGTGCCCAGGGCGAAGCTTCCTGCAGGGCTATGGGGGCCTCTGGGGGTCGGGGCGAGAACAGAGGCAGAACGGAGGGGGCTGCACGTTGGCTGGGACTTGCTCTGCAGGGTCCGTGGACGTGGGCATCAGTGTCAACCAGTCCACACTGTAGGCTTTGTGCATGTTTCGCTCTGAATCAAAATCCGTGCTCACCCAGTTTTTCAGGATTGGTCTGCCTGTGGTATGCCGGGCGGCTGCCGAGTGACAGAGAACAGGGGTTGCTTTCTGGTCAAGACCACAGAGTTCTGGACAAAAGCACAGCCCACTTCTGGAGGTGGATGGAGAAGGGCCTTCCTGGGGAGGGGACTGAGGACCTCAGCCTCACACACAGACATTTGGAGAGGAAGTTCTGGAACACTGGGATGGAGGGACAGACATACATAAACAAACACATGTGCATACACGTGCACACGTAGCTTGCTTTCCTGCTGTTCTGTTTTATGGGCTCTTTTCTCCACCCCAGCGAGGTTGGATCTGGGGGCTTTTGCCCATAGACGGACCTGTGTCTTCATTCCACCGGCAGGAGCTCACAGGGGCCCTGCTATGTGCTGGATGATAACAGACAGGATAATAAATAAATAAATAAGACAGGAGTCCCTGCCTCATGGGATTCATGTCCAGGGGGCATGGAGGAAAACTCAGCACTGTGAAGGGAAGTGGCCAGCGCGCTGAGTGCAGGCGAGGGGCAGCCTCCACCAGGCACATCAGGAAAAGGCCCATGAGCGGCTCCTAAAAGAAGGGCGGGAGTTTCCAAAGGAAGGGCGCTCCAAACAGAGATCGCTGCACGTGCAAAGGCGTGGAGTCAGCTGCCATCCGCCACATTTGGGAGACTTAGATGACTGCGCGTTGCTAAGGCTTAGGTTCGGACTTGAGCTGGAGAGGCCAGGGGTCGGTTCTTCCCAAGCCACAGAGGGACCCTGGCTTCGTGTGGAGGCCATCAGGGTTACATGCAGGAGGAACTTGGTGCCTCCTCTAGTTGTCCCTGAAGACCCCCGGGCTGGCTGGAGCCGGAGTCCTGGCAGGGCTGAGCCCCCTTGTGACCCCAGCCAAGTGGATAAGTGGAAAGGGGTAGAATAAGTCAGGGGTGTCAGATTTCGCAGGAAGGGTTTAGCTAAATTTTCTCATAGCAAAAATGAAATGCAAATATGTGCCGATCCAGATATAAATGAGTGTGGGTTGTTACTGGGTTTGTGAGAAATTCCCTTCGAAATGGTTCCCTGGCCTCAGTGGTGGGCTCCTTCCAGACATAGGTGCATGGATTCATTCACTTCTGCCTCACAATGCACAGACCACCTATGCGGATGTCTGATAAATCAGTGGATGGATGGATGGATGGACGGATGGGTGGATGGGAGAGCGGGTGGGTGGATGGGTGAATGGGTAGATACAAGTGTAGGTGAATGGAAGAGTGGGGGATTATTTTACAAGATTTAAAGATTCTTTTGTTGGAGAGACATGACACAACGGCACTCAGATAGATGAAAGGCAGAACTTTTTGTTAATTACTTCCCCAGAGGAGAGAAGTCTTCCAGGCAGGGCCGCACAGGGGCTGCACCTGGGGACAGAGTAACAGCAAGCAGGTGCTACCGGGAGAGCTTATGTACAGCAAGCAAGATGGGTCAGGCAGCTTTCTCAGGCTCGGGGTGGACTGGCTAATTTGAATCATTTTGTAAGTTCCAGGGTATAGGGGCTGTCCATATTTGTTTGGTACCTGGCCCCCGTGTGATTAGGGCAGGTGCATAGTGGCCCAGAGTGTGAAAGCCCGAGAAGGGAAGTGATGGGAGTGTGAACTTAGCTGTTCAAGAAGAATTGACCAACCGCCAGCCAGGATTTCAAAACTGGGTCAAGATAGCATCCCCCCCCACCCCCACCCCGCAAAAAAACTATATTACAGTGGTGGATGGAGAAGTGTGTAGGTGGACGATGCCTTTGGAGCTCTCTCTGTCAATAGTATTTACAGAAGCATCAGCACTGGATTCAGATCTTTGAAGATTTTTCATCTCGTAGAAGTAGAACCCTAGAATATGGGAGCTGGAAGGGACCTCACAAGGTCTGCCTCTCTCTCTCTCTGATGTCTGAGGGACTCAAGATGCTTTGGATCATAGAAGATCCTTTCAGTAATTTGACGAAGACTATAGATCCTCTATCCTGGAAAAAGCATAGAGCACAGTCCATGTTATAGGGCTGGTGGACACCAGGCAGCCTGTCCACAGAGCACTGCTCCCATCTAGGAAGTCAGAAACCTCAGATCAAGGAGTCCCAGCACCGTAGAACCAGCCACTGTGCAGAGGAGTCACTGAGACACCAGGTCAGGGAAAGGACCACATTCAAGTTTATGCAACCAGTTCACAGGCAAGTCAGGCCTAGATCCCAGGCCTCCCCGTTAACCCTTCTGGGACTCAGTTTCCCCGTATCTCTGACAATGGAGTTGGACTCAGTCGCTGGTTTGAAGACTTGGTTCAGAGAAGTTACAGGGGAAGGGGAGACGGCAGGTGGAGTTGTGACCCTCCCGTTTATTCCCCCAGTCCCACCGGACCCACGTCATCAGCTCTCTTTTGAAGGAAAGGCTTTAAGACTTTTTCCAAAAATGTTCGAAGGCCCCCATACTTCGCAGCTTCTAAGCTTCTGGGAGTGTTAAGTGCTGTGGACTGTCAGTTAGTCTCCAGAGCGAAGCTAAGAAAGCCAACCAGTGTTGAAGTGTGAGGAAACCACAGGCAAACATCCCCAAAGAAATGGCAGAGTCTCAGAGGCACAGATCCGGAAGTGTCACCAGAAAACAGGACAGGGAAAGGTGTTCTATCTCTGAAGACGTTTCCGAGTTTCTGCTGCCATCATCCCTTTGGAAGTATACATGGCATAAAAAAAATCAGAACTCCCCTGCCTCCCTGGCCACCCTTGTTTCTACCTTCTGCGTAAATGCGCACTGTTTTACACCTGAACTCGGACACAAAACAACCACACAGGGAAAAGAAATAATGATAAGCAATACATGTGCTATTAGACAAATGGATTCACTTGTGGAGTGTGTCAGCTACCTACCTCAATACCAGAAAGAAGAAAACTAGTATTTTAAGGGTCACCTGCTATGCATCCAATATTCACACCAAATTTTCATTTAGTTGAGAAAAGGGATGGGAAAGTGATTAAGAACAGAGTTTGGAGCCAGACTGCCTGGGTTCCTGGGAGGATTAGCTGAGTTAATGCATTTACGGGCTTTAAAAAAGCGCCTGCCACAGTAAAAGTTATATACACGTCAGGACTGTTGCTAATCCTCACCACTCCCCTCTCTGAGATTTTTCACCGTCAGCTACATTTCAGAGTTCAGAGATGTTAAGTCACCTGCCCGAGGTTTTTTGCCAGGAAAGCGGCAGCACGGAGACTGAAATCCAGGCTGACTTGGAGCCCAGAACGCGTTTGCCAATCCGAGCCTCTAAAGGGCAGGCTGTCTACACAAGAGAACATTCCATGGACTAACCTGGAAATCATCCATGCGGCTGGCCCAGCCCCCCAGGCACAGAGGGCAGCAGGAGCCCTGGGCAGATGCAGTTACCCTCTGTAGGGGGGATCTGTAGGTCTGGGATCTGGAAGCTGCAGCCAGCCTGGCTGGGGCCGGCGCTGGGCAGGAGCCGGAGCTCTGGTCTAGGCTGGAGGTGGAGGGAGGAAGTGCCCAGCATGGTGATGACATCACAGCCCAGCCCTTGAAAGATGATCTGTTCCCACTGCCACTCCAGCTCAGCTCCGGAGGCTCCTCGGAGGACTGGGGCCCTCGGGCAGCCCCGCTGGACCAGGGAGCTACGAAGTGCCCGCGTTTGTGCTCCGGACAAGGTGGGTGCCGGGCAGGGGCTGGTCCAGCCGCCTCACCTTCTCGGGGAAGGACAGGCAGACCGAACACAGAGGGAGGGCGGGCAGATGGGTGACATGGGGGCTGATTCCCAGGCTGGGTGAGAAGTTTTCCTCAGGTCCTAGGGAGTTTGGGAAAGTTCCCTTCCTTCCCTACAGGTAACAAGAAGGACTCCCAGCAAGAGAAATGTTCTTGTTTGTTCTAGGTTTGTCTTCTCCCTGAATGGAGGAGACAGACAGGCAGGTGTGTATTTATGTGAGTCATTTAGTGACCTGACTTTTGGGTGGATTCCTGCACTAAAGCAGAGAGGGTGGTAAAGCAGGGAAGGTGTGGGGTTTAGACTCAAGAATCTGGCTTTTCACTCACAGCCCTACCGCTCATTGGCCCTATGTGACCCTGGACAAGTTACTTAACCTCTCTGAGCCTCAGTTTCTCATCTGCAAAGTACCCTGCTCGCCTGCTCCCCGGGGCGGCTGGAGTTAATCAGACCACAGACGGAAGGGGGTTTGTAAAGGACGGCTGATGATGTGCGTTGGGGCGGTGGTGGTGATAACTCAGCTTCGCATCCCTCTTGTCTGGTCCTGGCTGTCCAGGATGGAGGGATAAAACAGTTTGTTTGTTCAGAGCGTGGGCTTTGCATCTAGTCCTGGGTTGGCACCAAGCTCTGCTCTCATCCCCTGGGTAATGTTTTTGAGTCCGTTTTTTTTCCCAGTTTCCTGAGCCAGAAAGCTGACCTGGCAGGATGGGGGGCAAAGACAGAAATGGGCTGATGAAGTGAAGTGTCGCATGTGCAGTAGGTGCTCAATAAATCGTAGCGGTTATCAGAGCTGCCGAGGGCAGGTAGTTTCCCCAGGCTGCGCCGGGGTGGGGGGTGGGAGTTGCTCTCCCAGGCAGGTGAGAATGTGCCTCCTTGAGTCAGGCTGCCTGGGGCTCCCACCAGTCCACAGGAAGTGGGAGCTCTGGCCCAGTAGTGGGCCATGGGGGCCCCAGGGCCAAGCCGCCTCTTATTCCTTCTCTCAGTGGGTGGCTGGGGGCAGGGTGAGTGACCCCACAGGACACTGTCCACCCTCCTTATCTGGAGGAAAACTGTTCTGTGTACTTCTGGGCCCTGGCAGCAGTCGGGGTGAAGGGGACATTCCACAACAGGAGCCCCACAAACTTGAAGGAGGAGTTCAGTGTTTTTCTCCCGTTCGGGACAGGAGTTAAGCCGGGGGTGGGGACGAGCCAGGAGAAGGGGATTTGGAGAACACTGCAGATGCAGGCTCGCACACTGGCCCCGTAGCCAGGAACCCAGGGTCTCATCCCAGCTCTGCCGGGAACTCACAGAACCCCTGCAGTCATGCGCTCCGAGGCCATCACAGAACACATGAGGAAACTGAGTCTCCGAGCCAGGACGTAACTGAACAAAGCCCTCTGCTCAGGGTCCGGGAAAGGCCTTGACCTGTTTGGGACTCAGGTCTGTCACTTATAGGAAGGTTCCGATGATTGACGAATGGTGAGACTAAAGACATGGGATTAGACCGAACTGGAGACACGCTGGCCAACGGCACCAAGCAGGGGAAAGAGCCGTGCCACGTGGTCTCTGCTAACACAGTGACCGTGCCTGGATAAAAAGTTCAGAGGGGATCCGAGGGTAACATTAATGGCTGCCTTTCTGACCTGTGCAGCCTTGGGGTCAGAGAGGGCACTGGAGATTGCCCTGCAGACCCACCAGGGGATTCTGGTTTTCAAAATCAAAGTAGGGATCATGTCTGTCCATTCACAGCTGGCTCGCCTGCACTGAGAACCGTGCCTACCATGAAGTGGGCACAGGTCAGTATTTGCTGAATGACTGAATGGTAGATGGGTGGGTGGATGGCTGGATGGGTAGATGGATGGATGGATAGCTGGATGGATGGATGGATGGATGGATGGATGGATGGATGGATGGATGAATAAATGAATACTGGTCACTTGGCAGGCACTAAAAGCACACAGAGCATGTTACTAAGTGAAAGAAGCCAATCTGAAAAGGCTACGTACTGTAGGATTCCTATTATATGACATTCTGGGAAAGGCAGAACTATGGAGACAGTGAAAAACATCAGTGGTTGCCAAAGTTGGGGGGAGGGGGGAATGAACACACAGAGCACAGAAGATTTTTAGGGCAGTGAAACTACTCTGCATGAAGCTGTAATGGCGGATACATGTCATTATACATTTGTCCAAACCCATAGAATGTACAACATCAAGAGTGAACCCTAACGTAAACCATGGACTTTGGCGATATGATATGTCAGTGTAGGTTCATTGATTGTAAGAACACAGCACTCTGGTGCAGGATGTTGATACGTGGGGAAGATTGTGCACAGGTGGGGTAGGAGGCATATGGGAACTCTCTGTACTTTCTGCACAATTTTTCTGTGAACCTGAAACTGCTTTAAAAATACAGTCTAATTTTTTTTTAAAGCACACAGTGCAGGACTGTGTGTTGAGGATTCAGAAGGCACTTAGGGAATCCCAGAGCCATGAATCAGATGATCAGAACTTCCTAAGACTCGATACTAAGACTGAGTACGTCACTTCCAACACCCACCCGGCCCAGGAATCCCCTGACTTCTTTGTGCACATGCTTCCAGGAACGGGGAGGTCACTATTGTACAAGGCAGCCTGCTCCATCTCGAGAGGGTTGTACTGTTAAAAAGTCCTTCCTTAGGGCTTCCCTGGTGGCACAGTGGTTGAGAGTCCGCCTGCCGATGCAGGGGACACGGGTTCGTGCCCCGGTCTGGGAAGATCCCACAGGCTGCGGAGCAGCTGGGCCCGTGAGCCATGGCCGCTGAGCCTGTGCGTCCGGAGCCTGTGCTCCGCAACGGGAGAGGTCACAGCAGTGAGAGGCCCACGTACCGCAAAAAAAAAAAAAAAAGTCCTTCCTTAGACTGAAGCTAAATCCCTCTCCCACTGAGCATTGGGCCACTTTCTATCTCTTGGAGTGGGACTGTATAATTCTCATCCCATGGGTCCTGCCTGAGCAAAACTTCCACAGCTCTTCAATCAAAATATACTTTCCAGAACAAACCCAAGAAGTAAAGTATTCCTTTGACTCTGGAATCTGCAGGGTTCTACAGGTTAGAAAAATGTGAACCCCCTCCAAAAAAAAATCATCGCAGCACAGAGCAGGGTGGAACAATTTGAAGGCTCTGCATTCAAATTCCGACTGTCTACTGATGGAGAGGCTCCTGAGCCTCAGTTTTCTCATCTGTACGATGGGGGTAGTCATTCCTATTTCTGAGGAGCATGGAGAGGTTTATCTCGGATGGTGCTAGGGCAGTGCAAACAGGGCCAGGCTTACTGCAGGTGCCCACTTAGCAGGCGGACGGCAGCAAGGACCTGGGACTACCAGAGGTGTTGTCTGCCCTGCAGTGGGGTCACTACAGCTTGGGGGTTCCCAGGGTGCCCCCGCATGCCCGCACTCATATTCCTAGGCAGCACACCTGTGGGTGGCAACAGCTGGAGCCCTGTAACTTTTCCCACTTCAGGTTTCCAGCCCACACGCCCCAGCGCCTCTAGGCCCCTCTGATTTCTCTGGCCAGTGGAGCTCTGGGAAGGCGGGCGCAGAGAACTGGCTTCCAGACCCCGATCCAAACTCGCTAGCTGGCTGAGCCTGCTCAGCGAGGTCGCTTTGCTTCTCTGAACCTCACGAAATCAGCAGCGCCTGTGCCAGACACCTCGTGGGGTGTCGGTAAACTGTAGAGTGCCAGGCACTTGGGCAAGCCCAGCGCTTCTGTGGCTGTTACTGTGCTGATGTGTACCTGTGACATCGTGTTCCCTCTTCTTTCTTTTGGGTCCCCAAGTGACCATATTCCAAGGGGGTGTGGCCTGACCGGGAAGACCAACCATGGACACACACTGCCTTTGCAAATGACTTTCTCGGGGGAGCAAATTTGAAAGGAACTCAGGCCCTGTCCCTGCCCTAGACCCCAAAGCCACCATCCCCAGATGCCTCCTCTTAATCTCCATGGCCGAAATTCAGGGCCCCCAAACCCTGGTACCCAGGGCTGTATCACCACCCCCTCCCGCGTCATTTCAGGAACCGACAGACACACTCTCCCTGAGAGCTCGGGGTCTCAGACAGCTCCCAGCCTAGCTCCCCTGCAGGTGGATTTGGGCCTCAGGAAGCACCAAGCTGTGTCCTGCCTCTCCCACCCAAACGAAATCCCCTCCAGGGAAAAGACTGAACCCAACCCAGCGTGCGGCACCTACTGTGAATACCTACACAGCAGGGGTGACACCCCGACGGCAGTAGGGAGGCCCTCTGGTCCTTCCAGAGCCTCTGAGATTGCGCCTTCCAGCCAAATGGGAAAGTAATCCCATCAAATAATGCAAGAAAAGGAAAGACAAGTTATAGGGAAAATTAGCTGATCAGTTACACCAGTTCAATTCTAAACTATGGCTGACAGATTGGTTGTATTGTGATTGTGAAGCTTCGTAACTGCTTAGGCAGGATACTTAAGATAGACATAAAAATGAGGAAATAATCTGGAACAAAAAGTTCTTATTATTTCAGCTAAATCTGCAAAGTAAGAAGAGAAAAAGAAGGGAGGAGGAAAAGTGTGCTAAAGATTTTTTTTAATTGAAGTATAGTTGATGTACACTAAAGATTTTATCTTAGCTGGAAGAACAGTTATTTTTCTATTCCTGATGCTAATAATGGATACAAACTTTAATATGTTTGTTAAAATTTTAAAAATAACCACTAGAAGAATTGAAGAGTATATATATATATATATAAAATTATACTATGTTATATTTGTAACATAATTATTATAAATTATGATAAATTAGCTTATATTGTATTCAACAAAGGAAATACATTCTAAGGAATATTTATAGAAATTGATTATGTTCTAGGCCCTAAAGAAAACCTTAATATAGTCCCAGATATAAAACTCTTACTGGCTGCATTACTTGACCATACTGTAGAAATTAATATGAAATATAGAAACTAAACATCACAGATCACTTGTAAATTTTAGGAAATGCTCTTCCTCAGAACTCTCCCATCAGAGATCATCAAAACTGAAATTACAGATATCTGAGACAAGATCAGTTACAAGAACACTGTTAATCAAATTTATGGGATACAGACAAAGCCATACTCATAGTTGAACTCATGTTAATAATAATAATTATGATGATGATGATTGTATTATTGTTTATAGAGATTGCAAGTAAATGAATAAAATGTTCAGTTCAAGAAGCTGGATGGACAAAAAAAGTAGAAGAAAGAACAAAAGAAAGAAAGAAAAAGAAGTAGAAGAAAGAATAATGATGACAAAACAAAATGATTAATTAGAAAGGAAACAAACGTTAATATCAGTATTCCATCTAAGGAAAAACCAAAGGCTGGCTCTTTGAAAATAGGGAAGGGGGAGGAAATATTAGGAAGTGATCTGTGCCATGCGGAGAATTAGGATAAGTTGCTGAGACAGGAAGTGATAAGCAGTCACTTTGCGGTCAAGAGTGGCCTGCAGCACAGTTGGGGCCCAGCATCCCAGCCTTTCCAGGCTGTGGGAAGGACAATCTGCCTGGTTGGGGGTCTCTGTTGGCCCCATGAAGGCCTTCTTTCCATACTGGCCTCCTGTTCCCTGGGAGGGTCCCATGTCCCTGAAGGTAGGAGAGCAGAGCTCAAAGCCCTGCCCCCCGCTGGGCCTGGGATCCCATCATCTCTGCTTGAACCTTTTATACCTAAGTCTCAGTCAGAGCCCACGAACCAACAGGCTCACAGATGTGCTAAGTATTTAGCCACCAACATTTCTTAAAAGAGGCAATAGTTTTAAAATGGGATATTTCACATAAAAATTCAGCTTCCCAGCTTCTCTAGGAATGCAGACGGCTCTGGCAAGGCTGAAAATTAATGCCCCACCTGGCCACACACAGCTCTTTAGATCAGACCTTGGCCGTCGGAGTGCCCACCCCTCCCCCAGCATCAGCATCTTCTCTCACCTCCAGCACCCCACTTTAATGGGCCCCTGTGGGCATTCGAATTTGAGGCCCTGCTTGACATGTTGAGAGGTGCAGACTGGTGAAGGCCACTGAGGCAGAGCTGAGCTGGTTACGACTGGGAGAAAGAACTTTCCAAGCAGATTTACAAGGGCAGCCTCTCCCCCAAACAGACCCACGTAAGGGAGGGCAAAGACAGCCCCTCCCCACGCCAGCCTCTGAGGGCTGAGCTCTAAAATGGGCCTGCGATGGTGCCGCAGAGTGCCTTAGACATGGAGCATTTCCCAGGCCTAAAGCAGGAACACCCAGCCGTGGAGTTGAGACCTTATTGGAGGGCTTGACTCTTCCAAACAGAGAGGGGAAAAAGCTGGTGTGAAACTGAGGAAAATCTGAACTACCCAGGATCCTAAGCACACGATGCTCTCCAATGCCTCTGAGCCTTTGTTCATGCTGTTCCCGTGCCTCTGATGCTTTTCCACACCTTCCTCAAGCTTCTTCTCCTACTCAGCCTTTGAGATGAAGGGGTCCCTCCTTCCAGGAAGCCTTCTACACCCCTTCCCAGAAGCTAGGTCCCTCCTTGGTGCCCTGCAACTGCCTTTGGCCCCTCAGGGACAGCACTAGCCATGCTGTGTTGGCATCATCTGTGTGTTTGCCTCTCCTGCAACCTGTGAGCCCCCTCAAAGGCCAGGGCCTCCTGCAGCCTGTGAGCCCTCTCAAAGGCCAGGGCCTCATCTTACTCTTCTGTCCGTCCCCAGCCTGGTCCCCAGGGGACCTGCAGCGCCCTCCTGGCCGTTAGGGCCTGTACCCTGGTAGGCTCAGCAGGCCTCCTGGGAGGTCGGACTCTGCAGCCATCAGACGCCAGGGCCGGTGAGCAATGGCATTCCCTGAGTGTGGCCTCTGGCCTGGAGGGAGCAGGGATTCCGAGGAGGTCTCTGTGTCACTGCAGACTAACAGTCGGGTGGCAGGTTTCCAGGCTTCCTTTCCATGGGTCTTGCCACGCCCCCATGTCCTAAAGGCTCTGGGGCACAGGAGAGGCTTCTGAGCCCACCAGCTCTGAGCCCGGGTGCCTTGCCCAAGGGAATGGGCTCCAACCCCAGGGGGTCCCATGGCAGGGACCATGGTAGGTCTGGTAGGCCTGCACCACTCTGCAAAGTCCCTTCTCCTGGACCCTGAGTGCCAACTTCCCCGAAGGTGGCCTCCAGCCAGTTCCAGTCCCTGGGCAGAGGCCGTGGTGGAGGACACCGGCCTCGTTGTCCAACAGCCCAGTATTCTGATCGAGGCTTGGCCAACGGCTTGCTGAGTAACACAGGGCAGGTCGCCGACCGGCCTGAGCCCCTCCCTTCCCACCTGCATCAGGGAATCAAGACCACCGTGCACAGCCTTTGCGCAGCCGACACGGCAAGACTGTGTGTGAAAGTGGCCACGCCGCGCAGGGCCCGCTCATTCCCTCCTCTCTGAACCACTCGGGAGAGACTCTCTGGGCTCCCAGCTCGGAGGCTTCTGCCCATGAGGAGTGCGGAGCCTGTGGGAGAGACAGGCGAGGGCCTGGGAGACTCGGACTCAGCACCCTGCTCCTGTGACCCCAGGGGCCAGCCCAGAGGACCCGGGACATTCACGCCCTCTGCTTGTCCTGGGCCTCCTGAATCCAGAGCCAGATGGCAGGATCTCCACCTTCCCCTTCCTGGGCCTCTGCGTGCCAGCCTGCCACGCACGCTCACATGTCACACACACACACACACACACCC
>NW_020837965.1:20114905-20167583 GCF_003676395.1 Aethalodelphis obliquidens
TCCCACTCTGGGGCAACATCCTGAAGCCCCAGCTGGGCGCTGACTTCCCCGACTGGGCCGCCTTGCCTGTCCCCAGCAGTGTACACGTGTGCTTACAGCAAAAATAAATCACAGCCACGGGGACTTTCAAGTGGCCTGGGGAATTTCTTCCAAGAGCGTGTGTGGACCGTGGTGGCCGTGGCTGAGGGGGTGGAGGTGGGCCCCCTGCGGCGGTCACCGCACAGAACACGCCTGGATCTGGGGTGCCATGGAGGCGACGGTTACTCCGAGGCAGAAAAGGGAGCCGAGGGCTAATGAGATCCTGACGACCAGGGCTGATCCCACTGGGTCCTCACCACAACCCGCAGGCAGGACACAGTCTCTCGTCCTGCAAGTGGGGGGACCCAGGCCCAGAGAGGCGGCCACTGGCTCAGTCACACTGGTGGGAAATGTCAGAGCTGCCATCTAGATGCCTGTAGAGTGATGCTACCTCCCAGCCTTTTTCTTTTTGCTGCAGGTTTGCCTCAAGGGCCAGCACTGGCCTGACTGAGGATGACCTGAGAGGGTGGTGAGGGCGGGCAGCCGTAGAACCCAGAGGCGGGGCAACGGGGGGAAAGCGGCGGGCAACACACAAAGGAAGGAAAGTCAGGCTTTCCCACGGCAGCAAATACACCAGATCCAACAGAGGAGTGTCTCCAGACTCAGGAGAGAAGCAGGCTGTGACAGTGCATGGTCTTCGTGAGTGCAGGCGGCAGAAACATGCTGAATGTGAAAGGGCTTAGAGAACATGCCATCCTTGCAACCAGCGTGAAAAAAATCCCTCAAAGACGAAACCCGGGTGACAGAGACATGAGTCAAAATGAAGAACAGAGGCTGGGGAAGGATTTTTGGTTCATGGGGACCCCAAATGTAAAACATCAGGCTGAATCCTGGGACAAGAAATGGCTTTTGAGTCCAGCAGGAAATCCCACCTTCCCAGAGTCTCCCTCAGCCGCTCCCCACCTGGGTGCTCTTTCCTGGGTCCTTAGAAGCCCGCTGACTCCACCTGCTTGATACTGACCAGGGTTCTTGGCCTTCCCCAAGCGATAGAAATTGACTAGAGGCCAGACAAGAAATTCAGGCAGGACTTATTGGGGCCCCTGCTGCAGCGGGTGGGAGGGGGTGGGTGAAAACAAGTAACAGTTTCCCTCGCTTGCCCCTCCCCCGCCCCGAGGAGGGGCGAGCTTGTTCCTTATATGGGGTGAGGGTAGGGGTGTCCAGGGATCCAGCCAGAGGGGTGGCTTAGGTGTTTTGCCCACCCCTCTGGTGGTGCTGAGTGCGGGGGGGCATGTGTAGTACACCACTTTTGCTCTCGACACCCTGTTTTTCCTCCCAGCTCTTCAAAAGTGGCAGTTGGGGTTTTTTTGGTCTTTTTGTCTGTAATTTGCCCCAGCTGCACACGCGCACAGTTTTATTTTTAGTCCCTTATAATTTCTTTGTAATTTGTAGCTGGAGGAGACGTTTGTCCAGGTGCAAGCACTGCAGCACTGCAGCAAAGGGTCCCAGGTCCCAGCCTGTCTCGTGCTCAGGACTGGTGGTTGGGTAAGACAGGAAATCACTGAAGAAACAACTCATAAATCCACTCAACATTTCATTTTATATGAAAACATGATTACGCATCGATTTACCGGTTTTTAGTAAGCAAGGCCTTTTCATTGAACATGGGCTTGCTGATTGCCTTTCTCGCACAAGCTAGCCCATCATTCATTCTCTATTTTGAAAAAAATAGGAGCGAGCACTTGGCTTATTTAAATAGTTTCATTCCAAAAGCAGTCAAGGTTCTTCGCAGAAAATGTGAAGGCTACTACAAAGAATAAAGAAAACACAAAAGCAGCACAGGATCCCACTGGTCAAAGGCAACCACCACTAGTAATCATTTGGTATTTTGCCTTCCAGATTTTTTCCGCTGTGTTATACATATGATTTAGTGCCCAGCTTTTTTTCCCACCTGGCCTGATATCAGAAGTGTTCTCTCTCTTTTGGTGAACTCTCTGGAGCGCATTTTTCACGTATAATATTTAATCAGTCCCCTGGTCCGCAAAGTTTTGGTTGTTTCTTATTTCCCTAATCGGAGGACAGGAGGCTTTCCCTGTCCTTTTGATTGTTTTCAGAAATACCAAGCAAAAAGTAAAGGGTATTTTTTTAGGTTCTTGATTTGCTTCATTGAATTATTCCAAAATAGAATGTTCTGGAGACAGGTTTGAGAGCCAGTCAACCTTCTGTGCCTGACCCTATTTGGAGAAGAACATCGAGGCTGTCGTCTGCCTGCCTTGCCCCTCAGTGTGTGACTGGCCCATTAAACTTTTGCAAACCAGACTGTTTTAATGTGGTCTGGGCTCCAAGGGTTCCTGAGGAAGCAGGTCCAGGCAGCCAGGGGCTGGAGACAGTGGACCTGGCATCTCACCAGATGCAAACTCCTACCAAGAGTGATGCCTCACTGAGTGCTTACGAGTGACCAGTCCCATTCCACTGATAAGGAAACTGAGGCTCCGAGGGGTTCAGGGACTTGGCAGTGAGCAGAGGCACAGAACTGTTGCCCCTGTGTCCCCTGGGCAGGCTTCAAGCTGGGTGTGTGGGAAGGTGAGCTGCTTGGGTGTGGCCTCCATCTGGCACAGTCTCCCCGTAGGCCGGGGACGTCATCTTCCAGGCTACAGTGGGGAGACCCACCCCAGCAGCAGAATGAACAGATTTAGAAAGCTGCTGGTCACAGACTGTCACAGTGGGAAAGACCTTACAAAATAACCTGTGTAATCACCCCCCTGCTTGCCCTACAGATGAGGAAACTGAGGCCCAGAGAGGGACAGCCACCTGCTCAAAGGCACATGCTGAGTCAGCGGTCCAGGGTAGGTCTAATAATAGTAATACTAACGATAGCAAAAGCAACTCTGATGGCAGCTACCGTGGGGGAACCCCAGCTCCGTGCCAGCCCCGGGGCTCAGCACCTGACAGCACGGAGGGGGACACGCTACTACTATCCCCGCCTTACAGATGAGGACACCAAGGTGCAGAGGGAAGTGGGGAGCTGGGGGTCAAGCCAGGTCTAACTGTCACCGCCCAGCCTTCCCACTGCCTGGCCCCAGGCTGACATTGGGGAGCCCTGAGGAGACAGCCCCATAGTTGGGGGACGGGGGTCAGAAGGGGCTCATGAGCGCGGTCTGCCTGATGCACTCGACCACAATCAACTTGGCTATTCTTTGGTCCTTGTCGTCTCTCTGGTGGCTCTGGGAGTTGTCACCTGCGTCCCCACCTAGGAGTCTGTGACCTTGGATACATCACTTTGCTGAGCCTCTGTTGCCTTGCCTATAAAATAGGCGTCACATCCCCTGGCAGGACAATTATGTGAGGATCAGGGAAAGAACCGCTGATCAGGGTGCAAACCTCCGTCATAAACTGTAAAGTGCAGTGCACACTGCCACTGAGTAACCGGCATCGTGGGGTTGTGTGCAGAGGGGTAGGGTCGGGACACTCATGCACGACTAGGGAGAGGCCACCTCCCTCTTAGAGCTTTAGTTTCCTCACGGTTAATATAGGGTTGGACTAAAAAAAATCTCTAGATGGCGAGATTCTTCCAGCTCGAAAATTCCACGGCCCGAACACATCTGGGGTACTTGGCAGTTTACAAAGCACTTTTGTATCTGCAGCCCCTGAGTTCGAATCCTACCCCATTCCCACCCACTTAATAGCCAATGACCTTGGCCAAGGCCCTTTCCCTAAACTTGGACAAGCCCCTTGCTGGAGTCAGAGCCTGTTTTGTTGTTTATTTAGATGCGGGCAAGGCTGCGAGCCCCGCCTTTCTTACAGGACTGAGGGAGGCGCTTCTGTTTCCGCATCTGTAAAATGGGGCTAGCAATGCCTGTCTAGAGTTGTTGTAAGGATTGAGTGAGGTGATGTTTGTTACGTGCTCTGGACAGAACTGGCATGTAGAAGATGCTATATGCGTTGCTGTCAACATCATCATCATCATTATTCATCCTTTCCAGAATACTTCCTGAGGCACCTGCCCTTGGCCAGGCCCAGCACTAGGAGATGGGGATACAGTGGAGGGAAGACTGAGACATTTATTGCAGTCAGAGCACTCCCAGCCTGGTGGGGAGAGAACCAATTAAACAAGCTCTTTACATAAATGTACTGAGAGCCATGAGAGCACAGAAGCTAAGGGCCTCTGTGCAGAGACCCTCAGAGTCCAGGAAGGCCTCCCGGAGGAGGTGATGTTAAGCTAGATCTGAAGGATGACCAGGAGTTGGACGGGCTCCTGCCCTGTGCAGCGGGGTGGGTGGGCAGGGAGGCAAGGCCCTGAGACACGGTTGCTGGGGCTCTGGGTAGGGCAAGGCGGGAATCAACTGTCACATTGTCAGGAATTTCATGAGCTCAGCTGGGCTTGAAATCAGCCACGGTGGGAATATTTACAACATGGAAATTTGCAGATGCTACCAGTTAGTGCTTTTCCCCACAACGAGGTCCAGTTGGTAACATGTGCCGGCACACCACTGCCTCTTCCTCCACTCGGTCGGCCTGAAGAAGCCCACCCTTGCCCAGAGGTCCCCAAGGGCGCACGCAGGGCAGCAGGAGCTCCTTCCTGTGAGCGCTGGTCCTGGGCTAGTCCGAGGGAACACCAGAGTGTTTATGGAAAAAACGTTTACCAGGAGTCCACCCGTGCCAGGGGCTCAACGGTGGTGAAGGAGTCATGAATGCGGCTCTCTGGGATGAGCTTTCCACGCCAGGACAGATAGTCCCAGGGTGCTGTACATCAACTACAAAAGGCAGAAACGAAGGAAAAAGGAAGCTGACAGACCTTTGCTTCTCAAGAGAAGCAGAGGCTTGGGGATGAGAGAAACTGTTAAGGTCTTTCTGTCTGCCTTCTGAGGAGTTGGGGATCACCTGAGACCCTGCAGTTGGAGGTACCAACCCCAGACCCAGAGGGCTTCCCTCCACTCTTCTGCCCTCCCTCTCTCCACCCTTTTCAAGGCTACTGATGCTTCACCTTCTCTGGAATCCATCCCCCTTCTATTTCCTCCTCCTATACCTCCCCCTCCCTCTCTCTCACCCTCCCCCCATCCTCCCTCCCTCCATCTCCTCCTACCTGCATCTCCCCCTCCCTCCATCCCCCCTCCATCTCAGGCACCGTCTCCTCTCCCACCTGGTTGCCACAGCCTCTAACTCCCTGCCTCCAGATTTAGCCGGACCCCTCATCGCAGCCAAAGCGATGGTGCCAGTCACCCAGCAACAGCGTCATGCTTTGGCTGTGTCAGGCGTCCTAGCAGAGAAGCCAAGGAAACAGAGCTGTACATGAGCGCTGCACAGTTGAGATCACCTGGTGCTCTTGGGCAAGGTCCAAATCTTCCCCAGGAATCCTCCCGTGCTCCCACCCTTGGGCATACTCCTGGTCACCTGGGAGACACCTGAGGGCAGGTGCCAGCTCTCGTTTACCACTGTCCTCACACCACAGAGACAGTGTCGTGAGGTTCCAGTGTCAAATCCCAGCTCCACCAGTTACTAGCTGTGTGACCCTAGACAAGTCACTTCACCTGTCTATGCCTCTGTTTTCTCATCTATAAAATGGGGATAATGATAGTACCTCCATTTAAGATAGGTGTGGATCACCTGAATTAATTCATGGGAAGCACTTAGACTACTGCTTGGCAATCAGAGTGAGACAATGGAAACTGGAATAGTTGCCTGGATAGTTGATGCTGCTAAGGATTTACTGTTGATTTCTTTTAGATGGAATAAGGGGTATGCGATTATGCTTTTTGAAAAAAAGAGTCCTTATCTTTTAGAGATGCACCCTGAAAGATGTACAGGCTAATGACAGGCATGTGAGATTTGCTTCAAATCATACAGAAGAGCTGGGGTGGGGTTTGGTATGGAAGAAACAAGATTGACCGTGACTTGACAATTATTGAAGCTGGGTGGTAGGTACGTGGAGTTTCATGATGCTAGTCTATCTACTTGTGTGCATATTCAAAACTTCCATAATACTAAGCTAAAAAACAAAGTCAAAAATCAAATCTGGGGGTCTGGCCTAGACCACCTGGGCTTAAAATCCCAGCTCCACCATGCAGGCTGTGCCTCGGTTTGCCCATCTGTAAAATAGGGATGATAATAATAATAGTTCCTACATGCAGAGGTCACTCTATAATGTACTTAGAAACATGCAAACAAAGTGGCAGGCACTTTACACATTGCTGCCAATCTTCACAACACCCTTTTCAGGGGAAGCTATGCCCATTTTACCAAGAGGCTACATCGGCTGCCCCAGGTCGTCCAGCCAGACAAAAACAAAGACACATCCCAGGCTTGTGTAGCTCTTGCGTCCAGGCAGGATGTGAGTGGCGGAGCTGGGGACATGGGCCCAACGTTTCCCTTCCTCTCTACTTCTCTGTTCTTGGGGAATTCCAAGCTCTGCAGATCAACTCTAAGAAATATGTACCTCTCCCACTCTTTTCTTAAAAACGTATCACACTGACAGAGCCCAGAGCTCTGGAATTCTGAAGGTTGACTCCCTGGATTCCAAGGAGATCAGCCTCCCTCAGTGGAATTGGGCAGAGGGTAGCAGTCATGTGGCTAGGGCAAGGCTGGTTTTTTTTTTGAAGTATAGTTGATTTAAAATGCTGTGTTAATTTCTGCTGTACAGCAAAATGATGCAGTTATACATATATTTCCATTCTTTTTCACATTCTTTTCTATTTATCACAGGATATGGTATATAGTTCCCTGACTATTCAGTAAGACCTTGTTGTTTATTCATTCTATATATACTAGCTTGCATCGGCTAATCCCAAACTTCCACTCCATCTCCCACCCCCCTCCCCCTTGGCAACCATAAGTCTGTTCTCTATGTCTGTGAGTCTGTTTCTGTTTCATAGATAAGTTCATTTGTATCATATTTTACATTCCATATATAAGCAATATCATATGGTATTTGTTTTTCTTTTTCTGACTTACTTAACTTACTGTGATAATCTCTAGGTCCATCCACGTTGCTGCAAATGGCAACATTGCCTCTGCTTGCATGCTTCTTAGAATGGGGAGCTCACTGCTTCCCCACAGCAGCTCATTTTCCCTCTAGGGACATGGTTCTACAAAGGTCTCCAGAACCACCTAGTACAATCTCTCATTCTCTCAATGAGGAAATGAAGTCCCAGCGTTGTCAAAACATTTGTCCAAGGTCACATGTGGCACTCAGTGATGGAGGCATGACTAGAACCCAGGGCTCTGATGCCCAGAGGCTTGCACCCTTCCATTTCTTTGCTATAGAGTCTCGGACAAGGGAGAGATCTCTGCTGGCTGAGAGGTCAAGGAAGGCTTCTCAAAGGAGGTGACATTTGAGATGGTCCTTGAAGGATGACACTAGGTTGTGTCTTGATGTCCAGATTCTTTTTGTCCTGCCCACCATGCCTGTACCCTTCCCGTGATATCTTACACTGAGCATGGCAAACACATGGGGAATAGAAGCTTGTTGACTGAATGAATGAATGAATGAATGAATGGGCAGGAAGGCCACTCCCGGGAATTGAACAGGTACCAGTCCCTTAGGAGCCAAGTGCATCTTGTGGGGACCCTGTGCAGGAAGGGATAAAACTCCACCTGCCTCAAATATGGTGTTCACCACTCCTTTTGCACGCATCTTAGGCAGGACCCAAATCCCTTCATGCCACGAAGGAGTCTTTTTTCTGTGGTTGGCTCAGAGGCTCCATGGTGTTTTCCTCCCCCATGTTTTATAAACTGGGCTGGATGGGAAGACAGGTCATGGCACACACTTGCATGTGGCCAAAGCCCCAGGTCAGCCACCCTCTCCTCCCGCCCCAGCAGGACCAGGGCCACCCCCGGGGCCACCAGGACATTCAAGGAGCTGGAGTGTCTACGGGGAAATGAGCATCTTCAGCTCACCAAGTCCGAGCCGTTCCTGAGCAAAGGCTTTTCTGGAAAACACACTCCCGCTGGACCCTGAATGGTTTCTCCTTTACCCTTTTGCAAAGATTTCTATTTCTTCCCATTATAAATTATTTACATGCTTGTAACAGAAACCCCAGAACATACAGGAAAGTGGGAAGAGAACATCATTCTTTCAAAACATTTTTAATTGGAGTATAGCTGATTTACAATATTGTGCTAGTTTCTGGTGTACAACAAAGTGATTCAGTTATATATATATATACGTATTTCCTTTTCCAGATTATTTTCTGTTATAGTTTATTATAAGATATTGAATATCTGTGCTATACAACAGGACCTTGTTTATCTATTTTATATATGGTAGCGTGCATCTGTTAATCTCCAACTCCTAATTTATCCCTCTCCCACTTCCCCTTTGGTAACTATGAGTTTGTTTTCTATGTCTGTGAATCTGTTTCTGTTTTGTAAATAAGTTCATTTGTATAATTTTTTAGATTCCACATAAAGGTGATATCATATGATATTTGTCTTTCTCTGACTTAATATGATAATCTCTAGGTCCATCCATTTTGCTGCAAATGGCATTAGTTCATTCTTTTTGATGGCTAATATTCCATTGTATATATACACCACATCTTTATCCATTCATCTGTCAATGAACATTTAGGCTGCTTCCATGTCTTGGCTATTGTAAATAGTGCTGCTATGAACATTGGGGAGCATGTATCTTTTTGGATTAGAATTTTCTCCAGATATATGCCCAGAAGTGGGATTGCTGGTTCATATGGTAACTCTATTTTTAGTTTTTTAAGGAACCTCCATACTGTCGTCCATAGTGGCTGCACCAACTTACATTCCCACCAACGGTGTAGGAGGGTCCCCTTTTCTCCACATCTTCTCCAGCGTGTATTATGTGTAGTCTTTTTGATGACGGTCATTCCGACTGTGTGAGGTGATATCTCATTGTAGTTTTGATTTGCATTTCTCTAATGATTAGTGATGTTGAGCATCTTTTCATGTGCCTATTGGCCATCTGTAGGTCTTCTTTAGAGAAATGTCTATTTAGGTCTTCTGCCCATTTTTTGATTGAGTTGTTTGTTTTTTGTTGTTGAGTTGTATGAGCTCTTTGTACACTTTGGAGATTAAGCCCTGTCGGTCACATCGTTTTGCACATATTTTCTCCCAGAAGGACATCTTTCTAATCACATAAAGGCAGCAGCTCGTAACGTTTTGGTGTGTGCCCTCACCATTCCTTTGCATGGGCTGTGGGTATGAGTTTGGGGTTTTGAACATGTTCACAATCAGACATTAGCACACAGCCCTGTCTCTACATGGGATGGGAGCAGCTGTAGGATGATAAAAACAAAAACAAAAACAAAAAAAACACAAAACAAACAAACAAAAAAAACACAGGGGGCTTAGATACCGTAATTCCAGGACCTGGGTTCAAGGTCGAGCTCTGCCACTAACTGGCTGTGTGTCCTGGGATAATGTCCACCATCTCTGGGCCTCCGTGCCCACTTATATAACAGGGGCCTGATGAAGCAGTGTCCAAGAGCCCTTCCCACCCTAATATTCCAGGATCCTGTCATGTTAACCCAGGAGGGGTTTCCGGAGCAGGAGAAGGAAGGAGGAATATGCTGGGTATAGGAACCCATGCTTCCATTAAGACGGCCACTTGGGCTGTGTCCCCAGTGGCCCCAGACCTGTGAGTGTGTCCCAACCCCTGGTCACCTCTGGCCTGGAAGAGACCCCTAAAAGGCCACTCCAGGAGGAGACAGGCCAGGCCGTGGCTCTTTCTGCAGGCTGGCATTTACTCGCTGTGTGGCTTTAGGCGTCTCCTCACCTCTCTGAGCCTCAGTTTCCCCCTTTGTCATGAGGGGTTGGAGGTAGACTGAACATTTTCTTTTTAAGTAGAACTTTTTTCCCAATAAAATTATTTGCATAAACCTAATACAGAGCAGAGAGGAAGGAAACCCTGACATGTATAGAGCATTTAAAGTGTGTCAGGCATTGTTCTAAGCACTTAATATTCATTAACCTTCCTATCCTCACAGCAACCCCACAAAGTGGGTGCTCTTAGCTTCCCATTTGACAGATGAAGAAGCTGAGACCCTGAGGGGTTGGGCTGCTCGTCCAAGGTTATACACAGCTAGTAAGTGTTGGGATTGGGATTCTGAGCTGGTTGTATCTCAGTCATGAAACCCCAGGTCCCTTGTCTTTCCAACCCCTTAGGGACATCTCGGGGCACCCAACCCATGCTCTTACACACACACACACACACACACACACACACACACACACACACACACACTGTGTCTTGCCCTCTGCAGTTCCAATCAAGGTCCAAACCACAAGTGACTGGCGAGGTTGAGACACTGAGGTTTCCTGCCTCCAAAACCCGCATTACCAAAAGGTCCCAGGGACCGAGTCCCACGAACTGCCCATTTCTAGCCCTGTGCGAATCCCCCTGCCACCTCCACATGGCCAGCTGAGCCCTCGTCTGAGCTGCCCGCCTGCAGCTGCCTGCACAACACTTCTTCCCTTGAGGAATGAAGTCACAGTGCCCCCTCCAGGCCAGGGACAGCCAAGCCTGCATGCCCACTTAATCCCTCAACTATTCCGAGGGTGGGGGGCCTCGCACCTGGAACTTCGACGACGGGGAGGGGCTTTCTGAGGTCTCGGGGTTTGGAGTCAGGCAGACCTGGGTTTGAATCCTGGCCCTGCCTCTGGCTAGCTTTGTGAACTTGAACTATCTCAGGTTACCTAGCTAAACCTCTGCCTTCGTGTCTGGTATATGGGAATGATGATGTATCAACCACACAGTACAGTCTTGAGGATGTAGCAGGAAGGGCACACAGTACGTTCTTCCATTTCCCTTCGCCTCTACCCTGCAGACGTGTCTGCTGGGGAGAAAAAGAAAAGTAGGGATTGCCCTGCCCTCTATCAAGTCAGTCAATGATCATTTATTGAGCACCTAATAGGCATCGGGCATGGAACAGAGAAAAGAAGAAGCAACATAAGCATCTCTGACAGACCTGCCCTAAATGAATGTCACGGAGAAGGAGGGGGGAAGAGAAGGAAGAGAACTCTACTGCTCAAGGGCGTTCAGCAGAGAAGAAGAGCCAGTGGGAGAAATGTATTTACAGCTTTATTGCAAGGAGCTGGATTACTTAATTGCAGGGCTGGCTAGGCAGGTCCAGAGTCCATAGGTAAGGTGGTCAGGAGAGGCAGGCCAGTACTCTTGGATATGCACTAAAGCTGCTGTCCCCAAGTGGAATTTCTTCTTCTGGGAAACCTCAGTTCCGCTCTTAACGCCTTTCAACTGATTAAGCCAGGCCCACCCAGATACTGGAGGATAATCTCCCTTAATTAAAGTCTGATGAGGGACTTCAATAACATCCACAAAGCCTTTACAGCGACACCTAGACCAGTATTAGATTGAATAACTGGGGGCTGTAGCCTAGACACGTTGACACATAACACCGGCCATGGTAGGGCACTTAAGGAGGAGGTTCCGTGGAAGGGTTGGGGACTCAGCTGGTGTCACCTTCAGGCAGAGGGCCGAGAAGTGCACTCAGGCAGGAGGGGCAGCCCCAGCAGAGGCAGGGGTGGTGGGAACCTAGGAAATATCCTTGGGATGATCCCGATGGAGCCCCATGGAAATACCTTACGTACGAAGGGATCGGAATCGAGGAACGGGTTCATAAACCACAATGTACCAATACGATGCGTTCTTTTAAAGGCATCCTTATGACAACAATGGGACAACATGGAAAAATCCTCTTGATGCGATATTCTATGCAAAACCACAGGAGATGAAAAGCCGGTTGAGTGTGGATATAAAAAGAGCTGTTTGGGGATAGAACTCTGAGAGATTCTAACATTTTTTAAAAATATTTATTTATTTATTTAGCTGCATGGGGTCCTAGTTGCAGCAGGCAGGCTCCTTCGTGGTGGTATGCAAACTCTTAGTTGCAGCGTATGGGACCTAGTTCCCTGACCAGGGATCGAACCCAGGACCCCTGCGTTGGGAGCGTGGAGTCTTATCCACTGTGCCACCAGGGAAGTCCCAAGGTTCTAGTATTTTTAAATGCTCTTTACTGTGGTCATATTATCTTTTAAGACAAAAAGGGAGATGTTATTTTTTTTTAAGGGGAAGGATTGGTATTAGGATATCAGATAAAGTTGCTCATTCGTTAAAACTACAGAACCCAAGGTGAGGGAAACAGGATGTGCTGAACAGAATAAGCGAACAGTAAGAAACGAGAAACAGATGAAGCCCAGCAGGAGCCCGGGGTGTGTGAGGGGGAACAGTCAGGGAGGCACACCCTGTCCTCGGCTGCAGAAAGCAGGCGGGGAGAGGGGCTGCGCTTCTCAAGGCTCCCCCCTGCTTCCCGCCACCCCACCTCCGCTCCCGTAAGTGTTTCCAAAACGTTCCAGGCCCACAAAGTGTCCAAACGCAAGAAGGGCCCACGTGGATGTCTAAGGTTGAATGGATGTTCTGATTCAGCTCTTTAGGTGTTCCTGGAACCTAGGCTGAATTCCCAGAACCCCATCCTTCCCCGACAGACAGCTCGGACCTTTTCTCAGGGAAAAGGAGAAAAAGCCCCTTGGAAACTGAACTCAGGCTACACTTCTCCCTACAGACAGCATCCGTGCTCAGTGATCACATAAGGGCAGATTTTAGAGGAAAACATTTATTCCGGGGAGAAGTCCAGGGAAGGGCTCTGAGCTGAGATTCGGGAGACCTTGGTTCTTTGTAGCTCTGGCCTTGACTCCAATTTGCTGGGTGGTCTGAGAGATTTTACTTATTTATGGAGTAAATGTTTTCCAAGAGACTGGGATGTGCAAAACACAGCAGCAGGCACGGCGGAGGGTGGAAAGATGAGCAAGGCAGGTGTATTTAATATAACGGGACAGGAGCATGCGTGCATCCACACACAGACACACACAAGGCTATCACTGTGAGAGGGGATGCAAAAGGCGGCAGGGGACCGCCCTCCCGACAGGATAGAACTGTGCGGTCTCAAGGGTTCCCCTGGAGCAGCAGGGTGGTGATGTCCCAGCGACACACTCATCTCTCCATCCAGCTGTGGAACTGTGTCTGCAAACCTCAGCTGGGCTGTGGGTGGGAGAGTAGGCAACGTGGGGGGCTCCTGCAGCAGACGGCCCCCCCTGGGGAGCGGGGGTGAAGCAGCACCCATCCTGGACACGTTCACCGCATGCTTCGTGCATTGGACATGGATTCACTCATCTATTCCTCACAGCCGCCCTAGGTGGTGAGGGCTCTTTTTATACTAACCCCCATTTTACAGTTGAGAAAAACGAGGCATCACGAGGTTACATAATGGCCCGGTAGAGGGCGACCCAATTCCAGGTCTGGCTCCAGAGCCGGTAAGCCTGACCGCGGGGCTGGGTTTCCCGTTTATGACGTGAGTCTCCAGCTAGACTCCTCGGGCTGTGTTTCCCTCGTTCGGTCATTCCACGCACAGGCTCTGACGTCTATGTCACCTGTACAGCTAATTCTTTAATAGCAACTCACTTCTGAACTGGTAACTCCATATCACCAACTTAAATGGAAAATGAGTATCATTTGTCACCCAAAAAAAGCCTGTAAAAATAAATACAGTGGGCCATAAACACTCCGGTTAAAGTCTGGTTAGATTGGGGGGCCAGCCCAGCGGCTGGGCCTGCTGTCTTTGTTGAAAGGTGGGTTATAAACACCAGAGAGGTGCTGAAGACACTTTCTCCAGGGCTAACCCAGAGGAGTGGCTCAACGATTCGAGGTTATTTACCACCCAGTCCACACCCCTCGCTTTGGGAAATACCTCCTATCTCCAGCACACCGCCACAAAACACGGAGCACGAGTTGGCTACAGGATCAGGCGCTCTATACAAGGCAAATCCTGGTCCCTGAGAAAGTGACACTGTGTGTCCTGGGGTGGCCACAGCCGCAGAGCCCTCAGACATGGATTCTTGGGGAACCAAAACAGACTCCCGCTGAGACTAAAATGGAAATGCTCTGCAGCGCCAAGAGCCAGTGTTCATGTGATTCAACCAAAGGAAATACTTTTAAAGTAAGTCTTCTTGGACCAGTTTTGAGGGAGAATGTTAGATGTTTCTTCTAAAGCATCAGTTTGCAAAACAAGGGGAAAGCTCAGCTGCGGAGTCATCGGCCCAGCGCCCGGACCCAGACACGAGGATCAGAGTAGAGGCGGGAGGCTGCATGGGTCCATCCCCCCCGCCCCACCCCCGCTCCCACCCCCAGCTGTGTCGATGAGGACTCCGAGGCGCAGGGAGCTAAAGGGACTCCCTCAAATAGCACCCAGAACTGCACACCTGATCGCCACCACCCTCAGCGCCGATGTGCCCGCCACACCACGCCCGCGCCCTCCCCCCAACAGTCCCTTAAACAGTTCTCTGACATCTGAGTTTATAATCCCAAGATATATTAGTCAGCGTCCAGTAGGAAAGAGAGGGCACATTCAAACCAGCTAATACTGGTTAGCGGAAGGGAATTTTAACAGAGGGTCTATTTTCTGCCTGTAGACAGCGCGTGGGGACACTGCCAGGGCCTCAGAGCTAGAGCAGCAGAGGTCTCGGCAGACGAGCCACTCGTCCCTCCCTCCCTCCCTCCAGGCCTGAGGCCTGAGTGGCAAGAGGAGGTGGCATCTATCAGCATCACTGGACAGCGAGTTGGAAAGGGCCCCGATAGGAGCTGTGAATCGGGCCAGGCCCAGCCAGCCCCTGGAGGCCCCCAAAGGAGGGAGCTGGAAGCCGGCACCCCATCCTCATTCTCCTCCCTCCCTCGGCCTCCTGCCGGTGCCCCCATGGGCCAAAACCCATGGGAAGCCAGATGGCAGCCATCTCATCCCCAGGGAGTGGTCCCCGCACTCCCGGGACAGGGCTGGGGAGAAGCAGGGGGTGAAGGATGCTCCCACACGTGGAGCAGATGCAGAGAATCTAGAGTCGCCTCAGACTCCCACCTTCTCCCTGGTCCTCAAACTGCCTGCTCTCTGCACATCTGAAAGAGAAAAGCCCTCAGCTTTGTTTTGAACGGGAGAGCAATGCTGACAGTCATTAGCAAACAATTAGGGTCCAGTTGGGCTCATCCTGCCAGATCTGGGGACACCTGGCCGTGCAGACCCATAACAGAGGGCAGTGAGGGAGGGCTGCCACCCCCCCAGGGTGACCGAGTTGGGAGACCCTGGGTTAGCTATGCGGCTGTCTTGGTGGAAATGGTGACCTTAGCAGGCAGGCTGAGGTCCCTCGGCTGGACAGAGAGCCCCATGGGGGCAGGGGAAGCTCGGCTTCACTCTTCCCCACCTAATCTCCAGCACCAGAAAAACACTGAATAATTGCTGTTGAGGAATGAATGATCTGAATACATGACCTCTGACCCCTAGTTGAATTTTCTTTCCCTGGGCCCAGCTGGGCCCCTCAGAAAAGCATTCTACTAGGTCTTTCTTCCCTTCCCCTAACCCCCCTCCTCGAAAACTCAAAAGGACTTGCTGTGCATTGCGTCTCTTGCAAGTTCTAAATCCTGACCTCAGCTCAGCTTGGGGGTTTGGGGAAACCTTTTCTGGGCGTTAACTGAAGATCTTTGGCTTTATTTCCTGCTTACCAACCCAGTCTTTTATTTTTTATTTTATTTTTCCTAATGTGTTCAAATTTCCAGAATTGTCTGCTAACTGATCTCCACCTCCCACAACTGCATTGGGAGAGCTGGGTTTCTGGAAGCCGGGTGCGCAGGGTCTGCACAGACTCCTCTAGCGGAGAAGCTGCTGAAACCTAGGGCAGGGCAGATCCGTGGCTAAACACACGCACACACGCGTGCATGCACCCAGCTTTTCACACCCTTCCCAGACAGCCAGAGGTCACGTGGGTTACTGGTCCGAGCTCCAGGTCTGGCACCAGAACGGTTGAAGTCCCACCTCCACCTCTTACCAGCAACGGCACTTGGATAAGTCACCCCACCTCTCTGCACCTCGTTTCTTCCTCTGCAAGGCAAGCGTACAGCCAATGCCTACCTCCCTGGATGAGAGTGCAGTTGAACTTGAAGGGGGTGAGGGAGGTTGCATCAGCGCAAGCCCCACGGGGCAGAAAGGCCGTCACTTTTCCCCGGGGCTCAGGTGAGGACCCGGCTCAGAACTTGAGAGCACGTCGCGGCACTGACCAGAGCTGTGGACTGGAAACACTCCTCTGTATTTGTCTGTTAGGCTCGAAGGCCCCGGAGATCCTGTGTCTAATTCATCTCCATTGCATCAGGGCGAGCCTGTCCTCCAGCCCAGCCCCCTCCCCTGAGCTCCAGACCCACGTGCAAGTCTCTGAGCACGTCAAACCTTACAGGTTCAAGTCTAAACACATGATCCTGTCTCTCCAAGTTAGCCCTTCCCGTTCATCCCCTTCATAGGAGACAGCAGCACCGGGACAGGGGTGGCAGCATCCTTGATCCCTTCCTTACCCTCATTTCCAACCTCTCCATGTCCAATTTTGCTCCAGACATGTCAGTGTTCCTCCCTAAACACCTCTGGAATCGATCCTCTACAGTCTCCATCATCCTGTGCCTAGAAAAACAGGCAGCAACTGCCCCTGGCTCCCCCACAATCCAGCCACCAGGGCCTAACACACATCCGCACCCAGCGTCTTCCTGCCCCAGGGCCTTTGCACCTGCTGCTCCTTCTGTCCAGACATCCTCCACCACCATCCTTTCACCCAGCTTACTCCTGCTCACCCTCGGGTCTCATAATAAATATCCACTCAGCCCCTGCCTGTAGCTGGATTAGACCCCCACCTTCCATGCTGTCACGGGACCTTGCATTTTATTTCATAGGATTTATGTCAGTTTTCGGTAACTTAGTGACTGGGTCATGTCTGGCTTCTCCATGAGACCATAAGCCCCCGGAGGACAGACGCTGTGCCTGTTCTCACATTACGTCCTGGCACCCAGTGTGTGATGGACGCTTAATAAATATTTGTTAAGCGAAGGCCTCCATTTCTCTCCCCTAGTGGAGAATGCGTGTGTTTTATGGTCCCCGGTCCCAGCACCTAACTGTCTTTTCTCCTCCAGTCAGCCTGGGCAGGCCGTTACTCACGTCCCCCTCTGAGTCCAAGTGTTCTCTGCCTGGAAGAGATCCATGATCCAATCTGTTCATGAGGACGCCGTGCCCACCACTGCATCTTTCAGCTGAGTCAAAGGGATTCCTAGATTTCCTATTTATGGGGCAGAGGGGAGGGGACAAGCCGGAGAACACCTAGGAGAGCACGCCCTTCCTCTCCGGGACAACACGTGAAGCACCAGGCAATGTTAAACCCAAAGACAAAAGTTCTCAAGGGCTGGGGAGGCTCGTGTTCCCATCCCCAAAGGCCTGTCGGGGGCGGAGGGCGTGGATTGCTCTGTTTGAGGGAGGGGTGTGCAGGAGGAGAAGCACACATTACACAGGTGGTCACGTGTGAATGGCCCCAGGTGAACGTGAAAAGAAAGATTGAAATTCTGAAGTCAACACAAGAAATCAGACAGAGATGTGGCATGTCTCCAATGGAGACGGGACGTCTCCAACACAAGGCTGACCTCTGGGGAAGGTCTGAACACTCTAAAGAGAGAATGTGGAGGAAATTGATCCCGAGTGGAAGCAGAGGAAAGGGAGAGTCAGTCCTGAGCGGGGGGCAGTGTTAGGAAGACAAAGGGGGAGCTGGGCCCAGCTGGGCCTCTAGGTCCTGTGTCAGGTGTGACCTGCTATGGACATGACCAGATGGCCATCTCAGCTGGGGCCATAGGACACGAGCCCTATAGCTCCCAGTCAAGCACTCCCCAGGCCACCTTCTAACGATCCTGTGGCTTCTCAGAGCAGGTATGGGCCAGGTGCCATCCCGTTGGCTAGGGGCTACCTTGTTGGGGAAATTAACAAGCAGCATGTGGTGTGACACTTGAGTGTCTAGAGAGCTGGACCATGAGAGACAGCAGCGCCCCAGGTCTGGGGCACTAAGGAAACAAGTTTTTTGTACCTGCAGAAATCGGGCCAAAGCCTGGACCAAGGGGACCACGCAGGGGAGGTCTTACTTTCAGAGGCTCTGCAGAGAAGCCTGCCAGTTTCCATGGGTCAGAAATTTAGGGGCCAGTGGGGATGGCTTGTGTCTGTTCTGTGATGTCTGGGGCCTCAGCTGGAAGACTCACAGGCCGAGGGAACAGAATCTAACCGAAGGCTTCACTGGGGCCGGAGGCTCCATGACCAAGGTGGCAAGTCGGTTCCTCTCCATGGAGCCCCTCCATGTGGCCGCTTGAGTGTCCTCACAACATGGCGGCTAGCCTCCCCCTGAGTAAGCAACCCAAGAGGCCAAGGAGGGAGCTGCAGAGCCTCTTATGCCTTAGTCTTGGATGTCACACACTGTCACTGCCACCACGGGTGGGAAGCAAGTCACTAAGTCTGGCCACATTCACTGGAAGAGGAATTAGACTCCACCCTTTGAAAGGAGGAGTATCGAAGAATTTGTGGACATATTAAAACCACCCTCCGCTAGGAGGGCCTTTCTAGAGCATATTTCCAATAGGGACAAAGCCTCACTTTCTCAGCACCCATTGAAGACTGTCCTTATCCCCTTATTCAACCCCATCACTTGCCACTTCCCACCTCCCCATCCAACATCTAGTCCACCTGGCAGAACACCAGCGGCTTCCCCACTTCTGTGCCTCTGCTCAAGCTGCTGCTTCTGCCTGATCTGCCCTCCTTCCTTCTTGGCCCCTGCTGACGTGCTCTTCATCCTCTGAGACCCAGCTCCAGAGTTACCTCCAACCTCCTCCCCCCACATCTGTGTCCCTTGCCCCTCCTCCCACCCCTCGGCGCTCATCGCGCACACTGGGTGGCAGGTGTTGGGAGCTCGGGCAGGGCAGGAGACGTGTGGTGTTCCCCTCTGGGTCCCTAGAGCCAAGGTGGAGCTCAGCACAGAGGAGATGCCCAAGAAGCATTTAAAGATAAATTGCATCAATGAATGAGTTCATCACAGTCTCCATTCTGGCCCCTCAAAGCCAGCCAGCTGCTCCAGGACATTTTCTGGGAAATCCCAGAGACGATCAGCAGATTCTTTCCCATGATCTATCGCTCAGCTCCTCCCCCACGAGCCTACCCAACAATCAATTGCCCAGGAAAAGCCCCTCCACCTCCACCTTCCTTCATCCACCCCACGGAGCACTAGGAAAATGCCCAATTAGTCCTGCCCTTTGCATTGTGCTTTTAGTTTTTCAATGTGTCTTCATACCTACTCTTTGATTTAAACCTTGCAAGAGCCATGCAAGGCAAGCCAGGGAGAGAGCAAGACTCTACGACAATAAGGTGGAAGCTCAGAAAGGTCAAGCAATTTACCCAAGACAGCACAGCTAGGGTTGGAGCCAACGTCTATCGAAACCCCATGCCTCTTTGCTGAAGTCGGAGAGGAACTCCCAGAAAGTGAACTGCCCCCTGGGCTGAGTCTCACTGCTGGTCTGAGTCTCAGAGTGAAAGAGGAGCCAGTGGGTTAATGACGGAATCACCAATATAAGAGCAAGAATCTGCCAACAGTGGTGCTGGAGTTTGACATTGGTTATTTTAATAAGTTCACAAAAAACAGGTAATTATTCATGTTTATTGAATCAAGTACAGTGCTTGGGGCTTTCTGCACCTTGTCTCAGGTCCCCACCACAACGCTGAGAAGATTTTGTTATTCCCATTTTACAAGATAGAACATTAAGGTTCAGAGAGGTTAATTAACTTACCCAAGGTCACACAGCTAATGAATGAGCCAGGACTGAACCCAGAGGACTGTCTGGCTCCAAAGCCCCTTCCCCTCCCTTTTCGTCAAGCAACCTCCGCTCATCATCAATGCTACGCTGATGGAAGGTATGGAAGCATGATGCTGCCCTCTGCCAGAAGGAGACAGGGAGTGGGCAGATGGACTGTGGTCTCCAAGCCAGGTTGGAATCTCCCTGTCTGACATGATATCACTTTTCTCTTCTAATAAATTGCTCACCCATGGCCAGGCCACAAGAGGCTGAAAGAGACCAGCGCCCTTATGGATGTGGGGGCCTGTGATAAGGAAGGAATATGCTGTGTATCCTCCCATCATGGAAGTTTCGAGGAAGTCCAGGGTCTAACACTCACACTTGTTAGTCTGGGTGACGGATGCTGGTCAAGTACACATCCCAGTGGAGCCTGGAGGCGAAGAACAAGAGCTCTCAGTTTAAGTCCAAGGAGCAGAGGCGCCTTTCTAAGCCCCTGGGGACACAGGTGTGCCTGAACCGCCTCTGAACACCGCACAGAAAGGGTCTGGGTTTCACCCCTGACTTTGCCTTCAGGAAGCATCCCCCTCTCCTTCTGCAGCAGTTGTTTCTCCTTCCTCTTGTGACCTTGAGGTGTAACTGCCTCTTTTCCACTTTCTTGCAGCGCCAAAATGTTCAACGTCACCTTGCAAGCCCTTGAACCTGCTCTCAACGGGACCCCTCCCCAGAGCAGCAGCTGCGTCCACTCCGACTGGTGGAGCTCGCTGAACACCATCCAGCCCCCCTTCCTCTGGGTCCTCTTCATACTGGCAGCTCTCGAGAACGCCTTCGTCCTCAGCGTCTTCTGCCTGCACAGGAGCAGCTGCACGGTGGCGGAGGTTTACCTGGGCAATCTGGCCGCGGCCGACCTGCTCTTGGCCTGCGGGCTGCCCTTCTGGGCCATCACCATCGCCAACAACTTCGACTGGCTCTTTGGGGAAGTCCTCTGCCGCGTGGTGAACACCGTGCTCTACATGAATCTCTACAGCAGCATCTGCTTCCTCATGCTGGTGAGCATTGACCGCTACCTGGCCCTGGTGAAGACCATGTCCATGGGCCGGATGCGCGGGGTGCGCTGGGCCAGACTCTACAGCCTGGTGATCTGGGGCTGCTCACTCTTCCTGAGCTTGCCCATGCTGGTCTTCCGGACCATGCGGGAGTACGGGGCCGAGGGCCACAACGTCACCGCCTGCATCATCATCTACCCGTCCCGCAGCTGGGAGGTCTTCACCAACAGCCTCCTGAACTCCGTGGGCTTCCTGCTGCCCCTGAGCGTCATCACCTTCTGCACCGTGCACATCATACGCGTGCTGCGCAACAACGAGATGCAGAAGTTCAAGGAGATCCAGACGGAGAGGAAAGCCACTGTGCTGGTCCTGGCCGTGCTGCTACTGTTCATCGTCTGCTGGCTGCCCTTCCAGCTCAGCACCTTCCTGGACACGCTGCAGCGCCTCGACATCCTCTCCAGCTGCTGGGACGAGCACGTGGTCGACGTCTTCACGCAGATCGCGTCCTACGTGGCCTATAGCAACAGCTGCCTCAACCCGCTGGTGTACGTGATCGTGGGCAAGAGCTTCCGCAAGAAGTCGCGGGAGGTGTACGGGCGGCTGTGCCGGCAAGGGTGCTGCGGGGCAGAGCCCAGCCAGACGGAGACCTCCATGGGCACACTGCGGACCTCCATCTCAGTGGAACGCCAGATTCACAAACTGTCGTAGTGGGTGGGAAGCAGCCAGTGAGCAGATGTCACCAGGGCTACTAACGCGGGTGACGATTACTGGACAGTGATTCTCAGGATGTGACCCAGGAGGAATGGAAGGAATCCCAAGTGTGACCTTGGACAGTGAGCCAGTGTCTCCAGTAAATTCCTTCCCGGCTCCCGTTGCAGATAACAAGGCTGTGAGGTTGGAGTGATCTGGTACACAGCCAAGGGCTCCAGAAACACAAGAGTATTATTGTTCTTATTTGCTGCCACCCCTAGACCAGTCTGCTGCTTCCCAGGAGTGGAGGGAGCCTGGGGGTAGGGACAGGAGTGACTGAGCTTCCCTCCCATGTGGTGTCCCACCTTGCCCCAGCACGACAGCTCAGATCTCCAGAAATGCCACCCAGCTTTGGTGCAGCTGCTGAGTGCCCACGCAGGGCTCAGCTGAAGTTCTGCCTTGGGTTTCTTTAATCCACTCAGCTAGGACTTTGGAGGATGATTTCTCAGGTTAATGAAGGTTAAACTCTGAGAGATCCATGGTGTGAATCCGGAGACCAGGATTCTTTCATTCCCCTCACGGAAAGACAAGTGGTCTGTGCCAAAGAAGAACCCAATAAGCACTTATCCAGCACTTGCTGTATACGCAGCCTTGAGCACTGTGGGTAAGAGAAGAAAAAGAAAGTACAGTCTCGGTCTTGAAGGAACTTGCAGAGCAAGGCACTGTGGGCGGGGCAGAGCAGAGGGATGAGGAGAGCCCGCCCCAGCTCAGCCTATAACTGGTTGCACGGGGCTGTGTCCCTGTCTCGGTTTCCTCCTCTGTAACACGAGGCTGTTGGGGGATTAAAGGAGCTAACAGGCATAAAAGTATTTTGACAAATGAAAGGTGCTATGTAAATGTGAGGCATTATTACGCCCACAGAACAGGAATAAATTTATTATAAGGAGAAAGACACAGGTTCAGCAAAAGGTCCGTAGAGGAGAATCGGTAGCTAATGGTGGGGTGTAAAGCACCCATCAGTGTCTGACACATACTAGGTGCTCGATATGTTAGCTCCCTTCCACCACCTGTCCTTCCCATCAACGTGCACACACACACACACACACACACGCGCGCGCGCGCTCGCGCACACACAAGCATCTTCAGTGGAGGTGGCAGAACTCCCTCCCCAACCCGTAGATCATTTGCCCAAAGAAGCAACTGCAGAGGGGTCCGCGGCTCTGCCTCCTGTGGGCGGGGCAGGGGCGGGTCGTTGTGCCGAAGGGCGGGGTGGGCAGTGATGGACGGGGCGGAAAGCCGGTACCAGGTGTCAGGCAGGATGAAGCTGGACCAGCATCCTTGGCCAGAGACTTAAGACACAGCCTTAGCCCCAAGTCCGAGGTCCCCCAGGCGGAATTCGTTTCTTCTTTTTCTACACGTTTTGTAATCTGCCTTCTGTGGCCGGCCCACGTGGAGATAACGGAGAACGCACCATCCAGGCGCCAACATCAAGCCCTCAGAGTCAAGGCAGCGAGGCACGCTCAGTAGCAATGGAGTTCGGGACGATCAGTAAATGGGTGATTTGTTAGCGGGCCGTCTCTGGAGAGCATAGAACCTGTGGGGCCAGGAGGATTTAGATGGCAAAGAGCCCATAAATACTGCCCAATCCAGCTCTGGATTTTAAAAGAAAAAGAGTCACAGCAGATTTCTTCCCCATCCCAGCCTTTGTTTTCTGCTACGCATACCCTTCTGCCCAAAGAAACATACACACTTCTAGCTGGAGAAAGAGAACAGAAGAAATAAGAAATAGGAACCATTTCGCATTAGAACGAAGTAGGAACCATTTAGTATTAGAATGAAGTTAAACCATGTGCATATTGTGAGTGGGGTAACACACAAGGAGGCTGGGCTTTGGAATGTGTACCACTCATTCATCAGTGGGTGTGTATGGTCTGAAGGTCGCCTATGAGCAGAGCCGCATCACAGCCCTGCGCCCCTAATGGTCATTTAGGGTCGACCCGTGGGCTAAGGAGCAATCGGTCTGTGGGAAGGGAGCTGCCCCGTGGGCTGTGTTGGTACCATGATAAAGAACATCTGTCCTGTGAAAGGTCCAAAGAGCTACTACATTGTAAAGAGGGAGCATTTCACAAACAAGGAGAAATGGATGAACGGCGTAAACACATGTTTCTTCCAGCGTAATAAAGGGATGAGGCATTTTTGCGTAGTTCTTTCATTTGTTACAACTCCCGAAAACCTGAGTCTTGTCACAGACACTGCCGTGGCGGTTAGAAGTCTTTCGCCTGGGGGTTCCATTTATTTCCACTCAACCTAATTTAGGGCTTCTGTCCTATAAATCAGTGGTGTCCAAGCTCTTGTAATTGCATATCCATATAAGTAAAAAAATTTTGATTATACGTACCCAATACGTACACTTATTTACATGTATTAAAAGGTACACTCTAAAATATACTCAAGTACAATCTAAGAAATTTCAACAGCGTTTGAATATTTTCTCCCATCCCATATTCCTACATTGGTGACTCATTACCAAGTACCCATCAGGTGTGCATGAGGCCCCATGAGGCCCTAGAATCATAAGGATGACTGTAATTCAATCATCCGTGCATGTGATATATATCTATTAGGTGCCTTCCATTTGACAAGGTCTAGATCAAACAGTTGTCTAACTACTGCTTGCATACTACCAGTGATGGGGAACTCATTACCCACTCCGTTTTGAGGTTCCTTCATTTTTCATGCATTCATTCACTCATTCATTTAAAAAAAACTTACTTTCTGTGTCTACAGAAATGACACTGCTCTGTCTCCGCACCCATCAATCCATGCTAGAAACCTGGGGCTCATGGTAAAGAGAAATAGCCCTCTCTGTTATTCCTTACACCTAGTGAATCAGCACCTCTTTTACATTCCACCTAAGTGTTTCCTGGATCTATCTGCTTCTTTCTATGTCTAACCATCATCTCTTATTGGTCTCCCCATCTCTGATATTAACTACCACCATCTCCCAGTTCATATTCTCCACTCTGCAGCCAATGACGTCTTTTAAGAAGGCAAAGACAATGATAGGGAAGCTATACATGTAAAGAACATGTAAAGAACAGTGCTTAAGAGCAAAGGCTTTGGGATCAGGCAGCCCTGGATTCCAGTTCTGCTTCTGGCTCAGACTCATTTGCTGTGTGGTCTTGGGCATCTCAGTTATCCTTTCTGAGTCTACATTTCCTCATCTGTAAAATGAGGATAGTAATGGCATCCACATCATAGAACTGTTAGCAGAATTAGTGTATGAAAGTGTTTAGCTTGGTACAGAGTTGGCAGTCAACATGCATGAGCTGCCATGATGGTGATGATGTTGGTGATGGTGATGATGATGGTGATGATGATGGTGATGATGATGGTGATGATGATGGTGATGATGATGGTGATGATGATGGTGATGGTGATGGTGATGATGATGGTGATGATGATGATGGTGATGGTGATGTTGTTGATGGTGATGATGATGATGGTGATGGTGATGGTGATGATGATGGTGATGATGGTGGTGATGATGTTGGTGGTGGTGATGGTGATGATGATGATGACGGCTGTGATGGTTATGATGGTGGTGGTGAAGGTGATGGCTGTAATGAAGATGATGGTGAGGGTGATGATGGCCCTCTCTAACAGGAAGCCTTTCAGTAGTGTCCCACCACTCTTGGGATAAAGCTCCACTTCCATATGGTGGCTCGCAAGACCCTTCACGAGCTGGCCCCTGCCTTGTCTCTTTCCCTCTCTCCAGTTCCTGGCTCATTCTCTACCCTCCAGCCGCATTGGACCCAGGTGCTTGGTAGATATTCAGTTCTCTGTCCAGTGCCCACACTTCCCATCCAGCCTGCACCCCACCAAGGCCTTGAGCTTGAAGAAAGTTGCCCACAAGTGCGCAAGGGAGCTAACTCATCTGAGGGACTTCGCTCATGGATGGGGCATGACTCAGGGAAGTCTGCAATCTGGGGGAGTCTGAGCGGGGCTCTCAGCAGATGTAAACAGGCTGGAAGGCCTCCCTCTCAGCTCCCTCCCACCCCAGCCAGGCAGCACGAGCGGACCTCAACTCCTGACCCTCCTTGGCCCCAGCGAGCTGGTGAGATGGGGAGAAGCCCAGAGGGGCCTATGGTGGCCTCAGAACCAAGCGCTGGGCCCAGCTCCTGAGTCTGTCCTGGCCAGAGCGGGTGAGGGCCCAGTGCAGGAGTGCCAGCTGCCCACCAGGTGCCCCAACGGGAGCTAGTGCTGGTGATGCAGGCTCCCGCCGATGAGGCAGCCGCTGATGAGTCAAAGGTGCAGTCTGCACCTGTGACCCGCACAGCACATGCCATATCTCCTCGTTACTCAACCCCCAGGCCCGCTGCAGAGCCCCACACAGCCCTGACCTCTGAGCAAAGCCCCTGAGAATGTTGGCGTCAGGGTTGAGCAAGGAGGACACAATTTGGCAATAGCCGTGGCTGAAAGTTTAATGGTTTGTTCGTGGGGTTTTTTGGCTGAGGTCAAATGGGCTCCATGAAAATATCTCTCACTCTGCTGAGCTCTACTTTATTTATTTTCTTTTCCTTTATGGTTAATTATAGGATATTGACTATAGTTCCCTGTGCTATACAATAGGACCTTGTTGTTTATCCATTGCTGAGCTCTTTTTGGAATTGACCCTCACGACCACTCAGGTAGGGAGGTGCCTGTATCATTGCCAGTTCGGGATGTGGGAACTTAGGCCCAGAGAGGGAAATAACCTGCCAAGGCCATGCGGTTCTGCAGGAGTGTGGTCAGAAGCCCACCTGCTTTCTGTGTGTTTGTGCCTTAACAGGGGGATGCAAATTGCCACAGAAGCAGCTCCCAAGGTGCCTTCTTGCAGGAAGAGCATCCAGCCTCAGCTTGGGCTGTTTCTGCCCCGATAGGCAGACTTTGCACCTTCTGGGGCTTGTGAGTTCTTGCTTCCTGAAGAACCGTCTCCAGTGGCGGGGGGCTGACACCTTCCAGTGAGATCTTTACTAGAGCGGCTTTATTGAGATAGGAGTTCTGTGCCTTGCCCCTTCCAGTGGCTTTTAGTGTACTCACAGGGTTGTGCAACCATCACTGCCCCCTAATTCCAGAACACCTTCATCCTTCCACATCCATTAGCAGTCATTTCCTCCTTATAGCCTCTGGGATCCACTCATTTTCTCTCTGTCTCTAGGTCTGCCTATTCTGACCGTTTCATAGAGATGGAATCACACAATATGTGTCTTTTGGGTCTGGTGTCTTTCACCTGACCCACACGGAGATATAATATTGAATTGGAGGGGAAGAACCATGGAGTCCAGGCCTTGAGTCCCTGCCATGCCACCTACTCACCATCTGATCTTTGCAAACCACTTGACTCATTTCCCCCACACCGGCCTTTGGCCTCAGTTTCCTCATCTGTGAAATGGGCAGATAATACAATAAGTATACCTGAGTCACACAGAGCTAATGACTCTGGAAAGGGGGCTTTGCAAACTGTAAAGGGTGGCACCAGCGTGGCAGGGACTGCCCTGGACTTCGAGCCAGGTCCCTGGTTCACAGCCCTACCGCTTCCTGGCTGTGGGAATTTGGACGAGATCAGTTAACATCTCTGAGTTTCTGGGTGGCAGGGGTGTTGCCTATAAAATGAGGATCCAGGCGTTGTGAAGATTAAGTGAGATAAAGGTGTTCTCATGGGTTGAATAGTGTCCCCTCCCTCCCCCAAATTCACATCCACTTGGAACTTCAGAATATGACCTCATTTGGGAATAGGATCTTTGCAGAAGTAATTAAGATGAGGTCATACTGGATAAAGATGGGCCCTAAATCCAGTGACTGGGATCCTGATAAGAAGAGAAGAGGATGCACAAAGACACAGAGACAAGGCCATAAGGAGATGGAGGCAGAGATTGCAGTGACGTTTCTACAAGCTGAAGGATGCCCAGGATTGCCGCCCAAAGCCAGGCAGAGATCAGACTCCCCCTCAGAGCCTCCAGGAGGAACCAGCCCTGCAGACACCTTGCTTTTGAACTTCTGGCCTCCTGCACCGTGAGAGAATAAATTTCTGTTCCTTTAAGCCACCCTGTCTGTGGTACTTTGATCCGGACGCTCTAGGAGACGAATACAGACGTTTTAACAATTCTGAGTGCGTGCTCACCCACGAGGTGCCCGTCACAGTCCCAACACACACTCCTTCCCCCAGCAATGGAGGAGGGAACCAGACACTTTCTTCGGGTCTCCTGGGGTTTAGAGATGCTAGCTGGTGATAGAAGGTGTCCTAAGAAAGAATGGGATACAGCATCTTACAGAATTTTAGAGATTTCTTCACAGGGAAGATACTGAGGCCTCTCTCAAGGTAACATAGCGTGTTGGGGGCTGCCCAGGCCCCCAGAGTGTGTGCACCACAGGCCTCGACACACCATCTCTACCGACCCGGGGCTGGGGCTGCCCTGTTTCTCTCCTTCCCCCTAAGGCAGGCCAATTCCAGGAGTCTCAGACCAGGTTAAGAAGAGGCCACAGGGCCCAGCTCCCAGCTTCCTGACAGCTTCACCGCCAAGCCCACCTTGGTGGGACATTGTTTATAAACAATCCTGAAAAATGGCCCAAGATGGAGCTCTGAGGCTCCTCTGGAGCCCCTCCACGCTGAGTCACCGCACGGCCCACTCAGGGCAGTCAAGTACGCCTGCCTATTCCCCTCCCCAGTCCTGGCCAAGGCAGAGGACAGCTTACGTAACCCTGCTGTGCTCACACCACCGCCGCCTTGTGCAACGACTGAGTGATGAAACCTCCTGCTGGCTGCTGACCGAGGGCCTGCTCCATCGCCACCTCACCTGACCCCCAAACTCGGAGAAGAGGCCCACTTCACAGGTTAAGAGACTGGGTCTCCTTGCGGGGCTGGGGGAGAGATAAATTAGGAGTTTGGGATTACATATACACACTACTGTATATAAAATAGATAAAAAACAAGGACCTACTGTATAGCACAAGGGACTATATTCAGTATTTTGTAATAACCTATAAGGGAACAGAATCTGAAAAAGAATAGACATATTTATGTGTATAACTGAATCACTTTGCCATACACCTGAATCTAACACAACATTGTAATTTCACTATACTTCAATTTTTAAAAGTGGTTTTAAAAATCCAGAAAAAAAAATAATGAAGAGACTGAGGCCCCAGGAGATGGTATAAAAAATGGTCCAAGGTCACCCAGCTCAACCGTGATGGAGCTGGGATTAAACCCCCGTGACGTGGTTCCTCGGCCAGACCTGCCCACCCTGACTTCCGCATCAGACCTCAAGGACCAGGGTCTTGCTTTGGAATCAGATTCTTTCACAAAGTACCAGTCCCCTTGAGGAAGACGAAGCAGTGAGACCGCTGACAGCTGGACAGCTGAATGGCCTTCTGGGCTAGTCCGACCCCTCCCCCTGGGTCTCCAGCGGGAAGAAGAGAACCTCTCATTTGGCAACCCCTCCCCCTCCATTAGTTGCCCAAATTCTTTCTCTTCCACTCAGTCCTGACCTCGTTTTCTTCTAGAGCTGCAGGGCTCCCCTTCCAATGTTTAAGCTCTTTTGATGCCATTATTTCCTTCTGCAGAGTTTCCGAAAGTTTCTCAAAAAACAAAAAAAACAACAGAAGAGTCTGGATCCTGATTGTTCAAAAGAGTCTGAGAGGGCTTCCCTGGTGGCGCAGTGGTTGAGAGTCCGCCTGCCGATGCAGGGGACATGGGTTCGTGCCCCGGTCCGGGAAGATCCCACATGCCGCGGAGCGGCTGGGCCCGTGAGCCATGGCTGCTGAGCCTGCGCGTCCGGAGCCTGTGCTCCGCAACGGCAGAAGCCACAACAGTGAGAGGCCCGTGTACTGCAAAAAAAAAAAAGTCTGAGAAATGCAACTACTACATCTTTCTTGTGGGGCTGCATAGATGCATATTAAAGGCCCTGGGAAGACCTGCAGGCAAGAGGCCAGTCACTCTGCTTTGTCTAATGCAGGGCTTTGTCTAACCCATGGGCTCCCAGACTTGATGGGCACAGAACCTGGTCTTCACTGCCTACTCCTTCCTACTCTGCTTGCCCAGTGTCTCCTGCTCCACGTGAAGTTGAAGTGTTGGAATTCCTCAGGCTTCAATCCTAAGCCCTCTTCTCATCTCTCTACATGGCCCACCTAACTAATCCCAGCCAGGATCATGACTCCAAATATCATCTGTGATGCTTAGTCTTATGTGTCAACGTGCCTGGGCTCCAGCACCCAGTTATTTAATCAAACACAAATCTAGGTGCTGCTGTGAAGGAATTCTGTGGATGTGGTAAACATCTCCAATCGATGGACTTTAAGTAAAAGAGATCATCCTCGATCATGTGGGTGGGCCTCCTCTAAGCAGTGGGAAGGCTTAGGAGCCCAAACTGTGGTTTCTTGAAAAAGAATAAATCTGCCCCAAGACTGGAGCTTCAGCTCCTGCTTGAGTTTCCAGCCTGCTGACCTGACCTACAGATTTTGGACTTGTCAACCCCTACAATGATGTGAGCCAATTCCTTGAAATAAATCCATAGATAGATAGATAGATAGATATGATAGGTAGATGATAGATATGATAGGTGATAGATAGATAGATAGATGATAGATAGATAGATAGATGATAAATAGATAGATGATAGATAGATAGGTGATAGATAGATAGATAGATGATAGACAGATAGATGATAGATAGATGATAGATAGATAGATGATAGATAGGTGATAGATAGATAGATAGATGATAGGTGATAGATAGATGGGTGATAGATGACAGATAGATATAGATAGATAGATAGATGATAGATACATAGACAGATGGATGATAAATAGATGATAGATAGATAGGCAGATGGATGATAGATAGATCCTATTGGTTCTGCTTCTCTGGAGAGCCCTGACTGATACACATCTATGCCAACAACTCTCTTCTGAAAAATCTTCTCTGATCCAAATGCCTACTGGAAAGCCATTTAGGTATTTCACATGCATCTCCAACTTAAGTCCCAAACCAGCCTTTTTGATTCTCTTTTTAAGAAACATATTCCTCCCTTCATCTCCCCCATCTCGGTAAATGGTACCACCCAGTTACTCCTAGAAAAATCTTTGACGCTTCCCTCTGCCCCATGCACCACGAGGCACTCCCGGCCCTACCTCCAAACAGCATCTCAGACCCATCCCCATCTCTGGCTCCTCTTCCAGCCTTGAACCCTTCCAGCCCATCCGCCACACAAGAGCTAGCTGACCGTTCTAGATGGTTAGAACCCTTTGGTGGCTTCCTATTTCTGGTCGATGTGCCACCTGGACGCTCCTTAGGGGATGAGGGACCTGCTACCCCAGCTGCCAGGGAAGCTGCCGGCAGGTAGTGCTTACCTTAAGCGCTGCTTCTTCCAGGGCACCCTGCATCCAGTGGCTGAGAGAAGGTAGGAAGCCCAGCCATCTTGCCCCAACTCAGACAGCTTTGAAGGGTCATTCCATCCAGGAATTTTCACAGGTCTTCGGAGGCTTCTCTTAAGACTACACTGCAGCTCCGTTCTCCCTTTGCCCCAAATCCTTCCTTCCTTTTACTCTCACAGGTCCTGATCCCTTGGACCTCCTGCACCCTGCAATGCCACTGGACCTGGGAAGCTCCAAACTCCATCAGCCGCTGTCCCAGGCTCCGTCTGGTCTGGCCCTGCCCAGCGTCCACCTCCGCTCCAGCCCTTCCACCTTCTGTGTTCGCTTCTTCAGTTCCTCAGGCAGAGGGAGCTGTCACAGCCTCAGGGCCCTTGTTTATGCTGTTCCCTCTGCCCTCACTCAGCTCCTCTGGCTCTGCAATTGGTTTCTCCTGTTGCTCCCAGTTTTCCCTCTGCCTCCCTGACCTCCCTCGGTACAAGTCCTCACACCCTCTCTGTGTTGTGGAACACTGCATCCTGAGCTGTTTCTTCATAGAACGCACCACAATTACAATCACAGGTGGTTTTCTCTGTTTGCTTGTCTGTCAAGGGTGACCCTGAGTCTTACAGGAAAGGTAAAAGTTATCTTCCGCATTCAGTTCCCCTGTACCCAGAGTTTGCAGCTCAAAGAAGCACCCCCCATCATGGGGGCCAACATGATCTATGTTAAAGACAAACGCTCACAGCATCAATTCCATCTCCATTAAATACACCCTATGAGAACTACTGGTTTCAAAGGAAGAGGAATTTTACTTCATGGTCCCATTTTTTGTGGTACATGTGGGCCAGTTAGGCATCTAGGCTGACTAGAAAATGGGTACTTTCTCCTAGATTACACAGAGAAAAGTCATAAAAGTGGGAAAACTACATCAATATATAAACATTCATCTTACCCTGTGAACATCTGTATAAAGTGATGTTGACAGTTTCCATGCATGTGTATGATCTTCAGAACTGCTCTCAAAGTAGGGCATGATCTCAGATAAAGAAACCGAGGGTCAGAGCATTCCCAGGGTTGTGTGGGTTACCCAGCTCCCTTCCAGGAGCATTGCAGGTGGACGGCCTCCCCCTCTGTACCCACTCTCTAAGATCTGAAACTGTTTAATTCCTTTCCTGCACCAAACCAAGAGCCTTTGGGGGCACACCTGCACAGGGCCTGCCCCAGGGTAGGAGCTATGTGATCTCACATAAAGAAAGACTAAATGGGGCGGGGTAGGGGAATGGCTAGAACCTGGGCTTTCTGACTGCAAGTTCCAAGTGAGTGTTCCACAAACACATCTGTGCACATGCGTGTTTATGGTATGCATGCGGGTCCTTCCATCTACAATATTTTTCTCAGCTTGCTTGACTTCCAAACTCCTATTCGTCTCTCAAAACCCCACTCAAATATCCTTCCACCATGAAACTTTCCCAACTCTGCCTTGAGCAGAATTAAATCCTTTCAGTCTTGACACTCAGACAGAAGCTTGGTACTTCATTGCCACTTTGCATTCCACAAAGTATAGTCACTGGATGTCTGCCTGTCTTTGTGCTCAGCCAGACCAAGAGCTGCTCAAGGGGACAGCATTCACCTTTGTCCCTCCAGTGCCCACACAGGACCTGGCACCCACAAGGGGTTTGGGACATGCATGTTGATACAGAGACAAGCTGTTGATATTCTTGTATATAAATAAATAGAATTATGAAGTCATTCAGCAAATATTTATTAAGCATGTGAGCCCTGTTGTAGGAGCTGGGAACATGAGTCTAATCAAAAGAGATAAACCCTTTGCCCGGTGCAGCTCACATTCTGCTGGGAGAGACAGGAAGTAAAAGATAAACGGACGAACGTATCCAGGTGATGATAACGGCTGTAACAAACAGTGAAGCTGGGCAAGCGGAGGGAAGGCTATTTCAGGGGAGGGGTCTCTGATAAGGGGGGATGTGTGGGGACCAGAAGGACCTGAGGGAGTGAGTGTGCAGGTCCCTATGGGAAGGGCGCTCCAGGCAGAGAGAATGGCCAGTGCAAAGGCCCTGGGGTAGGAGACAGCACGGCTTGTTCAAAAGGAGGCCAGGGAACAGGTGGAGAGAGTGAAAGGGATGATCAGAAATGCATCAGGGGGTGGGGCGCTGTGGCCTTGAGGGCCACTGTCCAATCTTAGTGTCCTCCTGGGCCCGAGACAGGACATGCCATGGTCTGACTTAGGCGGTAGAACACCGAGGAACATAGCTGACCATCCTCTGGCAGACCCCTTCTGAGTGTTGCCCCTGGGGGGCATTTCCTGAGTGCCAGCATGTGCCAAGCTCCAGGCTGTGTTAGCTCATGGGATCCTCCCAGCTTCCCTAAGAGGAGGTTTCTAGTGAGCCCACTACCCAGCTGAGAAAACCTGATCTCCCAGAGCAAGACCAACGTGGGGTTGGAGAGTTTTCTGTGGACTTTCTTAAACTTTCGTGGTCCATGGAACCCCTGTCCCAGTGGAGTTTTCTCTGCAGAGTGACAGGCCCCAAGAACCCTTGGCTTCTAAACGGCCATGAACTCAGGCCAGGGCAGTGCCTGCACTGCCTGAATGCCCAGGACACACTCAAGTTGGCAGCTGTCTCCCTGTTGATTTCTGGGTCTTTGCGCTTTGTTAAACCTACACGGAGGAGTTTATTTTTATCTCCCTGGCATCATGACCCGTTACTCCAGCCCTGCCCCGCCCTGCCCCCTTCGTGCTGCAGCTGTGCGGTGCTCTTCTGCCGTGGCCTTTGCCACACAGGGCTGCAGGTGTCTGCTTGCTCACCTGCTAGATCCACCCGAGCGTGAGTGGCCCAGCACGGATGCTGAGACGTCCTCTCTGCCCCCCGCCCCCAGTTCGCCCCTGGCCCCATGGAGCTGCTCCCCACGCGTTCGCAGAACAGGAAGAAAAACGTTCAGACCTGCGCTTACAAAGCAGCAGAGCTTACAATGGGATTTGAATGATGCATGCACGTGAAGCAGAAAGAGAGGATTGGGAGGGTGATTTCTAGCGAACGCTCACAGGTCGGTGAGTCCAGATGCATTAGGCCCATGGGGCTTCCCTCTCAGCCAGAATGGAAGAACCAGGTAGAGGTGGCTCTGGGTGACACAGCAGGACTGCCAAGGAGTCTGTGAATTCCAGGGGGGTTGAAGTGACAAAATCCAAGTCCCTCGGGAATATTCATCTAGCCCAAGGATAAACTGAAGGGGAAAAAATCAGAAAGCAAGGAGATTGGTTTGGGGTTCTTTGTTGCAGGCTTATTTGCTGCATGAGTGTCTAAAACCAAGATGGGAAGGAAGGCTTGGGCAGAGGGGAAGAGCGCTAGCTAGACGGAAACGAAAACGCTGCCTTTCATCCTGGTGGGAAGTCGCCCCGCGACCCCGCGGTAGTTTTCTTTCCTTAACTGCAGTGGAGGTTGTAAGAGAGATGCCAGCTATTTTAAGGGCTGAGTAGGACCCTCGCCCACACCCCCGCGCAAGAGGCTAGGCATATAGATATCATTCGTAGAGTTGCGCTGGATGAAATATACCAGAGTCTTTGACCTTGAAGAAGATGCTGGATGTGACTAGAAAGGAGAAGAGACCAAGTGACTCCAGGGCTTAGCGGCTGGAGAGCCGGAAAGTGATCCTGAATGCCAGAGCGGGGACATAACCTCTTCGTCCCCAAGTTCCTACAACTCCGGCGCATCCTTTCCTTGAATCTGCATCGAGCATAGTCCGAGCCCAACCGTACCTGCCTGGGGTCCCGCTGCGTTAACACTGAGGGCGATTTCAGGGAGGGTCGGTCTGTCCCGCCCAGCTGGCCAGGCTGTCCTCTGTTTCTGGGTCTTCCACCAGCCACCTCTTTGTGCCTTATAACGGTCTCTGTTGTAAATCATTTTAAATTAGTTAAAATAATCATTTTAAATCTGTTAAAATAATTTTTAACACATTAAAAAACAGCTTTAGGGGGCTTCCCTGGTGGCGCAGTGGTTGAGAGTCCGCCTGCCGATGCAGGGGACACAGGTTCGTGCCCCGGTCCGGGAAGATCCCACATGCCGCGGAGCGGCTGGGCCCGTAAGCCATGGCCGCTGAGCCTGCGCGTCCGGAGCCTGTGCTCCGCAACGGCAGAGGCCACAGCAGTGAGAGGCCCGTGTACCGCAGAAAAATAAAAAAGAATCAGTTTTATTAACTAACATATATTAAGTTCACATACTTAGTGAACAAAGCATTTCACAGTCCACTGTACGATCCTCAATCAGAATACAGATTTCACAGGAACTCAGAGGCATTCTTCTTCTGGTATAATGATCGGAGAATTGTGATTTCTATGGTTCACAAAACGGGGCCTAATTATTTAGTAAACGTGGATGAACATTACTTTTACTACCTCTTAGGGATGGGTTACTATACTTTTCTTGGGTATCTATGAAGATGTCTTCATTTCAGCCATGTCAACTAATATTTGTGACTTCTATCTATTGCTTTTATGAATACCTATGCCCACCTCCCCACAAGGGTCCCAGTGCCCAGGGGACTTCCACCCAGAACAGCTCACACCAGGCCTTTGCCATGTCACTCTCAGCCTCCTCCCATCTTCTCCACGTTCCAGGGATCTGTGGTCCCTTCCTACACGTGGGGTTCCCTCACCCTGCCCTCAGACCCCAGAATTCAGGCTCCCACACCCCACAGCCCCAGAGGCAGAAGGAGACCCTCTCCTCCCTGCACCAAGGCCCACTTCCCTTTTCCCATCCCGGAAAGCAACAGTGGAAGCAACCATTTTCTTCAGAGAACTTTCCATTCCACCACAGGGTGGGGCTCCCCAAGGCCTCAGCAGGGCTGTCACAGTGCCACTTACTCAGCCCTCACTAGTGGCATGTGACATACTGACAGTCCTGGCCACGTGGCCCTGCCACGCACAGGCCACTTCTCACAGTCTGTCCTCCACGTGAGGCAAAGCCAAGGTCAGGCCTGTGTACCCCACCTCCCGGCAGGGCTGGAGTCATGATATCCTGTGGGTAAACCTGTGTTGGAGCCGGCAGACATCTCCTGAGAGCAGATACTTCTCAGAAACAATCCTGTGTAAACTCACATCAAAGGGAGAAAAGCCAACCACCTTCTGCAAAGGCGGGTCTGGCTGGTGAGACTCTGATCTACGTTACTAATTAGGAAGGACTGACGACTGGGATTTGGAGACATTTCTCCAGTTAAAATCTACCCCAAAATGATGGCAGGCACTCACCTAACATCTGCATGACTAAAAAGTCCCCGATCTCTCCTGATACGAAGGGCCTTTCCCCAGAGATAAATTCCAGCTTCCTCCCTAAAATACACATCTGATCCTTGGGGTGTCCTTTTTTTTTTTTCAACCTGCTTCCACAATTTTAAGATGTCCAGCAATGGGAGAAAACTGCTAGGAAATTCAAAAGTGCAGTTTATCTCCAGTGAGGTGTTAGTAATAGAAAAGGGAAACACGGTGAGGAGGCCAGATTCTGAGGACAAAGGGGACATTTTCTGCTCCAGACACGCCAGGCTCAAGGTGACATCAAGAAGTACAAGCAGAGCGTCCAAGAGGCAGGACTAGGGTGTAGGGAGGACTGAGGCCTGAGATTTGAGAGTCACTTTCCAGAAGCTGGAATCAAGCCCTGGTGTGGCAGCATTCTCCTGCACTTAGGGAGGGAGATTAGAACATCTTCATTTTTAAGGGCTAAGATAGAAAGTAGGCGGCATCCGGTCAAAGGCTCTTGAGGTCTGACTCTCAAAAAGGCCAGAAATGTCAGACTGTCCGAACACGAGGCCCTGAGTGGTCCAACTTGATATCCGCAGACTTACATCAAAAACAGACTTCAAAAAAAAAAAAAAAAAAAAAAAAAAACAGACTTCAGAACTGCCGGGGAAGATGATGGAAAAGTGCATCTGACCTTACTCAGCTCTGCCTATTGCATGAGTCAAGCTCTTTGTGGCTCACTGTTTGTTTAATGGGGTCCACAGTGATGGATTCTTGGTGATGTACCCTTCGTGACCCAAATTCAAAAGTGGACATTCAAGTCAGCTCCCACAAAAGCTGCTGCAGAGCCCCAAGCGTTCAGGTCCCCAGTGCGAATGGGTAGAATCATCACTCAGGCTTGTGGGGACTCAGCGACGCCCAAATGTGTTTTAAGGGCATGTTGGTCACCATATCATTCTTGGGCAGGACCGCGGGACCTTCCCAGATGTTACGAAATTAAAGATGGAGATGGTAGTTGAGTAATCACTTTTCAGCCCTAAAGTGCAAAGTTGTTTTTCTTTCAAAATTCCAGCTTGTCTCCTCTGTCTGAAAGACTCATTTTTTCAGCAGTCCAGCCGATGACATCACTGGAGTAGGAGTTATGTAATTTAAGCCCACCACACTTCCACAGGGCTTCCCAGAACAGAAGATACCTCCAGAGGCCACTCTCACCATCAGAAAGCCCAGCTGAAGTTGCGACCTCTTTCACTTTGGGTAAGTAAATGACCATCTTTTTTTCCTCTCTTATCAGAGTAAAATATAAGAGAAGGTTCATATCTCAGGGGAAAAAATTTTCCTTTTACAACTAATATTGGCAGAGTTTTCAGCTTTCTGTTTCAGCTGTCTGTTCTGTTGTTTCTGTTGTTGTAATCCTGAATCCATTGAAGAGACTGTGTTCCATGCCTACTTTGGGTTTTAGATGCTTTTCCAGAAGAGGAGGAGGAAGGATGTTTGAAACAGGAGAGTACATCTGGCAGCTCTTTACCTCAAGGTCGCATGAAACATGCAGAAGCTGAATACAGTCATCAGAGCTCCGTGTGGACTCTGACCAGTTACAGTCTACAAATTCCAATTTATAAAAATCAAATTGGTCTCCCCAGGATCGCTTACAAAATTTCATAATGCCAATAACTGGTTGGGTTATTTGTGGATTGAAAACAGTATCTTATGATGTGATTGGGTTGACATCCTTTAATATCTATGTCTGTATTTCAAATGCCTTTATCATCACCTCACTGTTGAAGTTGGAATTAATTTGAAGAAGGCTAATTTGTTGAAGAAGTAGCACGCACCAGTGTTCTAATGTGCAGAACTCAGAAAGTATCACATAGAAATTACAGAATCGATCATGTCTAGTAGACTTGCCCAATGTCACTCTTGACTTTTTCAGGTAAGATCAAATATGACTGATCATATCAATAGCTGCTGGGTTTTGACCACGTACTATGTGCCAGGCAAATATCAGAGCTAAGACTCGGAACCAACAAAGGAAGCTTCCTCCTCTCTTGCCAACTTTACGTAAACACAGGCAGCAGCTGGTAAAGACGACCTCCTGAAAATAGGCTCGGCTTGAGCAAACATGTGCCGTGGCCACGGACCCAGCCGGGTCCCATGGGATGGCGGGCAGTGTCTGCTGAACCAATCAGATTCGAGCTGAAGTAAGAGGTTTCTGCTGCTGGCATAGGTGACAGTTCCTGGTTTCCTGGGCAGGGTGAAGCCTTGACCCGTGTATTACTGTCCAGTTGCTGTTGTAACAAATTAGCACAAAGCTAGCGGCTTCAAACAACACAAATGTGTTATCTGATATTCCTGGAGGTCAGAGGTTCAAAATCAGCCTCACTGGGCTAAAGCCAAGGTTGGCTGGGGTTGTGCTCCTTCTGGAGGCTCGAAGGGAGAAGCCGTTCCTTGCTTTTTCTGGCTTCTAGAGGCTGCCTGTGTTCCTTAGCTCATGGCGCCTTCTCCATCTTCCAAGCCAATGGCATAGCATCTTCTACTCTCTTCCTGCCTTTGACCGCCCGCTACCTCCCTCTTTTACTTATAAATGAAATCACTTTCACTCGTGATGACGTCAAGCCCACCTCCATAATCCAGCATCATCTCCCCATCTCAAGATTCTTACCTCAACCCCATCTGCAAAGTCTCCTTTACCATGTAAGGGAACATATTTGCAGGTTCCAGGGACTAGGATGTGGACACCTTTGGGGACCATCATTCTGCCGACTGCACGGCTCTGGGGTACAGCCCATGTTTTTGTCTGGTGGTGCCCGGGCTGCCCCTGCCTCTTGCTGACCTGTGGTCCCTCAGGAGCACACAGGAGCCAGGCCCCCTCCACTGCCTCCCCAAGCCACCCTTTCCTGCCCAGACACCCACACTTCAGAGGGGACTCGACCCCTGTCTCACACGTTCAAGGTGACCTGGAGGAGGAAAGGGAGGGAAGCAAAGCAGACCACATCCGGGGTCTGTCTCAGCATCCACAACGAACTGCTCCCCTCCTTCCAGCTTCTCCTTAAACCTCCTGGTGGTGAAAGCTCCAAGGCTGGAGACGAACGAGAATCCCACTGCCAAGAAGCCAGGCCCTCCTGGAACTCGGCTCTCTGGAATTTTAGTTCCTTAGTTTCCTAGTGTGCTAGGTGCCAGGTAATCCCTGAACAGCTCAGGAAGAGCAGAAAAGGGGTCTCTTGGTACTTTCCAACCTCGTGTTCCGACACCAGAGTAGCCCACATGAAGGAGAGGTTGCTTACACTCGGAGGGACCAGGACACGTTATCATCACATTATTACTACCGTAGTCATCACCATTATTATTGTCGTGGTGGTCATCATCATCTGAGCTTCATATTTGATGCTTTGCAGCCTACAAGGGGATTCTACAGGTATAATCTCCTTCAAGCTTCACCATGACTCTTTGTAATAACTGCCGTCATTCCCATTCTACAGACGAACAAACTGAGGCTCAGAGAAGTTATCTGACTTGCCCAGAATCACAGTTTGGTGACCCCAGGACCCAAGCCCAGGCTCCCTAACACCAGGCCCATTCTCTTTACGGTCATAGCACGCTAGGTAGAAGAGGTCTGACCCTGAGCTGGGCCTGGAAGAAGAGCCATGTATAAACAGACTGGCTCCTATCGCCGTATGAATGTAGGCAAGTCACTTCACTTCTCTTCACCTCTGTTTGCCCGTCTGTACAATGGGCACAAGACAGCCATCTCTCCTCCCAGGCATGTTGTCAGGATCAGGTTACCTGAAGCCCAGCACAGCCCACAGATCACAGGTGTGGCTGACAGTGAAGGGTCGGATCTGGCATCAGGGGCTTACTCTGCAGCCCCAGCGTCGGTGGGAGATTGGGGCTGAGACGAAGATGCTCGGGTTTTCCATGGCACATAGAGCTTCCTTAGCACGTGCAGCGAAGCACATGGGAAGGAATGGCATGAGGCCCAATGGCAGTCTTAGGAAGCAGTTCCCACATGTGTGTGTAGTACAAGGGGGCTGCCAGGGGGAGGGGGCGTGGAGGGGCCCCCAGGTATCTGAGTGTATTGCTTTCCTGTGGCTGCCAAAGAAATTACTACAAGACACTTAAAACTGATTATATTATGTTGATGGAGTTATCAAGCAGTTCTAATCAAAAGCTGTTTTTAAAAAATATGTATATTTAATTATACATACATGTATGCATATGTACACACACACCCCCCCAACTAATTGGTTATATTACATTAATGGAGCTATAAAGTAGCTCTAGTCAAAAATATTTTTTCCAGAAAAGTCTAAATATATTCATCCATCTACATATATTAAGGCAAAATGAAAGATTTTCTTTATGCTAATTAACTGAACATTGAAAAATAACATAAGCCAAATAATTAGTTTGGGTACATATGCAAGTGCTACAATTAGCTTCTTGGGCTTGTACCTGACTCTCATACGTCTTTGGCATTTTCCAGAGAATGTATTTTTCTCTCAATATGGTCTTATTATTTTTAATGGTTCCATATAATTGCCTGAACTTTTTTTCCTTCAAATTTTATGGTTAATAAATTTAAATTAGCACCTTCAATGGACTCTTCTCTTGGACCAGAAAATATTTAATGAAGAAAATGTTCTCTCTGCAGGTGTTGAGGTATCTGATAAACTCTGAGCAATTCTGCCAAGCAGAGGCTATTCTCAAGTCTAATTCTTTGCATATGGAATTATGTAAATATTTCAGCTCAGATATTTTCACGGGTGCTGTCTTTTTGCCTTAGTTCGAGCTCCTTCAGCAAATATTTTCACCACATTAAACTCTTCAGATAAGTTGTAGCTATTTATAAGTTTTGATTGCTTTGTCAGATTTAGATGTGGCAGATCAGGGGCTGTCCCAATTTCATCTCAATTTTGTACAAAATATGAACTTCTCCAATTGAAAAGATGCTTCCCACAAATTGAGACATCCCAAAGCTCATTATAAAATTCAACAATTAAACCTTGTGCACCATTTGACCACTCATCGCTTAGTTTGATCATTTTCTCCCGTGCCTTTCTAGCTATAAATTTCAATTATTTTCTGCATAAAATTTTGTTTTCAATAACTACAATCTGCTAAAAGCTCTAAAAGCTGCTGCTTCAGTGCTCCACTCATTGAATACTTGTTCGAAGATTCCTCATCGATTTGGAATAAAATTCTACAAAATTTCTCAACTCTGCTGTAACAAATAGTTGAGTAACATTTTACAGCACTTAGTGTCTTCTGAAATTGATTTATGATGGGCGGCAGAGAAAGAAAATGCACGCTAGAGTTGTTTTAATTCCTCATCCAGGGAATTCCCTGGCGGTCCAGTGTGTAGGACTCTGTGCTTTAATTGCCGAGGGCATGGGTTTGATCCCTGGTTGGGGAACTTCACAAAGATTTCACAAGCCTCACGGCACGACCAAAAAAAAATTCCTCATCAACTTCAGCACAAAAGTTCGTAGTTCAGTAATTCTGAACTACAAATCTTACGTTTTAGGATTTTGTAAATCTTGTCAAATATAACCTCCATATCAATTGGTAAAATACTGAAACTCGTTTATATGCAATTACAAATTGTGTGTGCAAAGTTACACATTCATCATTGACTTCCCTGAGAGACAGAAGTTCAGGACTTAAATTGTCATTAAACGTTCTTTTTTTGCTCATTGTTGCCAGAAGGACTCATTGCAAAATTGAAAAGTATTGCCAAATAACAAAATAAATACTTCATTGTGGATTTATGCCCTGAAATCAATGACAGAAGAAGAGTGTCCTTTCTCCTCCATACACTCTGGGTCAGAACCCTGTAAGCCACGGATATGTCATAGCCTCCGAACCCTTCGTTTCCCGTGTCCTCTGCTGACCTGTCAACTGGCAGCCCAGCAGCTGATTCTCTTCTCTGCCTGCACTCTCCCTTGGTGCTTTCATCCAGTCCTGTGGCTTTAAATACCAAATACCATCCATGTGATTACAACTCCCAATGGCGTATCACTGTCTCAGACGTGGTCTCTCAACACCAGTGCTGTGCAGCCAACTGCCCCAGTATCCCCACCTGATGTCCAACAGACAGCTCAGCCTTCACACGTCCAGATGTGAACCCCCGATCTTCCCCGCTGAGAAACCTGCTCCACCGTCACTCTGTCGTCTCCAGTTCAGTTGACTGCAGCTTCCTATTTCCGGGGGCTCAGGCCAAACATCTAAGCATCATGCAATTCCGCTTTTGTCATAACCCGTATCCGACTGGAAATCATGGTGCTTCTATCTTCAGACTATACCTAGAGCCTGATCACATCTCACCGATCCCAAGGCTGCCCCTCCCCGGCTAACAGGTTTATTCAGTATACTTATTGTCATCGCCTCTCTCCTCCCATAAGGCTAGAAGCACCTTGAGGGCAGGGGGTGTTGCTTGTTTGATTCACGGCTATGTCCCAAACACCTAGAACAGTGCCTAGCACATAGTGTGTGCTCAGTACATACTTGACCAGTGGATGAATGAATGGAGGGACCCGTGGATTTTACCCAATGTGAATAGCACAGTGTGTGGGTTGCAGTGTCACAGCGAGAAGGTCATCATGTCCTCCGCAGATGAGGAAAGTCGGGCTCACAGACACAAAGTGATTGCCTAAGACTGCAGAGCCGAATAGATTTTCCCGAGATCAGCTCTCTTACGCGATATCTTGTGTTGGATGCTATGAGTTTCGCCGAGTTGAAGGGAAGGACTCTTAGGCATCACTAAGGATAACGATGATGATAACAGTAGCTAACGGGTAGCAAGTGCCTACAAAGAGCCAGGAACCCTTTGAAGCACTTTGCATATATTATACTCATCCAGGTGGGAGGAGGGATTTTAGGTGTGGAGTGCCAGAAACCCCCCACCTTCCACTACTGCCCTCACCTCCTCCACCTTACTGGTCCCCGTCCCAGTGGATCAGCATCCCTAAGGGCCGGGCCTCTTCCTTGCTTCATTCCATCTTCAGTCATCGACCACTGTCTCCATGTCTGCCTCCCTCTAGATGGTGAGCACCTCCAGGGGGCTGGGCCCTGTTCCCCGGATCTCCAGCACCTGGCAAAGTACTGGCGCAAAGTAAGTGCTCCTTCAATCAAACACGAGCACCTACTTTGTGCCAGTACTTTGTGTAATGAAACACAGCTAATAACAATGGTATGGTTGTAAATAAGACTCGTCCTCCCTTTCCACTGAGCGCTTCCTCTAAGCCAGGCGACCAGGCCAAGCTCTCCACAGATACACTCGCCAGTCCTTGCCTCAATCCCACAAGAGGGATACAATTAGGTCCAATGTTCAAAAAGGAAAATAAAAGTCAGTTGGTCTAAGTGGCCCACAACAAGTAGTTATGTCAAGATTTGAACTCGGGTTTCAAAAGCCCTGGTCCTTTCCTTTATACCCGGGGTCAGCATACTTTTCCTCTAAGGGAATAGGGGTAAGTATTTTCAGTTTTGCAGGCCAAAGGGCCACTGTTGCAACCACTCAACTCTGCTGTTGTAACACAAAAGGTAAATGAATGGATGCGGCTGTGTGCCAATAAAACTTTATTTTCCAAAACTGGGGACACACTGGATGGGCTGCTGGCTAGAATTGGCCGCCTCCCGTGTGATGCTCTGTAATGTTCATTGCAGGTCACCGTGGATGGCCTCCCGGACCCTCCTGGAGTTCCAGTCCTCCAACCAGAGCCAGCTCCCGCCTCCAAATGCCACGTCCTGCGACAGCGCTCAGGAAGCCTGGGACCTGCTGCATAGAGTCTTACCCACATTTATCATCACCATCTGCTTCTGTGGGCTGCTGGGAAACCTCTTTGTGCTGTCCATCTTTCTCTTGGCCCGACGGCGTCTGAACGCGGCAGAAATCTACCTGGCCAACCTGGCGGCTTCCGACCTGGTGTTCATCTTGGGCTTGCCCTTCTGGGCAGAGAACATCTGGAAGGAATTCAACTGGCCTTTCGGAGCCCTCCTCTGCCGCGTGGTCAACGGTGTCATCAAGGCCAATCTCTTCATCAGCATCTTCCTGGTGGTGGCCATCAGCCAGGACCGCTACTGCGTGCTGGTGCACCCCATGGCCAGCCGGAGGCGGCGGCGACGGCGATGGGTTCAGGCCACCTGCGTGCTCATCTGGGCCATGGGGGGCCTCCTAAGTATCCCCACGTTCCTGCTGCGCTCCGTCCAAGCTGTCCCGGAACTGAACATCTCCGCCTGTGTGTTGCTGTACCCCAGCGAGGCCTGGCCCTTTGCAAGGATGGTGGAGTTAAACGTGCTGGGGTTCCTCCTCCCACTGGTTGCAATTGTCTTCTTCAACTGTCACATCCTGGCAGCCCTGCGAGGGCGGGGGCAGGTCAGAAAGACAAGGCACGGGGGGCCCACGGATGGCAAGACCACGGCCCTGATCCTCTTGCTTGTGGCTGCCTTCCTGCTCTGCTGGACCCCCTACCACTTCTTTGCCTTCCTGGAATTCCTGCTCGAGGTGCGGGCTGTCAGAGGCTGCTTCTGGGAGAATTTCACCGACCTGGGCCTGCAATGGGCCAACTTCTTTGCTTTCATGAACAGCTGCCTGAATCCAGTGATTTATGTCTTTTTGGGCCGGCTTTTCAGGACCAAGGTCTGGGAACTTTATAAACGATGCATCCCTAGATGACTGACTCCAATATCCACGTCCCATAGAAAAGAAATCCTTCAACTTTTCTGGCGGAATTAAAACAGTGGGGAGGGACTTCCCTGGTGGCACAGTGGTTTAGAATCCTCCTGCCAATGCAGGGGACACGGGTTCGAGCCCTGGTCCGGGAAGATCCCACATGCCGCGGAGCAACTAAGCCTGTGCGCCACAACTACTGAGCCTGCACTCTGGAGCCGGAGAGCCACAACTACTGAAGCCCGCGCACCTAGAGCCCGTGCTCCGCAACAAGAGAAGCCACCGCAATGAGAAGCCCGCGCACTGCAACGAAGAGTGGCCCCCGCTCGCCGCAACTAGAGAAAGCCTGCGCGCAGCAACGAAGACCCAACACAACCAAAAATAAATAAATAAAATAAATAAATTTATTTTAAAAAGTAAGCATCAGGGAGCCAAGAAGTGTGACTTCCTCATCAGCTATTACTGACGTAATAAATACTACTGTAATAAGCTGAATGATGGTCCCCCAAGATCACCAGGACCTAGTCCCTGGAACCTGTAAATGTGTATAGGGTAATGGGGACTTTGCAGATGTAATTAAGCAAAGGATCTTGAGATGGAAAATTATCCTGGGTTATCTGGGTGACCCAATGTCATCACAAGGGTCTTTATAAAAAGAGGAGGCAGAAGTGTCAGAGACAGAGAAGGCTGGAGGGATACAATGAAGGGGCCACAGGCCAAGAATTGCAGGTCCCCTGTCGAGACGTGAAATGGCAAAGAAATGGATCCTCCCTGGAGCCTCCTTCTGGAACCAGCCCTGCTGACATCTTGATTTCAGCCCAGTGATGCCTGGTCTCCAGAACCAGAAGATAATAAATCTGTGTTGTTTTTAAGTCACCAAGTTTATGGTTAATTTGTCACAGCGGCAGGAAACAAGTTTCCAGTAAGCATCTCTTGTTACATTTCCACTTGCCTGTCCATCCAAAATGTTCTAAGTTAACTGCTAGGACTAGAGAGATGACCTAGCTAGAGAGCCTATCCACAAGGAGCTTGCGTAGATCGAAATAATTATAGTATAAAAAAAAAGTAAATGAGAAATCGCATGCGTGTGACACAGACCCAGTACCTGCAGCATTCAGAGGGAAAGGGGATGATCTCCTTCTAGGGTTATCAAAAAAGAGGCTGTGGACTCCACTCGGAAGATGGCGGAAGAGTAAGACGCGGAGATCACCTTCCTCCCCACACATACATGAGAAATACATCTACACGTGGAATAACTCCTACAGAACACCTACTGAATGCAGGCAGAAGACCTCAGACTTCCCGAAAGGTAAGAAACTCCCCACGTACCTGGGTACGGCCAAAGAAAAAAGAATAAACAGAGACAAAAGGATAGGGATGGGACCTGCACCAGTGGGAGGGAGCTGTGAGAGAGGAAAGGTTTCCACACACCAGGAAGCCCCTTCGCAGGCGGAGACTGTGGGTGGCGGGGGCGGGGGGGAGCTTTGGAGCCGTGGAGGAGAGCACAGCCACAGGGGTGCGGAGGGCGAAGCGGAGAGATTCCCGCACAGAGGATCAGGGCCGACCGGCACTCACCAGCCCGAAAGGCTTGTCTGCTCACCCGCCGGGGCGGGCGGGGCTGGGAGCTGAGGCTCGGGCTTTGGTCGGAGTGCCGGGAGAGGACTGGGGTTGGCGACGTGAACACAGCCTGCAGGGGGTTAGTGCGCCATGGCTGGCCGGGAGGAAGTCCGGGAAAAGGTCTGGACCTGCCAAAGAGGCAAGAGACTTTTTCTTGCCTCTTTGTTTCCTGGTGCGCGAGGAGAGGGGATTAAGAGCGCTGCTTAAATGAGCTCCAGAGATGGGCACGAGCCGCGGCTAACAGCGCGGACCCCAGAGACGGGCATAAGACGCTAAGGCTGCTGCTGCCGCCGCCACCAAGAAGCCTGTGTGCGACCACAGGTCAGTCTCCACACCTCCCCTCCCGGAGCCTGTGCAGCCCGCCACTGCCAGGGTCCCAGGATCCAGGGACAACTTGCCCGGGAGAACGCATGGCGCGCCTCAGGCTGGTGCAACGTCATGATGGCCTCTGTCGCCGCAGGTCCACCCCGCACTCCGTACCCCTCCCTCTCCCCGGCCTGAGTGATCCAGAGCCCCCGAAGCAGCTTCTCCTTTAACCCCGTCCTGTCTGAGCGAAGAACAGACGCCCTCAGGCGACCTACACGCAGAGGCGGGGCCAAATCCAAAGCTGAACCCTGGGAGCTGTGCGAACAAAGAAGAGAAAGGGAAATCTCTCCCAGCAGCCTCAGGAGCAGTGGATTAAATCTCCACAATCAACTTGATGTACCCTGCATCTGTGGAATACCTGAATAGACAACGAATCATCCCAAATTGAGGAGGTGGATTTTGAGAACAAGATATATTATTTGTTCCCCTTTTCCTCGTTTTGTGAGTGTGTATGTGTATGCTTCTGTGTGAGATTTTGTCTGTATAGCTTTGCTTTCACCATTTGTCCTAGGGTTCTATCCGTCTGTTTTTGTTTTTTACTTAAAAAAATTTTTTTTCTTAATAATTATTATTTTATTTTAATAACTTTATTTTATTTTACCTTATTTTATTTTATCCTCTTTCTTTCTTTCTACTTTTTCTCCCTTTTATTCTGAGCCATGTGGACGAAAGGCTCTTGGTGCTGCAGCCAGGAGTCAGTGCTGTGGCTCTGAGGTGGGAGAGCCAACTTCAGGACACTGGTCCACAAGAGACCTCCCAGCTCCACATAATATCAAATGGCGAAAATCTCCCAGAGATCTCCATCTCAACACCAACACCCAGCTTCACTCAACGACCAGCAAGCTACAGTGCTGGACACCCTATGCCAAACAACTAGCAAGACAGGAACACAACCCCACCCATTCGCAGAGAGGCTGTCTAAAATCATAATAAGTCCACAGACACCCCAAAACACACCACCAGACGTGGACCTGCCCACCAGAAAGACAAGATCCAGCCTCTTCCACCAGAACACAGGCACTAGTCCCCTCCACCAGGAAGCCTACACAACCCACTGAACCAACCTTAGCCCCTGGGGACAGACACCAAAAACAACAGGAATTACAAACCTGCAGCCTGTGAAAAGAAGACCCCAAACACAGTAGGTTAAGCAAAATGAGAATACAGAGAAATGCACAGCAGATGAAGGAGCAAGATAAAAACCCACCAGAGCTAACAAATGAAGAGGAAATAGGCAGTCTACTTGAAAAAGAATTCAGAATAATGATAGTAAAGATGATCCAAAATCTTGGAAATAGAATGGAGAAAATGCAAGAAACGTTTAACAAGGACCTAGAAGAACTAAAGATGAAACAAGCAACGATGAACAACACAATAAATGAAATTTAAAATACTCTGGATGGGATCAAAAGCAGAATAACTGAGGCAGAAGAACGGATAAGTGACCTGGAAGATAAAGTAGTCGAAATAACTACTGCAGAGCAGAATAAAGAAAAAAGAATGAAAAGAAATAAGGACAATCTCAGAGACCTCTGGCACAACATTAAACGCACCAACATTCGAATTATAGGGGTTCCGGAAGAAGAAGAGAAAAAGAAAGGGACTGAGAAAATATTGGAAGAGATTATAGTTGAAAACTTCCCTAATATGGGAAAGGAAATAGTTAATCAAGTCCAGGAAGCACAGAGAGTCCCATACAGGATAAATCCAAGGAGAAACATGCCAAGACACATATTAATCAAACTGTCAAAAATTAAATACAAAGAAAACGTGTTAAAAGCAGCAAGGGAAAAACAACAAATAACACACAAGGGAATCCCCATAGGGTTAACAGCTGATCTTTCAGCAGAAATTCTGCAAGCCAGAAGGGACTGGCAGGACATATTTAAAGTGATGAAGGAGAAAAACCTACAACCAAGATTACTCTACCCAGCAAGGATCTCATTCAGATTTGATGGAGAAATTAAAACCTTTACAGACAAGCAAAAGCGGAGGAAGTTCAGCACCACCAAACCAGCTTTACAACAAATGCTAAAGGATCTTCTCTAGGCAAGAAACACAAGAAAAGGAAAAGACCTACAATAACAAACCCAAAAAAATTAAGAAAATGGGAAAAGGAACATACATAATGGTAATTACCTTAAATGTAAATGGATTAAATGCTCCCACCAAAAGACACAGATTGGCTGAATGGATACAGAAACAAGACCCATATATCTGCTGTCTACAAGAGACCCACTTCAGACCTAGAGACACATACAGACTGAAAGTAAGGGGATGGAAAAAGATATTCCATGCAAATGGAAACCAAAAGAAAGCTGGAGTAGCAATTCTCATATCAGACAAAATAGACTTTAAAATAAAGACTATTAGAAGAGACAAAGAAGGACACTACATAATGATCAAGGGATCGATCCAAGAAAAAGATATAACAATTGTAAATATTTATGCACCCAACATAGGAGCACCTCAATACATAAGGCAAATACTAACAGCCATAAAAGGGAAAATTGACAGTAACACATTCATAGTAGGGGACTTTAACACCCCACTTTCACCAATGGACAGGTCATCCAAAATGAAAATAAATAAGGAAACACAAACTTTAAATGATACATTAAACAAGATGGACTTAATTGATATTTATAGGACACACCATCCAAAAACAACAGAATACACATTTTTCTCAAGCACTCATGGAACATTCTCCAGGATAGATCATAACTTGGGTCACAAATCAAGCCTTGGTAAAATTAAGAAAATTGGAATTGTATCAAGTATCTTTTCCGACCACAATGCTATGAGACTAGATATCGATTACAGGAAAAGATCTGTAAAAAATACAAACACATGGAGGCTAAACAATACACTACTTAATAACGAAGTGATCACTGAAGAAATCAAAGAGGAAATCAAAAAATACCTAGAAACAAATGACAATGGAGACACGACGACCCAAAACCTATGGGATGCAGCAAAAGCAGTTCTAAGAGGGAAGTTTATAGCAACACAACCCTACCTTAAGGAACAGGAAACATCTTGAATAAACAACCTAACCTTGCACCTAAAGCAATTAGAGAGAGAAGAACAAAAGAACCCCAAAGTTAGCAGAAGGAAAGAAATCATAAAGATCAGATCAGAAATAAATGAAAAAGAAATGAAGGAAACGATAACAAAGATCAATAAAACTAAAAGCTGGTTCTTTGAGAAGATAAACAAAATTGATAAACCATTAGCCAGACTCATCAAGAAAAGAAGGGAGGGGCTTCCCTGGTGGCGCAGTGGTTGATAGTCCGCCTGCCGATGCAGGGGACACGGATTCGTGCCCCGGTCCGGGAGGATCCCACATGCCGCAGAGCGGCTGAGCCCGTGAGCTATGGCCGCTGAGCCTGCATGTCCGGAGCCTGTGCTCTGCAACGGGAGAGGCCGCAACAGTGAGAGGCCCGCATACCACAACAACAAAAAAAAAAAAAGGGAGAAGACTCAAATCAGTAGAATTAGAAATGAAAAAGGAGAAGTAACAACTGACGCTGCAGAAATACAAAGGATCATGAGAGATTACTACAAGCAACTCTATGCCAATAAAATGGACAACCTGAAAGAAATGGACAAATTCTTAGAAATGCACAACCTGCCAAGACTGAATCAGGAAGAAATAGAAAATATGAACAGACAATCACAAGCACTGAAATTGACACTGTGATTAAAAATCTTCCAACAAACCAAAGGCCAGGACCAGATGGCTTCACAGGCGAATTCTTTCAAACATTTAGAGAAGAGCTAACACCTATCCTTCTCAAACTCTTCCAAAATATAGCAGAGGGAGGAACACTCCCAAACTCATTCTATGAGGCCACCATCACCCTGATACCAAAACCAGACAAGAATGTCACAAAGAAAGAAACCTACAGGCCAATATCACTGATGAACATAGATGCAAAAATCCTCAACAAAATACTAGCAAACAGAATCCAACAGCACATTAAACGGATCATACACCGTGATTAAGTGGGGTTTATTCCAGGAATGCAAGGATTCTTCAATATATGCAAATCAATCAACGTGATACACCATATTGACAAATTGAAGGAGAAAAACCATATGATCATTTCAATAGATGCAGAGAAAGCTTTTGACAAAATTCAACACCCATTTATGATGAAAACCCTGCAGAAAGTAGGCATAGAGGTAACTTTCCTCAACATAATAAAGGCCATATATGACAAACCCACAGCCAACATCATCCTCAATGGTGAAAAACTGAAAGCATTTCCACTAAGATCAGGAAGAAGACAAGGTTGCCCACTCTCACCACTCTTATTCAATATAGTTTTGGAAGTTTTAGCCACAGCAATCAGAGAAGAAAAGGAAATAAAAGGAATCCAAATCAGAAAAGAAGAAGTAAAGCTGTCCCTGTTTGCAGATGACATGATACTATACATAGAGAATCCTAAAGATGCTACCAGAAAACTACTAGAGCTAATCAATGAATTTGGTAAAGTAGCAAGATACAAAATTAATGCACAGAAATCTCTGGCATTCCTATACACTAAGGATGAAAAATCTGAAAGTGAAATCAAGAAAACACTCCCATTTACGACTGCAAGAAAAAGAATAAAATATCTAGGAATAAACCTACCTAAGGAGACAAAAGACCTGTATACAGAAAATTATAAGACACTGATGAAAGAAATTAAAGATGATACAAATAGACGGAGAGATATACCATGTTCTTGGATTGGAAGATTCAACATTGTGAAAATGACTCTACTACCCAAAGCAATCTACAGATTCAATGCAATCCCTATCAAACTACCACTGGCATTTTTCACAGAACTAGAACAAAAAATTTCACAATTGGTATGGAAACACAAAAGACCCCGAATAGCCAAAGCAATCTTGAGAACGAAAAACAGAGCTGGAGGAATCAGGCTCCCTGACTTCAGACTATACTACAAAGCTACAGTAATCAAGACAGTATGGTACTGGCACAAAAACAGAAATATAGATCAATGGAACAGGATAGAAAGCCCAGAGATAAACCCACGCACATATGGTCAGCTTATCTTTGATAAAGGAAGCAAGAATGTACAGTGAAGAAAGGACAGCCTCTTCAATAATTGGTGCTGAGAAAACTAGACAGGTACATGTAAAAGTAGGAGATTAGATCACTCCCTAACAGCATACACAAAAATAAGCTCAAAATGGATTAAAGACCTAAATGTAAGGCCAGAAACTATCAAACTCTTAGAGGAAAACATAGGCAGAACACTCTATGACATAAATCACAGCAAGATCCTTTTTGACCCACCTCCTAGAAAAATGGAAATAAAAACAAAAATAAACAAATGGGACCTAACGAAACTGCAAAGCTTTTGCACAACAAAGGAAACCATAAACAAGACCAAAAGACAACCCTCAGAATGGGAGAAAATATTTGCAAATGAAGCAACTGACAAAGGATTAATTTCCAAAATTTACAAGCAGCTCATGCAGCTCAATAACAAAAAAAACAAACAACCCAATCCAAAAATGGGCAGAAGACCTAAATAGACATTTCTCCAAAGAAGATATACAGATTGCCAACAGACACATGAAAGAATGCTCAACATCATTAATCATTAGGGAAATGCAAATCAAAACTACAATGAGATATCATGTCACCCCAGTCAGAATGGCCATCATCAAAAAATCTAGAAACAATAAATGCTGGAGAGGGTGTGGAGAAAAGGGAACACTCTTGCACTGCTGGTGGGAATGTGAATTGGTACAGCCACTATGGAGAACAGTATGGAGGTTCCTTAAAAAACTACAAATAGAACTACCATATGACACAGCTATCCCACTACTGGGCATATACCCTGAGGAAACCATAATTCAAAAAGAGTCATGTACCAAAATGTTCATTGCAGTTCTATTTACAATAGCCCAGAGATGGAAACAACCTAAGTGCCCATCATCGGATGAATGGATAAAGAAGATGTGGCACATATATA
>NW_020837965.1:20167593-20170564 GCF_003676395.1 Aethalodelphis obliquidens
GTGCCCATCATCGGATGAATGGATAAAGAAGATGTGGCACATATATACAATGGAATATTACTCAGCCATAAAAAGAAACGAAATTGAGCTATTTGTAATGAGGTGGATGGACCTAGAGTCTGTCATACAGAGTGAAATAAGTCAGAAAGAGAAAGACAAATACCGTATGCTAACACATATATATGGAATCTAAGAAAAAAAAATGTCATGAAGAACCTAGGGGTAAGACAGGAATAAAGACACAGACCTACTAGAGAATGGACTTGAGGATATGGGGAGGGGGAAGGGTAAGCTGTGACAAAGTGAGAGAGAGGCATGGACATATATACACTACCAAATGTAAAATAGATAGCTAGTGGGAAGCAGCCGCATGGCACAGGGAGATAAGCTCAGTGGTTTGTGACCACCTAGAGGGGTGGGATAGGGAGGGTGGGAGGGAGGGAGACGCAAGAGGGAGGAGATATGGGAACATATGTATATGTATAACTGATTCACTTTGTTATAAAGCAGAAACTAACACACCATTGTAAAGCAATTATACCCCAATAAAGATGTAAATAAAAAAGAGGCTGTGAAGGGAGTGAACTGTGAGCTGAGTTTGACAGGGGTTAGAATCTGGTACATGGAGAGAGGGAGAAAGGGCTGGTAGAGGCAGAACCGCATACACAGGTAGAAAGCGTGCGCTGCAGGTGAAAGGATATCTACTGAACACTTAATGCTTCAGTATCTTTCTTGCTGCGAGGGTCCCAGCAGTGAACCTGAGCAAGTCTGTCTTCCAGGAGGCCGTGGCAACAGGGACGATAATTAGGACAGTGTCACAGAGTAGGGTGATCCAGTGTCAGGTGAGAGCAGGTGCTCCGGGAGCAGAGAGAAGGGGTGTCCAGCCTGGGGTGCTGGGAGCGGACGGCTCGAGAGGGTTTCCCAGAGGAAGAGACATAGAAGCTGAGTCCCAAAAGACAAGCAAAATGGGGGAAAGGAGTGTTCCAGAGAAAAGAAACTAATCAGATCCGGAGACAGGATGGTTCATAGGTTAAGGAGGAGGATGAAGGAAGGAAGGAAGGATGAGGCGGCCCTGGAAGGATTCGAGGTTTGAGGAGGATGCAGGTGTTGGGAGGATACATGATGGTCAAGGGCAGGGAGGGAAGCCTGAAGGTCTTCCAGCGGCTTTGAGGGCCCGGCTGGAGCCAGGAGGCATGCATTTCTTATGTGAATTACTCTAGCCAAGCTCAGCGGGGCCCAAGAACGGTAGACAGTGGCTTGCTCCAGAGTTGGCGATTTGCCAGATGGGCAGCCAACGTTCAAGGGTGTTGGGGATTCTGGTTATACTATGGGAAATGGCTCAGTTGGGGAAGAAAATGAACATAGGAGATGAGGGAAGCGGAGTACTGTTGATATGGTTAAAGAACAGGCGTAGCAGGCGTACCTAGATGAGAGGGCAAGAAAAATAGGAGGCTGTGGCCACAAGTAAGAATGTTTGCACAGAACCTTCCGAAGGTGGGGCCATCCCAGGAGATGACAAGGACCAAGGACAGCCATGGCAATGCACGGTTGGAATAGAAGGACAAGACAGTCAAAGACTAGCGAGGTGAGGGATGGGTTATCAGGCAGGCAAGATGATGGAAGGACCTGGGGAGGAGAGGCCAGTAGGCCAGGTGCCAAGGCCAGTCTCCACGGAACAGTGCGGGACGGGGGAGGGGCAGCCTCTCCTGCTGCACGGGAAGGACTTGTCCTTATGCGATAGCAGCAAAGACCCAGATTCATTCAAGAAATGGAAAGGACGCCGGTGTTGCTGGAGCCTGGTGATGGAGAAGCTGGCGGGGCTGGGCCACCAGGCCCTCATAAGCTATCAGGGACAACACTTTGATCAGTGCCCCAGCCCCTGTAGGTTTCCTGGAGAGCAGAGAGAGGCTCAGGTGGCCTGGATTTAGGTCAACAAGCAGGATCCCGCCTCCACACGTACCTAATCTGGACCACACGGTGTTTAACAAATAGTTAAATTCCATACAAAAAATCCATCTTCGGGGCTTCCCTTGAACACTTGGAAGCTCTTGCAATGCTGAATCTGCCCTCATTCCTTCATCTGATATTTATTGAGCCTCTGCTTTTGCCAGGCACTTAAGTAGGGAACGTAAGCAGGAAACAAGACAGAGGAGCCTCCCTGGTCCTCTTGGAGCTGACCTCCTGGGGCTTCCCCAGGGAGCCGAGGAGCAGCGCCCCTGCTGACAGATCAGCCTCTTCCCCAGGGGCGGAGGCTGCACTCACTGGGCTTGCTTGCCTCCAGCGCAATGCAATTTCTGAGCGCCTGCACAGGAATCCAGTGAGCAAAGCCCCGTAGCAAAGTGGCCAGAATAGGCAGAAGTATCCGGCAAGAAGAGAGAGTTGGAAAGAGAAAATAACATCGTCTCTTGCGCAGTGACCCCAATATGCCCTCTTTCCCTCCTTCTCAGCCCCTGCTTTAAAGCTGTAGCTTACAACAATCCTTACAGGGCTTGCACGTTCTAGAAGAGTGTGCTGGCCTGAGAAATCAGAACATTGCTCGTCGGCCTGAAGTTCAACAGTAGACTGTCAACACGGGCTCTGATAAGCAAACACCTGACTTATGGAATGCCCGTCACATTTACCAAAGCAGAGTGCACGGTCCTACAGCAGGACAGAAATTGGCAAACCCCACAATTAGGATTCTGTTCTTCTACTGGGAAGGTCAATTATTCATTTGCAGATGAGGAAATTCCTGCCTTGGTTAAGAGGATCAATGCTGAGGGAGACATTAATATTTTTGAGTTCCCACGAGTGGACGTGCCTGCCTGGAATATTTCACACCTGGGTCCAGGCCCAGGCCTCACCTTGTAGGGCTAACGAACACCTGGCATGGCGAGTTAGCAAAGGGTCTCCTAGCATCGCCAGCTCCAGCGCCCCAGCTCCCACTCTCTCTCTCTCTCTCTCTCTCTCTCTCTCTCTCTCTCTCTCTCTC
>NW_020837965.1:20170574-20325246 GCF_003676395.1 Aethalodelphis obliquidens
CTCTCTCTCTCTCTCTCTCTCTCTCTCTCTCTCTCTCTCTCTCTCTCTCTGAAGGGCCGAGTACAGACATGGAGCTTCCTCTCCAATCCACTTCCAGCTTTGGGCCTGTCATGTGGGTCCACGGCTGCTGGCCTCCCTCCCCCGCTGCATCCACCATCCCATCCATCACGGGCACTGAGAAGCGCTAAGCCCCACTAAATCCCAGCCTGGGGAGACTCCCCGGTGTCACAGGCAGTTTCTTGTTCTCCGGAGGTGAGTCACAAGTTCGATAAAGAGCAGGTGGGAATTTCCCTCCTATGACCTAGAAGAGGCTTTAAATATCATCAATATGAGTGCATGTCAAACTGGTACCATCTGAATAAAAGCTGAACAATTATATCACGTCAGCTTCCTGGCTGTGACATTGTACCATACTGAGGTAAGACAGTACCACTGAGGGATACTGAGTAAAGAGTACGAGGGAGGTATGAATCTAATAACAAGTTTTAAAAAGAAAATATCATCAAGCTCAGCCCCTCCATTTCACAGACAAGGACACCAAGGCCCGGAGATGGGTGGAGAATTACCCAAGGTTACCCAGTGAGCTGGACTCCTGGGGCAGGGCTCTGTCCAGACCAGGGATGCCCAACGAGGCTGGGAGTTCAGAGAAGAGACCTGAGTGCCAGGGACGCCACCATTTGAGTTGCCTTGATGGTGGCAGAGCTCCCTGTGTCTGGGGTTGGATTTAAGGCAATGAGCAAGAGGCCAGGCTTACTTTCCAGGAGTTTCGGGAGACAGAAAAGTATCAGAAGGCCATGCCAGTCAATGGAGGCTCTGAGCAGGGGAGTGTCATATTCAGGCCTGCGTTTCAGAGAGATCACTTCACTAGAACATGGATGATAGCCTGAAGAGCGTATCGGTCATCTATCGCTGCATAAAAAACACGCCCAAACTTAATGATTTAAAACAAGCACCTTAGCTCACAGTTCCGTAGTTGACCACTTGGGCTGGGTTCAGCTGGGCGGTTCTTCCGCTGGTCTTGGCTGGCTTCACCCACCCACCTGTGATAGGCAGCCAGTCAGTTAGTGGCTCTGCTTCTGGGGGTCGAGCGGGGGGTGCAGTAGGCACAGAGCTGACCTTGGATAGAGTTAAAAACCACAGTGGGATAGGCGTAATGATGATGGGCTGGGGAGCACCCCAACCGTGACCTTCCCAAACTCAGATGGAATCAGAGCAGCTAATTCATTCAGTGCTTTGACTACACATACTGAGTGTTCAATCCAGGGCGGGTATTGTGCGAGGCATAGGGGTGCAGAGTAAATAAGACTTTTCGTCCCTTCAGAGAGTTCACAGGACGTGGAAGAGATCAGCCAGTGCAGCCTGTTCAATTTATTGACGGAAAAACTGAGGCCCAGAATGCTTTGCCCGTCCCAAGGTGACACCATCCATGTGGGGTCTGGGATCAGGGCCAGCTCTTCTCCTGCCATGTCTAGTCCTCCAGCCCTGTCAAGTGGCTCTCTGGAAAACACTCCCTGAGATAACCTTGTCTTTCCAATGGAAGTGCCTTTGACCAGTGTTGATGGAGGCAGTGGGAGGGGCAGGAAACCCTTCGTCACTCTTCTGCGCGAGACATGACTGCTGCTCTCCAACAATTCTAGTTCCCTGTCCTTCTGGGAAGTGGGAGGACTGAACTTCCTCACCCTGTTGAAGCTAAGAGTTGCCTTCGCACTTCTTTGGTCAATGTGAGGGCACCCGTGTGTCACTTCTAGGCAGGAGCATTTAAGAGCAGAATTCTTTGTGACCTCCTTTCCTCTGCCATAGTGAACCCTGGGGACTTGTGTCAAGACCGTGGTGTCATTAAGATGTACAGCCCATCAGCCTGGACCCCTGAAGGACTAGAAGAGCAGGGCCCCTGTGTTAAACATGCAGCATGAGTGAGAAATCAACCTTTGTTGCTCTTAAGCTACAGAGTTGGGGGATGTTTTTTACTGCAGCAGAACCTAGCTCATCCTCACTGATTCAGCAGGTTTCAATGAAGAGGGAGTGCTCCCTAAACTCTGGGCCTCTTGCCCACCCCTTACTCCTCTCCAAGGAAGAAAAGTGATTTATCTGATTGATCAGTTTCATAAAAAAAGAACTGAGCCTACAGAGTGCAATTCCCTCCTCCGTACTCACTCTTTGGGAAGTGCTGTCTGCAGACCCCGGGCTTCTCTCAGCCATGAGGTTCTTCCTCAGAGGCGGGAAACTGTCAGCACTGTCTGGGCCTGTGTGGGTAAGTCAGCCTGATTCTGGGATTCAGGACTAAGAAGCCCATTGTTGTCACATGCCTGAGTGACACTGTCCAAGTGAGTTCTTCTCAGTAACAAAGATAACGGGCTTCCCTGGTGGCGCAGTCGTTGAGAGTCCGCCTGCAGATGCAGGGGACACGGGTTCGTGCCCCGGTCCGGGAAGATCCCACATGCCGTGGAGTGGCTGGGCCCGTGAGCCACGGACGCCGAGCCTGCGCATCTGGAGCCCATGCTCCACAGCGGGAGAGGCTGCAACAGTGAGAGGCCCGCGTACCGCAAAAAAAAAAAAAGATAACGTGGTGGTCCCATCTGCTGAGCCCTGTTGCCTCCTTTAGTTCAGAACTGAGGCAGGAAGACAGGAGTGTCCTCAAACCCCAGCTCCTACTACCTTGCCCATCCCTTACTCCACGGGACTCAAGTTCCAAACATCTTGCATAAAAACATGAAAGCCTGTTGGTGAAATGCAAATCTGATTCTTGAGTTTTCACAAAATACCTTAGCAAGGTTGATGCAGGGTTCTTGGCCCTGAGGACATTTGGGCCCAGATAGCTCTCTGTTGTGCGGGCTGGCCTGGGCGTTGTAGGAAGTTTAGCAGCATCTCAGGACTCTACCCACTAGACGCCAGGAGCATCCTCCCTCCCCCAGTGTGACGACCAAAATGTCTCCAGATACGGCCAAATGTCCTCTGGGAGCAAATCATCCCCCATGCCCAGCTGAGAACCACATTTTGGCTGATCTGATCCAGTTACTCAACAAAGACTTCTAGGAAAGGCTAGTGATCTGGGGGGACTTCCTGGAGGTGGTAGAATTTCAGCCCTTGAAGGACTGAACTTAACAAAGGGAAGGGGAGAAGCCATGGCACTAGGAAAGTGTGAGCAAAGGGAGGCTTGGAGGCCGGCACGCTTGGAGATGGGGCGGTGGGGAGTGGGGACTCTGCACAAACAACAGTTGGAATGATTAAATAGCCAAACACAGAGAATCACTCAGCATTGTACATGCAATAAATGTTTGCTAATATCAGCAGAAGCTCTCCTCCAGTCCAAACAGTGACATCGTTTATAGCAACTGGCCATCATTGATTCTGGCATCATTCCCAGTGTTTAACAATAAATACCCCTCACCTTCGCCCTGTGGCTTCTTCCAATGTTATTTTCCCCACATCATACTATAGCCAACCTTGTGATGGGGGTGGAGGGGCGGGTAAGACTGGGAAAGAGGGAGCAAAGGGAAGAATGTGATTCAGTCATAATGAGCAAAACATCACATTTTAAGGAAAGACAGGGTCCAGCAGACCTGGCTGAGAGGGAGGCCACTGAGATGAGCATGGAGGTGCATGGGTCATCCTGTCTTTATTTAAAATGTCACTCTTTTGTTCATCATGGGTGTTTGGCATTCATTTTGAGTTTTGAAAAGCATTGCATTGAATTATTATCTTGATTACTGCTGTGCTCCTGTACTCACCCCGCCTTCCTTAAACTTTGCGCCCAAGGCGAGGGCCTCAGCTGCCACACCCTAGCCCCAGCCTTGAGTGGCAGGATTCAGGGCTGGGGCTGCATTCCCAGTAGAGGAATGAATTAGCAGAGAAGCTTAAATAGGCTTCTGTTTCAGACTCACCTTTACATACCGCCTGCTGGGAAAACACAACAAAAATCTTTATCTGGTGCTTCCATGGTGGTGCAGTGGTTGAGAGTCCGCCTGCCGATGCAGGGGACGCGGGTTCGTGCCCCTGTCCGGGAAGATCCCACATGCCACGGAGCGGCTGGGCCCATGAGCCATGGCCGCTGAGCCTGCGCGTCCGGAGCCTGTGCTCCGCAAGGGGAGAGGCCACAACAGTGAGAGGCCCGCGTACCGCAAAAAAAAAAAAAAAAAATCTTTATCTGAATATAAAGCACATTTCTGTTGTCTCAGGTCTCAAATATTCCCTTATCAACCTGTTGTGAAAATTGCACCAGGGCAACTTTCACAAGCCTCGGGGATTGAGAGAGGGGCTGGCTGTGCTTTACCGCTCAAACCAGTATTTACAGGGAGAAACTAATTGTGAAATCAAATGACATTTTCATTTTAAATTTAAGCTATTTCCTCGACCAAGAGGACGCTGCCACAGACTAGCCTTGCGAAAGGGTAGGGATAGGATTTTTCCAAAACCTTCCCACCGTGTGCGGGGTCAGAATTTGCGCAGGCTCAGATGGGCTGCAGAGGCTTTGTAGGGGGCAAATGCTGGAAACCAAAGTTCCACTCAGGAGGGGAGCGGGCGCCTCCTGCTGGCCTCGAAGGAAGAGTGCTCTTTCCCCAGAAATGTTTCTGCACAAATTTTCAAAGCAGGTCCTTGAATGGGTTACAACAGATAGGTTACAAAGCTCAACAAAACATGGAAACGTGGAAAGGCAACAATTGCTCTTGAGCCCTGTTGGTGGGTACGTCAGTAGGTACAACTTCTATAAGAGGGCAACTGGCAAGAGCCTCTCCAATTTTAAATGGGTGTCACATATCATTGATTCAGTGTTTCCCCTTGTAGTGATCCATCCAACAGATAAACTGAGACAGGCTGATCTTGGGTGGCCTCGGCCAGCAGCGGCTTGAAGCAGGGTTTCAGTTCCCAGCCAGTGCTTGAGGACGGGTCGCGGCAGTGAGAGCACCGAATCCTAGCCACTAGACCAGTGGTCAGCGACAAGGCCCTGGCCCTACGGCTTTGCAGAAAAAGAATTCCCACAAAGAAGGAAAGTAGTGAAACAAGTAAATTATTTATTAGGAAAAAAAATGTACAGTACATGTGGATAGACACACAGGCAGGCTCAAAGAGAGAGTCGTGCCCTTGTGGCAGTTTGAATCACTTTTATGGGGCATTTCTTCTGGGTTTCCTTTTGCCAATCATTTTGATTTGCTTAGTTCAAAAAGTCCGTATTTGGTGTATCTCAGTATCTTCCCACGTGTGCGTGTGCATCTCTTAGCCAAGATGGATTCTACTGAAGAGGACTATGGGTAGATTCAGCCACTTAGCATCACTTCCCTTTTGACCTCCAACGAGCCTTTCTGTTCATGTGTAGTTGGGGAGGTCTCCTGACTTTGAGAATGAGGAATATGTGGTCGCTTAACTTCTGTCTGGGCAGGGCCCAGCCTCCTCTCTCAATTGTCCTGTTATTCTTGTCTCGGAGTATAGGTCCACAGGACCAAACTCAAACTGTTCGCCCCGGGGGCCCATCTATCTCCTGCCTCAAGGCTGGAACCTGGGACTCTTTGCTGCAGTGCTGCAATGCTTGCACCTGGACAAACATCTCCTCGAGATACAAAATACAAAGAATCTATAAGAGACTAAAAAATAACTGCAGATATGCACAGTTGGGGCAAATTCTGGACAAAAGATACAAAAAGACCAAAAAACCCAACTGCCACTTCTGAAGAACTGGGAGCAAAAGCAGGGTACTGCCCCCTGCACTCAACACCACCAAAGGGGTGGGCAACCCACCTAAGCCACCCTCTAGCCTGACCCTTGGACACAACCCTACCCTCACCCCATATAAGGAATGAGCTTGCCTCCGCTCAGGGAGCAAACAAGGGAACCTGTTACTAGTTCTCAGTCCCTCCTGTGACCACATGGGCCCCAATAAACCTTGCCGGAATTTCTTGTCTGGCCTCTTGTCAATTTCTCTTGATTGGAGAAGGCCAAGAACCCTGATTGGTATCAAAACTACTGAGAAACTGAGGTGGAGCCAAGTTCAGTGATTTGCTCAAGGTCAATCCTTGGGGTAGCGAGTTGGCTGAAACCCCAGCTCAGCAAATAAGACATAAAGACTAAGAAGATAGCTTTCAAAATGAAATCTGGTATGAAGGATTAAGGAGGGTTTTGAAGAAAAGAATATTTTAAAGAAAATGGGGGTGGGGTGGGGGAAGTAAGTAAAGCTTAAGTTTAAACTGAAATGGAGAAGAAAGGGAGGTATTTAATTGGCCTTAGAAGCGCTTGTTGTAAATGGAAAGAAGATTTCTAACTATAGAGCTATGACATTGATACTGATTTTTAAATAGCATATTTGGGGGGGGCGGTATTGCGCTTAACTTTTACTAAATGTTAAGTGTTTTTTGAGTTGTAGCCTTGAGGTCCATCACTCTAAAAATAAATGGGCCACATCTGGGATGACAAATGCTCACATTAGGTTTTGGAAGCAATGGTAGTACTTGGCAACGAGCAGTCGTGTTTTCCTTTATACCTCAGTGAAATCTAAATTTAAAAGAATGTTTTACCCTCTTCTGACAGCCTTAGAAATTCTTACTGTAAGGTTGTGCTAATACTCATTTTTCTCAGCAAACCCAAAACCCAAAAGACTTTGCCTCCAGCACCCTCCTTGACTTTTATTTCCAGATGCTACCCAAGATGTCCCCTTCAACTCAAATTTCCCTGTAACCAGTCAATCCTGAACATCAGGCTGAAAAGGGAAGCGGCTCCCCCAGCTTTCCCAAGCCTGCCCCGGATCTGTGTTTAACGCCAGGGAAGCAGATGTCTGGATGGCAGTGAAAGAGGAGACCAGGTGGTGTCTTCAAAACCAGGAATTCCAATTCTAAAACTGCTCTGAGCAGCTTCTGCTCCTTTCCTCGGCTTCGTAAAACGCCATTCAATTTCCCAGAAGCAAAACAAATTGATTTCCATTTATAAGGAACAAATGGCTGGAATGATTAGCTGTGTCTAAGCTGTTTTATATTAGAGTCTGATGTATTCCCACTGGGTTCTGAGTTCCCCCAAATCGAGGACCACATCTTTCATCTCTGGCCCAGGGCATTGCTCATAGCAGGCATTCGAGAAACAGTAACAGTATCTAACACTTAGATGGTACTTACTCTGTGTCAGACACTGTTCTGATTAACTCGCATAATCCTCATAACAACACTATTATTAGCTCCATTTTACAGAGGAGGAAACTGAAGCACAGAAAGGTTAAGCAACTTCCCCAAGGCCACACAGCTAACAAGTAATGCAGCCTGGGTTCACACCCGGGCAGTCTGACTCAAAAATATATATTCTTAGCCACTATACCAGCAGTTCCCCAACTTGTCTGCAATTAGTCACCTAGGGAGCTTCAAAAGTACACCTTCAAAAAGTACATTTAATACATTATATTGTGATTTAATTGGTCTCGGGTGTGGTATGGGGTTTGGAATTTTTAAAAGCTCCTCAGCTGATTCCCATACACGGACTCATTTTGAGAACCACTACATTATACTATCCTGCCTCATTACTCAGCAATGTTTGCTGAATTGAATGTGTTTGCTACAGCAGGAACTGCTTTCAGGAATGTAAACAAACAAGGAGGAAAAAATAATATCCAAACTTTGGTTGTATCACATTACCCTGGAGTGTAACTGATTGTAATTCCAACAGAGTCCGTGCTAAGAGCATGGGTCTGGAGTCAAGACATTCTCGGATTAACATCTCTGCACGTAGCAGTGTGAGCGGAAAATGTTGCCTGCCATATTACTAAACAAAGGATGTTGCAGCCACCGAGCCACTACAGCTGCCCTGATGGTGAGCCCGGAGGGAACTCAGAATGGAGACAAATGACCCCGCTGCCAGCCCTCAGCCATGGCATCTGCCCCCGGTGGTGTACCCTGAGGGGAATCAGGATGGGAAAGCAGGGGATACTGGTCCCAGATAGCTGAGGTGCGCATCAAAGGAATGGTTTCAAGGAGCCCAGACTCTTGCATCTTCCCATACACAGAAAAGTGCTGAAGTCCTTAACTTGAGATACCTGATTTTCTTTAATTAACAGTAATCTTTTGAAGTCCAACTACCTGGTCTTCATTGCAAAAACTCCTCTGTATCCTGGCTCCTCCCTTACCTCTTCAGAGCAGTCCCTCAGAGCTAACTGAGAGGCTGTCTTCTGGGCTTGAAGTCCTCAGAAAGACTGCCAAATAAAACATAATTCTCTACTTTGAGGTTGTGCATTATTTTTTCCCGTGGATAAGAGTCTGGCTACGTGCCCACCAACCTCCATTTCCTTCCTGCCTAGGTGCACAGCAAGACTACATTAGCCAGCTTCCCTTGAAGCCAAGTGTGATCATGTGACAGGATTCTGACCAATAGAATGTGGGCAAAAGTCTCCAGCACTAGGCTGTCCTCTTTCCTGTGAGGCAGATTCTGAATGGGGAGGCAGAGCCACAAGATGGAAGGGGCCTGGGCTATTCCAGCACCACTTAGGGGAGAGCTGCCAGATATTCAGGAGCACTGACTGGACTTGATGTAAATGAGAAATAATTTTTTTGTTAAGCTATTGGGATTCGGGGGTTTATCTGTCATCAGTGACTAGTGTTCCTTAACTAGTACATTGTGTGGCTTTGGGGAGGTCACTTATCCTAAGCCTCAGTGTTGTCATCTGCAGAATGAAGACCGAGTGCTGGACAGCTTTCATTTGCCCCTCCAGATCCACTCTCCACCCCCTCTCCCCTGCTCTCTGCCGGGGAGGCTGAGCCTGAGATACTGCAGTAAGTTAGGCTCAACCTATGGGAGGCTCCAGCAGGAGGTGGGAAAGCAGGAGCCCGAGGGTGGGATTTAGTGGTCTGGGCCCCTCTGGCTACTTGGCTCCACCTAAGGCCACAGCTGTATCAGGCAGCCCTCCCCTTCAGCTACGGGTTCTGTGAATCACTCTATCTCTTTGTCCCCTCAGGCCTGTGGTGAGGCTTAGCACTGCTTCAGTCTCCTGATAGATGGGATGGGAAAGGGGGAGCGGCCTCGTGTTCCTGTGTCCAAGGTCAGCGGGAAAAAGTCAGACACCACCACTGACTCACAGAGCTGAGGCCGAGCCAGCTCCCGAGGTGCCAGTGGATCTCCCTTGCCCCTGCCCACCTATCCTAAATCAAGTCCCTTCCTTACACCTCCTTCAGTCGCCCCAGTGGCCGGCCATCTGCTTCCTGCCAGGACCCTGGCTGGTACGGAATGTGAATGCCATGCTGTTGAGGTTTGAACAAAGTAGTAATCACACAGGAAATACTTAACAAATGTTGAATTTAAAATGAGAGAAATGCCACAAGGTTTGTTGAGAGGAGTGTGTGCTATAATGAATAATGAGGTAATAAAGAGGTAAGGGTGGCTGGGCCTGAGAAGGGTAATCTTTAAGCTGAGATAAGGAGGAACCAGGCAGAATATTCCAGAAAGGAATGTGGGGAGGCTCTTACGCGCTGTGCTCGCTCCACGCCGCACATGATTTTCACCAGGGGAGCTTTTGGCCCAGTGGTTTGCACCAGTGGGCTCTTGCCACCCAGGGGACCTTTGCCACCCAGGGGACACTTGGCCATGTCTGAAGACATTTTTGGTTTACACAAGTGGGGACGGGGTGCTACTTGCACATACTGGGTAAGGCCAAGGACGCTGCTAAACATCCTACAGTGCACAGGACAGCCCCACAGCAAAAGCTTATCCAGCCCCAAGGGTAAGATTTCTAAAGTGGAGAGAATCTAACTTAGCCCTGCTCCCAGACTTAACGACTGTGGCTGGAGCCCAGCCTGGAGAGGGGAGAGGGGTGGAGATGCAAGATAAGCAAGTTTGGCTGACTAAAGTATTCTGAGAGCCTATAATCTCCATTTTCTAGCAAAATTCCTTCCTTGGTTTCCTAATTAGTGAAGAGTTGTCACTAATTTAGACAACGGTACAAGTTCCTCTTAAAATAAAATCCTAGAATGAGCATGGGCTTCGGGAATCAAACCATGGGACCTTAAGAAACTTCCTTGACCTCTCTGAACCTCAGTCTCCTCCTCTGGAAAAGAGGGATTATTACAAGCACCCCTCAGAGGGGCTATTGGGGTTATATAAAGAACCTGGCTCACAGCAAGCACCTCACAAAGGTTCCCTTCCCTCTATCACAAGAGTCATGTGTGAAGTGTGTTGTGACTCACGATTTTTCCATGATTGCTCACAGTGGATGGTCATATAATGACATCTGTCACATCAAAACTTATTTTACAGTACTGTCTTTAAGAATAAATATTTCTTTTAAATATTCCTTTTATAAATAATAATATTCCTCCAAAAAGAACAGGTTTTTCAAGTATTTATCTAGGTCCCTAAGACCAAAACTATAAGATGTGTTTGCTGCAAGTCTACATTGTGGAGATAAGATAACTAATGCAGTGATTAATATCCCAAAAGGGGAAGGAGTGGCAAATTCTAACATTATATGCCCTATGTATCTCAGAAGGCAGCAGCAGGTAGCTACAAGAGTTGCTATTAGAAGTACTTATCAGCACAGGATCATAGGAACAGCATTCACAGCAACAGGATCTGACACAGACCTACCCTCTGCCTCAAGAAGTATTTTATACAGGCTTTTTATACAGGGAACATTTCTTGGTGAAAGACAATAGTGTTTAGAGCAAACTCCAAAGAGTAAATATTTTAATTTTCTTCAAGAATATTCTTAAATTCATAATAGTCACACTAACAAGTTAACATTTCCACAAAAATACTCATATAGCATCAGTATTCTTAAAGTATTCATATCCATAATTACCTCAATTAGGAAACTTAGCAACGACAGTCAACATATACAACATATGCTTTTTACTTCTGGTGAGATCAATTCAATGTCTAAAATAAATCAGGATGGATTAACATAAGAGCTGAATTGGCATCCCTACCAAATTTCGCAATGAAAAAGCAAACAGTCCTGTGTGACCGGCAAGTTACACAAACAATGTAAGACAAATCCAACTAGAAATTGGAAGCTGCCATTTCATATACACAAAGTACATGTGAAACAGCAAAGTAAACATGTTTCTTAAAGGAGGGGCTGCTATTTCAACACCCCCAGAGCATTAGAGATGTCACTGAGTCAGCCAACATCACATCTACAATCTCTTGAAATACATCAGATAGCCATCTGGTGCTTTTTATGAAGCAATATGCTTGAAACCCAAGGGGCCAACACTGGTTACAGGAAGCAAAAATGTCTAACACCTCTGTTTTTAAAAATTGCTGACATTTCAAAATATGAATTGTTGAACTCAAGTTTCGCATCCCCAAAGAAGCCGATCATGGTGTGTTAGAATGCCTTCTCTCTCTCTGATTTGCAGACGCTACAATGAAAGGAAAATACTTCTGATTAAAACTAGCTGACTTGCCACTGTGCATGTAAAGTCTACTACAGGGAGCAATGCCTAGCATGATCCTGCAACTTCTGAGATAAAACTAAATTGGCATTAAAGCACTCGGTTATTCTCAATGAAAAGACTGACTATACCTTCCGGGACACAGAAATAAGATTTCTTGGTAATGGAAAAAAAATTTTCTTTCCTTCATTATCTATATACTACCCAAATAACCTTCCTTTTTAACCTAAGACTCACAAATTTATATTGATATTTGAGTTATTCAATTTAGTACCAATGGGTATGTCCAGTTGATGCATTTGCAGATGCAAAGTATCGCTTTGCATCTGCACAGGCCCTTCCTTTCACGACGCTTAAAGAACTTTATAGACATTTTCTCTCGTGTCTTAAGTAGGTCAAGAGGATATGAAGGGAAACAGGGAACAGACTGCTCACCACGGGCCACTAGCCCTGCCACACTGCCACAAGCTGAGAGTTCATTTGCACCCCACTCAGGTGTGAGAAAACTGAGGCGGGGCAAAGGTAAATGATTGCTCTTAAGCTGAGTCATGCAGCTTTTTACATATACAAGACCTAAATTCATGGTAAGATTATTAATTGTTAATCCTAAAACTACTTAGTGCAAGTGTGGATTCCTCGTTTAAAACTGCTTAACTTGCCTCTGCCCTCGTCTCCCGTCTCTGGTGAGAGCACACACGGTGCACAGAACCTGAATCAACAATACCCGAGGGTGGCGAGTGGCCCCCGAGGAGCAGACGTAGTTGTTTGGACTGTTTGGGAACTGAACAAAGGCACCAAACCTACAAAACACAGTTTTTAAAGGAGAGGGAAGTGACGGATAGCATGTCGCAGGAAATCCTGGTTTTTAGTCTTTTTCTCATTTTAGGCACATTGCTATTTGGGAAGTTTTTTGGGTTTTTTTTCTTAAAGGGAGTTCTGCATTATAAAAATATTGATGTTAAATATATGTGCTTAAGTGGGAATCCAAATTGGACCCAAGCTTTACTAAAATGAAAGTCTTCGCTATGATGTCTAGAAAAAAACGTTGCATCCTATCTGTCCTGAAAGGCAAATACTGAGCGGACATTCTGTCTGTAAATAACAGCAATCTGTGGACAGACAGGAAGGGAAACTGGGGGATCCTAATCAAGAGGAGATGTCACCATGGCCTCTGCTGCCTGTATAACGTAAAGCGGTCTTAACATGTTCCTGCAACACTGTGAGGTTCTGAAACTCACAAACGTATCCTGATCAAGCTCGCTGACCTGGACCCCTCGGGGAGAAACGTAACGTGGACTCAATGCAGCAGTACGTGGACATGCTCAGTTTGCTCCATTCAGAAGTCAGCCTTGAAGGCACCATGGCCGTTCAGAGACACGTTACTCTAAGAGATCAGAGATCTGAAGGAGCCGTGGCTACTGTGGGTGTGATGTGGCCAGTGCTCTCGTTCGACACCACCACCCATCCCAGGTGCCAGAGGCCTGGGGCACTCAACGGAGTGCCACATCCCACGTCATCATTCACATGCATACACACACACGCTCTACTCATCCGAAAATCTCTGTTGGGCTTTGTTGTAAGAAACCCCTTCATTTACAGAGAGGGACCCAGAGGCACAAAGAAACTCAATGTCTTGGCAAAAGCATCCACTTGGTAAGTCACAGATCTGGCAACACGAGGATCCTGCCAACACTCTCTACTGTGTCATGGTGACGTAAAAGTTCGAAAAGACACTATAGAAAAAATTAAGAACATTTAACAAGGCCTAAGTATTCAAATATAGAAAGGACCTCTATGTAAACATCTCAAGTAAAGAGCATCTTGGTTAAACTGACAATGACTAGACCCTGACACTGAATCTTTCTGAGACACAAGGTTTCTGTTCCCAAACATGGATTCTATTAAAAGCAGGTGCAGGAGGGCAGAACAGAGAGCCATGGAAATTACACTATAAAGACATATGTTTAAATGGGACTTATAAACCCAATTTGTCAAAAAAAAACAGATCCATTTGCAACTCAGAGTACAAAGAAGAGGATGATTATTTCTCCCTATACTAATTATTTAAGTTCAATTAGATGTAGTATGGAAAATATATTTAATAAAGAGATTTTATATTTTTAAATTTGAGCAAGTGTTTTCCAGTTTGATTAATCATCACAGATATCACACACAGCATGTTCCCTTATAAGGGAAAATACTGGTGTCAATGCGAGGGTGCCTGGAAAGCACCCCGGAAGCAGGCTGAAGCTTCATATAATAAACAGCCATGGCTAGCGTTCAGGACCATGTTCTGGGTGGACTCCATCTAACTAGGGCCGAGTAATAAGCGGTCCTGTGATGCTTAAACAGGTGGTTTTCTGAGCACTATCCTTTTAAGTTTTTCAGCAGTAAACAGAAAACAAAATTAAATCAAATGCTATTTAACATCATTTTATAAATTTTAAATGTTCAGATTTTTGGTTTACATTTGCTTTCTTGTTTAGAAAGTTTAGAGAATGAAATTGATACAACGTCATTTTCCAAACCCCAGAGTGAAAGCAGTTGTGAAATCCAAATTCACCTCAATGACATCCCCCCACTCCAGAAAATGAGGATGTACATCGTGCGACTTTAAACAGTGGATGAATACAAAGTCCTATATTTTCTTTCTGCTAGATTAATCTCAAGTTAGAGGCTGAGTTCTTGAGAACAATTTCCCTCTCACTCCTAGGTAATGATTTACTTGATATTAACCAAAATCAATTTTGAGAAAGTGTTCCCAAGGGTCTTGGAATAAGTTCTAGTATTGCATCTATGAATATGCTCTAAGAGAAGCAAAATATTCATGGAAGCATAAAGCAATTTTACCTTTAAATAAAAATATTTTATTCATTCCTGACAGATTATCAAAATGTACATTGTTAACCAAGTAAAAATGGTACTTCGAAATAGCTGACTAGGGCATATTTGGAGGATTTTTGGTTAATTTCAAAAGAGTAAAAACCACTTTCAATCTCCCTTTCCACACATTCCTAATAACCTTGCACTACACCTGCTTAAAATTGAATATATAAACAATTAGATGGGCCCCAGTTCATTATAGAATGCACATTTTCATTTACACTCAGAATGAATGAAAGTTATTACATTTGAGTTACCTTCCTTTGCCAAAAACCTTCAGACTTACCCCTCTTTATATTTTGTGTAACTCTATAAATTACACGTAGAATATAGCACATAACTTGTATTAATCTAAACACACACACACACACAGACACACACACACACAATAAAGTGCAACACAACAGAACAAGTCTGCGACATTCACGTTCTCAAACTCCCACAGAAGGCTCCTCTGAGCAAATGGAAACGACATTGTTCGCGAGTGCGGGAACACTAAATCCAACAGACTGGGTTATTTTCTCCTCGCGGGTATTTATGTTGAAAATCCTATTTGTTTTACTTTCCCTGTGGCTTCTGTCTCTCATTTTCAATGAAAGTTTCGAAGCTGTGATTCTCTTCAAACCTGGAGAAAAATCAACTCCTTAGAGCAACGTAAATAGTGCTTTCAAAGTGCTCCAATGTTTCTGAGCACTCTGTACTGTAAAAGGAGGTTTCCAATGACAGCTGTCTGTAACACGGAAAAGTACAGTCATTTTAATAAAAGCAAACATTCCACTAACTGGGCAGCAAATGCTTCATGGACTTTTGACACCAGCCACCAAACGTTTCTATCCTACAGGCAAGTACCAAACTAGCCCTAAAATGTCAAAAGGTTTTGGTTGCATGTTGTTTTGATACTAAATTATTTCACTAAGAAATGGTTTTGTTCCTGAGATGAGCACAATAAAATTAAGCGAGTTCCCCCTGAAGCTGCCAGTGGGATACTCTGTTCCTTATTTCCACCCTCATTATCTTCATGAAGAACCACGTCTGAAACGTCAGTCTTCTCCGTGGCGCCATTTCTGTGACTCGTCTTGCCGAACGTCTGGTCTGATTTGGTTTCTCATGCCACCTAAGACGCTGGATGTTGCTTCTGTGGCAACGATCAGAGGTTTCACCACGGCTGGAGGGATCTGGCGCAGGACCTCGCCCACGGCGCCAGTCACCCCTCTGCTCTCGTGCTCCCGGGCTGCGGTTTCGTAAATGGTCTGAGCCGTGTCTGCAATTCCCTGAAAGGGGGGAGGGGAGAGAAGGGGAGCAAATCACTGGTCAGAAAACTCTCTAAATTCTCTCATAATACACACTTTAGTTGAGTTAATCAACAGCAGGTTTGTAACTAGACAAAAAAACAAAACAAAACAGAACCTGTACTTTTGAGATAAGCCAGGATAATTATTTTTATGACAATTCTAATTATAAGGGAAAGTAAGATGCAATTATTATGATTTAGCATTTTATTGTGACAGTTGTGTACACTACAATTGTAAACTACAATTTCACGTGGGGAAGCTTACAGAAATAGTCGATAATCCAAGAGCAGCTTTTCTGGCACCAGTAATCACTCTAGTTAAATCAAACTTAGCAGACAAAGCTTCTTGAATAAATATAATCACTAAATGAATATGGTGATAGCACCTGTGATTCAACTGTAACAAAAAACCTAATTTGACTAAGCTCCAGAAAATAATTTAATTTGTTTTAAATTACTGGCTATGTACTAGAAGAGATAACTGTGGAACATTCAATTAAGATAAAAGGCTAAATAGAACATTTTACTGGATTAAACAGAGAAAATTCTGAGAACATAAAGCAGGACCATGTTTAATAATTAGAAACAAAGCTTCTGTAGCATTTTTCATCTTTCTTCTAACTGTGTAACATTAAAATAATCATGACTGCTGAGCTTTAGAGCTGAATACGTAAATGAGTAGGTCAAGCCAGAGTGGTAAAACGTCATACATGACTTTCAAATCTCTACCATTTGTCTAACTCAAAATCCCTTAGGGGCCACAAGGCACTATTCCACTGTGACCATTTCAGTGACAGGCACAACGAGAGGAACTTTGGGCTCTCCAGGGAAATCAAGGAGCTTTGCCCTAGTCCAAAGTCTAGCCCTCACTTTGACAACCTGATGCGAGTATCATTTTTACACAGCACAGCAGGCAAAAAACATGTAATACCGTGGCGGGGAGGGGGTTACAGAAGAGCTAAAAAAAAAATGTAAGTGCTATTGTTCAAACTATCTACAGAATAACAGCCAACAAGTAAAACCGTCACCACAGTGAAGATGCTTACAATTTACACATTTGCCCACATCCTCCTCCTGCCTGCTCCCAGGTCCCCTCCCTAACCCACAAACAGTCGCTGTTAGTGTGTCAGAACGTGGTGATCAGCACCACCAAGCAAATTCAAACCTCAGCTCCATCATTTAGCTGTGTGACCTGACACAAGTGCTTTAAGAGGGGAATGAAAATGCTGTAGTGATTGTTAGACTTAAATGAAATACTGCACCTAAAGAGCCCGGGACAACTCAGCAGGTACTAAGTGCTCACCGAACAGCTCCTACGACTATTACTTCCCTCACCACTGCTCCCCAACCACCACGAGACCTGATCATGCAGAGCAGGGCTCGGCAAACTGTCCCTGCAAAGGGCCAGGTGGTAAGTATTTGCGGGCTGCACAGTCTCTGTCATATACTCTTCTTCTTCCTTCTTGCTTTCTTCTTTTTACAAGCCTTTAAGACTGTAAAAATCATTCTTACTAGACGGTCCATATAAAAACAGGCATGGGCCAGATCTGACCTGAGACCTATCATTTGCCAACCCCTGATCTTGTGAAACACATGTGATGTTTCCTCTTGATCTCTGAGTTACCAACATATAATACAAAAAGAGACAGTATTTTTTTTATAAATTTATTTATTTTATTTATTTATTTTTGGCTGCGTTGGGTCTTTGTTGCTGTGCGCGGGTTTTTCTCTAGTTGCAGTGAGTGGGGGCTACTCTTCATTGTGGTGCATGGGCTTCTCACTGCGGTGGCTTCTCTTGTTGTGGAGCACAGGCTCTAGGTACGTAGGCTTCAGCAGTTGTGGCACGCGGGCTCAGTAGTTGTAGCTCGCGGGCTCAGTTGTTCCATGGCATGTGGGATCTTCCCGGACCAGGGCTTGAACCCGTGCCCCCTGCACTGGCAGGAAGGTTCTTAACCACTGCGCCACCAGGGAAGCCCAAGAGATAGTATTTATCACCACCTAGGAACGTCTATTTCAAAAGTTTTCTAATACAGAATTCAGACTCCGTCTAATCAAGCACACCTACCACATCAAATCATGCTCACCTTCCTTCCTCCCTTCTTCACACAGATGGTTTTAGAGAACTAAACATTAGACCCAAATACCTGGGTTCCGATCCAGGCTCCACTACCGTCTCGCCACGGTACAGTGGGGAAGCCATTCTTGCTGACCCCGTTTCCTCATCTCTAAGTCAGGAAAACCACCTATCTTTTAAGGGTTACTATCCTCTTGGCACAGAATAAGCACACAAATACTTTTATTTAAATGAGCATAGATTAAGTTAGGGAAGAATTTTGTGAACTGCAAAGTGCTACGTACCCAAGTGCTATTATATCCTGCTGCAAACTGCCCCTGCTACGCCTTGAAGCCCAGGATAATTTTTACAAACCTAATTTCTAACATGTCTGCTGATTACTGGCCCAATCCTGACATCTGTAGGAACAGGTCTGACTGGTAATTATCTCTCTTTATTCTGCCGACTAAACCTCTTTTTAAGAGAGGTGATCCGTGGTCTTGCCTTTATTTATCCACTAACACATTTCTTGGGGGCCTCACTTCAGTCTTCTTCCCACCATTTGGGACCACGTGGGCTTCTTTTGTCACGTAAAAGACTGTCCTAAGGCACTTCTGCCTGTCAGAATATGACAGGGAAAAATATCATTAATGAAGTCTTAACACACAAATCATAAGTAAAATGACCTCAAACTTCATGTCCTATGTCAAAAAAAAAAAAAAAAGATTAAGACAAGGAATGCTAACAAAAGGAAAAAAAACTAATACTAAACTTTCTTTGGGTTATTTGTATGGAAATATGTTAATATTAATGTTTCAGACATTACATGAAATTCCTAAAAATCTTATATGTTCTGGTATAATGTTATAAGTCATAATTCTAGTTATTATTTTAAAATGTATATCTCAGAAATAACTAAATTTCCTTGTCAATTGCATTATTATGAACTTTCATCAAATCTTTAACCGTGGTCATTTTTAAGTCTTTTGTCATTTACAGACAGTTCTGGGTGTACTCTGATGCTTTTGCAAAAATGTTCCTATAAAAGGGTTTCACCTTCAAGGAATTCATGGAAAAGACTCTGACAAGTACAGGTTTCTGGTAACTGACTTTACTGCTGAACTGAATGAATAAGTATTCTCAGAACTCTAATGGAAAACTGATGAATTCACAAAAGTGCTAAGAAAAGATCAAGATGAAACAAATTAATTACATGGGACTGAGTGAACTGATGAGGATGATTATAATTTTTGTGACTTTCTGTTTGAATAAGAAAAAGAAAGAAAGAAAAAAAAAGACAAGGAATGCTCCCGTCAACACCCATAAAGAACCAGGATTCACTGGTGCAACTAAATTACAATTTGTTAATGCTTAATAAGTGTCAAGATTCAAATAGTTACAAATCACCAATTCTACCCTTAACAACTTCTTGCACATACAAACAAAGGGGCGTTTATATGAACATTCCAATAGCCGTATTTCAGGGGAAAAAATGGAATCTGGGACTTGCCTGGTGGCGCAGTGGTTAAGAATCCGCCTGCCAATGCAGGGGACATGGGTTCAATCCCTGGTCTGGGAAGATCCCACACGCTATGGAGCAACTAAGTCTGTTCGCCACAACTACTGAGCCCAGACGCCTTAACTACTGAAGCCCGCACACCTAGAACCCATGGTCTGCAACAAGAGAAGCCACTGCAGTGAGAAGCCCGCGCACCGCAATGAAGAGTAGCCCCCGCTTGCCGCAACTAGAGAAAGCCCACGCGCAGCAACGACGACCCAACGCAGCCAACAAGAAGTAAATAAATTAATTAATTTTTTTAAAAAGGAAACTGTCCACTAATAGGAAGATAAATAAATTATGCTATATTCATACAGTGAAATACTATAAAAGTTTAAATTAGATCTACATATATCAATGTGGATATATCTTGAAAGACAGAAGTTACAGAATGGTACAGATGATACCATTTATGTTAACTTTTAAAATATAAGCAATTATTTGCTTATGAATACATACTTACATGAAACTATAAAAAACATGCACAGAAAAAATATCTACCATCTTCAGGATGGTGAAGGCATGGGAATGGGGTCAGCATTTGTGATTAACCTGAAAAATTTTATTTTTTAAACAAATCTGCGGAAAATACAGCAAAATATAAACATATGTTAACTCCACTGGTGAGTCCATGGCGTGTTTCTACTACTCCTTGTTTGCTTCTGTATGTAAAGAGATCAGTCTTCCCACTAGATCACTACTCTTCTCGTGAGCCTGCAGGACAGGACACAGCCTCCTCTCTTACCTCATGCAGATATTTGCACTCACCAGCGACAGAACAGTCCCAAGTCCACCCCAGGGGTTTCTTTGGGACAAAGCCCAAGTGCCGCTGCTCTTTAGATGAACGTCAGGAAAGCACGCAAACTGCTTCTGGCCTGTCCCCTCGGGTGCCCACTCACCTCCTTCACGACACTGTAGGCCTTGGCCACACCTTCCCTCAGGTCCACTGGCTGGTGGGCTAAGCGGTGATGAGGGAACCTTTTGACCTTCTTGGGCTCGATAGAAAGGGTACCAGGAGACACCATGTCATAAGCAGTCTCTGCCGCCGCCTGGATCATTTTATCAGAGAGTGAAAAGTGAATCAGAAAACAAAAAAGAAATCAGAAGAAAGTCTGGAGGGTTAAGCTCCAACAGTGCACTTCCTACGGGGAGAGAGGAAGAGGAGAGGGACTCACACACCCTCAGACCGGCCCTTCTGCAGCATTTGAATTTTTTACAAGAATGTATCACTTTTATAACAAGAATGTTAAAGTGTACACTAATAACTCATATCTGGATTGAGCTGAATTTTTCAGCCCCTCCTCTGCCTTCTGAGAACACTCTCCGTGTTACCAAGGTTAGACAAGAATGCATGTCTGTGAACAACTGGATAAGGCCAAATGGAGCTTAATACTTAATATAACAAACCTTAATACAACCACTATTAGATCCCTAATGCCTTCTTTACATTCAGCTATGATCTTTTCACATAAATGTGGTGAAATAAATCCTTGGCTAACTTAATAGTTATAATTTACCTGAAAGAGGCAAACGAATTTGACACTGTAGTCCACTGCTTTATTATTTAACTACTTATTTAACACTGGACAGCTAATCAAAAAAAAAAGTTAATGATATGAAATCATTACAAATAAAATATTCTCAATATTTTATACACTTTCACAGTACATTTTGAGAACAAAATAACCCAACTGCTTACAACAGCTCTTCCTCTTTGTATAGATCAAGCTGGTCTTTGGAAAAGATACCTGTATGGTTTGAACCATTCTGTTCGTGAGTTCTAGAGCAGCCATCGCTGTCGAGGTGCCAAAGGAGGCAGCGCCTCTCTGAAACCCTCTGACGATGCGGCCGCCCTTCCGGTACTGCTCAACTGGCAACCAGACCAAGTCCTTCAGGCCTTGCACTAGAACAGCAGCCAACACACAGAAATCAAGAGGCGTGCTGGAGCTTAGATCTCTGCTATCATTCCAACCCTCGGGTTTTTAACTCCTAAAATGGGAGGCAAAATTTTGTACGACTAACATGTAGGTTTTTCTAGAAAGATGATCCTCACGTAGATTCTCAAAGGCATCCATAACCCCAAAAGAGTTAAGAATCACTGATCAGGCAAAATATATTATCTTCTAATTAAAAAAGAACACTCACCTAATTGCACTAGTGAATGCATAGGCCCAACGCCTCCCAGAATTCCTGGCAGCTGGTTCTTCTTAATGTCAGTAAGCCATTCAGTGATTGCATATGAGAATAATTTGTCAACACCTAGCAAACTAGAGCAAATGACTGTAAGTATATAGGAAGGAAAATGAAATTTATAGGTTTAGACAAGTTTGGGGAATTTTTTTACTTAAGACAAAAAAAGAGGGCTTCCCTGGTGGCACAGTGGTTAAGAATCCGCCTGCCAATGCAGGGGACATGGGTTCGAGCCCTGGTCCGGGAAGATCTCACATGCCGCGGAGCAACGAAGCTCGTGCGCCACAACTACCGAGCCTGTGCTCTAGAGCCCGCGAGTCACAGCTACTGAGCCCACGCACCTAGAGCCCGTGCTCCACAGCAAGAGAAGCCACTGCAATGAGAAGCCCACACACTGCAACAAGAGCGGCCCCCCCGCACCGCAGCTAAAGAAAGCCCGTGGTGCAGCAACAAAGACCCAACACAGCCAAAAATAAATAAATAGATAAATAAATAAGTTTATTAAAAAAAAAACAAAAAAGAAAACGTACAAATTATAAGGACAAAATTTTATAGATTTTCAATTTAAGTATATAAATACATCTATGTATACACATACATTTAACCCAATGCTAATGCTAATGCTAATCACTTCTATATAAGGCTTAGGCAGTATATATAAGTGCTAATAATTTAGCACTTATAATGCTAATAATTTCTATATAAGGCTTAGGTAGTATATATAAGTGTGCTTTTCCACTGTTCTTACTTCTTCAACATCTAAAGCTTTGGCACAGGGTTAACTCAGTGTCTATAAATCGCCAGACAGTTCTTAGCTACTAAGAACCGTTTACCTTGTGAACTTCCAGTCTTTTCACTGAATAGGTTAATTTATAACTTTGGGAAATTATTTAAAAATCCTAACTATAGCTGTTTTTTGAAAAATACTACTCTCTTCAAACTACTTCTATTCTCTCAGAATAAAAATTAGTCCCTAGCCACTAAAAATCCTCTAAAAATGAGGTCTCTGCAAACAACACTGTAAAGTAAATTATGTATGCTTGCTAAGAAAACTCAATTTTTAGTTTGCTGTAAACTAACGTTAGTAACTACATCTTAAAGTCTCATGTAATAAATCAACTTACCCATGCCGATAGAAAAGCCTCTTCAGCTTTAGTTCAGAGCAGTTTAACTGGGCCAGACCAATCAAAATCCCAGCTAACGTACCCTTTAAAATTAAAAAAAAAAGAAAAATCGCTATTAAAGGTAAAACACCTAAAATACTTAGAGCAAAAAAGTACATGTATTTTATATGACCCAATTTATATCAAATTTTACTCATGGGTTCTTAAGTAAAATTATACTTTATTTACTTTAAAAGCAGAATTAAATTTTAAAATCTTACACTGCATTTCACATATACAAACTATAAGGGAAAAAAGTTTTTAAAAAATTGAGTCCACTAGAAAAACAAATGAGATAATTTTGTAGAGTATATTTGTGCGAAGTTTCCAGACCTGATCCATTGATACGTGTTTGCCATGATAATCAAGTCGAATAGGAACTTCTGATGTGAATCTAAATTCTCTAAAGATAAAGAAAGGAGGGGAGTTATTTATATTCAAAATTGCTAAGAGCTGAAATTAGATATAAATGAATTTGTTCAATTGGAGAATAAAAACAAAGCCACAAAATAAATAATGTGAATATACTAAGGCCTAAATAAAAGAGAATGTCTTTTAGCTCTACCTTTTCTTAAGGCAATGTAACGACTAAACAGATGTTAATCATCTTATAAATCTTATTTATTTCATTATATATTAAATTTCTCACAAAAACCTTTTCCTAGTTTACTAAACAATGTTTATCTTAGGAAAATTTATTCTGGCACATATTCAATTCATACAGAGAACGAACTAATAAAGACAACTTTCAAGATTAAACCAAATGACATAATCATTACCGAAAAGTAAAAAAGGGCTAAGGTATTCATTTTAGCTCTGTGATAGAGCAGAAAGATCCAGAAGACCTAGACACGAACCCTAGTGTTATCCAGTTACATGGGATGCAGTCGAGGCAAGTAACTTAAACTCTCTGAGCCTAAATGTCTTCATCAGTAAATTTTTAAATGCCATCTACATTGGTGAATTTTAGTGGACAGTCATGAAATTAACGCTTGCAAATAGGTTACTGACACACAAATATTGGGAATTCTGAATGAAATTATAATTATACATTTATGGTACACATCAAACAAAAGCAGTTGGCTTCCAAAAGTTGGACTGTAAATTGAAAGCTGAAACACATTTTTACCACAGAATTAATGTCGGTGGTTATATACTAAGTCATCTCAAGTCATCCCACAAAAGTCCATTTAACCTACAGTAAAATGGAAGTGCTGTATTTATATCAATCATTACAAGAAGTCTGGGTTCCCAGGTCATCCCTCATCTTCCGAACACTCATCTGCACTGGGTTCTCTGGGCGACAGCCCCTCGACACCTGCCTCCTCCATTCTCACTCTTTCCTCCATGGCATGTACGTAATAGGCCAAATCATATATTTTTATTATCTATAAGCTCAATTAAATAGGGATTTTCTCTACTTTGTTCACCTAGAACAAAATCTGACATACATATAATAAATGTTCAATAAATATCTGTGGGATGAATAAATGTCTGCAGGAGAGGGGACTATTATGCCATTACTTGGAAAACGCACTGGATTTGGGATTCAGAAGACCTCTGTTCTAGTCCTGGCTTGGCCACTAACTGTGTGGCCTTGAGCAAGTCACCTCTCCTCTCTGTGCATTAACTTCCTCATCTGTAAAGTGAGTAATTTGAACTATATCACCAAGTACCACCCCAGGGTCCTAGATACACTAGGAGCTTTTGAGAGTAGAAACAGAAATCTACAAGCTATTTTAAGTAGTCTAAATGGAAAAAAACAAATATTTACCTAAGTAAGTGAGGTTACGTAGTCTGACTAAAAAGTGTCAAACTTCTATGCTTTCAGGCCAGAATTATAACAATTCAATTTCTTTTATACTGGTTATCCAGTGTTCACAAAAACCAAATTGGTAGCTTATATGAAATGAGAATTCAAATTATTACTTAAGATACACAATGTTTTTGTTAGAAAAACATTTTTAAATAAAAAAGAAATGTGGGAAAATAATAAAAGAGATTCTTCTTTTATGGTAGAAAAGTTCAGAGCCACCAGGGATCCTCTCTCCCAGGATCGTTCCAATTCTCACATTCTATTTTCTAACTATTTTCATCAATATACAAGATATTTAAAACATGAAAACACTTTAAAACAGTTATACTGCCTACTTTGGGTCACATTCTAAACTCAGAACTTAGAAAGACAGAACTTGGGGACCACTGATGTCAACAAGAGAGGACTATAGAAAACCAGGGAAAGGAGCTAACTGTCCCTCACAACACAGGTGGTTTCGATCTTCAACCTCTCTCCTTCCAATAGAGCCAAGGCTCCATCCCTACCATCAAGGGCTGGGAAAGAAAGAAAACGGTTAGAATGAATGGATCTGGAAATGAGGATCAACTCCAATGTACAACCAGCTAGTTGTTGGCTGTAGTCAACAGGGACATGGGTTTCCTGATGATTCCAACTCAGCCAGTTAGCAGCAGGTCAGGAAGGACACAACAGTGATAGAGAAGGGCAGAGAAAGTAGACAGAAAATCCCCATAAGGGAAAAGGGAGGAATGCTGAAGGTGAGGTGTTTGAGGGAGAAGGACAGCATCATGCTCAAGGACACACAAGCAGGCCATAATAAGTGACTGGAAAGCGAGGGACAAGTGAAGGAAAAAAGAAGGAAGAATCTAAGGGGAAGAGAAAATTCCTGCTACAGAATCAATAGGAGGATGAATCCTGAGCCAGGGTTACTATGTGTAAAAGTGGGAGGTGCAAGTACGTGGGGCCCGCATACAAATAAATACACCGGTTGATGATTTGCCAGTGCACAGAAACGCTGATGCGACCTCCTGATTTCCGGTACACAAACACATTAAAGAACAATCTTCATACTCTAAAATAACTTCATTTGTTATCAAAATTAAATGATTTACCTAAAAAACACAGGCTGATCACTAAACGACGCTTCTTCAGCAGAGAAGTCCTTCTCTTCTTCCCCATTGACCACTTGCACTGAATTGGCACTGCCATTTGGGGAAGGCTGCTTTGGCCCAGGGAAAGAAATAACTAGATTTGGCTCCTTTGAGGTGCTTAAATGCCTTGGCAAACTGCAGGTGACGTCAGCTCCAGGAGACTTTTTAACTGAAAGTGCACATTTGAAAAATTAGCTATACGTCTTTAAAGCAACAATTTAAGTCAATCTACAGTTAACTTGCTTTGCTACATTTCGTTTAATAAATACAGCTACTGCTAGAGAAACCTTTCACCTTTTAAATTATTACAGTAGTCCCTCCTTATCTTCAGTTTCACTTTCCAAGATCAACTGCGGTCCAAAAATATGAAATGGAAAATTCCAGAAATAAACAATTCCTAAGTTTTAAACTGCACACCATTCTGAGTAGCATGATGAAATCTTGCCTCGTCATACTCTATCCCACCAGAATGTGAATCATCCCTTTGTCCAGCATATCTCACCAGTGAGTCACTGAGTGGCCATCTCAGTTATCGGGTCGACTGTTGGGGTATTGCAGTGCTTGTGTTAAGTAACCCGTATTTTATTAATAATGGCCCCAAAGGACAAGAACAGCGATGCTGGCCATTCGGATACACCAAAGAGAAGCCGCAGCATGCTTCCTCTAAGTGAAAAGGTGAAAGCTCTTGACTTAATAAGGAAAAAAAAAATTGTATGCTCAGGCCGCTAAGATCTACAGTAAGAACAAATCTGTAAAACTGTGATGAAGGAAAAAGAAATTCGCACTCATTTTGCTGTCGTACCTCAAAGGTTACAGCCACAGTGCATGATAAGTGCTTAGTTAAGACGGAAAAGGCATTAAATTTGTACAAGACATTTTGAGAGAGAGAAAGATCATGCTCACCTAACTTTTATTACAGTATATTGTTATAATTGTTTTATTTTATTACTAGTTACTGTTGTTAATCTCTTACTGCGCCTAATTTATAAATTAAATTTTATCATAGGCATGTACGTATAGAAAGAAAAACTTAGTATATTTAGGGCTTGGTACTATCTGCAGTTTCAGGCAGCCACTGGGGGTCCTGGAAGGTACTGCTGGAGGATAAGGGGGGACTCCTGTACTTTTACGTAAACTACATTTGTACAACTTAACAAAAATGAGCACAGAACACATTTATATAAATGAGAATAAAGATTTGTAAGTACATTCTCAAAAAGGCCTCATAACAATCAAAATCAATCCAAGTACTTGTTATAGACTTTTTCAAACTCTACATATTTAATACCTTCTGGATCTGGAGCCATGAGAAGCTCTACTTCTGTGGAAACACTTGCGAAGAAATCCTTCAGGAAGAACAAGGCATCCTAAAATTGAAAGATGTAATTATATCTAAAGGGTTTTAAACTATGAAACGAAGTGTCTTGAAGTCTTATATTTCACTCATTGTTCATATACAGCTATAATTTATTCAGTCCCTACTCCGTGTCAAGCATTGTTCCTATTCTCAATCTCTCCCTCTCTCTCACACACACACACACACACACACACTTCCTTGTTAATTCTCACAACTCTGAGAAAATTAATTTATAGATGCAGAAATTACGACAGATAAGTTAGAAATTAAACTGCTATTTCTAAATCAAAGTACAGTTTGGTTTTCTTAGAAATATAGTAGTCTCATTCTTAATTTGGCATTAGTTCTCACTCTGAATTGGTAGCAGTGATATTACTAAACAATTACAGCAGCTAGCATGTACTGGATACTCAGATGTGCCTTAAAAGTTCTTAATGTCTTATTTCTGCCTTTACCACTATGTTATGTTGCCTTAAACATTTTCTTCATTAGACATGATATTCAAAATAAAAATTGAAAATAAATAAAATCACCCAATCAGTGTGGTCTTTTCTGAAATTCTATGGTATGGACCGTTCTTGGTGCTGTGTATGCAAGCCACATTTGCCCATTATTAGCAGCTTCATTAAGCCTTACTGAGACTGACAAATCCATTTTGGAGAATATGAAAATTAAATACCAGAGCCTGTCTCCCCACTAAACAGAGATCTCTAAGGATGGGATGTTTCTTCCTCTTTGTATTCCCAGCATCCTACTTCAGACCTGGGACAAGGGTGGCATTCAGCAAATGATTTGGAATTAACATATTTTCCTACACAGATTTCCAGGCAGTTCAATACTAAAATGAACATCAGACCAGGAAATCTGGCCCCTTCAGATTTCGGATCTCAAATCGCCTAGTTACACAACCTCCATCATCTACTTAGCTCCTACATGGCAATCACTCCATCTGCCTAGTGTCCTGCCTGCCCTACCGGTACGCTGCACTTCACAAGCAACTGCACCGACTTTCAACAGCAATGCAGCTTCTTAGAAACAAGAGAAAACAACACATTGCTTTCATACTTACTGTCTATGATCCAGTGAAGATAAAGTCAGAGATATGCTTGGTAAGAACAACATTACTCAAAGCATTCTCATTCATCAACTGATATGTTTTCAAAAGAAAAACTAAAGAACACAAATATCTGGCTTTCTATTCAGATGACCATTTGGTATGGTATGTCAATCTTAGAAGACACAAACTAGAAAGGACTCTTTTGTATCATAATATTCCTAGTTAAGGCATACTATATTTGCAGCATGGCTTTGTTTCCCTCGATCCCATACCTTGGGGAATTATTTCCCATTCCTCCTCAGTTTAGTCATAACATTTATTTCTCTGATTGTTTTTGCTAAGGTTAATATTCCTCCATTTTAAAATCATAATGCTTTATAGTTCTAAAGAAGAAATTAAGCTCAATATTAAAGAAAAGGTCTATTAAAGAAAACTGGGCTTGATAAGTCTGGTAAAGTCATGCCATAAAGATAAATCTCACTCAAATTCTTGCTCACACTGGTGATTTTCACAGATCAAATTTCCCATAAATACTTCATCATATTCCTACTAGGCCAATATGGATAAATTAAATTAAAATATGGGTTTCAAAAGATATTCTTCTCATAATGAGAAAACATAAATCTAAAATACTCACTGGCAAGACTGACCCAGCTCAGAAGCTACAAATATTAACATCAAGTTGTGCTAAACTTCTGTGCTTCACAACACATCTTCTCTGAGATATTCCTATATTTTGTTTACAATACAAATATTACTTTAGATTATCCCTGATACATCTATTACTTATTTAAATAATGAACTGACATTATTCAATCAATGTTATTTAATCAAACAAATAATACCACCCCACATATACTCCACTTCCAAACCTGAGCTCACACCAATATGTAAGGTATAAGGGGAGGGTTTTGTTATTTCAAAAGCAGATTATTATAAAAACTCCACTTTTCTGTAGCTGTTATATGCTTCAGTTAATAATAACAGCTAACACTTCTGCTCGCTAACAGTGTGTGCCAGGCACCAAGCTAAATGTTTTACATACACCAGTCTCCTTTAATCCTCATTTTAAAAAAAATGACGCTACATGTACTATTACTTTTTCCATTTTACCAGTGAAGAAACTGAGGCTTGGGGAAATTAAGTTACCTACCAAAAGCCACACAGTTAGTAAAAGAGAACTGAGATTTAAGCCCAGGTCTGACTCTAAACCCACACTCTTCACTACACTGCACTACTACCAAGTATCACATCTTCACACACCGAACAAAGCTTGTAAAACACCAACTACGCTTTAAACAGCTCTCTGGGAAGGCAAAACCCAGGATCATTTGATGGGGTGCTTGCTAGGATATAGGAAAGTGGATTTCTTTACCTCTTTCCATAAATCTCTGCTTTGTTTGTGACCTGTTCAAGTGCCAATTTACTAATTGGTCATTGTGCCCAGGGCAGGGAATTCTCTCCCAGATGCTGTGATTACAATTCCCTATATCTTTCAGTAGTGTATATCGAGGAGTCCTTTCATCCTCTGAAAATACCTGTATATCTGCATTAGGAGTACGTACGTAAAGATCAGAGAACATGAGAAGCAGGTATTAAGCGCTATGTCACGTAGACAGTGCGCAGGAAACTGGAGGACAAAATCTAATAACGTTTATTCACTAATAATTCAGATTCCAAACAGCTAGCTAATGAATTTGCCCTATTCTTTACCAGCAGAAGTCTGTTTTAATTATGCAACTTCCATAAAAGTTAAATCGTAATAAACATAATTCTACTAAATTAAATCTCTTATTCTGAATGTGGGATATATACTTAAACATAATTCCATGCCTTATGCTTGTAATACAAACCTGGTCAATATTGAGGCGAAGTGGCATTAGTGACACTCTGAGGCAGCATTCCTGTGGTGACCTGCCAGACTCCGGGCGCACATGTAATGCTTTCACTGTCAGCTACGAGATGAGACAAACACATTTTTTCCCTAGTGATAATATGACCTTGTTTTCATTAAAAAAAAGAAAAGCAAAATAGGAAAAAAAATCCTATATCTAGTCCGTATATCAGAACAAAAACTGGAACTGTTTACCCTCTTTCCTTAGAATCCTGAATCTAACTTTTTTGGGTCACACACTCTTTAAAGAATCTGATGAAAGATATGAATTCTCTTTAGAGGAAAAAACGCAAATGATAATGTTGTACTCGCGGTCTCAAAGAAGTCTACTAAGCCCCAGGAGCTAATCCATAGACCCACACTCCAGAGACAACTTCTGTGACGTTTTCTTCTGCAAGTCCTGAGCTGATCATTTCTATTCTAATAAAATTTAAAAGTTAGAAATGTGGAATACTGCCAACAATTTCGTTTAAATATTTTGTGTTAAGTGTTTTGTTTTTTTGGCCACGCCGCGTGGCTTGTGGGATCTTAGCTCCCCAACCAGGGATCGAACCAGGGCCCTTGGCAGTGAGAGCATGGAGTCCTAACCACTGGACTGCCAGGGAATTCCTTGTGTAAGTGTTTTGTGTAGATCACTATGGACTTCTGGTTTTCCTCAGGTATTGATATATTGGCAATTATAGAAACAACATGCAAAATAATTTTTAAAACATAAAACTTTAAGCAGCGTATTTAAAAGGGATTTTCATATAAAAATGAGAAAAAAAATCCCATAATTTTCCCTAATCTAAAATAAATCTTCTGCAGTTAGATATAATAAAAATACTTTTCTGAAACTAATACAACAACAAAATATATGAAGTTTTAAATCTTACCATGTTGGAATGAGCTTTTCGAGGCATTTCTTTACTGCAATACAGGTACAAAAACTTATTCATCTGTGATGTTGCCAGACGATCTCGAATTTCAAGATCCTGCACGATGAACACCTGCCGGGAGACCGGGTGTTCCAAGAGGCTAGAATCGCATTCTGGTTTGCATGGGGGGTAGACCTCGTGCTGAAACTTCACCTTTACAGAAGAGAAAGAACACAGAACCATCTCTACATTTTATTTAAATCAGATTTTCTCTTTAAAATGTAACACATCACTCATTTTCTTTGAATTCTCAGCTTTCGATTCCACTTTCAGATAACAGCATAACATTCCTACATTTGTTCACGTATTTATTTATTAATCCACGTGTTCAGGACCATACAAGGAAAAGCCTGACTGACATTTCTTATTTGACCTTGGTAAAATCCCTATCCTTTTCAAGCAAAACGCTCAATAGGCATAAGTCATAAAATTATTATCTTGCATACCTATGAAACTGCTTGGAGGCAAGGTTCGAGTTCCAAAAGGGCGCAAGGATACAATTTAGTATATGGAGCTGTCATCACTGCACTATTTCTATGGTAAGCGCCCTAATATTCGACCCTTGGCACAATCCCAGACAAGCTGACAGAATTAACTGCATCAATGGCACTGGCAGCCTGGCCTACTGGCCTCTAGATGCTCACAAAGGACCTGAGACCTGTGTGCTATCCAATGGCAGGCCTTCCCAGAGACAGGCTCCAGCGCAGTGGTTCCCCAAGCACGGTCCTGGGTAAAGTGGTATCACAATCACCTGGGAACTCATTAAAAATGCAAATTCATGGGCCCTACCTCAGACCTACTGAATCAAGAACTCTGGGGCCCAGCAACCTGTGTTTTAACAAGCCCTCAAGGGGATTCTGATGCTTGTTCAACTCTGCGAGACACTGTTCTAGGGGTAGCCTGGGAAAACAAAAACAAAAACCCTAAATTTTCTCAGAGTATTTGAGAAAGAAAAAGAGGCAAGAGTTTCTATACAAGATCCCTGCACTTTTCCTCTTACACCCCAAGACCACATGGGGGAGGGGACAGGGAGTAACCAAAGAACGCCCACTAATGCTCCTACTTCGGTGGATGTTTCCTTTCAAAATGTCACATTACCTTGCTTAATTGTATTTCCATTAAAAAGTCATGGTTTCTTCCTTTCCCCCCACATACCACATTACGTCCATGTCTTGCAGGTGTGTGAGAAGGTGAGCTGTGGGGACTCCTATAAATGAAAAATAAAACCTTTTGTTAAAGGAATAGTCAAAGAAAGGCAATGAATGACACCAGAAAAAATAACAGGATGAAAAAAGAAAAGATTACAGAACTAGCAAAACACTGCTACAAACTGTACTGCTATAAATCAAAACCGCATCTTTCATCTCTTGGAGACACTGAGAACATAAATGTTATTACTGCCGTTACAGCAATCATCTACTTGCTAAATATTTAAAACTACAGAAAATGCTAACTATGATGTTGGTGTGCATATCACAAGATAGACTTAGAAATGAGACCTCCGTGTAAGTTCCTTATTACTTCAGAAACCCCTGAGAGTCAGAGGACAAGTCCTAGAAATTCCAATTAACACGGAAAAGAATTATAGTAAAGCTGTAAGTTTTTTTTGTTTTTTTTTTTTTTTTTTGCGGTACGCAGGCCTCTCACTGTTGTGACCTCTCCTGTTGCGGAGCACAGGCTCCGGACGCGCAGGCTCAGCGGCCATGGCTCACGGGCCCAGCCGCTCTGCGGCATGTGGGATCTTCCCGGACCGGGGCACAAACCCGTGTCCCCTGCATCGGCAGGCGGACTCTCAACCACTGCGCCACCAGGGAAGCCCAAGTTATAAGTTTTTTTAAAAGCACTTTTAAATAGAAAAAGTCATTACAATGCTATGCCAAAGGTTCCTACCCCGTGAAGCCTTTCCTGACCCTCCCCACCCCACTGAGAGTGTTTACCCTTAGTCTCTGCCTCATCTTTCCATCCAGTTCCCTTCTAGAACCATGGAATAACGCACTCATTAGCAGGTACTTCAGCAGCATCCACTCTGTGCTGGGCACCCTGCTGGGTGCTGGAGAATCAGGGGCACGCGTGGTCCCCACCTCCTGACGCACACACTTCACTTCGTTGCCCTCATTGGCTCACGTAACTCTCTCTCCCTTCTGAACTTAGGACAGGGTCTGGGTCGTATTCATTTTAATGAACGTGCCTCTAATACAGGCTCTGGCACATGGTAGGTACCCGAAAAATTTTGCTGAATGGAAATGCCTTAAGTCATCACATTTTAGGAAAAAAATACAAAGAATGCAAACAAGTTTTCAAATGCAAAACTTTAACATTAAAAGAGTAAATTTAAATTACAGTTTTTAATATTACTTATTAATAATTCTTAAAAGGATAAATTCTATGTATTTTTAGCGAAAAGAATATATTGGTCTGGTGGTCCAGTGGTTAAGAATCCGCCTTCCATGGGCTTCCCTGGTGGAGCAGTGGTTGAGAGTCCGCCTGCCGATGCAGGGGACACGGGTTCGTGCCCCGGTCCGGGAAGATCCCACATGCTGCGGAGCAGCTGGGCCCGTGAGCCATGGCCGCTGAGCCTGCGCGTCCGGAGCCTGTGCTCCGCAACAGGAGAGGCCGCAACAGTGAGAGGCCCGCGTACCGCAAAAAAAAAAAAAAAAAGAATCCGCCTTCCAATGCAGGGGACGCGAGTTCGATCCCTGGTCGGGGAACTAAGATCCCACACGCTGCGGGGCAACAAAGCCCTTGTGCCACAACTACTAAGCCCACGCGCCACAACTAGAGAAGCCCGTGCGCCACAACAAAGAGAGTATATTGGTCCGCCAAATAAACTTATGTAGAAATTAACTTACATATAACTTTTAGCTGGAGAAGCAGGAGGGGCTGTTCCAAAATCTTTTCCTCCAAAAAGATGCCAAACAAGAGAGACTTCTTTAACCAGGTACCGAATTACAGGAATAGGAAAGTGTAATGGAGCTTTGCTCGTATCTGTCTTCTTAACCGGCAGACTAAAATAATTATCTCTTATCACAATCGCATCATCAACCATTATTTTTACAACTGGCTCTTCTTCCTTCTCCTAAGACAAAGGAAGAGGTAACACATACTCTCTTATTTAAGTAGAAACCACTGATTACGGTGCGCATCTCAAGGGGATTTGATTCTGCATTCTTTCTAATAATTTCAATATATAGTGGAATAATAAATACTGACGATAATCACCGCATAAGATACTCTGCTTTATTAACAATAAAATGAACTCTCTCTTCTATGTGAATCACTCCATAAGAATTTTTTATAGTCTACGATTTGGCTTGTACTACTCGTTTGACAATACAAAGGTACAGATTCAATGCTTTACCATTTTGTTTAGTGAACTGTGGATTCATTAAATCCAGACCATGCTTTTTCAATGTGAGCATGATTCTAAAACGGAAATTATATATACATTAACCAAGCATTAGCCTTCTCACAAATCACATCTTATCTTTCCCAATTCTGGTGTTAACAACTCTGTACAGAACTCCTTTCTGCCATTTAACTTCACAACCCTGAAGAGGTATCTTACTACATACTTACTCTGTAGTTCAGTAAACAATGCAGGAGACTTTGCAAGTAGAGAGTCTCTGAGAGATGTTCGTAAAAAGAGTAAAGTATAACAAACATTTACAAAGTCTCAAGAGTAAATTACAAAAGGAAGTAATTCTGAACTGTAAAGAGTTAACAAAACCTAAAGAATCTTTTCAGGTGCCCTTTGGTCAAGTCAATTTATAACACTATTTTAAGACATTAATTATATCATCAATTTATTACCTGAATGGTTGCTCTTGGTGCAAAGAGAATGCAAAAGTCGTCATTTTCTGTGGGCACGCCTGTCACCGCATCACTCATCAAGTGGTGTGTGAATGAGGCGTAAGTGGGTCCAGGCTCCTGGGACACGTTTCCACTCTCATCAGGAAACAGGAAGAGGTCTGAACAACATGGCTCCTGAATTTGAGATTTTTCATCCAAAACACCTAGGTGAAAAGATTACAACATTCAATTTTGGCATATTTTAAACATCAACAACAATAACATTTATTAAGCATTTTAGGACTTCCCTCGTGGCACAGTGGTAAAAATCCGCCTGCCAATGCAGGGGACACAGGTTCAATCCGTGGTCCAGGAAGATCCCACATGCCATGGAGCAACTAAGCCTGTGCGCCACAACTACTGAGTCCCTGCACTGCAACTACTGAAGCTCATGCACACTAGGGCCCACGTGCCGCAACTGCTGAGCCCGCGTGCTGCAGCCAAGGAAGCCCGCGCACCTAGAGCCCGTGCTCCGCCACGAGAGAAGCCAACGCAGCGAGGAGCCCGCGCACCGCAGCGAAGAGTAGCCTCCGCTCGCCACAACCAGAGAAAGCCTGCACGCAGCAACCAAGACCCAACACAGCCAAAGATCTTTAAAAAACAGTATCTCACTTATTTCTTACAATAACCTTCTGACTACTAATAAAAAGACTAGTAAGTATGAAGTTTTCTAAGAAACAGTAAATGATGGACTCATAAAGTTACAGACAGTCTCCTCTTAGTTACTTAGTGTCAGAGAAGTTCAGGAATTCAGCAGCAGCTAGTTAGTGAGGACTGGAGTTCCATTTTAGCCAGAACTTCATATTGACAATTATGTGCTGTAGGTGGAGTTCTAGAAGAAACTCCTTGGACAATATGGCAAGGGGAGGGGAAATAGTTACATGTGGCAGCGTCTCACCTAAAACTATAGGAAATCTCTGCTCGGGGAAGGGGTGGGGGAAACAGTTGCCAAGCATGTCTTAGGCCAGGGAATGATTCCAAGCAATAAAAAGACTCCTTGGAGGCACTGGATACCCAAATGGGACACCTGTTCTCAGGTAGCTCTCACAATGTGAAGTTCACAAAAGGCTGCATGTGTGCAAAAATCTGTACGTGAACATATATTTTTTTATACATTTATATTATATATTAGATACACTCATTCTTTTCTTTTCTTTTTTTGTGGCCGCACTGCATAGTATGCAGGATCTTAGTTCCTCCCACCGGGGATCAAACCCATGCCCACTGTGGGGGAAGCATGGAGTCCTAACCACTGGACTGCCAGGGAATTCCACAGATTCACTAATTCTTTCTCCATTCATTCATCCAAACCAAACCCTGTGATATGAACTAAGACTACTACGATGAATGCAGTGACATCTTAGCCCGCAAGGCTCTCAGACTAGACATTCTCCTGTGGCAGTACTTTGAACCCACTCATCCTTGTAAGTGCTCAGTGTACAGTACAGAGTCCTGTGTGCTGAAGCTGCTCGGTAAATATTCATTAAACATTCTTTCCCACATGAGTAGGTTAGCTGCTAACGTTTATTACAAATAATGTTAGTACACAGGGAGCTAAAAGTTCCCATTTGCTTCCTGAGCTCTAATTTATTCTAAATTAGAATGAAAGCAACACTGAATGCTAAACTTCTATAACACTACGAAATAATTTTTAAAAATTAAGATCTCACAACATATAGAAATAGCTATGTTCAGCCAATTAGAAAAAAAATATTTTTAGATAGATACTTCAAAATATTTAGATGCTTCCACTTGGCTGTAAAGCTCTCTCACTGTCTGGTTCCTCCCTGCTTATCTAACATTACTGCCTAATTCTTTTCGACAAGAAGGGAACTTTTGTTCCAGTATTAATAGCCTGAGTTACTAGATCATTAAGGCTCATACACGCCTCTGGGCCTCTGTTGATGTTAGTGACCTTGCCAAGATTATCTTCTCTCTCCCCTCTACACGCCTAGGTCCCAAACACTTTTTAAAAGCCAACTCATCTCATTTTCACTGAAGTCTAATGAAGGGATTCCAAATCCTTTCCGACCAGTGATTAGAGTGTACACTACATTCTGAAGTGTTTTCTTGTATCACCTCTGGATGGTTCTAAGCACTAGCCCCAGTCTGGTTCAGTGCCAGTTTGCTGCACTAGACCACGAGCTACCAGGGAACGTAAGCCTTGCCTTCCACTTTATCTGTCGCTGCCCCCCAACACTCTGGCCAGTATTATTTATCTACTAAACATTTAATGAACACAAGCTGACTGACTAATAAATACCCACCAAAACTCAGACCTGTCTTTTCCTTAGTAAGCTGCTTACTGAGGACTCTGTAAGAACACAAACAATGTCAGCCTCAACTACAACATCACAGCTCCCAGGAAGAAGTCCTGGTCTGTCTCACCATTAGACTGTGGTTTTACAGATGCAGCAGCCTCTTGTGTGTCAATTTCCTCCATAGCGTCACTCATCAAATCTCGTAATATTTGTTGATCTGCTTCAGGAAGCACTGGACCACGTGAGGATGACCGACCAGCGGAATCTACCTACAGCCAAAAACCCTAATTAAAATCAACTTGAAAATGATCTAAAAAGCAAATTACTCAACGTTTATTTTGTCCTAGAAATATACTACATTTCAGAAAAACATCAAAAACAGGAACACATTCATTTTTCTATATTCTCTCAGCAGGTGTTACATTTTCATTTTAAGTCTTTAGTATTTTCACCCCAACAACTACTGGCAAATAGAAATAAATGTGTTATCATCTCAAAGCCGGCACAGTGAACTGAATCTTGAAGACGTAATACATTCGAAAAGAAGGAAGGTGAAAAACACTGCAGTGAAGCTGGGGGAGAGGGGGGTCTCTCTGTAAAGAGTCCGATCTGCTCAAACCTGATGGCTGCCATGACCACCCTCTGAGACAAAGCCACTGTAGGCAGAGCCTCATTTCTTGGTACAAATAGATACCTAAAGACAGTAGGGGGTACACGTGAGAGGGGAAATCTACTAAAAGGTGATTTGTGGAGTTCAATTCCAACATTGATGCTTAACCATTTTTGTTAGTGAATCGTGGATTCATTAAATCCAAACCATGCTTTTAAAATGTCAGCATGGGGCTTCCCTGGTGGTGCAGTGGTTGGGAGTCTGCCTGCCGATGCGGTGGATGCGGGTTCGTGCCCCGTCCGGGAGGATCCCACATGCCGCTGAGCCTGCGCGTCCGGAGCCTGTGCTCCACAACGGGAGAGACCACAACAGTGAGAGGCCCGCGTACCGCAAAAAAATAAATAAATAAAATGTCAGCATGACTCTAAAATGGAAAGATCTCATTTGAAAGGGATAATTTAAAATAACTTTTAATAAACTGGAGAATAAAAGAGAAGAAACAGTAGAGAGAATCATAAATCACTTCATTATCAGGGAGAATACAGCAGGAGCAAGGAAACAAAAACAGAAGCGTAACACAAATGAGGTGTAAGATCAGCGTGAATGAAAGATAATGCAAGGCCTGTCAGACCCTTACTGAAGGATCCATTGACCTAAGGGGACTGAGAATTCTGTTCACAGAAGAGGCCATGAAGAAGAATAGAAAGACTGATAAAAAGTAAATGCTAAACAAACTGGACATTGTTCTATCTGGACATATGAGAGGGCAGAGAGGTGACAGCTGGGGGCATAAGAAAGCAATGAACTGGGAATCCAAATACCTGCATATTGTTGCTGCTACTAATTAGGGCAAATTACCTAAATTCTCTGGGTCTTATTCATCTACTAAACAGAGATGATAACCTTTAACCTCTCAACTGCACTGGGTAAGAGGAAATCACATATGAGAAAGTATACTGAAAACTGGATAGAATTGTAGATAACAAATATGAAAGATAATGTCATATAAATAAGTCTTCTGGTAATAATACTAAGTCCTGCCACCTTCTCATAGCATTTTTACATACAACTTGCATATAACAGACTCTCACATGATAAATGTTTTCTTTCTTCCCTGAGGACATATGAAAATAACTTAAGTCTGGGAAAATGTATGTTGGTTGAGAATATTAATGTTCTGAAACTGAGAGCATCAAACAGTAGAATGGTTTTCCAAAAAGGTCCACGGAATCACCTTTCTAGACCCCATCACCCTGAAAGTAAGAATAGATAGATGATTATTCAAAGTTTCCTTTCCACCCTATGACTGTCAAGAAGACCTCACCAATGTACAGGTCACTCGCATGTCTGGAATGAGGAGGGGTCGAGTGAGTTCTAATGAATGAGGCTGGCGGCTGTACCTTCATCTTTCTTTGCGGGGCTCCGGACTTCACGTCCGCCTTGTTAGCCACATGTAAGTCCCCGTAGCTTGCAATGTACTGAATGAGATTCATTAATGCAGCACAAGAGTCCGAGCACGTTCTAATATGGACAACGTCACTCGAACAGTGTAATTCAAAGTGCGGCTCAGTCTGGACAGGACACGGAAAAAAGGATAAAAATGTCTACCAAAACAAGAGAAAAAAATGTTTGCATCGGTTTACATTAAATAAAATATAATATGATAATTTGTCTTGCCACAGGAAACATGCATTTATAATAACTCAATCTTAACTTTAAAATATTTTATCTATTTCTGACTAAAATTAAGTGGAAAAATAATTTTACAGTAAGTTCAGTATGTTTTTAGTCTCTTCTATAAAAAAAAGGGCTTAAAAAAATATCCATTTATTTTAATAACTTACTTGCTCTCCATCAGAATCAGACTTCACTGCAGTTATGGTTAATTCCAAAAGCCCCATATCCATCACACGAACATAATCTAAAATTTTTTTAAGTAATTAATAAAATATGAGTATAACTTTCAAAAAATGCTTATCCAACAAACACCTAATAAAACTTGTGTTTCTTTAAAATTCATGGCAGGTAGTAGTACAAATACTTATAATGGAATGGAAACATAGTTTCATCCTACAAAAATCCTACAGTTCACTTTATTTTTAATTAGAAACAAAATCTGCCTTCTATTAAATAAACAAGAGTATATATAATTTGATGCATTTCACCAATGTTATTGCTATTACAAACTGGTATTACAATATTCAGACTGATAAGATCCTTAGTTCACTGGCATTATTCTAGAGTTAAAATGCTTAAAAATATTCAGATGCAAAAAATAAAAGAGGATTCATCTATCCCAGATTTTGTTTTTTAACTCTTACCTCTATTCAGATTTACAGTGACAGTATTACACTTGTCAGACAGGTGTAAAGCAGCTTCATCCAAGATTATTCTGGGCAAAAAAAAGATAAAATCAAGATCTAAAAAACTAACCTTGAATATATGCTGCATGATCACTATATACTTAGCTGTACCATTCTTTCTGATATAAATATGATCAAAGTCATATGCAGTTTCTAACTTACAAATGTCACCTAACATTTCTTTGTTTTTGTAATATTTATTTATTTTTTTTATCTATCTTTGGCTGTGTTGGGTCTTAGTCGCGGCACACGGGAACTGCAAAATGCGGCGTCTTTCGTTGCAGTGCGTGGGCTTCTCTCTAGTTGTGGTGTGCAGGCTCCAGAGCACGTGGGCTCTCTAGCTGTGGTGTGGGCTTAGCTGCCCCGCAGCATGTGGGATCCTAGTTCCCTGACCAGGGATTGAATCCATGTCCCCTGCATTGGAAGGCAGATTCTTAACCACTGGACCACCAGGTAAGCCCTAACATTTCTTTAAAACTCACTGTTTATGAGTACTAGAAACATTTAAATGGCATAAATGAGATTAAATCATCTGCTCGAATCAATTTTAAATTTTCAGCAATTTTAACAGATGCCCAAATTCACAAGGTTTAAATTAGGAAAATGAAGTGTATCAGGTATTACGGGAAGTTTACATATAAATGTTTTAAAAAGTTAGCCAATAATCTCAAGAATTAATTTCCTCCCTAAAAATGAAATACAGTAATGAATTGAAGAGGTGGGACGAATCATCTGAGAAAGAAAAACTGAAAACTTGAATAAAGGAACATGACTAATAGTAAAAGCATGTTGCTTTTAACAAAGATTGAGACTTTAATCAAAGGGTTGAGATAAAGCTCTGTCAGTATGTTTTGAACAGCTGCATTTAGTAGACAGACAGGCTTAACACGGTACCTGAGAGTAGAAGATGATTTATCCAAGGCAACACTACTTGAAATGCTGAATGTTTCAACAGTAAGAAGAGATCGGATTGGCAAATAAAGAGGCCTATTACCACAAAGAAACAAGAGAACATTAGTCTGCTGCAAAAGAAAAGAAACTCCCTTTAAAGAGCATTTTGAACCTTAACTCTACTAAATTACATATTTTTCCTCAAAACTTAGTACATATTTTAAAGACTAAAACTTTATTTTGCTCCATTTATGAACTAACCTATAATCAAGTGCACAGCTCCAGAGATGAACATGAAAGGTTGTAAATGAAGTTGGAGGATTGTATCCCAGAACAGGTTCATCAGCAATATTCAAGAAGTATAAAATCTATAATCACAAAAATATAAAATGCCCTGCTTTAGAAGAAAAAAAAAGTTTCGATATGATATCCTTAATACCAACATGAAATAAAATAGCTCACAAAAAAACCAACCATTTAGTGGAAAATCATAATGTTAAAAGAAAATCATCATTTGAAGGAATTCATTTCAAAAAGTATTTGCATAACTAGAATTTGAAATGAAGAGGCCCGTGTAACAACTGCAATGCTACAGAGATCTTGGAAAAATCATATCCTATGAAACTAACAAAGTATGTATAATATACTTTCAACATTACTTTGCTTGGAATAATTCTTTTGAAAAAAACAAATTTTGCCGAAGACTGTTTAAAACTCTCCATCTGGTTTTCTATAAAATCCACTGTTGGGAGAAGTTCCTGTTCCTTAATTTATACCCAGATCTGTCTGAAAACCAGTCCTTCTCACCAACATCTACTCTATATTTCTATCTAAATAAAAAAGTTAGGCTAAATCTCTCCCTTACAGCCAGCCAGTTGACTAACCATCTCTCTACCCCCCGCTCCATTCATTCTCTCTCTATATATATTTTATGTTTCAGAATGTTTCTGAAAGCATTCAAGTTTAAAATAATTTATTATTTTCCAAGCACAAAGAAAAGGTTTCTCTTTCTAAGGAAAATGAACAAGAATCATAGTGTGCTAGTTTTCATTCTCATATAAAGAAGAGTTAACTTCTTACCCAAAGTTTCCTTTGAAAAAATGTAATTAACCAAATACAGTTATTACACTGGAAATTAATTACAGAATTCCTTATAAATGCCTCAGTGTATATTGTTGGCCTAGGGGATAATTCTGAAATTACGGCACTTAAAGAATATACAGTTATAAGTGCAAGTCAACACTCATTTATTCTCCTCTATGCCAGGCACTCGATAGGTCCCTTCCCTTTAATGATAAAACATAACTTTGTCTTTGAGATGTTTAAGGACCAAACTTTAAGGTAAAAAATCAATTACATTCTGGGGTGGTGATAATGTTCTATTTCCTAACATAAGAGGTGGTATTTATATAGGAGTATTTATTTCATGAAAATTCGATGAGCACTGAATATTTATGATTTGTGAACTTTTCACTATGTGTATTATATGTTAACATAAAGTAAAAAATAAATCAATAAATATACATCACAGCTCTCTTACCTGCTCATGCCAGCTAAACCCGGAAGGAAGCATTCTGTGCTGGAGAGTGGCTCCTTTCAGTCCCACAGCAATGAGAAATTCCTACAGAGCAACACGAAGAATTATATTTATCACCTACATAACCCTCTGGCTCAAAACTTGAAAAGTTTTTCTAAGAAAATAAATGTGTTACATTTATGCAATCATTTTTATTAACTAGTAATCAAATCAGCAGCAAGTATTTAATGGTATAAAAGTACAAAACACACACCTTTGTATTGGACTCTGATTTATCAGACAATATTTTAACTGCAACAGAGAGCATATTCAAAGTGTCTCCTCCAACACCATCTGAAGAAGCTCGACTGAGGCCATCTTCTTCAGAGGAATAAATAGTAGGTTCTAACCAATGTGGTCGGGTTGAACTGGGCAGTCGTGTTTCCGTAGAAGGAATTGCTCCATCCACTATGCCTATATCCACAATGAGGTGACAAGATAACAAAATGATTATTTGAAATTAATTCACGAACTTCTATAACTCAAAATGAAAATCCATGTACTTCCATTGAATATAACACACCCTGGAGGCAAAATGACCAAGAACCAGCTTGACATTAATAATTCATTCTCCTCTAATGTTCGTATAAGTGACTATCCAAGTTAAAAAAAAAAATCTGAGATCTGAAATGCTAGAAAAGTTAAATTTAAATAGGAAAATCTAATAAACATTAAGAATGTGCAAGTATCTCATTTCTATTCACAAAGTAACACAAGGAATGTGCTCAAAGAAGAGCAAATTCTGTATTTGTTACCAAAAGGAAACACCACTTAAGAGAAAATAAAGAATGTAAAGTCCCATCAACTGCTCAATGTATACTAAGATATGGTATATCCAATTCCTTGGCAATAAAAAGGAATAAAACACTGATACGTTTGGATTAACCTTGAAAACATCATGCCAAGATGCCAATCACAGAAGACCTTCTATTGTATGAAACCATGTATACGAAACAGCCAGAATATGTAGATCCATAGACACAGAGAGTAAATCAGTGGTTTCTTGAGGCCAGAGGGGACTGCAGGGCTCGGGGTCTATAGCTCAAAGATGCAGACTTCTTCTGAGGGGTTGATGAAAATGCTCTGAAGTTGACTATGATGATGGTTACACAACTCTATGGAATACTAAAAAGCATTGAATGTGTATTTTAAATGGGTGAATTACATGGCATGTGAATTATATCTCAATATAAGTTGTTGCAAAAAAAAAAAAAAAAGTCAACTTCTAATTTACAGTAATTATTACCTTGCCAGTGGAATCAGAACACCCTACAGAAAATAATTTCTAATGTTCAGAGTTCTGTTCCCTGGGGGCAGGCTGAGCCAGGACACGCACCCAACGTTTGGGGGCTGGAGCAATACGTGGACGCCACGTCGGCCTTGTCACTGACCCCACCGGAACCCGGCCTGAGAGAAGCGTGAGTTGTGGGTGCCACATCTCGGGGCTATGGGGGTGACCAGGTAGAGAGGTGGAGCCAGCAGGGAAAATGACTTTGAGGAGGTGATGGTGAAACTGAAGTCAAGAAAATGAGGAGACAGCTTTGGGAAAAGCCAAGTAGAGACATTCCAAGTCAAGAACAGTTTGTGCCAAGGCCCTGAGAAAGCCGTGTGGTTGAAAGGCTCTTGGTGCTGCAGCAAGGAGTCAGTGCTGTGGCTCTGAGGTGGGAGAGCCAACTTCAGGACTCTGGTCCACAAGAGACCTCCCAGCTCCACATAATATCAAACGGCAAAAATCTCCCAGAGATCTCCATCTCAACAACAGCACCCAGCTTCACTCAACGACCAGCAAGCTACAGTGCTGGACACCCTATGCCAAACAACTAGCAAGACAGGAACACAACCCCACCCATTAGCAGACAGACTGCCTAAAATCATAATAAGTCCACAGACACCCCAAAACACACCACCAGACGTAGACCTGCCCACCAGAAAGACAAGATCCAGCCTCTTCCACCAGAACACAGGCACTAGTCCCCTCCACCAGGAAGCCTACACAACCCACTGAACCAACTTTAGCCCCTGGGGACAGACACCAAAAACAACGGGAACTACGAACCTGCAGCCTGCAAAAAGAAGACCCCAAACACAGTAAGATAAGCAAAATGAGAACACAGAAAAACACACAGCAGATGAAGGAACAAGGTAAAAACCCACCAGCCCTAACAAATGAAGAGGAAATAGGCAGTCTACTTGAAAAAGAATTCAGAATAATGATAGTAAAGATGATCCAAAATCTTGGAAATAGAATGGAGAAAATGCAAGAAACGTTTAACAAGGACCTAGAAGAACTAAAGATGACACAAGCAACGATGAACAACACAATAAATGAAATTTAAAATACTCTAGATGGGATCAATAGCAGAATAACTGAGGCAGAAGAACAGATAAGTGACCTGGAAGATAAAATAGTGGAAATAACTACTGCAGAGCAGAATAAAGAAAAAAGAATGAAAAGAACTGAGGACAGTCTCAGAGACCTCTGGGACAACATTAAATGCACCAACATTCGAATTATAGGGGTTCCAGAAGAAGAAGAGAAAAAGAAAGGGACTGAGAAAATATTTTAAGAGATTATAGTTGAAAACTTCCCTAATATGGGAAAGGAAATAGTTAATCAAGTCCAGAAAGCACAGAGAGTCCCGTACAGGATAAATCCAAGGAGAAATATGCCAAGACACATATTAATAAAAGTGTCAAAAATTAAATACAAACAAAACATATTAAAAGCAGCAAGGGGAAAACAACAAATAACACACAAGGGAATCCCCATAGGGTTAACAGCTGATCTTTCAGCAGAAACTCTGCAAGCCAGAAGGGACTGGCAGGACATATTTAAAGTGATGAAGGAGAAAAACCTGCAACCAAGATTACTCTACCCAGCAAGGATCTCATTCAGATTTGATGGAGAAATTAAAACCTTTACAGACAAGCAAAAGCGGAGGGAGTTCAGCACCACCAAACCAGCTCTACAACAACTGCTAAAGGAACTTCTATAGGCAAGAAACACAAGAGAAGGAAAGGACCTACAATAACAAACCCAAAACAATTAAGAAAATGGGAATAGGAACATACATATCGCTAATTACCTTAAATGTAAATGGATTAAATGCTCCCACCAAAAGACACAGATTGGCTGAATGGATACAAAAACAAGACCCATATATATGCTGTCTACAAGAGACCCACTTCAGACCTAGAGACACATACAGACTGAAAGTAAGGGGATAGAAAAAGATATTCCATGCAAATGGAAACCAAAAGAAAGCTGGAGTAGCAATTCACATATCAGACAAAAGAGACTTTAAAATAAAGACTACTACAAGAGACAAAGAAGGAAACTACATAATGATCAAGGGATCGATCCAAGAAGAAGATATAACAACTGTAAATATTTATGCACCCAACATAGGAGCACCTCAATGCATAAGGCAAACACTAACAGCCATAAAAGGGGAAATCGACAGTAACACAATCATAGTAGAGGACTTTAACACCCCACTTTCACCAATGGACAGGTCATCCAAAATGAAAATAAATAAGGAAACACAAGCTTTAAATGATACATTAAACAAGATGGACTTAATTGATATTTATAGGAGATTCCATCCAAAAACAACAGAATACACATTTTTCTCAAGTGCTCATGGAACATTCTCCAGGATAGGTCATATCTTGGGTCACAAATCAAGCCTTGGTAAATTTAAGAAAATTGGAATTGTATCAAGTATCTTTTCCGACCACAACGCTATGAGACTAGATATCAATTACAGGAAAAGATCTGTAAAAAATACAAACACATGGAGGCTAAACAATACACTACTTAATAACGAAGTGATCAGTGAGGAAATCAAAAAATACCTAGAAAAAAATGACAATGGAGACACGACGACTCAAAATCTATGGGATGCAGCAAAAGCAGTTCTAAGAGGGAAGTTTATAGCAACACAACCCTACCTTAAGAAACAGGAAACATCTTGAATAAACAACCTAACCTTGCACCTAAAGCAATTAGAGAGAGAAGAACAAAAAAAACCCCAAAGTTAGCAGAAGGAAAGAAATCATAAAGATCAGATCAGAAATAAATGAAAAAGAAACGAAGGAAACGATAGCAAAGATCAATAAAACTAAAAGCTGGTTCTTTGAGAAGATAAACAAAATTGATAAACCATTAGCCAGACTCATCAAGAAAAAAGGGAGAAGACTCAAATCAATAGAATTAGAAATGAAAAAGGAGAAGTAACAACTGACACTGCAGAAATACAAAAGATCATGAGAGATTACTACAAGCAACTCTATGCCAATAAAATGGACAACCTGGAAGAAATGGACAAATTCTTAGAAAGGCACAACCTTCCGAGACTGAATCAGAAAGAAACAGAAAATATGACCAATCACAAGCACTGAAAATGAAACTGTGATTAAAAATCTTCCAACAAACCAAAGCCCAGGACCAGATGGCTTCACAGGCGAATTCTATCAAACATTTAGAGAAGAGCTAACACCTATCCTTCTCAAACTCATCCAATATATAGCAGAGGGAGGAACACTCCCAAACTGATTCTATGAGGCCACCATCACCTTGATACCAAAACCAGACAAGGCTGTCACAAAGAAAGAAAACTACAGGCCAATATCACTGATGAACATAGATGCAAAAATCCTCAACAAAATACTAGCAAACAGAATCCAACAGCACATTAAAAGGATCATACACCATGATTAAGTGGGGTTTATTCCATGAATGCAAGGATTCTTCAAGATATGCAAATCAATCAACATGATACACCATATTAACAAATTGAAGGAGAAAAAACATATGATCATCTCAATAGATGCAGAGAAAGCTTTCGACAAAATTCAACACCCATTTATGATAAAAGCCCTGCAGATGGGCTTCCCTGGTGGCGCAGTGGTTGAGAGTCTGCCTGCTGGTGCAGGGGACACGGGTTCGTGCCCTGGTCCAGGAAGATCCCACATGCGTGGAGCGGCTGGGCCCGTGAGCCATGGCTGCTGAGCCTGTGCGTCCGGAGCCTGTGCTCCGCAATGGGAGAGGCCACAATAGTGAGAGGCCCGCATAATGAAAACAAACAAACAAACAAACAAAAAAAACCCTGCAGAAAGTAGGCATAGAGGGAACTTTCCTCAACATAATGAAGGCCATATATGACAAACCCACAGCCAACATCATCCTCAATGGTGAAAAACTGAAAGCATTTCCACAAAGATCAGGAACAAGAGAAGGTTGCCCACTCTCACAGCTCTTACTCAACATGATTTTGGAAGTTTTAGCCACAGCAATCAGAGAAGAAAAGGAAATAAAAGGAATCCAAATAGGAAAAGAAGAAGTAAAGCTGTCACTCTTTGCAGATGACATGATACTATACATAGAGAATCCTAAAGATGCTACCAGAAAACTACTAGAGCTAATCAATGAACTTGGTAAAGTAGCAGGATACAAAATTAATGCACAGAAATCTCTGGCATTCCTATACACTAATGATGAAAACTCTGAAAGTGAAATCAAGGAAACACTCCCATTTACCATTGCAACAAAAAGAATAAAATATCTAGGAATAAACCTACTTAAGGAGACAAAAGACCTGTATGCAGAAAATTATAAGACACTGATGAAAGAAATTAAAGATGATACAAATAGATGGAGAGATATACCATGTTCTTGGATTGGAAGAATCAACATTGTGAAAATGACTCTAGTACCCAAAGCAATCTACAGATTCAATGCAATCCCTATCAAACTACCACTGGCATTTTTCACAGAACTAGAACAAAAAATTTCACAATTTGTATGGAAATACAGAAGACCCCGAATAGCCAAAGCAATCTTGAGAACAAAAAATGGAGCTGGAGTAATCAGGCTCCCTGACTTCAGATTATACTACAAAGCTACAGTAATCAAGACAGTATGGCACTGGCACAAAAATAGAAAGACAGATCAATGGAATAGGATAGAAAGCCCAGAGATAAACCCACGCACATATGGTCAGCTTATCTTTGATAAAGGAGGCAGGAATGTACAGTGAAGAAAGGACAGCCTCTTCAATAAGTGGTGCTGGGAAAATTGGACAGGTACATATAAAAGTATGAGATTAGATCACTCCCTAACACAAAAATAAGCTCAAAATGGATTAAAGACCTAAATGTAAGGCCAGAAACTATCAAACTCTTAGAGGAAAACACAGGCAGAACACTCTATGACATAAATCACGGCAAGATCCTTTTTGACCCACCTCCTAGAAAAACGGAAATAAAAACAAAAATAAACAAATGGGATCTAATGAAACCCCAAAGCTTTTGCACAGCAAAGGAAACCATAAACAAGACCAAAAGACAACCCTCAGAATGGGAGAAAATATTTGCAAATGAAGCAACTGACAAAGGATTAATCTCCAAAATTTACAAGCAGCTCATGCAGCTCAATAACAAAAAAAACAAACAACCCAATCCAAAAATGGGCAGAAGACCTAAATAGACATTTCTCCAAAGAAGATATACAGACTGCCAACAAACACATGAAAGAATGCTCAACATCACTAATCATTAGAGAAATGCAAATCAAAACTACAATGAGATATCATCTCACACCAGTCAGAATGGCCATCATGAAAAAATCTAGAAACAATAAATGCTGGAGAGGGTGTGGAGAAAAGGGAACACTCTTGCACTGCTGGTGGGAATGTGAATTGGTACAGCCACTATGGAGAAGAGTATGGAGGTTTCTTAAAAAACTACAAATAGAACTACCATATGACCCAGCAATCCCACTACTGGGCATATACCCTGAGAAAACCATAATTCAAAAAGAGTCATGTACCAAAATGTTCATTGCAGCTCTATTTACAATAGCCAGGACATGGAAGCCACCTAAGTGTCCATCGACAGATAAATGGATAAAGAAGATGTGGCACATATATACAATGGAATATTACTCAGCCATAAAAAGAAACGAAATTGAGCTATTTGTAATGAGGTGGATGGACCTAGAGTCTGTCATACAGAGTGAAGTAAGTCAGAAAGAGAAAGACAAATACTGTATGCTAACACATATATATGGAATTTAAGAAAAAAAAATGTCATGAAGAACCTAGGGGTAAGACAGGAATAAAGAGAGAGACCTACCACAGAATGGACTTGAAGATATGGGGAGGGGGAAGGGTAAGCTGTGACAAAGTGAGAGTGTGTCATGGACATATATACACTACCAAAATAGATAGCTAGTGAGAAGCAACCGCGTAGCACAGGGAGATCAGCTCAGTGCTTTGTGACCACCTAGAGGGGTGGGATAGGGAGGGTGGGAGGGAGGGAGATGCAAGAGGGAAGAGATATGGGAACATATGTATATGTATAACTGATTCACTTTGTTATAAAGCAGAAACTAACACACCATTGTAAAGCAATTATACTCCGATAAAGATGTAAAAAAAAAAAAAGAATTCTGTTCTCAGTAGATTCTCTTTATTAAGCAAAATTTAAACATGTCTAACCAGAAGTGAACAACACACATATTTAACATTTGTCCTACCTTTGTGATAGAGACTGAAACTGCTACAATGAAGGCAGATATAGTGCTTGTCATCAAAACCTTCATATTTTGTCACACAAAATAACGAACCACTGTTGAATTCTAACCAGAATTCACCATGCTTGTTTTCCAACAGATCTCCATTATCTTGCTAATAAGAAGATCAGAAAAAACAGAGAAGTCATTAATTAAAAACAGAAAAGTAAGAAGGACCCTTGAGATGCTCCTCCTTGATTCAGGTTAGGAGGATCTCCCACACTGCAGCAAAGCGGTCTGATTCTTGAACCATCCAACATGGTGGTATTAAGAACTGCATAATTAAACACTAGGCCGGGCCTCTTCTGCCAAATGAACCTTGGTACTTCATCACCCTTTGGAATAGATAAATTACTGTTACCACCGCAGGAGTGGGACCAGCACGTTTTCCAAAAGAAGGTCCGTGTAATGTTTGTCTTTTGATCTGCAACGAAAGCTAAATTTCCCAAGCTGCTGTCATCGTGGTGTGCCTCAGAAAACTGACCTTCATCATCAGTCACTGAAACAACCTCGAACTACCTCAACTATTGAATGCGTATATCATGCTAGACTTATAATAAGACGCACTTGAAAAATCACTTTGGATTTGTAAATCCTTACCTTTACATCTGTAAACACTGCCATTAATCCATGATTAATGCTCAGAAGAACTGAGAGAAAACTCTGCGAGTTCTTGTTCTGAGAGTCTAGTTTTTTCTTCCTACGAGAACGATAATTGGGATCAACAGTGGAAAAATACTGCAAAGTCTCCTCCTCAGATCCACTTTCCTCATCTATGAGAAATAAATTGCACAATTACAGCTGTTCTAACAGCTTATTAACACAAAACAGCATTCAACCTTGAACGTTATCACAAGAATATTTACTTATTTTACAACCTGTTTATTTTTACAAAGAATCTGGTATAAAAATGTACTGTCTTTCTCTTTACCACTGAACTTCAGACAATGAATATACTATAAAATAACAATTAATAACTCTTAAAAAATAGCTAGAAGTGGGGAAATACTGTAAATTACTAAAAGATATTATAAAATATAGTTATAAATGGAAAACGCCAAAGAAACATTTTTAAATCCATCAATTTGAAAGGTTACTACTTTGTTTATTGATAAACCACGCATTTTAATTCAGAAGAAATTTAAAATATATTACCATAGTGAACTGTAGATTTCAATGGACTAAAACTATCTTTGTTGAAGGTATTAATCAGTTGACTGGCTACTGAAAGCCCAATACCATATGAAATATTTTCAAATGTCTCTACTGGTGAAGGAGCTGTTGGTTCCCAGAGCAGCAAATCATTAAAGATCCTATAAAGACAAAAGTTGAAAAATAAATACATAACTCCTACTTCAACTGAAGGCAAACTAAAGAATATCCCTTTAAGAAATCACATGAATAATAAATTTTCCAAATGGTGAAATGGAATTTCTTTCAATGGAAAAATAACTGCTATGGCTATCAGGGCAGTGAGAAAGGAATCTGGACAATTAGATACCGAATTAGATATCCTCCTAGTTTCACCAGTGTTATATGCATCAAATTACATACATCTAAATGCACTTAAAGGAGAAGGTTTATTAAAAATAAAACCCATAAAGAACAAAAGGACTCTTCACGTATATGAGAACACTCTATAAACTATAATAGATTATGCACTGTCTCATTTGACTCCCCTCAATCCTCTGGGGAAGCCAAGGCAGAATTATTATTCTCACTTTACACTTGGAAGAAACTGCATCATAAAGGTTAAGTGACCCGCCCAAGGTCACACAGCTAATTAGTGGGAGAAGTGGAACCAGAGCCCAGATTATGTCCAGCTCCCAATTCAGTTCTCTTCCATTACTCACTTTCTCTAGGGATATCTGCTTTTTCTTTCTTCCACAGAAAGCACAGCTTCGCTGGGAAGCTTGCATGAGATAAAGAAGCATACAGAACAGGAAATAAAGAGAGGAAACCCTTCTAACTAACGGAACAGACAAACAGCCAAGTCAATACTGGTGACCACTGGGGTGATACATGTCAAGCTAGGCCACCACCGCATCCTATTTTTTCAAAGAAATATTTGTCCCTTCTCAGATACCACCACCCCCACCACTCACCTCTATGTTGTCATGAAAACTGAGACTTTACAATGTTCTCTACAAAGATCTTTGTTAGGCTTGGACCCATAGCATATCCTTCACATGCATAATGCAATCACTGCACCTATAACACTACTCCATTTTCTTGTTTCCCTTTCCTAGACTAAGACTTGTGTCTTAGTCATCTTTATATGTGCCTAGCACAGTGGCTGTCACACAGCAGGCTCTGAGGGTTTGAAGAAAGGACCAGTGGATGACTCACATGGAAGGACTGCCAAAAGCACAGACTCGTCATAAAGCCTAGTGTGAACACCAATCAAGGTGCCAAGCGATGATGTAGCCCTGGCCCCTTCCTGTGAGAAGCCACTTGTCTAGGAACTTCCCGGGCCAATTCCTGAGCTTCTGAGGGCCTAGAAAGTATAAACGAGGACTGAGTACTGTCACTCTCAGTAGATTGTAATCCCCACCCAAAAGGTCTCTTTTTGGAAGCATCACTGGATGAACAATACCAGGGACACAGGGCAGACGCATGTCTCGCCTCAGACACACTGACAGCGATGCCCAGAACTGTGTGGTACTCATTTGGCTCGCTGCCTCTTGGGTGTATCACTCACAGAACAAAGAAACTAGAGTCTAGGACTTCCCTGGTGGCGCAGTGGTTAAGAATCCGCCTGCCAATACAGGGGACAAGTTCAAGCCCTGGTCTGGGAAGATCCCACATGCCGCGGAGCAATTAAGCCCACGAGCCACAACTACTGAGCCCGCGTGCCTAGAGCCCATGCTCTGCAACAAGAGAAGCCACTGTAATGAGAAGCCCAAGCTCCACAATGAAGAGTAGCTCCCGCTCGCCACAACTAGAAAACGCCCGCGCACAGCAACGAAGACCCAACACAGCCAAAAATAAATAAATTTATTGAAAAAAAAGAAACAAGAGTCTAAATCCAGATCTTAGTCTAAATTCCTATATGAATAAATAGTGAAAGTATAAAATGAAGAATTTTCTCAGGAAATTTTTCTTTACCTTATTCCCTCCAACCATTCTCTTATCTTCACAGGTTAAAGAGAAACTATTAGTTTAAATAAAACCTGGAGTTCATGGTATATGACCTGCAAATATGTTTCATATGATTTTACTATTTTTCCTTATTTACATTTTGGTCTAAACACAGTCTTGATACCATAATACTATAAAACACTGAATGACGTTTCTAATATCAAGAAAAAAAAACACTTAAGATGTTTAAGCACACATCACCATGATTCTGTGCCAATGAGCTTGAAACATTATAGAAGCTCAAAGATATCTGATTTAATAAAACCAGGTAGAATATTTTTTATATTCTATTCTAAAGGATTTTTGACATAGAAAAAAAATCTACCTGTACCTGAGACTATCTTTCTGAAAAGAGCCAGTTGATGAAGAAATAAACCAATATTTCAAATGTATGAAGTAAAGGCAGAATTGGTTATAACTCCTGCTCAGAAAGATACCTGTAAATTTTATGTATAATAAAGGGTATTATTAAGACATTTAGCAAAACATGAATGGGGTCTGAGGATTAGATGCTAATGTATAATATTAATTTTCTTGTTTTAATGGCTGAATTATGGTCATATAGAAGAATGTCCCTGTTTGTGAGAAATACACATTCAACTGCTCAAAGCTCAAGGGACATCAAGTCAGCAACTTACTCTCAAATGGTTCAGGGAAAAAACGTTCTTTGTACTGTACTTGCAACTTACCTATAAGTCTGAGAATGTCTGAAAATTAAAAGAAAAAAGTATGTGTATGTATATATAGACCAAGCCAAACAGAGGGCAAAGAATTCACCTGCTAACTTAGATATATGATTTATATGACCCACAGCCGGGGAACACTGCGGTATTTATATAAGTCTAGGGGCCTAAGACACAGAGCAGTGGGCAGGGTAAGAGAGAACAGAAACTCTCGTGAGCAACACCCCTGAACCAGCTCCCCAGATGAGCAGATGCTCTCCAGTTCCCTGATTTAAGCTACCCTGCCTGCCATACTGACTGACGTCCCCCACATGCTACCTGCTTGCTGCTGGTAGACAACTCCCTAGCCCACCTGAGAACTTCTGCTCCCACCAGCTGAATTATACGTTTTGTATAGTCACCACGGGTAAATCGTGCTTGGCCCCAAATCTGCTCATCCCAGCTGTATGTTATCGTAAGCATAGTTTAATTCAATCTTGTGCTAACTGATGACTTTTAAGTATATACACTGAAGTGAGAAAAAAATCTTTAAAACCTGGAAGGATTCTACACTCAGACTGCTTTGAAACTATTTTTTCACTCCACTTCAAAGAAACTGAAACTGAGAATTGTAGACAAAGCCTTCTGGGTACACATTAAGCAAAAATTCTAACCAGTGGCTTGTAATCAAAAAAAGGCCCTGTCCTATATTTTAAAAAGAAGTGGTAAATGAACATATATTCATAAATGGAATGTTTAAGGTATGTTTTACTATTCTGATGTTGCAATCTAACCAATAGCCACCTGTTCAATCAATGCATAAGGAGAAAGAAATGGACGAAGCCCTTCTGACCTCTGGGATGGACCTTGAACTAGTAGTTTCATTTTGCTCAGTCTTAGCCTTGCACATTCGTTAGCTCTTGGTAGATATCCCTCAACTATAAAATAAGGAGAGCAGTCTAGAGATCAGTGGTTTCCTGTATAAATCCGAATCCTATTTGGTACCAAGTAAATCTACAGCGGAAACAACGGTCTGCAGTTTCTGAAGATTAACAAAAATTTCGATGACTTGTCTACAAGTGGGAAGCTAGCAATAACAGACACTAAGGACGTGTCTTTTTCCAGAAACCCACATGACCACCTTTCAGCTATGCCAGAGTGGGTAGGAATGATAACATTCTTACCTACTATTCGCCAGGCACTGTTCTCAGAACTTTCCCAAATGTTATATCATTTAATGCTCCAAACAACCCACTGAGGCCTGTACAAGTATCATCTCCAATTTATATGTGAGGAAATGGAGCTCACGGGGACTAGGTAAATCGTCCAAGATCTTCAGAGTCTATGACCTTTCTACTCTAGAATGCCATTTATTTCAACATATTTTCTTGGTATATATGTTTAAGGGTATTTAAATGTAATAAATTTAAGTTTTTATAGACAAGTTTATAAGTTAGAGTTTCTAATTCTAACAAGATGCTTTTTTTTTAGACTCTGAGAAGGGATGCTCCTTGTACAAAGACTCTAGGACTCTGACTTTACATCAGTATCTCTTGGCCCTCTATACAAGTATATCCCAACTCTTTTCATGTCATTATACACAAAGCGATACTTTCTCAGTACTCTGTGGTAAGGTGACAGAGGGCAACCAGCCAACCTAGGATGGAGGGAATACATCTCACACACAAGAAACCCAGTTACCAGACACACTGGTTAGGAAAATCTGCTATGACAATAGCTCATCATAACGGTAATAGGTCTATAATCAACACCATACAAAGTACACTGAAATAGTTGGTAATATTAAAACAAGGAAAGAAAAGGAGGAAGAGGGAAAACAAGGAGATAGGACAGTAGAGAGGCAGTTAGACAGGAAAGTTCGATCCCAAAGATTCAACTAAATGAGTTTAAACTCACCTATTATAAAGCTTCTCATAAAAGCTTTTATTAGGTAGTGTTATATGAATATTGGGTAATGTAAGTTCCAGCACATAGTGAGAATTGCTGATTGCTTTATCTTGAAACTCTGTCATTTCTACAGGGTCTCCTGGCATCACCATCTAAAACATAACAGTTTAGTGCAAAAAAAAGAAGAAAAAAAGCATCAAATAACCATTTTATATTTAAAACAGTAGTAGCATCTTCTTACCCGACCCATACGACTTGTATGTGGGCAAATAAATAAGCATGTGACTTTTAACCAAGGGAAAAAAATAGATATTATTCAATCTTGGAGCTAAAAATATGGCAAAAAACAGTATACAAAGTATGTTTTTAAAGAGAAAGCATTAAGAGCTATCTGATAGAGGGTAACTCCTTTGTTGCTTGCTCACACTGTTACTTTACCTGTTCATTTTCAAACATCACCCTACGAGAAGAGAAGGGAGACGGGGCTGGTCTTCTCAGATCACAAACGTCTTTCAGGGAATGAGCGCCTCCTTCCTCTTCTTCCTGGTAGTGGCCATCACTCTCTTCTGCTTCCTCAGCTGCTATTCTCTCCAAAATGGAATGCATGGCTGGTGGGTTTACTTTCAGTACAATTCTGATAGCAAAGACAATTTTAAAAATCAAGATCTAAGTGTAAACTGCAAAACTAACTTGTATACAAACTAATACAGGGCTTCCCTGGTGGCACAGTGGTTGAGAGTCCGCCTGCCGATGCAGGGGACACGAGTTCGTGCCCCGGTCCGGGAAGATCCCACATACCGCGGAGCGGCTGGGCCCGTGAGCCATGGCCGCTGAGCCTGCGTGTCTGGAGCCTGTGCTCCGCAACGGGAGAGGCCACAACAGTGAGAGGCCCGCGTACCGCAGAAACAAAAACAAACTAATAGAAAGCCCGCTGATTAAATCATTACTGATAGGCGTCAACTTCTCTACAAAGTCTAATTATATCTAACGCAACCCACTCCTGAGCATGCTGTAAACTTAAAAGTGTGGAATTGATGAAACAAGCAAATAAAAGAAGGGCATTAACATTTTATACTTGGATAACTGGAAAATCTGATCTTTTGAGAACAAAAGGGTTATTTTAAAATTTCATTACCAAACTTACTTACAAAACAGAAACAGACTCACAGACGTAGAAAACAAATTTATGGTTACCAAAGGGGTAAGGGGGTGGGGGAGAGATAAATAAGGAGTAGCAGATACACACTACTATATATAAAGTAGACAAACAACAAGATCCTACTGTATAGCAAAGGCAACTATATTCAATATCCTGTAATAAACCATAATGGAAAAGAATATGATAAAGAATATGTGTGTCTGTGTGTGTGTATGTGTAATATATATATATATATATACATATACACATACATATATATATATATCTCTGAATCACTTTGCCATACACCAGAAACTAACACAGTATTGTAAATCAACTATACATCAGTTAAACAAAATTTTTTTTTTAATTTCATTAACAGCGAGCAAATTTTACCTAAGAATTCTATTTATTATCATTAAACCAAATCCTTCTACATTCCAGCTGTTCGGCTATTATGAAATACTTGCATACCTAAGAAACCTCATGCTATATAAATTGTCCAAATGTAAGAAGGAGAGTTTGATTAGAGAATATTTTCAGAACTGCAACAACAAAGTAATCTTTTCCTTTAGGAATTTCAATAATAAAAGACTTGTGTTATTGGTGGTGTTTTGTAGCTACAAACTCAAAATATCAAGAGCTAACAGGCTTTGATGACATTAGCTTCTGCCCCAGAGTAATGCCAGTCCTTTCCTAATTCTCTGCAGCATGTCACTAGCACAAGGCTTTGTAGCCTCCTTTTTTATCCCACCAGCCTGCCGTCATGATGAGACATGGCACGCTCAAACAAAACAGCTGTGTAGCATCTATAATAGCTTTCTTTTTCCTAAGAAGGTATTGCCAGTTGGTTCTAGTTATAAACTAAAACAACTGTTTCCTAATTTACAGATATCCTAATGTAAACTGTGCTTTCAAATTACTTAATTGAAGTAGATTCGTTTCTTATGATGAAAACTCCTGCTCATGATCAGCTGTGCGCCGACCAGGCCTGTCCTAGGAGTCTGATAGGTCAGACACATAGGGTACGGGGGTGTAAAAGAAGGCAGGTAGAAAGTGGCACAAGAAAGATCACTTTAATTCTTAAGAGAGGATTCATGAACTCAGTTTTCAATATAATAAAGGATCATTATTTTGGGTAAACTAAGTTCTTTTAAATGTAATCCAAGGGACTTCCCTGGTGGCACAGTGGTTAAGAATTTGTCTGACAATGCAGGGGACATGGGTTCAGAGCCCTGGTCTGGTAAGATCCCACATGCCGTGGAGCAACTAAGCCCGTGTACCACAACTACTGAGCCTGTGCTCTGGAGCCCGTGAGCCACAACTACTGAGCCCACGAGCCGCAACTAATGAAGGCCACGCGCCTACAGCCCGTGCTCCACAACAAGAGAAGCCACCGCAATCAGAAGCCTGTGCACCACAACGAAGAGTAGCCCTCGCTCGCCGCATCTAGAGAAAGGCCGCGCGCAGCAACAAAAACCCAACGCAGCCAAAAAACAAATAAATAAATTTTTAAAAAGAGAAAAAAAAAAAAGTAATCCAAGCCCACTATCAGGCTAATTTAAAGAATGATTTCTCCTGCCCAAGAAATCCTGAAGCAGTGGTTCTCTAAATCCAACTGCACATTGGTATCACCTACTGTAGTTTCATTTTTTTAATTGCAGTATAGTTGATTTACAATGTTGTGTTAATTTACAGCAAAGTGATTCAGTTATACATATACATGTATATATATATATTCTTGTTCATATTCTTTTCCACTATGGTTTATCACGGGATATTGAATATAGTTCCCTGTGCTATACAGTAGGCCCTTGTTGCTTATTCATTCTATATATAATAGTTTGCATCTGCTAATCCCAAACTCCCATTCCATCCCTCTCCCATCCCACCTCCCCCTTATCAACCACAAGTCTGTTCTCTATGTCAGTGAGTCTATTTCTGTTTCCTAGTTAAGTTCATTTGTGTCATATTTTAGATTCCACATATAAATGATATCATTGGTATGTCCTTCTCTTTCTGACTCACTTCACTTAGTATGATAATCTCTAGTTCCATCCATGTTGCTGCAAATGGCATTATTTCATTCTTTTCTATGGCTGGGAAGTATTCCATTGTATATATGCTCCACATCATCTTTATCCATTCATCTGTCAGTGTACATTGGGGTTGTTTCCATGTCTTGGCTATTGTGAATAGTGCTGCTATGAACATATCACCTGGTGTATTTTTAAACTGTACTGATGCCCAGGTTCTATCTCAGAATCTCAACGTGGGGCGCAAGAATCAGTGCTTTGTAAAAGCTCCCCAGATTTGAAAATACTTTCCTAAAACAATCACTGACTATAAAATTCATCTGAAAATTAACCAAATGGTGCTGTATGATACCACTTGTACTAAAGCCCTTTTCAAAAATGAACTATTTTTAGAATGGTTATGATTCTTTTGTCCATCTAATTAGGCTAAGTAACTTGAGGCCGGAGAACACATTTTATATGTCCATCTCTGTCAGTATCTCACAGGCACCTCTGATAAAGTAGTACATATTTTTTATTTAATTTTTCCATCTTCCTCGGGGTTTTCTCATCAAGGCTGGATATTTTTAGCTTAAATTTAATAGCCAAAATGTCAGTCAAAAAAGCTATAGCAACTTGTTTCTGAAAGGAAAGTCTCATTAAATGTATGTATCATGTCCATTTGCTTACTCACCGCGGCCAGTCAAAGTCATCTGATGACGCTGTGTCTCCATCTCCTCCACTAGTCACGTGGAAAAAATTAATGGATGGTTCTCCTTTATCCTCCTGGAATGACCCTAATAAAACAAGACTGATTCATGGAGATGCACTTCTTCTCCAACACTAAGAGAAAAGATACTTTCCTCCTTCGAGGAGCAAAGATCCTCTAAATCAGGGACATAATGCAGTGTTAAGTTCTACAACATGTATTCATTTATTCCTGCTGCACGTGTACATGTGGGGAGACAGGATAAGCAGATAAATTAAATTAAATGCTCTTTTCTGCTCAAACTCAAATTCTTAGGTATGAATGTTTAACGTGTACGGTGCATAATCATAACATATTAAATATAAGGGACTTCCCTGGCAGTCCAGTGGTTAAGACTCTGTTCTCCCAATGCAGGGGGCAAGGTTCAATCCCTGGTCAGGGAACTGAGATCCCGCATGGCATGGCCAAATAAATAAATAAGCATAACATATTAAATATAGTAGTTACCACTTACTGAGTGCCACTTAGTGATTATTCTTCATAAAAGTTTATGCAGTTAGTCTAGGAACAGATTTTTTTAATGTAGTTATTTTAAGAAATAACTACATTTCTTAAATGTCTATTTTGTACCAAGCACTGTAAGAATTACTTCTTCACAATAACCCCATATATGTTTTTTCATTCCATTTTACAAAGAATGACTTTCCACCAGAATAATGAGTTTCTTATCACTAGAGATAAGGGAAGATTCCAGATAACCCCTAAAGGCCTTTCCATGAAATCATAACTGGCAAGTCAATTTTAAATACCTCTAATGATATGTAAAACTCAGAGAAAACAAGGGAAGGAAAACTGCAGCCTACAGAGAAGGAGGCGAGCAGAAAGAGGAGGAGAGGGTTACTTAAAACAGATTTTACAAAGAAAAGTCACTATTAGTATGATGGTTGAAAGCTCAAGCTCTAGTGTCAGACTTGGGTTTGAATCTTGATTCCACCATTTATTACTACATTGACCTTGGGACGTACCTCTTCGGAAGTCGACAGATTCCTCACTTATAAATGATAAAAATAATTGGAAATAATAAGCCTACCGTAACTATGATGATTAAAGGAAACAAGATAATGTGTGTGAAGCGCTCAGCACACAGCAAACATAGAGTGGCACTCAATAAATTTTGGCTACTATTAGCCCTACAACAAGTAAGTAGTAGGTGGTATTAAAATGTAGGCTAAAGCACTATATTCTCAAAGTGAATAAGTCATCACGCATTGTAGTTTCTTTTCAAAAACTGACAGATATCACGTTTGCATACAGTATTAGAAAAAAGCTGTTACACCTGCTTTCTAACATATGTTCTTTAATTTTATTGTATTGGGGGGCTGTCATATACTTTTCTTAATGTAAGTTTCAGTAGCAGTTGTTAGTTTCTAGTCTGGCTCTTTTACAGGCATGGTCAATCTTACCAACTAGCTCTCTAAAGGTAAGTTCCAATTTAACTTGTTCAGGGGTTGATCCTCCTAGGAATTCAGTCTTAAATTCTAGATCTGTGAATGCTAAATGAAGAATCTCCTTCTGAAGTGACTTCTTAAACCATGGTCCTCTCTCTTGATCTGAGCGAAGATCAGGTATTGGGAAGCGAACAGAAAGGTTTAATACTGGCGTGGCAACTTGTACTGATATCCGACAATTTGCAGGATTATGTGAGTCATCTAGAAATACTTCAGTGAAAGCTTTGTGCTAAAACAACAAAAATATGCCAAAATGTTAAATTAAGCAAATAAACATAAATGACACTAGTATTCAACATTACAATATACATAATCACTATTTCCTCATTCAGGATAATGTATTAACACACAATTCATATTAACTACTATCATATTAATTTAGTGTAATGAAATTTTATAATGCAACAGCTACTGACAAAAGTCAAAACTACTGGCAAAAGTTAAATCCTCACATAAAAAAATTAATTAAAATAAAAACTGAACCAAAGTGAAGACACAGGTGCTATACATGTATATGTATCTTACTACAGACTATAAAGAATAATGTGTAAATTAGCTTATCAACAATCTCAATATGGTTAAAAATCACTATAGTACCCAGCATTCAATTTGAAGGATTTATCCACCAACATGCTACTTAAAGACTTCAGTGTGAAATCCCATGTATTATGCCAAATGCAAAGGCCCATCCCTGACTCATCTTTATATTTCCAGGACTAAGCCCAGGCCTGGCACATCACAGGTTCTAAATAAATATTCCCTAAATGACTCACTCTGAGTTCCCCCCTAATTGGCTCACTCTGAGCTCCCATCCAACCCAAGGGTATGATGCCATCAAATGACTCTTAGAAACCAAAACACGTATGCACCAGTTACTTAAAGCCACATTATAATAAAAGGGTCAAAGAACATGCCCTTCAGATAAAAGTCTATTTCTATTTTTTCTCTAAAATGAATTAAAACTTATGAAGCTTTAGTCCAGCGTACAGCGTAGGTGATAACAATCCTCAATTTCGCGGATCAGTCTCTAACCACCTAGATTAGAAAGTTCCATTTTTATGCTAAGACTTGGATCCTGTTTTTTCTCTCCCTTATTTGACTTTCTAATACTAACCCCCACTCTCAGCAAAAACTGCTCAAGAGATAAAATCATCATCCCAGTACATCTATGGCTAACAGCAAATATAAACACTTGCCCCACAGAACTTAAAATAGCAATTGTTGACAATAAAAATGAAAGAATCTTGATTTAATGTGAATACTCACCACTAGTTAAGGGAGAGGCAAATATGTAGAAAAATATCTTTTCCCTTTTCTTTTTAGACAAAGTTGTCTCTGTCTGTGCTTAATCCTAAAGTTCCTAAGACACCTTACAAACCTGACTTCCTTGATTAGCTCAGGAAAGACTGTACCAGATCTAAGTAAAAGTGATACAATGTGATGCTCCATAACACAATATGATAAATTATGTTCCCAATTTCAGGAGTATATTCTACATTATGTGGGCTGCATTTTACAGGAGATTCAGCTAGTTCATTATATGTGTGAATAAAGTTTTATCAAGATATTATAGTCAGTTTATAAAATTCAGATAAACACAGAAAAGGAAATCTCATTTTACTACTCTTACATAATCAATGCTACCAAATGGTATATTTCCATCCAGTCTTTTTCTATACAATTTTATTTACACAGTTGTAATAAAAGTTTATGTGGAATAATATATTCTACATTTTCACTTCATACTTCTTCATGAGCCTTCTTCATGTTGCTGTACCCTCTTTATAGCCATCATTTAAAGTGGCAGCATAAAATTGCACTCAGTACATTAGCACAACTTATTTAGCTAGTCTACTATGTAGACATTAAAGATGCCTCCTTTTTTCATTATTACAAATGATGCCGTTTTAATAACATATGCTATTTAACCTAGTAAGAATACTTCAGCTCAGAAATCATCCAATAAGCCTATTAGCTAGCTATGATCACGATGTGTGTTTGCAACTTTTTAAATACTTACCAGACTAATATGCTTATTATATGAAGTATACATGTGTGATGCCATCATCTCTACTGTAGTGAGCTTCTGTGGTTGAAGCAAAGAATTCAACCTGTCCACGATACTGATATCCAGCTCGCAAAACACTGGATTTAACTTAACTTGTAATTCTGCCTTCTGAGGAACAGAACTAAGTCTTGCCTGACTACCCTAAAAAGAAAAAAAAAAAGAAGAAGAAAGCATTAATATGATCACTAACAATTCTATAAAATTAAATTAAAACCTTGTGATTGTGATAAAATATACATCAAATGAAAATTTACAGGTGCTAATCACACAAAAAGATCTCTTACCTGGGGTCCTTTATTCTCAGAATGCTTATAATGAAGCTGAAGACACACAGGGGGGTGAGAATCAGTTTGTTCTTTGGAATGGAACATTAAAAGCTTAAAAACAAAGATGAAGATAAATGAAATGTACAATATTAAGCTATAATTAATCACATGAATTAATAGAGGAGCTAATATAATAGTGGACAGAGCTTTTTGAAGTCAGAAAGGCTGGTTTAAGCTTTAGTTTTGTCACTTACTAGCAACGTGACTTTTAGACAAATTAGTTAACTTCTGAAATACTTAGTATCACATCTGCAAAATGTATGTGAGGATTCAAATAAAGCGCTTTGAAAATAAAATAAGTCACAAGGGCAAAGTAACAGCAATAAAAATGTCATTTTGATAGCTTTTAAAAGTTTCTCTAGGACATGCTTTTAGGATAGGAAAAAAATCAGATTAACGATAAATGGGCACGAGACATTTCACTTATCTTGAACAGTGCTTAGCACATAGTAGGCATTCAATAACTATTTGTTGAATAATAGAATTCTTCTGAAATTAAGAGTGCTTGGAAAATGAGTGAAATTAAGTCATTTGTCCCATAAACTGACTCTAAAACAAGTCAACTCTAAAAATGTAACACACTCTTATAATGGCCTTAAAGGCCACACTTAAAAATCTGTTTCAGGACTTCACGGGTGGCGCAGTGGGTAAGACTCTGTGCTCCCAATGCAGGGGGCCCAGGTTCCATCCCTGGTCAGGGAACTAGATCCCACATGCATGCTGCAACTAAGAGTTCACATGCCACAACAAAGGAGCCCGCCTGTCGCAACTAAGGAACCCATGTGCCGCAACTAAGGAGTCCTGGAGCCGCAAATAAGGAGCCCGCCTGCCACAACTAAAACCTGCTGCAACCAAATAAATAAATTTTTTTAAAAATCTGTTTCAACAAAATATAAATGCAAACACCACAAAAAACTTCTTCCTATACAACTTCCTATGCCTTTTTAAAGAAAATCATTGCTGTTCACACAATTCTTAACAAGCAAGACATTTAAAGACTAATCCTAAAAGAAAAGTATCAGCATTTACCTCTGTATAGTGAGGAGGAACAGAATGAAAATCAGTCGGAAACAGGCATTCCAAAAGTTCCATTTGCCCTATGGACATATCAGTACTGAAATATCTAGAAGCTGATCTTTGTCTTTGTTCATAGGATACTTTGATGCCAGTACCTATAAATCTGTTATAAAAAAAATGCATCATTTAAGAGTATCCATATATTTCTAGATTAAACAATGTGTCAAAGAATAGTACACAACTGTTAATACCTACCTGTTCTGACAAGTTCAAATTGTTAGTAATAACTAATATTCTTAAGGATATTAACCAGAAAGACTGCTTCAAATTCCCCATTCCCTGACATAAGATAAAGAAATCAGATCTGCTGATAAGAAATCACCCAGGACGTATTTCCCAACACTGCCCTTCCCTCTTCTACATTTTAAAATTTACACTTCAGGGCTTCCCTGGTGGCGCAGTGGTTGAGAGTCCGCCTGCCAATGCAGGGGACACGGGTTCGTGCCCTGGTCCGGGAGGATCCTACATGCCGCGGAGCGGCTGGGCCCGTGAGCCATGGCCGCTGAGCCTGCGCGTCCGGAGCCTGTGCTCCGCAACGGGAGAGGCCACAACAGTGAGAGGCCCGTGTACCGCAAAAAAAAAAAAAAATTTATGCTTCAGTGGATAAAATCTTTCAAATCTGTAAAATATATATACATAGTTTCTTAAACTTATCTAGAAGGATCATGCAATATTTTTAAAACTTTAGTCAGTGGAACTCAAATGAAGGTCTACCTCTAGTTTTTATTGCATTTATTGTATTTCCTACTGGCAGATATTTGAAACCTTATCAAAAATATGAAGAAAAAATGTTTTTGCAGCTTTATAATAAATATTATGGTCCTAACCTGTAGAGTTTCTGTTGCTAGATATAAAAACTACTTTGTATATTAATTTTAATACTTCAAAAAAGTTAAAGTTAAAATGAAAGCCCAAAGCGTTCTCTAAAAATAGTAATATATGTGCCTAAGCCATTACATAAAATAACATATGAATGGACAATTTATAGGTCACTCTCATGTTAAAATGAATAGTATTTGCACATTAACAATATTATATGTACTTATAAACTTAATTATCTCCTCATCTATTAGGACTCAACCCATAAAAAGATCAGTGGCTATTTGAACAGCTTTGATTTTTTTTTTTTTTAAGCAGAAGTTGAAAATGTAGCGTCCAAGCTCAGGATGAGCCGTGGTATCATTTCCCACCCCATGGCCAGCAGCGTATGAATCACCTTCAAGTCCCTTTGCATTAGCCCATTCTACGCTCACCACCACTGCCATCTCTACCAAACCTGTGACAGTAAGAACTATTTTTATGATCATAATGGTGTCAGTGGGGAATGAAGGCAAAATGTGGGCAAAGAAACTTGGCAAGAGCAGGGCAGGGAACTAAAGAAAAGATAATTTAGACAACCCCAAATTATATAGATCTTATATCTGAATGTTTCACATGCCAAATAACCTGAATGAGAGATTCTATGGTAAACATCTTTGCAGCACTGAAAGAAAACCACACTCACTCCACTCATTTACAAATATTTAAAATGTGAATTGGAAAAACAAATGGAGATAGGTAGGTATTGTAGATAAATGAAAAGTCCACATTTGGTTCTTTTTCAAGGATCATTAATAAATATAAAAGTTTACCTAAGGTGATCATGTGAGCAAGCTTCTGCAAATACCGCTCGGAAAGACTTAAAATCTTCTGTTGAAAATCTTGCTGGATCAATCTTTTCTATACAAGTAAAGAAAGCTATCGCCATAGGTGTCAATGGATTAAGGTTCAATGATGTTTCAGGTGGAGATAAAGGATCGATGTGAAGCACAGAGATTGAAAAAGTTCCCACAGCTAGTCTAAAAATAAATTCAGGCCTGGATTCATCCACTGAAACAGATCTAGAGGGGAGAGCTGAAATACATGTGTTAAAATTATATTCATAAAAAAGTTAATAGTTAAAATAATCCATTATATCAAAATTATAAAACATTTACTCGTGTGTTAATTTTAAAATTAAACCTGAGGTTTTAGTCTCAAAAAACATGTGATCACACATTTTGAGTGATAGTAAACGAGTAAAATAAACTAATCTTTCTGCATTTTATACCCAAGATCCTTGATACCTGAAGTACAAAAAAAAAATTGTTACAATAGGAAACATATGAACAAAACTTTTGCATTAATAAAACTGTATTGGAAAAAGTCAGAGATTAACCAAAAGCTGCTCTTCAAATTTTCCTTTAAGCCTGTGTCTATTTCAATTAAATTTTGCAGAAAAGAAACTTGAGGTTCTCTTTCAAGGAAAGTGTAAACGTGAAACAAAAATCAGATAGTTGATTGAGACCCCTAAACTGTAATAATAATAAGAAACTTCTGGTGTACTTTTTACTAAAAATATTTAAGTATTTAAATACACAAAGAATACAATAAGTAGGCACCTATTCTGAAACACTTCACAGTGAATTGTTCAACAATGCTTCATTTTGTTTCTAAATTTTGTTAAATAGCCTAGACCAAAGAAAATTTTATGAAAAAGAATAGAATGGCATTTTTTAAAAACAATTTTTTTTAATTTTTAAGTTTTTAAAAATTCCAGGGGAAACTATCAACAAATGTCTTTTTTTTACTTACCAGTCTTCTGTAAAGATGCTGGGTGAACTAGGCTGGATGGTAATGCTGACCCTCTTACTGGCTGTTCTTTATGATGATCAAGGAAATCTCCCCAAGTTGGCTGAAGCTATAAAATAATTTTTTTAAAGCACATGAATAAAGTGCAAAATTTTAGAAGCAACTTTTCAAGAACAGAACAAAAATTAATTAATACTTTACCACAGTAGTACTTAACGGAGATCCTGCTGGTGTGTTTGTATATGTACTAGTTAATGATAACTCAAGGTCCATATTTGGGGGTTCCCCAAGGGGTGGAAGAGAAGAGAGACTATGGGACATGTCCATATCAGCCATGGAGAAGAAAACTTCTTCTTCTAGACAGAATTAAACTTTGTCAGTTTTATTATAATTCCAATTCACATCTTTAAATAAGTTCATATATATTAATATCATATTCTTCCCTCAGGTTATCTGAGATATAGTGATGTCCTAAATTTTATGTTACTTCAAATGGGGTAATTTCTTTGGAACCAAGATATTAATGTCATAGTAAAAACTCAACTGAATATAGATTAACAAAAGGTTAAGCTAGCCCACTGGTGAACTTTTTAAAAAAATATATGATAAGCTGCATTACATGGTATGATGTAATGTCATTAACTGTCATATGATTTTAAAATAATCCAGATTTTTAAATAGTATAAATATCTTGCAATCTCTGGCTTCATATGGATACAGCTATTTCTTAAAAAAAAAAAGAGTTGAATATTTTATTTAGAATTTTATTTATGTTTTACTTCTTTCTAGAGACTGTTTTACCCTCATGCAAATGAAGTTTCTTATGGCCAAAATTTCTTGAGTAGACTTGAATTTTTTATTTAGTTCAACATTCCATACTTAAATTGATTCTTATTATTCGTGGTATTAGTGCTTACACATTCTGAAATGCAAAGTAAACTGGATAAAGATTATATTTACATTTAATTGATAGAAAGATTAATGGACAAAGGTTTCTATGTAAAGAAAACTACTGTAAATCATTATGTGAGCACATAAGAATTTGACAAAATGAATAATTACCCCCAATTTATCTTCTGTGTAAATCCGCATTTTTAATTGACTTTCCTTAGAATAAATCATGATTTACAAAACAAAACTATACAATCAAAAGGGATACTGCAGCACATGCGTGCCAGTGCATCACTGTAAGGCTGTGGTTAGATCAACTTATAAATTTAAACCTTCTTGGATCTTCAGTTTTTTCATTACTAAACTCCATTTTACAGCAGTCAAAATTAAGTTTACCTTGCTCTATGATGATAATGTATGATTCTGAAGTCAACTTTTTGAGTTGCTTACCCCGGCTAGAAGGTGTACGAGCTGTTTCTGTCTCATAAAAGCTTTGCTCTGAGGATACACCCGCAGAGAGGGAATCTTTCCTCAAATAATACCGGTTTAATTCCATTTGAATTCGATATTCATCTTCTTGCTGCATGGGTCGATTTTTTCTGTCTTTATTAGCTAACCCGATTTTGCTTGAATTTTCTACAAGTATACAAAAGGAAAGCAAAACAGTAAATAAATTTGGAGTTAATTAATCATTTCTCTCCCAACCCACTTATCCAATATCAATGGCAACTCAGTACCACAGTCAGTGCAAAACCAGCACTATTTAATATTAACTGGAGATCTAAGCAATAGCTCTAAGCAGCTAGCTAGGAATCAGAAGATCTGATCTCTGATAGATAAGTCATTAAAAATTTTAAGTGCGTGCTATTGAATGTGTTTAAGAATTACACCTTCTCAGTTGTATGAAGTACTACCCCCAACCAAGGAAGTAAGCCAGTCAGTTCTGAAAATGTTATGTATATGATACAAAGAATCTGAACCCCAATTTGTGCCAGGATAATACAATTTGAAAGATCCAATCAAATTTAACTATTGAGGATTCTTAGTCACAATACAATACAGCTTTTTTTTCTTTTTTGGCTGCATTGGGTCTTCGTTGAAAGGAAGCCAGGCACGGGCTTTCTCTAGTTGCAGCGAGCAGGGGCTACTCTTCATTGCCGTGCGTGGGCTTCTCATTGCAGTGGCTTCTTTTGTTGCGGAGCACGGGCTCCAGGCATGTGGGCTTCAATAGTTGCAGCACACGGGCTCAGTAGTTTCAGCATGCAGGCCCTAGAGTGCGTGGGCTTCAGTAGTTGCAGCACGCAGGCTCAGTAGTTGCGGTGCACAGGCTTAGTTGCTCCGTGCTTGTGGGATCTTCCCAGACCAGGGATCGAACCTGTGTCCCCTGCGTTGGTAGGCGGACTCTTAACCACTGTGCCACCAGGGAAGTCCCTACAATACAGCTTTAAGTTCACACATTTCCTATATGGTAATACAATTCCCTATTTGTATGCTATACATTTTAGCTAAAAAGTTTTAAAGAATTAGAAATAACAACAGAGTTATACTTGCCTGGTCCAGCAATAGCTGCTAACATATCCAAAAGCAAGTGCACCTGCCTCGGCGACAGGAATAGATGTATAGAGTCTATCTGTCCATCAATATCCAACTTGAAAAAAAAAAGAAGAAAACTACTCAGGATGAATACTCTTTATAAACTCATCATGACAAATCCCAGTACATTTTAATGCACTAAGAGGAATACTGATCATTTAGCCTTGGATTCCTTTACCTAAGGTTCTCTCTACTAATCCACACAATCTAAATGAAAAGATATAAGGCCAACAACTGTTGTTTTAAGAGGGAAAATCCTCCTGAGAAATTCCATGTTGGCAAGTCCAATGTCATACTTTGTGTCTCTCTGAGTTTTCTGAGTATTTAAGGTATTTGAGGAGGCCTTAAGATACAGTCTCCAAGAAAGAATATCTATAGCGGTAACAGAGTAATCATTCCCATCATGATTTCAAAAGACCCAAATCATAATCTTTAAAGCTTGATTCAAGCCAAGAGCAAATAAAGTTGGCTTTCATAAGTTTGCCCACAGATCACACTCCTTTGTAGAACATGCAAGGACCTTCTCTATCAACAGGGTGTCCCTGTGAATGCCCTCTGTGCTCCACAAAGCCCACTCTCCACTGGGCATGGAGCCACAGCAGAAAGAGGGGGCTCATGTGGAATTCCCTTCTCTTTTCCAACTCCCTGTCCATTTTTCCTTCTAGAAATAAAAGCCCGATCCCACTCTCACCCTGATTCTTTTGGCGTATACTCTGACAAAAGCAATTACCCTATTCTCTACATCACATTCTGGAAAGTTGAATATGCTCGCCTTCCTTTTCATTCACCTCCTCTTATTTTTAATGTTAACACGGACTCCTATTATCTTTATGCCATTATACAATTTAAAAATAATTCAATTAAGAAAATACTTATATTTGGGAAATGGCATCTTTCCCAGGCGAAAAACAAATTTCTTCTGATTGTAAGAACAAAAAATAAAATAAATTACATAGTGACTTTGAGAAATTTCCATGATCTAACTAATAAAATAATACATTCTCCAATAATAATAATAATCATTATTACCAACTTTTTTTTTGCGTACTGGGGCACTGTGTTAGATGCTTTTATTTCCTCTAATTCTTAGTACTGTTCCGGTCTTACAGATGAGAAAACAGTTCACAAAGATTAAGTGATTTGCGCAAGGCCATCTAACAGATCCAGAGCCAGGATTTTAAGCTAAGCTGACCCGCGGAGTGCTGGTTTCATGGGGCCTCCTTACTGACTGCTGACATCCCAGGCCATAAATCAACAAGGAGTTAAGGCTGGGGACAGTGGGAAGATCTCTTTTTGATTATATGCTGAACTTAAAACCTTTCTATGTATGTTCACATGTACTCAGTGGCTCCCTCTTCCACATTCCCACAGCCATGTCTATGCCCTTATTTTATCTTTTATTAAGACCAAGATTGCATTCCGTTCATCTCTGCATCTGTCCCAAGAACTTGTATGGGGTCTGGCATACAGTAGTCACTCAAATGTCTAGAGCTAGTTAGATAAGTGAATATACAAATAAATAAACCCTGATATCTTCTCAAACTACATTTTACACAGATTATATGGAAGATTAGTTTTCAGAGTCTGAAAATAATACCTGACAGACACATTGTTAACTGACTAAATACATACAAGTTTCCTGATTCTCCAGACTGTTCAATATTGTTCCCTAAGAAATGAGTACAGTTGTCTTTACACTGTCTTCAAAAAGCTATGAGACATCATGAAAAAAATCAATCTCTTTTCATAAGTATTATAAAAATGGACATTCCATTCAAAATACACATAGGTGGATAGTTTTACATACATGTGATTAAACATCCCCTTCAGTCAACTTGCTTTCCCAATCTCTCCTTCCTTTAACTTTATCATTTGATGATGATAGAGATTCTTTAAGATATTCCCAGTTATCTGAACTAATGAATGTTTCTGAAAGTGGAGGAAAGTAAGCATAGGAGACAGCTTCAAATCCTGAGCTGCATCAGATGGGCAGAAAGCCCGTCTTCACCCGAACTCTGTCACCTACAGACAGAAGCACCAGCTGAGAGTAAAAACGCTGACTCCAAGACCGTGGCCCCCTCGTCACAGGGTAATTTACAGCAACCAATCAGTGGGTCCCCGCATAGAGTAAAGGATGCCTGTGGCTTTCCTCTGTTTTTATCTACAGAAAATAGAACAAATACTTACCTTAGCTCCAGGAAGTACCTCATTCTGTTTCAATGTGAGACTCAACCCCAAACTACCGACTAGCCCTCCAATCTGCACCGGGTCAGAGGGTGCTGCCTCTGGCAAACTCCTAGTTAGTTGTGGGTGTGGCTCATAAACAATTCTGGGACTCCAGCTAGGGGACAGCTTTGGCTCAGCTTCCTACAGTAAGGCAATACGAAAAAAAGCAATTCTTTAGAATACCTTAATGTAAAGAAATTGAAATGCAAAATACAATTGTCAGTTTAAGAAGAATAAAGTATTTGACATGAAAACTGTATGATGTGCCAATGGATAAACCAGTATTGTAGAGCTACCATGAAACAGCACAGTACCTTCATAAAGGCAAATCATGGAAAAGGACTTTATGAATAAAGCACAGTCTCTGTTCAAGTTCCATAATAAGAAAATTTAATAGACATTCTATAATTAAGAAAATAAGATTTGTGAAATAAAGTAAAAGATAAATCATTGAGTGACTAATTTATAAAAGGACTCTCCAATCTTAGAAAGGATTAACAAAGAGTTCCTTAATTATAAAACTTCTTTAAGATATGACTTGTAAGATACATTTTCAGTAATACATTCAGCATGTAAGGTAAATGTGAACATTACTTGATTTTATGTTTTTACTGTAAAAAGGGTATTAGATGTTAATATCTCATTTCCCTCTAAGACACAGAATCCAGTGTTTATCTAAGTAATACATAGCAAACTGGCAGAAACGGCATTAATTATAAACGTGAGTATTCTTCAATCTCCAAAATATATGCCCCCGTTACTGAATATTTGCGTTAACTCTCACATCAGACGGAAACCTATTAGTACATACTACATATCCTAGGAAATTTTAAAAACCCTCATGTAAACCTTTCAAAAATCTATGATCTTGGTTTTTTGGTTTTTTGTTTTGTTTTCCTTACCGCTGGTGCAGTTGAACAAACTGGGGAAGATTTTGCTGATGCAGAAAACTCATCCCAGAAGAGAGACACTCCAGAGAGCTGAAGTAACTTGTGAGCAAAAGCTGTGGGTTGATGTACATTAATACCTGAGGACTCGTCAGCAGTTTCATCACAGTACATGGTTCTGAAAGTTAAAAACAAAAAGAGCATTTGCATAAAACTCCTAGGAAAACCTACTTGCAATTATAAGAAATGCACATCGCTGTTGAAGTTAAAGGAATTTTTCAAGTGTTAGCTCTTCTTAGAATATATCTAAAAGGTGGGTCAGCATTACCATGCTTTACTACAGTAAATATTTTCATGAAGAGACATTAAGCCCAACAAGGTAATGTTTTGAGGCTCCTAAATTTGGGGGAAAAAATTAATAACTTCCTAAAGTTAGTTTCAAGGAAAACAACTCCTGTGCTCCCTCACAAACATCTCTTGGTTGACAGTGACAGCATTTGGCTCCAAGTCACAAGTCTGACATGACATTTTTTTTTTTTTCGCGGTACACGGGCCTCTCACTGTTGTGGCCTCTCCCGTCGCGGAGCACGGGCTCCGGACGCGCAGGCTCAGTGGCCATGGCTCGCGGGCCTAGCCGCTCCGCGGCACGTGGGATCTTCCCGGACTGGGGTATGAACCCGTGTCCCCTGCATCGGCAGGCGGACTCTCAACCACTGCGCCACCAGGGAAGCCCCTGACATGACATTTCTTGAATTCCTGTAACTATTCTATGAGTCCTTATGACTCATCTTCAGCTTAAGTAAAATATTGTGGCGCTAAATGCATGAGATTTTAGAAATTTTTTAAATATACCATTTTAAGATAATGCAACCTAATTTCAAAGATCTGTTAACAGTAACTGTTTCACTAATAGCTATGTTTTGTGAAAGACAGAAACCAGAACTCAATACAGGCCCCCAACAGATCCACATACAACGTGTCTTTGGTGCTCGGTGTACCTACTTCTTTCTGCTTATCTCTGCTGGCAGCTCATGTGGCATTAAGACACAGGTGAAGAGTTACTACCTCAAAACAACACTCAGTAGTGGGTATGTAAATCAGTCCCTGCTTTAGAGCTATTTATAGGCGCTCCAAGTGGGCAAACACAGAAAACGAAAAGTGATGTGTTTACATCTTTTTAAGTAAATCACTATTGTACATATTGACCTTAAAATACCCTCACAGAATCTTCAAAGAAAACAACAGTCTTAGCCTAAAGCAGCACATAGACCAAATAAAGCAAAGCAAAAAAGCCTATCACATTAATGAGACACATCTAAATAGTACATTGTTCATATGGAAAAACTGAAACTCTCCAACAGGAGTACCTTAAATTTAGTACCACTCAAATAGTCATTATTTCGATTTGATATTAACTAAAAGAGAATTACCTGCTTTGTGAAATCAAATATTCAGAGCATTATATTATACACAATTATACCCCAACTGGTACTTTCAGTTTTCAATAATGGGATTAGAACACAACTTGGAGAAAAGCACTCTACTCAGAAATAATGTAATATATTAACTTAATACAAGCACCTCTAAACTCCAAAAGCATCCTGAAATCTAATGAGAGTCAGATTTTATTATTTACAAAGAAAAGAACAGGGTAATTTGCTTTCAGATATAAGAAGTCTTACCTTTCTATTCGAATTTCAAGTGCAGTTCCAGTTTTGGAATTTTCTGGCACATGTTCAATTCTCAAGACAGTGTCTATAAAAGTGACTTTTACTCTTCTTAGTACTAGAGTAAACAGGTAACCGTCAACATGAGACCATGTGTATACTAAATAAAAACTTCTAATGAAAGGAATAAATACTAAATTAGTTTAATAAGAACTTACAAAATAAAAGTTGAATTTCTTTCCTTTAAAAAATTTCTTTAAAAAATTTCTTTCCTTTAAAAAATCCCCAAATCTTGAGCTTTGTAATAGATATTTTGCCTTGCTGAGCACTCACCCATGTTACATCTCAACCTGGGCAATGACTAACACTATCTGTTGAATTCTAATCCCTTCATTATGCAAGCATAATAAAATAAACAGAGGAGAAACTAGGGTAAAAAAGAACATGAAATTTAATTGAATACAGTAAGTCCCCTACATATGAACGAATTCCGTTCCGAGAGCGAGTCCAATTTTTTCCTAAGTCCAACAAAGTTAGCCTAGGTACCCAACTAACACCATCGGCCATATAGTACTGTACTGTAATAGGTTTCTAATACTTTTCACACAAATAATACATAAAAAAACAAACACAAAAAATAAAGAAAACATTTTTAATCTTACAGTACAGTACCTTGAAAAGTACAGTAGTCCAGCACAACAGCTGGCACACAGGGGCTGGTAGTAGTACCAGCAGCTACATCACTGCTGTTTTTATGCTTGCTTCCAGACATCCTGGGCTTGAAATAAAGATACTGTATTACCGTACTCTACACAGTACTGTGCAGTAAAGTACACAAAAGCACAGCCACTTGAAGAGGATGCACACACGTGACAATGTACACCAGACACGTGAACTAACTTACGTGATTGGACATGTGAACGCAGGTTCACATCTTTGAAAGTTCGCAACTTGAAGGTTTGTATGTGGGGGATTTACTGTACAATTTTTAAAATAACCTCAATTCTAAAGTTCTGAAGTAAGAATAACAATTCTTTAAAATCACTCAAATGAGTTTTTCTTATACAAGCCTTACTACTAAGTAAAATCTAAAATTTTTGAAAATACTCAATAATGCCAAACCTGTTTCAATGGTTTCAGCAAACTTTTCAAGTCCTTCAAAAGGCTGGGATCCTTCTCCTTGTTCATCTGTTAGTTTCTGGCTAAGACATTCTTTTGCCAATTGCATACTGCTGGTCATGAAACTTGACCAATACATAGGCTCAGAACCAGTTGCTGCAGAAAATATAGATTAATCCTAAATAACTTCTCACAGTTACAACAAAGCCATTTCTTAAAATCACACATTTCAAACAGATAAATTCTTAATCCTCCAAGAGATATTCAGCATCATGGTGTCACCCAGAGATACAATAATCTAGAAATTACTCCTAAGATTTAAACATCACCTTATAATAACTGAGAAGGAAAAAAAAAAATCACAGATAAAAGTCCAGAGACACATGTTCTCATTACATGATATATATCTGACAAATATTAATTCACATATTCATTCAAGTATTCAATGGATATTTTATATGAGTGGTATTGTTCAAAATACTGTAGAGCAGGGGTCAACAAAATTCCTGCAAAGGATCAGACAGTAAGTATTTTAGGCTTTGTGGGCCATATGGTCTCTATCACAACTACTCAACTCTCTCACTCTAGTACAAAAGCAGCCAGAGAGAATGAATGAATGAATATGTATATATGGTGATGTTCCAATAAAAATTTATTTACAAAAACAGATGACAGACCAGATTTGGTGTGCAGGCCATAGTTAGCTGACCCTGCTATAAAAGAAAGAAAAATAAAATAATTATTAATTCTGCCCTCAAAGAGACTACAAGATAGTAGAAGAAATGAGATAAAATTAAGAAGAATTAATAGCCAACTACTGAGTGTCAACAGAAAATATTATGCTAGCTAAGAGAAGAGGCTAAATCTTCTGGCTGAGGGAATTCACAGGAAAGGAGAGATAGCAGTTGACCTAGGCTTCAGAAGGTTACTATAAATGTAGATAAAACAGAAGAGCATCCTTGGAGAAGGAACACACGAACTGTGAAGAGTCCTTTCCAGATCCTCCCTTATGAGAGAATTCCACCACACTTCCTTATGTTATTCAAAACAAACTGACAGAGATTACTAGAATTATTCTCTTCTAAAATTAAAAGTCCTTTTAATGAAATATTTTTAAAATAAGGGTAAAATATTTGACTTAAAGTATTACTATATCTACTCAGCTTGGTTAAAATATAAAATATTCTTGTTAATTAAATACCAGATTATTAAGAATTTCCATGCATAGATTACCAATTTTAAAAATACAGATACTAAATTTTACTAAGCATAACTTAAACGGTGTTTCAGGCAGCACTTGGGATCATAATTCTTCAAATATATCTTTACAAACATCACTTGTCACTGAAAGAATTTAAGTTCATAATTTAACATGATTCACCATCATGACTTTACTAGCTTATACATAAACACACACTCTTTGCAGTAGACAATCCAAGACACAACATAGCACAGTGGTTAAGAATACGGGCTCCAGAACTAGACTGCCTAGATCCAGATCCCATCTTTTCCATTTAATTAGCTATAACCTTGGACAAGTTATTAAACCTAGTATTTATGCTTCAATTTCCTATTCGGCAAAATGGAGATAATTAAAAGTATCTATGTCAAAGAGCTACTGTGAGGATAGTACTTGTAAACCACCCAGAACAGTATCTGGCATGCAAGAAGCACAGTATACATGTTTGATAAATCAGAAAACATCATATGTGTAATTAAAGCTACCACACGCATATATTTGTAAACAATGACTTGCTACCAGTTTAAATCTTTTCCTTCCCAAAGTTTTCTTCTGAAAATTTTCAGTCCTAAGAAAGAGGTGTACAGTGAACACCTGCATACCCTACACCTAGATTCATCAAGATTACACACACACTGAGACTTCCCTGGTGGTCCAGTGGTTAAGAATCCACCTTCCAATGCAGGGGACGTGGGCTCAATCCCTGGTCGGGGAACTAAGATCCCATATGCTGCGGGGCAACTAAGCCCACGTGCCACACCTAGAGAGTCCATACGCCGCAACTACTGAGCCCGCGTGCTCTGGAGCCCGCATGCCACACCCAGAGAAGTCCGCGCACGGCAACGAAGAGCCCACACACCGCAACAAAGACCCAGTGCAGCCAGGGAAAAAAAAAAAAAGATTACATACACACTCTCAAACTTTCACTGAACTATTTGAAGGTAAACTGCAGACATCATAACACTCACTCCTAATGACTTCAGCATGTAACTCCTAAGAACAGGACCAGTCTCCTGCAAAAGCTCAATACCATTAACACACCCAAGCAACGTAACATTGACAAAATATCATACATACATTCAATACCCAAATTTCCCCAGCTGCCTCAATAACACCCTTCATAGAAAAGAAAGAGAGAGAAAGAGAATTATGTACTGCAATTAGTTATTCGTGTCTTTAGTCTCCTTTGATCTAAACAGTTCCTCTACCTTCATTGTCTTTCATGACATTTTCTTAACAGTACCAACCAGTTAGTTTATAGAATTTCCCTTATTTTGGATTTGTCTGACTGCTTCCTCGTGATTTGATTCAGATTAAGCACTTTTAGCAGGAATAATACATAAGTGATCACGTCTTTCTCAGTCCCTCAGTCAGGACACACATGATGTCAGGTTAACCCATTATTGATGAGGTTAAGCTTGATCACTCAGTTATGGTGGTGATTGTCAATTTTCTGCACGGTAAAAGAAACTTTTTCCCTCTGCAAATAATATGTAAACAGTGGGAGATATTCTGATACTGTCTAAATATCTATCCAGTTTTTCAACAACCCTTCACCGAACGGTATCAGCGTTCATTGATGATCTTGATAACATTAATTTTTACTATGGTGGCTGAAAACATGGGAATATTCCACCATTTTTTTTATGTTTCTAAGTAGTAGCAATGAAGAGCTTTCCCTTCTCCTTGCCCCCCTTACATACTTATTTGTATTGACATGGACTTAGGGGTTGTTTTTATTTAGTGTGTTATAATCCATTATTTTCATTATCCTTTTTGATGCCCAAGTTTTCCAGATTTGGCCAATGGGAGCCCCTTCAAGCCCAATCCTGTGTCCTTTTAACATTTCTCCATCAATCTTGGAGCACCTCCTTGCTTTCTGGCACAATACTTTGAATCTTTAAAACATAAGTCGCTTTTTATTCAGTATTGTGTAATAACTGATAATGGAAAAGAATTTGAACAATAATATATATACATATAAACATAAAAATATGTATAACGATCACTTTGCTGTACAATGCCGTGCATTGTAAATCAACTATACTTCAAGTAAAAAAAAAGCATAAGTCACTTTAGATAATTGGTAACAAACAATTAAACCAATCATTATATACTAAAGTTCCTGTAGGTAAATAGAGACAGAAATAACTCTGAAGATACAATCACACGCCCCTCACATGGACCACGCCCTAATATTTTATCTACTGAAAATCTCACAAATACAATGCAAAATTAATACTGAATTTAACGCCATCAGGTTACTTTCCCAATCTCTGAAAATTAAAAATAGAAACAAACAGAAACACATAATATACACCTACCTGGGCGAGGTCTAGGTCGGAAGACCAGTTCTAACCCTTTCACTTCCAGTGCACAATTATCCTGCAGCAAGGAGCCCCATGGAACGGACAGAGAAATGGACTGTATGAATCCTTCAGTGACTTCTAAAGGCGCATCTGCTGACTCCAGGATCTCATTGAGACACTAAAGACAAAAAAAAAAAGTGCATTTTGAAATCACAAGAACAAGAACTTAAAATTGTTGGCTTATTCAGAGATGCTAAATATGCTCATGCATGTGTCAGGCACTAAGGATAAAGAAAGCAGAGACCAAGATAAGGATGATTACCGGCCCTCACTAAGCTGACAAAACAGCTTACCACGAAAGACACATTTAACTAAAGTGGGATAAGTTGCCTGACAGAGGAAATACACTGTACTGTTTGAACGTGTAAAAGAACCTAACCTAGAGATACAGGGCAGGCCACCCGAGGAAGCGCTATTTAAAGCTGAGACCAGAAGGCTGAGGAGTTAACTGGACACAGTGGTCCAGAGAGAGACAGTAGCATGTAGAAGGATTCAAAGAAGGCAGACGTCAGAGTGTACAAGCACACATATTTGAGATACAAGAGTTTTGGGCGGGGTGGGGGGGCAGGTGTGGAAAAAGCTGCTTTAGGCTTTCCTGTAGCATGCCAGGGTGACGAGCATGCCAGGGTGACGAGCATGCCAGGGTGATGAGCCAGAGATAAGGCTACATAGATAAGGGTGAATGGGATCCAAAAAGCCTTGTAATTAATGTTAAAGAGTCTGAAATTTATCTCAAGGGCAATGTGAAGCCAGTGAAAGATTTTAAGCAAGGGCGCCATGATGAGGATAGAACTTTTAGTGAGCCACTCCTGCTGTCATGTACAGCATGCATTGGAGGAAAGCAAAACTCAAGCGGAAAGGATGTTATAAGTAAGAGAAACTAAAGTTTGGTTTGGCAAGGATAGTGGCAATGAGGCAAGTTAGAGGAAGATGGATTTCTGTAATATATTAGGAAGTAGAATTAATTGTCATCATGAGGGGTAAAGACAAGAAGGAATGAAGAATGACTCGCTGGGTGCTGGCTTGGGCAACGGCTTAGATAGGGGCGCCATATACTGAGACAGGGTAAGGGGAAGATGAAGAATTCAGTTCCAAAGAGAATATCTGAGCAGACATCAAGGTGGAGATGTCTAGGAGGTCCAGAGCTCAGGAGAGCCATCTGGGCTTATAATACAGAAGGGCTTTATAAACACAGAGGGTAAATGAAACCACAGGGGTGAGCAGAGACAGCCTTTGGGAACTAATGTAGAGTAAAAAGATGAGGCTTAGGACAGAATCCTGATAAACACCAACATTTAAGAAAAAGGTTAAGAAAGAGGAACCTGCAAAGTAAACAACAACAACAAAAAAAGCAAACAGAGAAGTAGAAAGAAAATCAAGAGCCTCTTGCCCCAGAAAATTGTGGAAAGACAACATAAAGAGTGGTCAAGTGCAACGAGAACTAACAAGAAGTCAAAGATTTTTAAATGTCCACTGAATTTAGTGACATTTAGCGTATAGGTGATCCCACTGACAGCAATTTCAGTGAAGTTTTAACTACAACAAAAGGAAGACAGATGGATGTAAATACAGTTAGTAGAATCATTAAATGGGGTTTTTTTGACAGACAATATACTTTTTAAATTAAAATAACAAAAATTTATTAAATGCCAGCCTTCACGTAATGTGCTTCCTGCATGCTATGTTGCATAAGGGTAGTGTTGTAATTCTTTGTCTACAAACCTAACGTTGAACATTGAGATCTAGACTGGCTCACGTTCTATCACTGGAGGTTACTACTTTGATTTTTTTTTTTTTTTTTTTTTGCTGCACCACAGCATGCGGGATCTTAGTTCCCCAGCCAGGGACCCGTGGCCCCTGCAATGGAAGCACACAGTCTTAACCACTGGACCACCAGGGAAGTCACTGGAAGTTACTATTTTAATAGACTTTCTTCACAATGGTGTTTGTGTGATCCTACAGACTTCCTAAAGAGTATATGGGCATGGATGGTTTTAAGGTATAAAATTCCAGATCCCCAATCTCCAAATATATTCTTTCCTAAAATGGACCTTCCTGAGAAGGGTACTTAAAGCACTGGCATCATGTTGGGTCTCCTTTCCCATATTCCCTTGTACAGTCTCCCTTCTCCCACTGAGCCAAAAATGGCATATCTTTTTCCCTTCCTGAACCCTCCCTTACGCACTGCCTAGGATATAAAAATCTTCAGGCAGGACCAGCAATAAGTTTTCTGGTCTTTCCTCACCTTATACGTATTTTTGGCATTGCCATTAAAAGAAATTCAAAGAACTAAGTGATACTGCTACTGCAAAATCCCTATAATTCTCATCTACTTATTTAGGACAGCAGTGTTTCTCAAGCTTATAACTATTTTAAAAATTTAGAGTGAAATTTATGCTGAACCCTATCAAATTCTAGTTGTAAGTATATTCATCTATGGATACATGAACAAATCAGGGAAGAGGGGGAAACACACCCATAACATCAATAAATATATTTCCAATAAGTTTTTATGTTTAGTTATTCAAATGTATAATATATTTACATTGTTTTGATCAACTGCCCTTAACACTGTAATAACAGAACAATCCAGGGGAAAAATTCACTTAAAACCCAATGATTATGTGAAGGAGATACTGATAAGATCAATATGGTAAAAGCCCTAGAGCAACCACTAAAAAACTCAAAAAAAAAGAATCAATAGTGAAGAAATCATTATGGGAATTAAAATGTTACACTAGGGCTTCCCTGGTGGCGCAGTGGTTGAGAGTCCGCCTGCCAATGCAGGGGACACGGGTTCGTGCCCCAGTCCGGGAAGATCCCACATGCCACGGAGCGGCTGGGCCCGCGAGCCGTGGCCGCTGAGCCTGCGCTTCCGGAGCCTGTGCTCCAAAGCGGGAGAGGCCACAGCAGTGAGAGGCCCGCGTACTGCAAAAAAAAAAAAAAAAAAAAAGTTACACTAGAAAATATTTACTTAATGCAAAAGAAAGTTGAATTGTGACACAAATTTTTAGTATGATCGATTTCAATTTAGTTACATGTTTTTATTATAGAGAAATGACAGCATGATCAATAAAAGATATAAGCATAAAATATGCAAATTACGATAAAATCTTGCAGAGGAAGTTGGACGGACATATGAGTTCAATGGGAGAACATACAATGTTAAATTTCCAACTATTAATGGTGACCTTGTTCAAGCATATTTAAATATATAATGGCAGGTATTTAGATCTTACTGGGTAAAAAAACTATATTTTTATTATATCAGTATTTACATTATCCTTACAACTATTTAAACTTATAATGAAAACATTTTAAAGTCGATTTTAAAATGTACAAGGAATATGTTAGTGTTTCAAAAATTTTTTCAAGAAAACTGGGCGAACATATTTGAAGAATAGTCTTCTAAAACACAGTCTTTTAAAAGACAGTAGCTCGGCCACTTACTAGCTGGGTGGCTTTGGACAAGGTTTTAACTTGAGTCACAATTTCCTCATCCATAAAATAGCGATACTACCAGTTTAAGGTTACTGTGAGTGTAAATGAAATAACGTGTAAAGCTACCAGCATGGTTCCTGGTACCAAGTAAACACTCTGTAAATGCCGATTATTTTTCTTTGTCTTCCACAGTGCCTACCTAGTACAATGATGAGCACTACTAGGAATTCAAGGTGTGCTTGGCAGGATGAAGAAAAGCAAACATTACGTTATACGCTTCTTTTTGATACCGTAAGACTAACTAGGAAAAGAATACATCCTTATTAGTTTAAGCCCAGGCGTAAGAGTTCAAATAAAACAGACTTAAAAGTCGTACTATACTTAATGTACAAATGGGCATTGCACTCTCACTCAGGCCATACATCAGACTGGAACAAAGAGAAGACTAGCAGTTCCACAGTGGGAAGGGTGGTACCTTTGGCTGGATGGTCCATTTCAGTGCACTGACACTTGAGCATACAGTCTACATAAGAAAAACAGACTTTTAAACTGAATCTTTGTGAGAGACAGAAAATGACAGTAACTTTCTGATTTCCTGGGTTTTCTTATGACCAAACATTTAGGAGTTGAATTTAAAGATAATAAGTAATTTTCTTCTTCACAAAGATTAGAATTTTAAATATGCCTACCTTTTATGTGATGACAAATGGCTATCAGTAGTACATGCTACCTAGCAGGTATAATCCAAAACACAAAACACACTTAATCTGTCTTTTCAAAGTAAAGATACCACTTTATTAATGAGTGAGAAAAGTAGCTGCTTTTCAAAGGATTTTTGTACTACGGAGAGGACATTTTGAAAAATTATATTTGGAAATGTTTCCACTGTTACATGATCTTGTTGCTGAAAAAATGTCTATTAAAAACACTATTTTTTTAAGTCGTTATCTACACAGGTTACAAAGGTTTGAAAACATGAAAAATTAACTCAGTAAATTTAAAGTCTTCTTAAAACAGTTTTTTTTTTTTTTTTTTGCGGTATGCGGGCCTCTCACTGTTGGGGCCCCTCCCGCCGCGGAGCACAGGCTCCAGACGCGCAGGCCCAGTGGCCATGGCCCACGGCCCAGCCGCTCCGCGGTATGCGGGATCCTCCCGGACCGGGGCACGAAGCCGCGTCCGTCCGCTGCATCGGCAGGCGTACTCCCAACCACTGCGTCACCAGGGAAGCCCTTTAAAACAGTTTTTTAAAAGGAGTTTTAAAGTTAACTATATATATATGTGTGTGTATATATATATATATATATACACACACATATATATATATATAAATGCAACATGTCCCAATTAATTAGCAAGAATAATTGACTGAGATCAAGGAAGAAGGGAATCTCACAGGCGATTTCAACACAATCCTGCGCATAATTGATGACTGAGATTTGAAACATTAGGAATGTTGTCAATAATAGGATTCTCCCGTTTGGATCTATGAATCTTTGTGAGGTATCTTTTTATCTGTCATGAAAGTCCTTCAAATCAAATGTCAAAAGTAACTGAATTTGCAATCAGAAGTTTAAATAGTTGTATCTAAACGTCACACCAAGATTTATCTTAGTCATAAACACAGCACACTATAATGAAATAAAGAAACCAGCAACAGCCAATGTTTACTGGATACTTTATTTGACATTATCATTTTGGCTGGGCATATCCCTCACCTTCAAGAAGCAGAACAAAATATAACCTTCAGATTAAGTCCAACCATAAGTTACTTTTCCAATGATCCTGAAGTCAAACTGTAAAACTGAAATATTACCACCTCTGATTTCCCATGAAGATTAAATAAAACCTCGTAAATAACAGTGCCTAGTACAGTGCCTGAAATAAACAAATGCTCAGTTACATTAACTGCTCTTTCCTTGGCTTGAAGCCATGTGATTAATAAAGAAATAACAGGCTTAGGAGTGAGACTTGAATTCTCACTATACCACTTGCTAGCTGTGTGACTTGAGGCAAATTATTTAACTCCATCTGTAAAATAGATATAATACCCACCTTATAGGGTTAACGTGAAAAGTCATTAAAGAATAATGCAGGGGCTTCCCTGGTGGCACAGTGGTTAAGAATCCGCCTGCCAATGCAGGGGACACGGGTTCGAGCCCTGGTCCGGGAAGATCCCACATGCCGCGGAGCAACTAAGCCCGTGCACCACAACTACTGAACCTGTGCTCTAGAGCCGGCAAGTCACAACTACTGAGTCTGCGTGCCCATGCTCTGCAACAAGAGAAACCACCGCAATGAAAAGCTCACGCACCACAACGAAGAGTAGCCCCTGCTTGCCACAACTAGAGAAAGCCCGCGCTCAGCAACAAAGACCCAACGCAGCCAAAAATAAATAAATAAATTTAAAAAAAAAGAATAATGCATACGCACAACATTGTAAATCAACTACACTTCAATAAATAAATAATTAAAAAAGAATAATGCAGCCAAGTCCTTCAACCCAAAAAAGACTGTTAATAAATATCCAACCCTCCTCCTTAAAGACGGTCTATTCATAACTGTACCCAAAGGATAGACTTATGGGTCAATGAATATTAAAATACCCATCAGAATCCTTATCTTTTGGTAAGAATTACAGCAATGCAGTACCCTGACACAGTGCCTGGCATGGAGTGGATACTCCATTAATGTTTACTGAACTCGGGTGAATTACTATGTCCAACGTCACTTGGCTAACTGTGGCAGCATGGGCTAGCCTGGGTTGGAACTAGGTCCTTCTGCTACTCAAGCCAAGGCTTTTCCCACTATCCTGTGTACTCTCCCTAGTGTAGGTCATCCACTTGCTGATAAAATTACATGCTTATTTACACCAGTACAAATTAATTTAAGGGTCATAGTAAGGTGTCAGCATAATTTGAGTTTTTCAGGTTTCTATGGCTAAAGAAGTCACTACTCTGTTAAAATACTTTTACATAAAAGAAAAACAAACAAAAAAAAACCCACAAGCTTTTTACACTGCTTAAATCAAGAAAAAAAATGTTTCCTTTTGTTTCCCCCAGCTACCACAGGAGAGTTACCTATATTGATGATTTCCTAAATGTAAACCGTGTTGGAATGTTTTCAGAATAGTAATACTTTAGAATGGTACAACCAACACAAACTGTAAGCCACAAACTCTAGTGGAACAAATAAGAGTTGGGGGAAGTGGGAGAGCCACTCCATTCTTGCCAAACTCAAGGCTGAATACACATGAAGTAAAATACTATGCACTGAAAACATACAGACGCAGGTTCAACTGTACATGAAGCACCTGTTAAGACGAGTCAACTCACAACCTCTGGATGACAAGCGGAAAACAGGTTTTTAAATGTCTGAACGCTGCAGCTTCAGCGCTTTTGCAACACCCGCTGTTATGATCTGTCACGTGAAGCAAACAGGCACAACCAAGCATCACTATTAGAGCCACACTACCGTTCACCGACTGGCCTTCTACACACAGTATCAAGCAAAAGCAGGCAAACCGGCAGAGGAGGCCTTCGCCTAACTTTCTTCCAGATGCCAAACGCTGTACGGAGGCCGCGGTGTGCAAGTAACCAACCCCAAGTAAATAAATGAATACCTAGGCATTCTGACATCCCCAAAGGTCCTCCTCATCCTTAATCTTTCCAGAGTGTCATCCCATGAAATACGACTTGTTTGCACAGAACCCCGAGACCCGTCCTTCCCCAAAGGGGCAGCACTGATCACCTCCTTCCATGGACCCCTTTCAGCCAGATTCACAGACACCCACCCCCGCCCAAACCACTGACTCCGCTGATTCCCACAGGGTAGACTCCATTACCTATGTTAAGTTTCTGAACACGTGATTTGGGAGAGCAAACTTGCTAGAAACAGATTACACGACACTTGAACACATTTCTCGGAGTACTGCCCCACCTGGAGCCAAACAATCCCCAGGGAGGGACTGAACGTCACCAATCTTGGGTGACACTCGTTCGAATCGCGCTAAAGAGAAAACTGAGTCCCTCCCGGCTGGCCGCCGGCAGCTCTTACCCATTTGTCCAAGGGAACTTGGGCGAGGGACCCGGTGCCCTGGTACAGGTCCAGACTGAGCTGCTCCAGGCTCAGCTTCTCCTGCAGAAAGTGGCCCAGGTACCTCTGCAGGAGGTACCGACAGGCCCTCTTCTTGATGGACTCCGAAAACGGCCAAGGCATGACGAGGGCTCGCAGCTGGGCCGGCGGGGGCTGCGGACGGCTCCGGCCTGGGGGGTCCAGGCTCCGGCTCCAGGCCGCTGCTGTGGCTGCAGCGGCGTCTCAGGTCCCGGCCGGCGAGCCCAGGCCGCGGCGAAGCCTAAGCCCGGGGAGGCCCCTCCATGCCCGCTCGGGGCCGGGAATCCCTCAGGGAGACCCCATCACCTGTGCCGCGCCGCTCGCGCTAGGCCTGGCGAGGACAAGGCGCGGAGGAGTCTCCGTCACCCCAAGTCCGGGGGCTTCCGAGGGGGTCCTAGTCGGCCCAGAGAGAGGATGCAAGAGATCACGCGAGGAGACGGAAAGGCCTGAGGCCGGAGCTGAGGCGGACACCTCCACCGCCGCTGCGCGACGAATTTGTTGTCATCCACGGGGCGCGCTCCCGACTGCGGGACGCTACCGGCGCGTCCGCGAGACCCGGACTCCAGCGCGCGGCCGGGCAAGGCGGAAGTGACGCCACACAGGAGGCCGAAGGAGGCGGGGAAAAGGACCCGGAAGGGGGCAGTTCCGGCTCCGAGGGGGCGGGGCGAGGGCGGGGAGGAGATGGGGTGGCGCCGCGGGTCGCTTCCAGAGGCCTGGGGAGGGAATGAGAGGAGAACGCGGGGCGTGCGCAGGTGAGCAGTCGCGGGGCCGGCGGCACGAGGCCGGCCGGGGGTCGAGGGGGGTTCGAGGGCGAGCTGGGGGTCCTCTGAGCCGGACGTGGCTCTGCAGGCCGGGCCGTGAGGGGCGACGGCAGAAGCGGCCCGGTTCCCGGGCTGAGAGGGGGTGGGGTTGGGGGCGGATCCGGCCTGGGCCGTCCCAGGCAGCTTAGACCCCGACCCCGGAAACGGGCGCTCGGACGCCGCCGGCTCTACGGGGAGGGCTGCAGTCCCTCTCGAGCATCCCTCTCCCCCCCCACGCCCATCCCCCGTATTGGCCGGTGCCCATAGTCAGCAAGTTATTCGTCGCCCGCCTCATTCAGGTATTGTTTTCCGGAGCTTCAGCTTCGCTGTCTGTCCAGAGGCTTGCAGTTTCCAAACTGCTTTATTTATCCTGCGTGTGCTGCGCCAGCGACCAAGACGCTTGAGCTTTCTAGGCAGAACTGCTCTCTCTGATCGATACCAGAACCTTCCGACCCCGCGGAAACCTGGGCAAAGTACTTGTGCGGTTCTGGGAATCTGCGCAGCCGTGTTTCTGCCTTTTAGGAGGCAACTCCTGCAGAGGCGGAGCCGGCCCTTAACTTGGTCCACCCCCGAGAAGGCCTGCGTGCCGCTGTTTCGTGGCCCGGAAGCCAAGTGTCCTGGGTTAGAATCCCGCCCCTGGCGCTCATTAGCCGAGCCCCCTCGAAGCGGCCGCTGACCTCTCGGAGTCTTCGCCAACTGTGAGCACATTAGTAATATCTTATCTCCAAATATTGTTAGGAAACTTAAACGATATACGTCGGGAACCAGCGGAGTCCCGATACATCCAGTTTAATCAAGAATAGTGAATTAAACCCGACTTTCGCTTTACCAGTTGGACTCCTGTCTTTCTTGGTTATGCCGGGGAAGCAAAGGAAATACCCTTTTAAAACTCAAGCAGACTGGGTGTTTGTCTTGTAACCTGTCAGACGAAACAAACTGTAATAAGCTTACTGGAAAGTCTTGTGGAGTTTGTCACTAAGCAGTTCTAGTATTCGGAGTGTAGAAAGTTTAATTAAAGTTGTAAATTTTATTAGCCGTCCGGTTTTGCTTAAATTATTTGGTATTTCTACCAAATAATTGAGTCTGTCACCTCATTAGAAGAGAGCTTAAAAGTGGGGATGTTTGCCTCAAGGCCCCGTTCAGTAAGATTTAGTAAATGATTTTAAATTTGCCAACACTGTTGATTTATCCTATCTGTGGGTAAAAAGGTTCATGGTGAGTTAATAAATGAAACTGTCGAAAGAAAAAAAAATCGTGAATTAAGACGACCGGGTTAAGAAGATTTTGTTTGTATGCTGATAACTTTCACCAGTGCCTTAGAAATACTAACACAGCCCACAAGTGTTGGCAAATGGAGAAAGCTCTGGTTCCCCTTTCCACCTTTTCATTTTGGAACCAGGGTGCTTTCCACTGTACGTAGGTGCTGGGATTGTTGCTACCCCTCATTCTTTGTAGACTTGTCCCAAGCATTCTTGGTAACTTCAGTTCCCTTGCTCTTCATGCATGTTTAAATGTTTGTTAAGGGTCCTTTGAATGAAAGTCTCCACAGTTGGTGATGTGAAAAAGGTAAAGAGGCATTCAAGGAGCTTATGTTCTATAGTGAAGGGGTCACTCCTTTATTCAGTAAATATTTACTGATTGCCTGCTATGTGCCAGGGATTGTTCTAGGTACTGGGGATACAGCAGTGACCAGATTAAGTCCCTGCCCTCATGGAGTGCTTACATTTTATTGAAGGGAGGGGAAACAAACAGTAATCAAACATGTCATATGCCATGTGGTGATAAGTGCTGTAGAAAAAAATAAAGTAATATAAAGGGAATGGAGAGCAGAGAGATTTGCCACTTTTTTTTTTTTTTTTTTTTTTTTTTTTTTTTTTGTTCGCGGGCCACTCACTGTTGCGGCCTCTCCCGTTGCGGAGCACAGGCTCCGGACGCGCAGGCTCAGCGGCCATGGCTCACGGGCCCAGTCGCTCCGCGGCATGTGGGATCCTCCCGGACCGGGGCACAAACCCATGTCCCCTGCATCAGCAGGCGGACTCTCAACCACTGCGCCACCAGGGAAGCCCTTGCCACTTTTATATAGGGGATAAAGGAAGGCCTCTCTTGTTTAATAGGTGACATTTTATCAGAGACTTAGGGAAAGCTGGGGAGCAAGGCAAGTGAATACCTGCAAGAGTTTTCTAGGCAGGGGGAACAGCAGAACGCAAGGCCCATGGCAAGAGCGTGCTTAGCAAGTACAAGGAACCTCAGGAGGGAGTGAAGGAAAGAGGAGAAGCTGGGGGTTTGGGGGGGGGGGGGTCATATAAGGGCCTTGTAGGCCACTATAAGGACTTTGCCTTTTTATTCAGTCGGTGAATGGGTTTGAGGAAAGTAGTGCCATAATCTGGCCAAAATGTTTACAGGATCAATGCTAACTGCTATGTTGGGAATAGACTTGTGGAGGGGAGAGGACCAAAGGAGAAAAAGCAAGACCAGTTAGAAAGATATTGCAGTAATACAGGCAGAGATGACAGTGGCTTGGACTAGAGTGATAGAAGTGAAGATGGGAAAAAGCAGTTGGATTCTGGATATATTTGAAAGATAATAAGTCATGTTTATGAATAATTATAATGCTTACCATAAAAGGAGTGTAAACAAAGTGGTATGAAACTGGGATCCAATCTGGCAGGGAGTTAGACTAGACCTTGGGAGGTTTGAACCAGACTTTTGATGAATGAGTACAGTTGACTTCTTTTCAGGTTGAAATGTTAAGTAAGTGATTGCTTTTGGAATACAGAATTACATTCAGACTGTCCGTAGAATGTGTGAAATTTCAAATATCAGAAAAGGGAAATAAAAATTAGAAGATTTTGTAAAAACAAACATGCTCCCTTCACAGTCTTAAGTGTGTTGCCGGGTACGTTTTATGCTTTGTAGGAGAAATTCAGCATAAATTGTTAAGGTTTGGGATCTGTCATTATTATACCTCTAGCTCAAATAGAGTACAGACTCATCCTAACAGTGTTTTGTGTTTTATCAAAGACAAAGTACTATCACAAAATGTTAACAGCTAACATTAATTAAGGGAGGACGATGAAGGTAATTACCAACCAAACATTGTCAACTTCCAAAAAATTCTAGAAAAGATTTGAAATGACAGGTTAGAGGCTATACACCAGAGGCTGAATGGGTCATGTCAAAAAATCATCCATGAAAGAAATCCACGTTAACATGTGAAAGAAAAAAAAAGCTGAGATGTTTTTGTCCTTCTAAGACTTGTGCCTGAGGTAACAGGAATAAGATAATAGTGTTCCTGCGTCTCATGCTTCTCAGAGCCGTGGAAGGCCGCAGCTGCAGCCACTCCACATACTGTAAAGGGCACGGAACTTGGAGTCAAAGGGCTTAGGTCAGAGTTTACTCTTTCTTCTTTAAAGATATTTAAATACTCTATTTTTAACAATTAACAGATAATATTTCTTGAGCTTATTGCGTGTCCAGCACCATGCTAAGCGTTTTCCATATATTCACTCATTTAGTTCTCTTGGGATCCCTTTAAGGTAGATGCTCTTGTTGGCTTCATTTTAGGGCGGCGGAACATGTGACTAGAGGGATTAAGATATCTTGCCTCAAGTCGCAGAGTAAGTGGCAGAACTGAGACTCTAGCCCCGATCAGTCTGTTCAAAAGAGCCCTTTAACCATCACACCATATGGCGACTTCTTATTCATGTTGAGAGGATTTTCCAGACTGTGATGTATGATATAAATAAAAGTACAGTTGACCCTTGAACAACGCTGGGGTTAAGGACGCCAACCCCCCCAAAACTGAAAATCCACGTGTAACTTGTAGTCAGCCCTGTATATACGCAGTTCCACATCCGCCAATTCAATCAACATGGATAGTGTAATACTGTAGTATTTACTATTGAAAAAAATCTATGCGTAAGTGGACCTGTGCAGTTCAAACCTATGTTGTTCAAGGGTCAGCTGTAATCATCATTAAGATATTATATTCTAACCCTCAGCTGACTGTTGTAATGGCAACTGAAAAATCTAACTTTCTTTCAAAATGTAAATTTGACCTCTGTATACTGCTCTTGAAGTCATTCTGGCTCTGTTCTTTTGCCATGCTGTAGACATGCAGACAGTCGTGTATGTCTTTCTATGCCTGTTCTTTTGTCATCAAGGACAAATCTAGTCTTCTGCTAGCTCTTTAATGCTGTAAATTTGTGATGAAACAAAACAAAGTCTACTAAATTAAGAAGTAGAGAATAAAGAATTCAGTGAACAATATCTTGATAACTAGTTTCATGAATTCTCCCCAGACCACTAACACAGTCCAAAAATTATACCAACAGATGAAGTAAGAGCGGTTCCTAAATAATTTATGGATGATGTTATAAGGAATCATTTGGAAACTTTTTGCAAGGTGATGCAATCTACCAGAATAACTAAAAGCAACCATAAGGTATTCCAATTTTTGAAGGTGCTGGCAACAGAATATTGCTCAGAGTCTGGTAGAGAGCCAATTTAGAGTTTAAATGGAAAACAAAGAGGTTTTCTATTTCATATCTCTTTAGATATTGATTTATGTTGGTTAGAATGTACCTTATATTAAATATAATACCAAATCCTCTATATAACCTAGTGGGTTATATAGAAACAAAAAACTAATTCCTGGAGTTATTTTGGTTTTAGTTCTTAAGCATTCAATTTTTTAGTCTTGGAATCTCATTTACTATTTCTGGTTTCAAAGGAAAGGTTGTTTACAGGGTTGTAGTGTTCTTGCCTATTTTTTACAGTTTAAAAGACTTCTCCAGGAGTACCGCTCTAGTTGCCAGATGGGATTCTGCCCGATTCATGAACTGCCTAATAAAGCCAATTAAATCTTTAAAAAAAAAGACTTCTCAAATGAACATTATATATTTCTTCACCTCTTTAATCAGCTGAAGCACAATACAATTCTGGTGGCTTGATTTGTTATTACTAGGTTGTGTATGTGTGTCTTTGTTGAAAGTGGGGTGCAGAGTAATTTTATAAACCAGTGTACAAATGGAAAGATAAGCCCTTTTTATTTGAATTACAAATAATGTATGTCTGTAATGCTGCAAATGATTCTGATTTAAAATTTTTAATTTCAAAATAAGCATCTCAGAGCTATTGAAAACATTAAATGTTATGTGTTACAGAAAATAAAGTTTAAACTAGCTTTAGCTTTGCCTGAATTCTAAATGTTGCGAATCAACTTTATTCATCTTTACTTTCAAAACAGTAGTTTGAAATTCAGATAAATTCAAAGCTCTCATTTCATTTGAAACTGAAGCTGCCAGTTACTTTAACTGTCTTAGGACTTCCCTGGTGGTGCAGTGGTTAAGAATCTGCCTGCCAGTGCAGGGGACACGGGTTCGATCCCTAGTCTGGGAAGATTCCACATACTGAGGAGCGACAAAGCCCTTGTGACACAACTACTGATCCTGCACTGTAGAGCCCACAAGCCACAACTGCTGAGCCTACGTGCCACAACTATTGAAGCCCATGCACCCTAGAGCCCACGTGCTGCAACTACTGAGCCCATGCACCGCAACTACTGAAGCCCGTGCGCCTAGAGCCCATTCTCCACAACAAGAGAAGCCACTGCAACAAGAAGCCCGTGCACCACAACAAAGAGTAGCCCCCGCTCGCCACAACTAGAGAAAGCCCGCACACAGCAGCGAAGACCCAACGCAGCCAAAAAACAAAACACTAAGTAGTCTGGCTTCTCTAAGAAGAAAGATGTGTCTGCTTCCTACACCTCATACTTTCTAATACATCACATTTTTTAAAGTTTTTTGTCTTATTACAAACATAATACATTTTTCTGCCATAGAAAATTAGAATATAAAAAATTAAGAAATAGAGAATGAAGGACTTAGTAATCAATATCTTGATAACCAGTTTCATGAATCCTCCAAAAACACTAACACAGCCCCCAAATTATACCAACAGAAGTAAGAGCTATCAATAATTACCTTAACTTTTAATAAAGAGCATTATTATAACCGAAGTGGGAAGAGCTATAAAGACTTAGAGAAGGTCCAACCCAGTACTAACATTCCACTCTTCCACCAGCTGCAACCTCTGCCTATTAACTTTATACCCCCAGACCCAGTGCCTGGAATTTTCAGCTTTTTTAGTTAATTCCTTGAGTTAAAGCAGTCCTTCTCTTACTTATTTTTCACTCATATATTTCAGTCAGAGGCAAAGGAAACCCTAGGGGTGGGGAAACATAACCTAAAGAGGACATGGCTTGAGGCTGCCATTTGCTTTAAAGTTGTACATAATTTTGCATCATACTTCATAATATTGTTACTCTAGCAGTGATGTGTATTTTCCAGGAGTGTCTATCATGTTTATCCTGTAGCTTTGTATGCCCCATGTCACAGAGCTGAGTACTACAGCTTGAGAAGCAGAAAATTAGTAATTTTTCTTTGGTTTATTCGCTCAGAAAGTATTCAGTGAAGACCTGCTTTATGCCAGACACTGTGCTGGTGATATGGACACCACAGACCTTCATTTGCACTGAGGTATGATAAGTACAGAAGTATCAAAACAAATTCTAAGGAAGGAGGATATAGTGATTAACTCTACCTTGAGATCAGATACAGAATCCTGAAACAGATGTGTCCAAACTGAATTTGGAAGGATTAAAAGTCTGAAAGTAGTGTCAAAATTTAATTTTTTAAGTAGAAAAGTGAGTCTTATACAAACATATAGTAAGCATGTGTCAAAAATGTTTTTAACTCATTAATGAAAGAACCAACAAGATGGTGAAGTTGATTCAAAATAATATAGGAGAGACCAAAATCAATGAAAGAAAAACTGATGAAATAAGATTCCAAAATTAGCTGAAAACTGGTTAATAAGCTTTCCACTCCTGGCTAAGATAGAGTAACAGGGACTAGATTTAACCTTCCACCTGAAACAACAAAAAAAGTGGGCAACAATACATGAAACAATGGTTTTAAGACTTTGGACATTAGGCAGTGAAGGACAGTGATCCCTGACAGACAAGATGCAAACTGTTGCCCCAGATTATTGCCTGGAGAGAATTTCTAGGCATGGCCTTGGGAGGAGAAACCCAGGTAGAACTGGCAGTCTACCTGAATTGAGGATAAAAAGCTAGGATTCCAGGAAGGCCAAGGCAGCTAGGACAGAGTACTAGAAGGAGGGGAGCTTCTTAGAGCCGTGGATAAATACAGAGGATCCCCCTCCCGTCTGCAGCTGAATACTGATCAACACATAGTTGTGAGGAAACTCCCCAGGGCTGGGGAAGAGACTACCCAAAAGAATTAGAGGAATTTTCAGAGCTCAGACAGGACCAGTGATAGTTCCAGTTCCTCTCACCCAGAATGAAAAATCTCATAATTCATAGGCCATCTGGTAGAGTGCTCAGAAAGGTTTTGCCTCTGTAGTTGGGAAAAAAATTAACCAGAGACTAAATGAGTTTTGATACTGCCTTAAAAAGCCTAAAAGCAAGACCTGAAAGTATCAAGCTTTTCCCAGTTAACTACATCCCAGGGCAATACTCAGTAATATTTATAGGAATATAAAAATATCAAGCACCATGCAAGGTAAAATCCACACAGTCTGGCATCCAATCATAAAATATCAGGCATACAAAGAAGCAGTATGCAACCCATAACGATTAGAAAAATCTGTCAATTGAAACTAACCCAGAAATAACAGTGACATTAAAACATTTATTATAATTATTCCATATGTTTAAAAGAATTAGAGAAAAGATTGAGCAAATGAAGTAGATACATAAAAATATGTTTTTTAAAGAAGAATCCAAGTATAAGAGATTAGATACAGCAAAGAAAAGATTAGAAAAGAACTTTAAATAGCAATAGAAACTATTCAAAGTGAAACACAGGAAAAGAGTGAAAAAATGAGCATAGGGGTAGGACAACTTCACTTGGACTAATATTCATGAAATTGGACTCTCCAGAGAGAGGAGAGACAAATAAATGTTAGAAGAAATAATGGCCAAAGTTTTTCCAAATATGCTAAGATCTATGAACCCACAGATGGAAGAGGCTCAATGAACCCCAAGCAAAAGAAACATGAAGAAAAACTACACCAAGAGGAACAAAGATAACAGTGACATCACATTTCTCACGGGAAACTGCGAATAAGATGGCGGTAGAGAAACATCTTTGATTTTTTGCTTGAAGGAAACATTTTTTTCTTGAAAGAAAAAAAGTCAGCCTAGGATTCTATACCCAGCAAAAATATCTTTTAAAAATGAAAGTGAGGCTTTCCTGGTGGCACAGTGGTTAAGAATCTGCCTGCCAATGCAGGGGACACGGGTTTGAGCCCTGGTCCAGGAAGATCCCACGTGCCGTGGAGCAGCTAAGCCCATGTGCCACAACTGCTGAGCCTGCGCTCTAGAGCCCATGAGCCACAACTTCTGAGCCTGCGTGCTACAACTACTGAAGCCCATGCACCTAGAGCCTGTGCTCTGCAACAAGAGAAGCCACTGCAATGGGAAGCCTGTGTACTGCAATGAAGAGTAGCCCCTGCTTGCCGCCACTAGGGAAAGCCTGTGCACAGCAACAAAGACCCAGTGCAGCCAAAAATAAATAAATAAAATAAGTTTATAAAAAAAAAAAATGAAAGTGATAGGAAGACTTGTTCAGACATAGAAAAGCTGAAAGAATTCATCAACAGCAGACCTACACTACAGGAAATGTTTAAGGAAATCATCAGGCAGAAGAAAAATTATACAGATTATAGATGTAGATCAACACAAAGAAATGAGGCGCATCAGAAATAGTAACCATATGGTTAAATATAAAATGCATTTTTCTTACTACCTAAGTCTCTTTGAAAAGTAACTGGCTATTTAAAGCAAAAATAATGGAAATTCCCTGGTGGCCTAGTGGTTACAATTCCAGGCTTTCACTGCTGTAGCCTGGGTTCAATCCCTGGTCAGGGAACTGAGATCCCACAAGCCATGACGTGTAGCCAAAAAACAAACAAAAAAACACTGTTAAAAACAATAATAATGAAACAAAAATAACATGAAGTTTCTAACATATGTAGAAGTAAAATGTATGACAAAAATAGCACAAAGACTGTATAATATACTCTTGTAAAGTTCTTATATTATTCATGAAGTGGTATAAGAACACTTGAAGGTGTGATAAATTAAAGATGTATATTATAAACTCTAAAGCAACCACCAAAAACGTTCAACAAAGAGTCAATAAACCACCAAAGGATGTAAAAAAAGAATCCTAAAAAGTGGTCCGTCCAAAAGTAGCCAGAAAAATAAGGAAAAGGGAATAAAGTACAGATGGGACAAATAGAAAACAAACAGCAAGATAGTAACCACATCAATCATAGTAATCATATCAATAATCATAGTAATCATATTAAACGTAAATGGTCTAAACACTCCAATTAAAAGGTAGAGATTATCGGATTGGATGAAAAAGCAGGACCAAACTATATACTGCCTACAAGGAACCTACTTTAAATATAAAGACATTGCTCTTCCCATTCTCAAGAGCTTAAAACAGCCTGTTGTACCAAAATCAAATTCTGTTGTCTAGGTATTAGCACCTTGTCACATTGGGCCATTCCTATCTGTTATTCTCTTAGCATTTTCCTTGTAGTAGACTACCTAGTCCAGTTTCCTTACAATTCCTGCCACACCCTGGGCCTTGTTTATGCATTGTTCCCTCTGAAGAATCCTTCACAACTCTCAAGTCTTCTCTGCTTATCCATAACTTTTCATCTGTGCTCATTCAAGCCCAATTTTGACTGACCTGTTCCATGAGTCAAGCCCCATAGTAACTTAACAATTATGTCATAAATCATGGAATGTCAGAGCTCTCAAGAACAGTAAAGAATTTCCCATTCATTCCCCCTTATTCTGTAAATGAGAAAACCAATGAGGTTACATGGCCAGCCCAAGTTTATACAAGTTGAGTGGTAAGATTGTAGTAGGACCAAGACATTTTGTTTTCTCTAATTATACATTTTTTGTGTTATGATTCATGTGCGTGGCATTAATATTTGTGTACGTATTTCATGTGCCTGTCTTATTTCTCAAATTAGGCTGTAAACTACCAGTAAACATACTTAATTAGTATTCTAATGCTTAGGAAAGTGCTAGATAAGTAAACTTAGAGTCTAAATTGAAAAGATAAAAAAATGAAGTAATTCATTGATTTTTACCAATGAAACACTGACGGTTAATTTCCCTCCATAGGTTAGCTAAGATTCAAAATAGATTTTCTAACATACCTATTGCCAAATCTTGGTACTCATATAAAATAAGCTGAATTTAGTACCTTTATATCTTGATTGTTTTCAACAGTAATATAAACTCAGTTCATTATATTATCCACAAGTATTCACAAAGGTCTAGTCCTGTGCTATGTGATACAGTAGCCACTAGCTTTTTAAATTTAAATGAATGAAAATTAAATAAAATTTGAAGTTCAGTTCTTCAGTCGCTCTAGCGAAACTTCAAGTGCTTAATAGCTACGTGTGCCTAGTAGCCACTGTATTGGACAGCATAGATAAAGAACATTTCCATCATTGCACAGAGTTCTACTGGTCTAGAATTTCTCATACAATGATAAGTTGTTTAGCCTACAGAAGAATCCAGGGATTTTTACAGGAATCACATTGATGAGTCAACCATTCTGGTAACCTGACAACATCTCTAATGTTTCATTAGTAATTTTAGCAGTTGTCCCTTCACCACCATGGACGTATATGTCCCCATCCTCAATGGTGCAGGCTTCTACAGTTGGGTACACAAGATAATCCATTGAGAAGTAAGAAGAAAATAAGCTTATATTTCATAGTTTACCTTCTCTTTAAATTCATATTTATGTGTTTTGATACGCTAATTGTGATATGTAAATAAATATACATATGATGAGGTATCTGCTCAAAATATTTTTGGTTATTGGGATGAATAATCAAAGTATAGAAACCACTTCTCTAGTGCCCCATTGGTAAGGCTACCCAGTTGCTCCCTGCTTTGCTTCTGTAGCTCCTTTCATCACACACTGAATTCATGTTTTTTGGCTCTGTGTTCATACTCCTCAAAAGAGGATCTGATTGGATGAACCAGTCACCATCCAGAATCGGGTAGTTGGACAGAGCTCTTGATTCAAGACAATTCATAAACCCCTTGCCAGCCTCGAAATGGTGACTTTAATTATAACACCCAAATCCAGTTCATTTCGCTGTATCACGGTGCTGGAGTTACAGAATACAAATCATGAAAGCTGTAACTAAGAAACCTTTCCAAAGAAGGCAGTGAGCTTGACAAGTACGCTGGACCTCCTTTTAAAAGTAAACTATGACTGTTCCAAAAAGGAAAGTCAGAAAATGAAGTCTCTTTGACTACCTTTATACTCCTTTCCCTGCTGATAGGATATGGATACTGGTAGGCAGAATAATGACCCCCCCCCCAAAGATGTCCATGTCCTAATCCCCAGAAACTGTGAATGTATTATCAGTACCTTATATGGCAAAAGGAACTTTGCAGGTTTGTTCAAGTTAAGGGCCTTGGATGGGGAAATTATCCTAGAATGTTCAAGTGGGTCCAATATAATCAATCACAAAGGTCCTTATAAAAGAGTGCGGGTGCCAGGAGTCAGAAAAAGGAGATAATGTGACCACAGAACCAGAGATTGGAGTGATGTGTTTGAAGGTGGAGGGAGAAGGGACCATGAGCCAAGGAATGCGGGAGGCTTCCAGAAGCTAGAGAGGCAAGGAAACAGATTCTCCCCTGAAGGCTCCAAAAGGAATGCAGCCTTGCTAACGCCTTGGTTTTAGATTTCTCACGTCCAGAATTGTAAGAAAATTAATTCATGTTATTTTAAGCCACTAAGTTTGTGGTAATTTGTTACAGCAGCAATAGGAAACTAAAACACATGTTGATACTCAGTCTACAAAGCTTTTATTAAGCACTTTCTACATGACAGACACAAAAATATCATCATGGTTCCGTTTTTTTTAAACCTCTTGTGTAAAGCTGTTGAAGAGCGAGATTAATGAGTGCTTTTTATTTTAGGTAACTCCTAATTCAGTATGCTTTCAGTTGCCAGTAAAATAATGAATTTATTGGCTGCAATAACTGAAAAGTGCAAAGGTTGGGCAGCTGTCAGGGCTCGGGCTTCATTTCTCTGTGAATCTCTTGGCTCTGTTTTCCCATTGTCAGCATCATCCTTGAGTTTCCCTCATCTTTCCCTTGAGTTTCCCTACCAGGGACAGCCGGGGCTGTGTGCTGTAAACTATTCTGCATTAAAGTGTGTGCTGTAAACTATTCTGCATTAAAGAAAAGGGACTTCCCTGGTGGTCCAGTGGTAAAGAATCCGCCTTCCAGTGCTGGGGACATGGGTTTGATCCTTGGTCAGGGAACTGAGATCTCACATGCCATGGGGCAACTAAGCCCGCATGCCACAACTACTGAGCTTGCGTGCCTCAATGAGAGAGCCTGTGTGCCGTAAACTACAGAGTGCACGCACTCTGGACCCCGTATACCACAACTACAGAGCCCATGTGCCCTGGAGCCTGTGCGTCACAACTAGAGAAAACCCGCATGCCACAACTAGAGAGAAGCCCGTGCTGCAACAAAAGATCCCGCATGCCTCAATGAAGACCACGGGTGCTGCAACTAAAACCTGACGCAGCAAAACATAAATAAATGAATAAATAAATTTTAAAAATAAAATGACTAGGAAGAATTCAGTGTATTGATAAGTTCAGGACAGTCTTCAGTTGGGATTGGGGTCAATCTCATGCAAATTGCTTGGTTACTTTACTCAATAGGGGAAGGGGGGACTTCCCCGGCAGTCCAGTGGTTAAGACTCTTCCTTCCAATGCAGGAGGCGTGGGTTCAGTCCCTGGTTGGGGAACTAAGATCCCACATGCCGCGGGGTGCAGCCAAAAACTTAAAAAAAAAAATAGGGGAAGGGGAGGTATTATGATTCCTCTTGGAAAATCTGGCTGCTGTTAGGAAGGGGAAGGGGTATTGATAAATAATCAAGAGCTTGTCATACCAACAAAAGGTAATTGTAATAATACCTTAAAGTACTGGTAGCTTAAGATGTTAACCTGTGTAATGCTTCAGTACTAAAATCTGTCAATTCTTATGTATCATCAGAGGTTCTGGATGTGTCTGCTATTTAATGCATCATTCAAAAGCATTTCAGAGAAAAATCTCCTGAAAGTTCACAGTCTCAGGAAAGGGGTCTTTCTCTTTTTTTGCCCCTTGGTGCTAACTACTACCCACAGTTTGATGACCTGCTTTACTGACCTGTGAGGTCTTATATTCTAGTATTGGATTCTTTGGCTTATCATATCACTATGGTCCTAGTTGCAATGAATTAGGCTCTTTCTTTAAAAGCTTTCTCATATAAACATCTTTTTCATGTAACAGTTACTATTTCTGTCATCTGTAGTTAAGGTACTTGATTACTTGAGCAAAATAAAGATGTTTGCCATTCAGGATGTTAAGAGATTTATGGTAGACAGTCACATTTCAAAATCTTCAGAACTGACTTTGTAAAAAAATAAAATGGTCTCATTTCTTATACATAAAACCAAGTGTAATATTAAGGAATATAATGATTATTTCTAGAGAAGGTAGACATTTTTAGAAAATCAAATATTTTCACTTTCATATATACTAAGTCAATATTAGATTTCAGTTACCTGACAAATTCCTCCAGCAATAATTGATAAATTTATAATTAACTTGTATTGTTAGTAGTGAGTGACTAATCCTATGAAGTGCTGTGGGAGACAAGATAAAGGACCCTTAAAACGTATCATTAGTTGAAATAGGATTGGAGGATTATATTATTTGTACCAGTTTTCTATGTAGTTTTTTGAAAGAGCTTTACATAGTTTATCATAAGTTGCCTTTAGCAAATAGTTTTGACTTTTATAATGTGCAAATGACTTGCAGCTATAGGAACTCTAGCACCTTAAGATTTTTGCTAATAATTCAGATCATTGGCTGTACAGTAGAATCACCCAGAAACTCTGAAAAAAATACCCAGAAAAATCTCCCAGAGGTTTTGATTCAGTTTCTCAGGTGGGGTTTTTGGCCACAATTGAGGACCACTAATTTAAAGGATTTTGAACATCACACAGATAGGGCACAAGTTGGTAACTTTAGAAAAAGGGATGGAATTTGTAAGGTAATAGACAAACAGTACAAATAAATGTTCATAACAAGTTGAACAGTCGTCCTGCATTTAGGACAGTGAGTGCTTAATCCATATCAGAGAAATGAAATCTTAATTTACTTTTAAAGCCTACAGGTAAAAAGAAAGTATATCTTATTTTGAAAAGCTGTTTTTACATTCCAAAGCAATCTCACATTTATTAACTTTTCTCATCCATACATTTAGAATTTTTAACAAAACTGCTCCCCCAGTCACAGAAGAGAAGCAAGAACTACATAGCAGACTGGCGGTAATATTGGGTCAAGTTAGCACAAGAAATAATATTTTTCAGTGTATAATATGTGAGCCAGTTCAAGTAAATAGTAAAAAGAGTTATTCAGTAAGTGGTGTTGGGACAATAGGCTATCCACTTGGAAAATAAAGCTACACAGAATAAATTCCAGACGGATCAAAGAGTTAAATATAGAGAATGAGAATTCAAAAGATAATTTAGAGCATTTTAAAATGTAATCGTGGAATGGGGAAGATTGCTTCTTAGGCAAAACCCCAAATTGAGAAGTCATAAAAGGAACTATTGAGGGTGTACCTTAGTAGGTAAAGACTTAAACTTTGATTTCAGACTACTTAGTTCATTTTTATTTGTTTTTTTTAATAGCTGTATGATCTTAGAACTAAAAATATCCTATAAATACCCAAAGGTTGTTTAATCAAGGATATACATATTCAAACAATGAGACATCATTCTTTGCCTCTCAAGCTGGCAAATGTTAAAAAGGGTTGGAAAGGGTGTGGTGAAAAAGAGCACAGTCCTTCATATTCTGTTGGTGAAGTATCAGTCAGTACAGCCTTTTTTGAAGGGTGACTCAGCAGTATCTATTAAAAGTTAAAATGAGTATATACTTTGACTCAGCAATTCCAGTTCTAAATATCTATCCTAGAAAAATAATAATACATTTAAAAAGAAGTAGGTACTAGGAGTTTTACATTGGCATTGTTTGAAATAGCTAAAAACTGATATTCTGAATTCGTACCAATATGGGGATTAACCTTTTGAGGAGAAGTGGAGAACAAGAGTTTTTTGTTTTTGGGGGGTTTTTTAATCTATAGGTATCTGTAATTTTGCTGTGAAAAACTACTGAAAATGGTTTTAGGCAATATTTTCCCTAAAAGTTGTTAACTCATTAATGTTTTCCAATAAGTAGCAGTTGTAAGGCATAACTGCTTTTAATCAAACATTAGTATGTGGAGTGTCTTTCTATAAGCCAGTTTTATATCCAGATTTTTGCAGAATGGAAACAGACTGTAATCCCATGGAGCTGAGCAGTGTGTCAGGATTTGAAGAAGATGCAGAGCTTAATGGCTTTGAAGGAACAGATATGAAAGACATGAGACTGGAAGCTGAAGCAGTTGTAAATGATGTTCTCTTTGCTGTTAACACCATGTTTGTCTCAAAAACCCTGCGCTGTGCAGACGATGTGGCCTATATCAATGTGGAAACAAGAGAAAGGAATAGATACTGCCTGGAGCTCACTGAAGCCGGGCTCAGGGTAAGTCATTTTCTCTTTAGGAAAAAAAAAAAAAATTACATCTTTACCACTTAATCAAAAAGGGCAGGGAGTCAGGGAGTGGGAAAGAGTGTTAGATGAGAACTTGACACTCAGTAGCTTCTAAGTTTTTTTAAGGAAAGCTTTTTTCCCTAGGAATTTTTATTAATACTAAAGTCTTTCAGCCAACATGGGAAAATTGGATTTTTTGAAAAAGAAGAAACAGATTTGATTTGCAGAGTTATTTTGTTGTAACCATCACCCCCCAGATTAACTTATTTCTTATCTCTAGCTAAATATGTTTACCAGAATAATGCATTCTCTGCATTGGATGAGTTTTGCAGCCACTGTGTTGAATATTTTCCCACCTCTTATAAATGTCTCTTCTATTGAAACAACATACTTGAGGGAATTCCCTGGAGGTCCAGTGGTTAGAACTCCTTACTTTCACTGCCAAGGGCCCAGGTTCAACCCCTGGTCAGGGAATTAAGATCCCGCAGGCCGTGCGGCACAGCCAAAATAAATAAATAACCTTCTGTCTTGGTCAAAAATCTCTGACTTTTCTGTTTCTATAGATAGTTCTCCCAAAGATACGCAGTATCATAAAGTAGAGCACAGGGTTTAAGCAAGTAAAAATGTCATGTGGTACATTAAACAAGCACATGAACATCTCTTTATTTCACTAGATTCAATTTACCTAAGATGTATGTGATCGTGTGTTCTGTGTATCCCTTGATAGAGGATCACTTACATTGAAGCCGATTGCAAGGCCAGCATCGTCACTACCCTTAGTTCCCCAACAGATGAGGCTTGGCTTTGGGAGTAGTCCCGGAATTAACTAATCTTTGTGCTCCCCTTCCTAAATTTGTACCAAAAACTTGCAATCTTTAGAAGTGGATGTTAAATAGAAATAGGCAAATCGAAAGTAGAGATAAATGACCCCAGGTAAATTAATTCTGTCTGACACTGTTTAATTCTGGTGAGGTAGGAAACGTTCTAATGAGAGTCAGAAGTCTTACATGTGAATTTGAGTGACCTTGGGTGAGTCAGTCAACCTGAGTCCCTACTTCTTTATCTGTAAGTTGGAGATTAAAAAAAAAAAAACTGAAAAGGATTTGGGGGATGGTTATGTGAATAAAGTTTGCAGAAAGAGCTGGATCTGTTATAAAACCTGACATGTAAGTACTCAAGTATTTATTTTTTCAGTCTGATTCAGTTAACATTTACTGAGTAACTATCCTGTGTCAGGAATTAGAAATCAAACCATGCGAATAAGACATGATCCCTGTCCCCAGGTAGACCACAGTCTAGTGGGGATAAGAGAGGGGCAAACAAAATTGTAATATGTTGTAGAAAGTGCTGGGACAGAGCATGGTCCCGAAGTGGTGCAATAACAACTCTGCTTCTGTTTCTAGCATAAACTTGCATCTCCTATGGCTTGAATAGATGTCATAAAATGTGGGGTTCATATGGGGAATTCACAAGCTTTAATGAAGTCAGCAAAACCTAAGTTGATTTTGCCCTACACTGTGCTGGTGAACCATGATATAGGTCTTATAATCCTGTTGAAGAAAAAAGCTTTAGCTGTGTTTAAGGGGAAAAAACACACAGAGAAGCACACAGAATAACATTCCCTTTTATCTCACAGAGTTGAGCAGATAAGTAATGTATTAGTAATGAAAGTGGCATTTCAGATAACTAATTATAAGGCAGAATTAAAACTTCAAATAAATTTTAGAATTCTTTATACAAAGTCCAAATCACATAAATTATAACAATATGGACTAATAACACTGTAGTAATAATAAGTATAATTATTTATTATAGTACCTTTATAAAAAGACCCTCAATGTATGTGGAATTAAATAGAAGCATGGGGACTTCCCTGGCGGTCCAGTGGTTAAGACTCCATGCTTCCAATGCAGGGGGCACGGGTTCGTTCCCTGGTCAGGGAACTAAGATCCCACATGCCGTGTGGTGCAGCCAAAAAAAACCCAAAATAAATAGAAGTATGTTTTAGACCATGAAAATGAAATACTATTTTTGTATAGCTTTTTAAATTCTTTCTGTATTTTACATTCCTTTAGGATCAAAAGTAGATAAAACAGACCTTTTAAATTTTGAGAAAAAAATTATAACGAGAGCATTTTGCTGGTGGTGTTCCTGTATGTTACGAATTGCTTAAATATTACAGGTTGTATTAAAAATATGTGTCTTCTAACTATTGATGGAGAAACGCATAATGTCAGAGAATGACCCATGTAAAAACTTGGGGGTTTTTTGCTTTCTGTACCAAGATGAAATCTGATTATTTATTCACTACTGCATTTCTCTTGTAGGTGGTAGGTTATGCTTTTGACCAGGTGGATGATCATTTACAGACTCCCTACCATGAAACAGTCTACTCCTTGTTGGATACACTTAGCCCTGCCTACCGGGAAGCATTTGGAAATGCACTCCTTCAAAGACTGGAAGCTTTGAAAAGGGATGGACAGTCATGACTAAGTTTTTTCCTGTTAGAGGCTGCTGCTGGTACACAATGTTGACCTAAAGCTTGAAATTCTTCCAGGTGGTCATAGTAGAAAATGCATCTTTGATTTTGTGTCTTTATGATTTTTTGCTTCACATTTAGGCTTTTGATTGAGAACTTTATTGACTAATGAATTGTCTTTCTTAGTTTGTGATTCATTAAGGAAATCCTGAGGCCATTGCTGTGACACCATCATTAAGACATTCAGATTTCTTCATATAGTATCTCTGGCATTCTGAAAACCTAATCAGTATTTCATTCTCTTATTGCAGGACTTTGATGCTGCCAGCACTCTCTCTTACATAGGAAATTCTAGATTTGCACAGTAATATAGGAAATAAACTAACTTCAAACTTTGATTCAGCTTGCTAAATCAGGGGTTTGCTACCAGCTTGGACTGACTTTGTAGTAATTATTTTGCTACTAGCCTTATTGGAAACAAATTATCAACTAGTTTCTCCTGCACAAATTTTGAAATTCACTGCTTCATGTAATCTATTTATATTATTAATATGGACTGATAAAGATGAATTAATTCTATATTACGTAGCTAGTATTACGTGAAGAACAGGTACTGAAATAGTACTGTATTCCTGTTTGCAACAGCCAGCCAAGTAAGAGGACAAACCGTTAGCAAATGAATGCAACAATTACTTGTTTCCAAGATATTTAAGCACATAAGCAAATATAGGAACAGGCTCCATTCTTTTCCTAACAAAAAGCATCTTCAGTGTGTGTGATTTAAAAGAAAAAAGACTCTGATTTCCTAGAAAACAATATTTTGGCCTGTGTTGATTCTTATTATGAATGTTTGTTTACATAATGTACAGTATATATTCAGAAAGTATTTTTGCTTCAGCGTTTCCTTTCTATGATGTAGCGCTTTGGTATTCCCACAGCACCCCTCCTTCCCCAACAGATGTACAGTGTTCTGTCTGAATGCGAAATCTGCAATGTCATATGAGTGCATCGTATGGGTTTGAAACCAAAGGATGAATGAAGCATTCAGAGACTTAATATTTGAAAAATGGAGACTCTGTATTTTATATTTTATTACAGGTACTAATATTTATAAAAATAAACTATACCATGCTGCTACATGTTTTCAAGTACATGTTGAATAATAAGGATTGGGGAGTTGTTTTTTTAATACTAGTCTAAAGCAGCAACTATAGAAATGTTGAACTAAAATTCCACATCTGGACACACCTTCATAATTTGTCATTTGAAGACTTTTTAAAATCATTATTATATAATAGGTACTTCTAGGCTCTGAAGATCATATAGACCAGAGCAAGTTAAAGTTTGGTTTGGGTCACTCTTCATTGTCAGAGTTTATTGGAATGCTTAAATTATGTTTGATAAATGAACATTCATCCTCAGCTTTATTTTCAGATGCTGAAGTGTTTGGGTAATGAAGTCTAACTTCAGGTTGAACTTTCTCATGCTTAATCTCAGGCTGAATGTAAAGGATATTTGTAAAGTCTGAATAAAATTCTGTTTACTAATTTTGAGTTAAGTATGAAGAAAAGTGATTGTATGTTTAAAAATTGAAAGCGTTCATTTTGTGATAAATGTTTGATTCCGAGAGATTCCGTTTCCATTTTTGAATTCTGTATTGTTCCATTTCGATGTGAAGTGATTTGCTCTTTTTATTACTATGAAAGAGCAACAGAGAGAGAAGACATTAATAGAACTACACATATCAAAACCTCCACTAGACATTAAAACCTTCATTTTACCTAGATTTGTAAAAGAATTTAACCAGATAAATTAACCCTTGATTTCACTTCCAAAAGAAAAAGAAAGAACCTCCAAATAAGTAGCTCTTATAAGTCAGTAAGAAAAAAATGAGAATAAGGGGCAAATAATATGATCAACTCAGAAAAATATACAAATGTCCAGTAATCACTTGAAGGATGTTCGACCAGACCAGTAATTCAAGAAAGGAAAATAGGCTTAGCTATGTTAAGCCATTTTACCTAATAATTTAATAGTTTCTCTTATTTAAATATAATGATATCAATAAAGATTTAGTGAGAGGCATAGTTACACTCTATTGGAAGATATATTGGTGAAACCTTTCTGGAAAATAGTGGTAATAAAGCCTTTACAAAGCTTATAACTTCTGTGCTGGTAATAGCCTAGAAATCTAGCATAGTGACATGATTCAGCAGAAGATATACAACAAGGATGTCATTTTCGCTAATGAAACATTGAAAAGGCTCTAAAAAGTGGTTAAGTTATGCCAGATCCTCCTGATGGAAAACTATGCAGCCATTAAAATTGGAGAAAATTATACTACAGGAAAAAAGGGATTTAAAACTACATCTTGAAAAATAATCTTATATGTAACAGAAGGAAAAATGAAATAATATAGTAGCTATCACTAGGTGGTAAGATAAGTAATTTTCTTTTTCATATTTTCTACATTAGCTTTTATATACTAATTAGAGAAGGGAAATGCAATAGATAACGGTGTTCAAACCAGCTGAAGAACATCCCTTTCTAGCAAAAGCACCAATCTGCTGAGCTGTGCCTGCTCCCAGGATCCTTGAAGCGGCAGTATGACTATGAAGAGAATGCACACCTCATTTCCCACAATGACACGCTCCCCACCTTTTCTCCAGGTCCAGAATCAATCATTACACATCCCACACAGCTAATCAGCAGCTGCTGGGGTACTGAGCATTCATTCCCTTCCCCCATCACAACACTGCACTATTCTCTCGCCAGTGTTCAAAAACATGAAATGTGTGGTTTGATTGTTAAGGGGGAACAGGGTAGGAAAACATTCTGATATGTGCCAGGTTGACTTAAGAACTCCGCCCTTTACCCCTTCATTTTGTGTGTGACGTGTCCAGCTGAGACTTGGACAGGTTGCGGCACTTGCTCAGCAGCCCACCTGTGAGCAGGAGGGTACGGTCAGAACCCAAGTCTTCTGACTCCGCCAACCATCCCCATATGTGTCAATAAAAGCATCCCCTGAACTTTGTGGTTACATGAAAGCTGATTTTGAAAGAGGAACAGGGAACTAGACTCAATATCTCGTAATAACCTATATATGTAACTGAATCACTCTGCTGTACACCTGAAACTAACACAGCATTGTAAATCAACTATACTTCAATGAAAACTAAAATATAAAAAAAAATTTTAAAGAGGAAAGGAATAACAGAAGAAAGATCCCTTAGTTGGCATAATAGAATTGATCAATAGAATCTCCTTTCCTAACATACCAATATGATACAAAATTCTCTGGAAGCCATCCCCTTGTAACTAGCTCATTTACATGTTATCAGTAATGTAAATAAGAATGAAACAAAAATGAGTTAAAGTAGCATGACTGGTTGAATAAAAGTACTTACCTGCTTAACTGCATGTCAGTAGGGTCAAACTGAAAATCTGGAAATGAGGCAACTAGTGAACTCTAGAATATTTGATATAATAGACCTTTTGAAAGAATGCTGAAGAGTACTTACTCCATCAAGTTTTGTACTGGTCTTACATGAGTATTTTTACATTTAAATTGACAGCACTTTCTTGTTGATACTAAAAAAAAGAATGTTGCTGTGAGCAAGCTGTTCCCAAATTAAATCTGCAAAATTTCAAAGTGTTATTTTATCAAAACAAGTTTTAATGAGACATATGTATAAAAGGAAAGGGAGTCGGGATGGGGACGAAAAAAGGAATGAAAAACTCCCATTGGTAGAAGCGTGCTTCAGCGTTGCAGAAAAAAAGCAATTTCACTTATGGAGACCACTTCAGAAGGTGCTTTCCTATATCTTGTTTGATCCTGACCGCCCTGTTAGGTTGGTGGTTTCACCCGTTTTACAGCCAATTTAACAGCTTGGGTAAAGTTAAAAGGTTGGCCCCAGTCTCCCACAAATGGCTGCAGAGCTGGAAGTCAAAGCCTAGTCTCACAAATGGCTGCAGAGCTGGAAGTCAAAGCCTAGTCTCCCAAATGCCTGAGTGCCCAGAACCTCCAGGCTGTCTGGAGCTCCCTGGCCATCTCCAATTTCTGAGGCAATCAGTATTTAAAAAAAAAAAAAAAGGTACACAGTCAATCCATGTGTTAAATATGTACATTCAACAAGTTAATGTTTAAAGCACAAAAATATTTACTATTCTAAGATAACAGGATATATATATATCTAGTCCACCGTGACCTTTGTGGTTCTGTGATAAGACAAATCGAATGGCATCTTTTAATTTGTCGGTTTATCTGGGCAACTGCGTGTCTAACCTGATTTGGAAAGGGCAAAGTCTGAATTCTATCCCTTTGTGAATGGGGGTGAATCCCCAGCACAAATGGCTGCTAGTCACTCCCACCCCAGCCCTGGAACTGCTAAACCAGTTGAGCCCAGTGGACCAAGCAGCGACTGGCAGCACAGTGGGGACCACACCATGACCCCGAAACTCCATGGCAACAGCCCTTCTTTACAGTAGAGGATTATGTCACGCCCGCCTGGTCAGACCGCCCCACAGGGGCACGTTAATTCACTCCGACATTTCAGGGGAAGCCTAGGCTTGCGGTTTTACCTTTTCCTCAGATTCATCAGTATTTTTAGTGCTCCGTGTCAGGTGGACACTGGGACGTGTTTCCGGAGTTACCGAATGAACGAGAGGAAAGGGACGGAGGATGCGCCCTGCCCGAGGGCCCCCGGCGTGAAGCAGGGGAGAGTGGGGCTCGGGCGGCGACGCAGGCCTGCCTGGCGCCCTGGGCAGGGAGAGCCCTCCTGGCCTCGGAAACCGGAGGCCCCGCCCCCCGCCCCGGGAACGCCCCGCCCCGCGCCCTAGCCCCAACCCCGGAGGGCAGCCTGGCCCCGCGGTCCTAGGGCCGCGGCTCCATCTCCTTGGCAACCAAAGGGACGCTTTCTCCTTAGCAACCAGCGAGGCTCCCACCATGGCTGAAGAAGAGGAAGTTGCTGTCCGGACGGAGAAAGTTAAACGGATCCAGAGGGTGTTTATAAACCTGCTGGACTCATACAGCAGCAGAAACATCGGGAAGGTGAGCGGCGGTGGATGACAGGAGAACCCAAGCCCCCAACTCCCAGTCCCCCGCCCCAGCCCCGGAACCCAGCGAGGGCCTGCACCACCGGACGCTATCAGGGCCTCCCCTAAGGGACCCTCCCTCGTCCTGGGCACGGCCAATGCCCCCTGCTCCCCAGTCTGCACCCAGGCTAGACAAGCGCCCCACCTGGAAGCCCAGGTGTTTGGAGATCTCCGTTCCAGCCGGGGTTCCTCCCCTATTAGTAAGAGGAAACTGAGGCTTCGAGGCAGAAAGGGGCTTGCCCAAGATCACTTAGCGAGTTGGGGGCAGGACCTGGACATAGGGCCAGGTCTCCGACCTCCTAACCGGGTTCTCTTTCCATTCCCGCCAACTCGTCTGTATCAGGCAACTGACGGAAAAAGAAGTCCAAAACTAAATGCAATAGCAAAGCATTAAAAAGACAGGGGTAGTATGAACTTACTTGTGTCTTTCAAAAAGATAGATACAAATATAGAGAAGATAGATAGATAGATAGATAGATAGATAGATAGATAGATAGACAACCTAAATACAGAAAAACGTCTCAAAGGATACACAAGACACTTAACCGTTATCACCTCTGGAGGATGGGAGTCACTCGTTCATGAACTCCTACTAAAAGGCTGGCACAGTAAATAAGACCAAAAAAGGTTTTGACCCTTGAAGACCCTGCCCCTCTGGAAGGAGACAGACAATAAATAATTACTAGAATAAACAAGATATTTCAATAGATGATAAGTACTCTGAAGGAAAGAGAATAGAAGAGGTGGACTGGGGAAGAGCGCAGCTGCTTTCAATAGAGTTGCATGAAAGCGCTCTCTTGAAAGGTGACATTTAATCTGACACACACAAGATGAGGGTCCAGCCCGAGGAAATAGTTCCCAGAGGGCACGGCAAAGGCAAAGGTTGCAGAGGACAGAGTGGTGAGGCTGCAGTGAACCAGGGGCTCCAGGGGACAGCAGACACCATGCCCAGGACCCATGTGGCTTTGGGGCCCGCACAAATGTTATAATTTCTCTTAAAATAGGAAGGAAGCAAATTAAATTTTACAGTCAAAGATAGTGTGTCATTATAGATATACAGTCATAAAATATCATTTTTAATATACTTTTGGCGGAAAGGGGCTGTGAAAGTCAAAATGTGGCCCAGCTCAGCAACTAAACAGTGCCTCACACGTGGTCAGCAGTTCATCGATATTTATTGTGTAAATTAGCAAAGCAGAGTCAAGCCCAAAGGCCCAGATCTTGTGGGGCTTTGGTCAGGAATTTGGTTTATGTTCTAAATCCATTGATAGCCATTGGAGTACTTAAAAAGGGACGTGACATGATTGAAATTAGGAGGGAGGGAGGGAAGAGAATTTAACTTTTTACTTTATCCCCTTTTGATCTCTGATTATTTTTTACGACATAATATTTTTACAATAAAACTTTTTGTTGGGAGAGATTTTTTCCAAAGCTTATCAATAACAGAATTTCCGGTTATTCCTTAACAAACCAGGACTTGACTTTCTCAAATTCCAAGTAATTGCTATTGTCTGCACCAAGCAATACGGGAGTAGAAATATAAAGCATCTAAAAAAACGTGGAAACCATGTCTCTTGTCCTCAGGCCTAGCTGAGCAATGCCACCACAGCCCCTTCTCCCCCGGTCTCTGGGTAGTGTGTCAGGGCGGGGCACCTGTACAGCCGGGGTGTCATTATCAGAAGGTCCAACTTCACCCCTTCCTGCCTATGCGATCTTGGGCAAATTACTTATTGCTGGGCCTCAATCTCCTCATCTGTGAAACGGGATAATAAATTGAATATGTGTGTTTGAGAGGTAAATGAAAATATATATGGCATACTTGGGAAAAATAGATTCCAATAAGAGATTGAACCTGACACCTTGTCTATTAACTTGGACTGTTTTTTTATCAAAATAAAGGGGGTGGGGCATTCTGTTGTGTTTTTACTCCCAAGGGGTGATATCGTCATGATTATTTACACATGTTTAAACTATAAATTATATGTCTAATATATAAATTAAAATTATTTCTCTTTATATATGAAACCCATGAACATTGCATAAACAACTCACAAAGACAGCTTTTGTAAAACCAAAAAAAGAAACTTTGCCAACCTCATTCTATTTCATTATTCATAGCCACTGGTCCCATGTGGTTATGGAACGTTTAGAAGTGTCTAGTCCAAATGGAGATGCACTGTAAGTGTAAAATGCACATCAAATTTCAAACACTTACTATGGGAAAAGAAAACAATATATAATATCTCAATAATGTTTATATTGATGACATGTTAAACTGATAATGTTTTGGATATATTGAGTTAAATAAAATGTTACCTAAATTTTTAAAAATTTAAACTTTACCTAAGTTAACTTCACCTGTTTCTTTCTCCTTTTGTTAATGTGGTACCAGCAAATTTAAGTTACCTAAGCTGATCGCATTACATTTCTACCTATCTGTTAGACAAAACGACCATCGTGAATTTAGCCCAGCTCTGCCTGATGCTAGGGAAGGATAATACCCTTAACGAGCTTTTAAGCTCTCCGAGCCTGAGTTCCTCGCCTATGAAATGGGGAGTCATAATAGTGAATAGACACTTCACTGTGTCGTTGCGGGAATTAAACCAATTTCAATGAGATACCGGTGTACAAAGCATGAGTGGCACCGCTAGCAAGCCTTCAGTAAAGGTCAGGTTTTAGAATCGTCATTCATTGACTGGCCTTACTCTCCGTTGTTCTTAGTATTCAGGAAATTCCTGTTTGCTTGCAGTTTCTCTCTACCTCTGTGGTCGGGGCTTCACTTGAAGAAGTTACCGAAGAGGAGGAAAAGCACGATGAAGATAAATCAGCCGTGCCAGAAGCCTCCTCAGCCAACCTGAAGGAAGGCACGTTCCAGATAGTGGGCACGCTTTCCACGCTCGAAACCCCCTGCCCCAACTTTGCCATGGAGACCTACTATGTAAGTCCAGAGGGACTGCTGAGAGGGGGCGAAGGGGAGGGCCACCCCCTGCTCCGATGCCCTGCCACTGTGTTTGCTCCTTGTCTCCTCTCTCCTGCCAATGTGAGAAGGTGGGGAAGTTGAGGAGAGAGGTGAGGGCAGGTCTTCCTCCTGCGATGGAAATTAACCCTTGTCTCTCCACTTTCAAGTCTTGCCTGCAGCAGAGAACTTAAATGAGATATTCTTAGAAAGTATGGATCTCATTTGGACTTTCAGACTCATAAAGTTCTCTGCCCTGTATTTAGAATGTATTCTGCCCTGCACCACCCCAACATGGCTCTGGGCCATGGCAGGCGCAATCTGTGAAAGAGACATCTCCTTTGGTAATAAGCCACTCAAGGATAACACCATTATATTGCTGTCTTACTGAGAAATACTGCTGCCTTCACATGACAAATTCTACACAGTCCTCATCCAAGGACTTAAATACCTGTAAGAAGGGTGACCCTCCCAGCCTAATATCTGCCATCACCCTGCCTGCAGCCCTCTAGATCCTAGGAGACAGCTTTGCACATGCTGTACCCTGGAATAGCTTTCCCTCTTCCCTCCTCCAACCAGCCCTATTCATCCTTCACGATTTAATTCGGGTTGTCTTCTCCTCCAGGAAGCCCTCCATGATTCCCCACTCCCAGTTTAGATTCTGAGCTCTCTACCTGCCTAGATTCTTACACTTTTCTCACTCCATTGTTATTATCTGTCTATTGTGGGTCACACTATTAGTATCTGTTCCTTGAGAGTAGAGACAGCACCTCATTTATTCTCATGTGTATCCTTGCACGGTGACGGACAGCACTGGCCCTCAATAAGTATTTGTCAATGAATGAATGAGTCCCCTCCTACCGTCTTTGGGAACTTTCTTCACCACTTACCCCCTTTTACCCTCTTCTGGATCTTGACTCGCCACTGGCTTCTTTCTTTCCACATCTACGTATGCTCACATCTTTCTCGCTGGAAACACACACACACACACACACACACACACACACACACACACACACACACACACACTCTTACTTTGGCCTCCCTGCCTCTTTCTCTGCCCATGGCCCCTGCCACCACTGAACTTGAGAGAGGGCTCAGCCACCTTTGCAGGCCTCACTCCTGCACTCTCCAGCCCCCACCCCTTCACAGGAGATGCCCTGGCCATTGTCACCAGCCAGCCCCTCATTACCAAGGGCCTCTCTTCCCTGCTTCCCAGCAGCAGCAGCTGGCAGACTGCCCTTACGCATCCACTCCTTCCCTTTAAATGCAGTTTTTCTCAGAGCTCCCTCCCTTCTCCTAATAGGCATCCTTTCTAAATCTTATTCAGTCCTATAGCTCCAGCTCCCCTGTACAAGCCAACGCCTTTCAAATCCTTCTCCAGCCCTGTTGACCAACCTGCACATCCAACTGCTTCCTAGTGCACTCCCCCAGATGTCCTGCAGCACTTCTATATCAATTTACCCAGGATGAAGTCTCTCACGCTCCTCTACAAAACTACTCTGCCCTGGGGCTTCCCTGGTGGCGCAGTCGTTGAGAGTCTGCCTGACGATGCAGGGGACACGGGTTCGTGCCCCGGTCCGGGAAGATCCCACATGCCGCGGAGCGGCTGGGCCCGTGAGCCATGGCCGCTGAGCCTGCGCGTTCGGAGCCTGTGCTCCGCAATGGGAGAGGCCACAACAGTGAGAGGCCCGCGTACCACAAAAAACAAAAAACAAACAAACAACAAAAAAAAACACTACTCTGCCCTAATTTGTATTAAGGGCCTTGCTGTCTATTATCAGTTTAGGCTGTTTGGGGCTGCAAGTAATAGGAAAAAAAAAAGGCAATGCAAATCAGTAACCAGTAAGGAATTCATCAACTTATGTGGCTGGTGGTCTCAAGGAAGCACCTGCTTCAGGCCTGGCATGACCCAGGGGCTGCAGCTCCTTTTCCAGCCCTTTTCTGGGCTCTGTCTTCCTCTGGGAGGGACTTCATCCTCAGGTTGGCAGCAAGGCGGCAACATTCCAGGGCTTTGCACACAAACGCAGCAACACTCTGATGAAGAGAACTTCCAGAAGTTCTCAGAAAAAGAAGGATGAACATTCCAGCAGCACCCCACAGGTATCTCCTTGAATCTCAGTGTCTTGAGTTGGGTCACTTGCTGATTCCTGAACCAATCACTTACCCTGAGATCAGTAAGGCCCATCCCTTAAACTAGAAGGTGGAGTTAATTTCCCACAGGCTGAGAAGGGGCGTATCTGCACAAAATTGGGGTTCTGTTGGGAAAGAAGAAAAGGAGATAGATGATTGTAGACAAGCAAGAGTGTCTTTTCCACCATTCATCACGCGCTTGCCCCCATCACAGCTGCAAGCCTGGCATTGCTGTGGGCTCTTGGCTTCCCAGTATAGACTGGAAAACACACACACACGCACACATACACACGCACACATACACACACACAAACACACTGCGAGTGCTGTGCGTTCAGTTTTATTTGGGGTTGACTGAGGGCTATAGCCTGGGGGACAGCCTCTCAGAGAGCTCTGAGGAACTGCTCCAAAGAGGTTGGGGTGTGGGGAGTCAGTACGCGTATAGTTTGGGTGAAGGGGCCACGTGCAAGCAAGTACACGTCTCAGCAAAAGGTCAGTTCTGGTCACAAGGAGCAGATCTCTCCAGTCATGACTTTGGTGCTTTTCTAGGTACGAGAAGACACACGATATTGGGTTCATAAAAATTTCTCCTGCAAATGTCTGTCTGAAGTCCTTTCCTGCCAGATTTTTCCAGAGCACAGAGGGCCTCCTTGCTGACCTCAAATTGAAGAGCTCAGCTTCTTATTGAACATGTCACTAAAGAGGTTTCGTCAAAAAGACCAAAGCCCCTGTCATCGTCAGACTCTTCAGATTCTTCTTTCTTTGCGTCTACTTTCTGCTCCTCAGCGGGGGCAGCAGCGGTGGAGGAGGCAGGACCTCCTGCTGGGGCAGCTCCACCAGCCCCTGCACTGCCGATGAGGCTCCCTGTGTGCTGACCTTGGCCAAAGCCTTTGCAAACAATCCTGGCCAGAAAGGTTCAACATTGACACTGGCTGCTTTAATGAGAGCATAGATCTTGTCCTCTGTGACCATCACCTCATCGTCATGCGGGATGAGGGCCGAGAAGATGCAGGCGAGCTCCGAGACGGAGGCCGTGGTGCAGGGCCAGTGCTAGGCGGGGGCTGCCGGACAGATGAAGTGAGGGCCTCGCCCCCACGCGGCCTTAGCTTCCTTGGAAGGACGGAGCACCTTAGCGGCAGCTGAAGGAAGGGAGGCCTCAGCTCGTGTCTTTAATCGCTCTCGAAAGAATGCCTACTTTCCATTCTCCTGGCTATCTGCGTTGCTTCAGATCTCCATCACTGATCACTCTTTATACCTGAATTTGATTCAGTGAATGAGTATTGAGCACTTTGAAGACCCACAGAAAAACACGGAGCTCACAGCCTAGCAGGAACTCTGCAATGTCAACTAGTGACTCCAGAGCAGGACAGTGACATGATGACAGAGGTGTGCGCACAGCCGCGTCCAGAGCGCTCTGAACAGGGCAGTATGAATTCTCAGTCTTATCTATAGAGCCAGGCAAACGGAGCTTCAGACGCCTCCCTGCCACGCAGAGCAAGACCCCCTAACCTCCTCTGATCGGGAGATTCTGCACAGCTGGCCCTCCTTTGGGAGCTTGGGGTCTACTGGTGATGCTGGGACTGAGGCTGAACCTCCAGGGCTGAATAGAGCTTTCCAAGCAGATAAAAGGACAAGGAAATGACACACAAGGGGGCACCTGGCAAAGTGTATGATGTGCTTTGGAATAGAAAGCATCGGTATAGCTAGAGCTTGGGTTCTGGGCAGCGCAGGGGAAGAAGCAAGAGTGGCATGAAAGGTGAGAGAGAATGGAGGATGGAAAAACATTAGGCTGGTCCAGGTTGTCAAAGGTGCTTTTGCCTGGCTCAGCAAATGGCCTGCTAGTCCGTGAACTTCCCAGGCTCTGCTGAGTGAGCTTGTATTCACCCTTTCAGCCCAGCTCAAATGTCAACTCCTATGAGCCATAGTCCCATACTTCACCTAGTCCATCAAACCTCAAATGTACTTCTATGATAGCCCTTTCTACATTGGGGGCTGCCACGTAGGGCTGTACAGATTGCACACTGCGCAAGGTTGCCCAGCTATGGGCATGGGTAGGAGCTGAAAAGTGATGTGTTCTGCTGGCTACAGTGTGTCCCAGACTGGGTGCCTTATAATTTTTCCACCAAGAGCAGGTTTCCTTTTTCTAATTTGTACAAAGGCTTCATATGTGCTTAGCTGCGCCCTCGTCCACATTAGACCCTAGTTATTTGTTAAAATTTTGCCAACAACACACACACACACATGCGCGCGCGCAAATCTGTAATATCAACAATCATACATTATTTATTTTGCCTTTCCCCTTGGGGTGAAAATGAGGGCCCACAAATATTTACTGGGGGAACAAATGAATGCACAATCATGGTCACTCAATATCTGGTCAGGATGACCATTCTCTTGAAAACGTGCCTGTTTCATCCTCAATCATTCCAATCATGATTTACCAAGTGTGCGTGTTTTCCTTTGGACACAGTGATCACCAAAGTTACTTTCATCCCATATAAGAACTTGGTATTTTTAACCATTAAAAGCTTCTGTTTTTTTTAAAATACTCCCTGCTGTCAACTGTAATAAGGTACCTTACATCTCGAATGAGACCAGATTAATTCCATTTTGAGGATTCTGAAATAATCCATATTAATCACTTATCAGCATTTCTGAGTGATTCATGATCTATAGTTGCTCAAAGAATCTTGCATAGAGCTTGAGTTTGTTTTAAATGCCTCACACATTTTCTTCCAGTGTGTTCTAATTCTTTCTTCCTGAATCGGGGTTTAAACAGCATGCAGAAATAGTACCTAAGATCATTATGCAATTTTCTTATTCATCTGTTCCAGGCTATTTACATAAACTTTGTTACTTGAAAACTACACACAGAAGAGAGCCAAAATTTCATTTTAAATAAAAAAATCCTTCTGCGAATGTTTCCTGTGGGACTCTCCAGGCAACATATCTCATTTGGAAATTGTCACTCCCATCTAAATATTAAGGTTACTTTGTGCGCTTCTTGCAACAAATGACTGTCAACTTTCTTTTTCAGGCTATCTCTCGAGAAGACCTTCTCACGCACCTGCTGGAGTGTGATGTTATCATTTATAACATCACTGAGAACCCCCAGCAAGTGGAGGAAGCCATCTGGGCAGTCTCTGGTCAGTGAGATGCACCCTTGATCTCCAGGGACGGGACTTTTTTACTTTACCTAAGAGTCATCTCAGGAACACTAGGCAAATTAGGACCGTGGAAGAACTGATCTGAAATTCACCTAAAACAGGAAGTGAAATCAGACTAGTGGATACGCCTGTGGATAGCATTAAAACATAAAGGGAGGCATATGAAAATATGTAAGAGTTTATGTGAGGGACTTCCCTGGTGGTCCAGTGGTTAGGACTTTGTGCTTCCAGTGCAGGGGGCATGGGTTCCATCCCTGGTTGGGGAAATAAGATCCCACATCCCACATAATGTGCAGGGTGGCCAAAATAAATAAATACATAAAAATAAAGTTGATGTTTACTGCATTTGACAGTGTTTCTTATTATATATAAAAAAAAGAAGAGTTTATATGAACAAAACTCAATTCATATTGGGAATTCCCTGGCGGTCCAGTGGTTAGGACTGTTTGTGATTAGCTGTTCTTAGGTTTGGGTTTGCTTATTTATGCTGCTAAGCTATTAGGACCACCTCAATCTAATGGCTTCCTTGTTTAATTAATTTAGCAACAGGAGCTTCCGAAGAATAGAATTTTTTAAATTGAAATATAGTTAATGTACGATATTATAAGTTATAGGTGTACAGTACAGTGATTCAAAATGTTTAAAGGTTATACTCCGTTTATAGTTGTTATAAAATACTGCCTGTTCCCTGTGTTGTACATCATATCCTTGTAGCTTATTTTATACCTAATAGTTTGTACCTCTTAATCCTCTACCGCATAAAGCCCTTCCCCCTTCCTCTCCCCACTGGTAACCACTAGCTCGTTCTCTATATCTGTGAGTCTGCTTCTTTTTTGTTATAGTCACTAGTTTGTTGTATTTTTTAGTAATATCATACAGTATTTATCCTTCTCTGTCTGACTTATTTTACTTGGCATAATATGTCCATCCATGTTGTTGCAAATGGCAAAATTTCATTCTTTTTTATAGCTGAGTAGTATTCCATTGTATATATATTCACCAGTTTTTCTGTATCCATTCATCTGTTGATGGACCTTAGGTTGCTTCCATATCTTGCCAATTATAAATAATGCTGCTAGGAACATTGGGGTACATGTATCTTTTGGAATTAGTGTTTTCATTTTTTTAGATATAGACCCAAGAGTGGAGTTGCTGGGTCATATGGTAGTTCTGTTTTTGGTTTTTTGAGAAACCGCCATACTGTTTTCCACAATGGCTGCACCAATGTACATTCCCACCAACAGTGCATGAAGGGTTCCCTTTTCTCCACATCTTCGCCAACACTTGTTATTTGTTGTCTTTTTGATGATGGCCATTCTGACAGTTGTGAGGTGGTATCTCTGTGGTTTTGATTTGCCTCTCCCTGATGAGTAGCCATGTTGAGCATCTTTTCATGTGCCTGTTGGCCATCTGTATGTCTTCTTTGGAAAGATGTCTACTTAGTTCTTCTGCCCATTTTTTAATCTGGGTCGTTTGTTTTTTTGATGTTGGGTTGTATGAGCTGTTTATATATGTTGGCTATTAACCCCTTATCATTTATATCATTTGCAAATATTTTCTCCCATTCAGTAGGTTGTCTTTTCATTTTGTCAGTGTTTTCCTTTGTTGTGCAAGAGCTTTTAAATTTAATTAGGTCCCATTTGTTTATTTTTGCTTTTATTTCCTTTGCTTCAGGAGAGAGATCCAAAAAACTACTGCTACAATTTATGTCAAAGAGTGTTCCGCCTATGTTTTCCTCTAGGAGTTTTATGGTTTCTGGTCTTACATTTAGGTCTTTAATCCATTTTGAGTTTATTTTTGTATATGATGTCAGAGAATGTTCTAATTTCATTCTTTTACATGTAGCTGTCCAGTTTTCCCAACACCATTTATTGAAGAGACTGTCTTTTCTTGCCTCCTTTGTCATAGATGAACTGACCATAAGTGCATGGGTTTATTTCTGGGCTGTCTATTCTGTTCCATTGATTTATGTGTCCAAAGAATAGAATATTTTTGATCATTAAAAGAAACATTAACTTTCAAAATTCAACCTTTATTCATTCCACAGGCATGGCTTAAGGAGGTGGGGTTGAACGTATTGGGAAGATACAAAGACAAATTTAAAAAAAAAGATACCCTCAAGGCTCTTGTAGGCCCACAAGAGAGCTAAGGGACTTGGGAGAAACTTTCATGCAGGGCAGAGAATGACATGTTGACACAAAAGCTATCACAAGATGGATGTGACTTTAGGAGGAGAGGAATTATTTAGTTTTAAAATTTTTTTATTTTTGGCTGTGTTGGGTCTTTGTTGCTGCACGGTGGCTTTTCTCTAGTTGCAGCAAGCGGGGGCTGCTCTTTGTTGCGGTGCGTGGGCTTCTCATCGCAGTGGCTTCTCTTGTTGCAGAGCACGGGCTCTAGGCACGCAGGCTTCAGTAGTTGTGGCGTGCAGCCTCAGTAGTTGTGGCTTGCGGGCTCTAGAGTGCAGGTTCAGTAGTTGTGGCGCACGGGCTTAGTCGCTCTGCAGCATGTGGGATCTTCCCAGACCAGGGCTTGAACCTGTGTCCCCTGCATTGGCAGGTGGATTCTTAACCACTGCACCACCCGGGAAACCCCAGGAGAAAAGGAATTATTTCTAACTGTGAGGATTTGATTCAGTTCAACAAGCGTTCCCCAATAGCAAGGGTCAGGAAGGGGTCGCAGAGAACACGTTCATATTTTAAATGCATTGAAAAAGGTAATGAACTCTAAGGGACAAGATGAAGTTTAGCAATTTGGTGCTTTGTGATTCATCCCCTTATTAAGTCCGGATCAAAGGAGAGAGCAAATCAGCTTATTTGAATTGCCATTCTAGGCTAGGAGGACAGCCAAAAAGACACAAGCACCTTACTTTGCAGTATTTTTTACACTTCAGTATGTTGGTTTTTGGCAGATGAGTTCAGGCGTCAGCAAACTTTTTCTGTTAAAGGCCAGATAGTAAATATGTTTAGCTTTTCAAGCCAACTCCTCTGCTGTTGTAGCAAGAATGCAACTATAGACAATATGTAAATGAATGGGCCGGGTTCCAATAAAACTTTATTTACAAAAACAGGCGGTACATTGCCAACCCCTGAATAAGACCAATAGCAAAGCTATATTTTGGCTCATGTTCAGAGAAATGGAATGAAGCCTCAGTCATGTCTGTACCATATTCAGAGAAATCATGATGAAAAAGTACTCTCTGTGGATGTGCTGGAGTCCTCAGGAGCTCAGAATGTTTGATTTCTCATTTATCCCTGTGGGCCTAAGTTTCATTCAGTAAGAGACAAATCAATAACATGAACAATGTGTCATCTTTTGAAACAGAGCTTTTTAAACGCCTACTGTCCACATGTTTATCCCTTTGCAAATATTTACAGATGATGTGTAATTGCACTTTCTAAGATAATTTCACCACCTAAAATAATAATCAGACCTAATGTTTACTGAGTTCTTATTTTGTGCCAGTCTTTGGAAATTGATTTTTTTCTATATCATGTATACTCACAATTTTCTTTACATTTTAATTTTTTTTCTGAAATAAAACCTGGACATGTTTTGAAAGTTAAAAAGCACAGTAGGATTTAGAATAAAAAGCAACAATTCCCTGCATTTCTTTTCCATCCCATCTCTACTGTTCAAAAGGAACCTCGGGCTTCCCTGGTGGTGCAGTGATTGGGGATCTGTGTCCCGGTCCAGGAGGATCCCACATGCCGCGGAGCGGCTGGGCCCGTGGACCATGTCCGCTGGGCCTGTGCATCCGGAGCCTGTGCTCTGCAGTGGGAGAGGCCGCAGCGGTGAGAGGCCCGCGTACCGCAAAAACAAACAAACAAAAAAGGAACCTCATTTAACCCACTTGTTCCTTTTAATACACAAAAATGCCTGCACTGATGTCCTCTGATTATGAACTTTAGACATTAACCACTGAGCTCCTGCTATGACAGATGAGCTTCAGCACCTAATAGGATGTCTCCCACTAATCATCAAGGGAAGATAGTAGTCCTCAAACTTCGATACTGCATTTCCTTTCATGAGCTTTAAAATGTAGAGTATGTTCTATATTGCTTCCTTCTTCATTCTAATAAAGAGCTTTAAATAATTAGGACAATTTTATTCTCTATTTGGTGAAAAACTTTTAAATGTGTTACCTCTTTTTTGGGATACAAAGTGTTTGTGTCTGTAAGAAAGTATAGCCCTTGGGCAGTCATGGGGGACTGGGTGAGTGGGGAGGACATGGGGTGGGTGGGGCTATAGAGAGAATAGTAGAGGGAACTGTCTCACTTTACCTCATGTACTTTCTGAGATTTGGGGAGTTTTTTGTTTTTACAGTGGATATGTATTACTTCTTAATGATGTTTTATGGAACTATTTTCAAATATTTTAATATAAAAGAATTCCTCTACCTTGCCTTTCACAGATACTATCAAAGGAAGGCAAAACTGGAGAAAGAAATGAAGTATAAGAAATGCAAGAAAACATTTGTATATATGGATAAAATGTGCTGCTCGTTCACAATTGAACAAGCAGATCATTTTAGACCCATTAAAATGATCACAAATAAAAAAGGATAACCCAGTTAGAAGACCTCTGAGTGTGCCAAGTGTTCACAAAATAGGCCAATCTGAGGCACAGCAGAGCAGGAAGGGAAAAGAACAAAATTAAATTGAAAAGGCGGTTTTTGTTAATAGAATAAAAATAGAAACTAAAGTTAGCATTTCATTGGGATTAATATGTGGGCATAGTGTTCTTTTTTTTTTTTTAAATCTTTACTGGAGTATAATTGCTTTACAATGGTGTGTTAGTTTCCGCTTTATAACAAAGTGAACCAGCTATACATATACACATATCCCCATATCTCTTCCCTCTTGCGTCTCCCTCCCTATTCCCACCCCCCTAGGGGGTCACAAAGCACCGAGCTGATCTCCCTGTGCCATGTGGCTGCTTCCCACTAGCTATCTATTTCACATCTGGTAGTGTATATATATGTCCATGCCACTCTCTCACTTTGTCCCAGCTTACCCTTCCCCCTCCCCGTGTCCTCAAGTCCACTCTCTAGTAGGTCTGTGGACATAGTGTTCCTAGACTTAATTCAATAATACTCTCTCACCTTATGGTTGGATTCCATGAGTTTATTAGATTCAGGATATCAGTATTTTATTGTTTTCCTTTTTGTTCGAGAAATCAGCTCATGAGACTAAAATTTACCATGACTACTGTGTCGCTTAGATCCTCTGACAATTTAAGTATATCTCATTTTAGTTTTTGTTTTTTCCTGGAAAGTTATACATTATGAAAAATATTTTAGTGGAATCACATGCCAGAAAGTATTCAAGGAGATTCAGTGCTTAAATGTGTGGGGAGCCCTCCTGGGGAATGACAAACCCTTTGGAAACCAAACACTCCCAGGTCCAGGCCACCACTATTCTAAATTCCCATCTCTACAGATGGTTCCTAATCAAGCATCGGAGTGTTACCAAAGCCCTCCCTCCACACACAGCCCACAGCCCCCAACGCATAAGCTGCTCTCCCCCAGCCAGGGGGAGTGGAGGGGGAGGGAATTACTTCCTTCTGCAAGCGCTTAGGCTAAATAGCACTGCTTTATGTGAAATCGTGAGAGGGCCTTGCCCATAAAAAAGAATGAAATCATGCCATTTGCAGCAACATGGATGGACCTAGAGATGATCATACTAAGTGAAGTAAGTCAGACAGAGAAAGACAAATATCACATGATATCACTTATATGTGGAATGGAAGAAAATCATGTAAGTGAACTTATTTACAAACTGGAAATAGGCTCACAGACATAGAGAACAAACTTATGGTTACCAGAGGGGAGAAGGTAAGGAGATAAATTAGGAGTTTGGGATTAGCATATACACACTACTATATACAAACTAGATGAAGAGCAAGGATTTACTGTATGGCACAGGGAACTATATTCAAGGTCTTGTAATAACCTATAATGGAAAAGAATCTGAAAAAGAATATATTAGATATAGATATAGATAGATATAAATGAATCACTTTTCTGTACACCTGAAGCTAACACAACATTGTAAATTAGCTATACTTTAATTTTTTTAAATGGTTAAAAAAGAAAAAGAGGGCCTTGCTTTCTGATTTGGGGCCTCCCACTCCATTCTCCATGCAGCTGGAGGGGGTGTATAGGCCGGGCAACCAGGCTTCCTGGATCGGACTCTATACCACCACCTCACTCCGTGATCCTGGGCAAACTGTGCCTCAGCTCCCTTAGAAGGTAGAAACAGAGATGAGAGTATCTATCCCCTGATGGTGAGAATTCGATAAAGCCCATGAACTGTTCCCATCCGTGTCAGCTATTATCACGAGCCCTCCCCAAAAGTGAGAGCACACCGCTGCAGGCCAGGAAATAGGAAGGGGCTGAAGATTTGAGCTGGGCTCAGAAGAGGTCGGGTAGCTGGAGTGGGGCAGCCAGGGACAAAGATGGGGAGGGGGCAGCATCAGAGGGGATGCCCCCCTGGGGTAAAGCCACTCCTTGAAAGAGGAGTCACTTCAAGTCCCGCTGGTGATTAAAAGTACACATGATTTTAAAACACGTTCTAAATGGATCCAAGTAACTGCTTGGCTTTTCGGCCCTACAGCCCTGAATGAAGAAATCAGCCATTTCGAAAAGCGGAAGGTGTTTATTTTAGTGTCCACGGTGATGACCTGGGCGCGGTCCAAACCCCTGGACCCAGTAAGTAGTGTGCTGGCTTTTCCTTTATGCAACATTTCACCCCCGATTCCTTGTAATCTGCACGCGAGAACTTTCTACAGTGGATGGTGTATTCTTACACTCCTGAACCCTACCCCGTAATAAACACTCTGCAGAGTTCACGGGCTCAAAGAACACTCCATTCTAAGGGGCCACATTGTTTTACATGCCCCTTAGAAAAAAGAAGAAAATGCCGCCTAGTCAAGTATAACAATGCTTATCACTTTTTATTTTAAATGTATTGAAAGCCCTCTCTTTTAGACTTATTTAGACCTATATCTTTGTCATATACATTCCTGTGCATACATTAAAAGGAAAAATATAAGCAAAATACGGTGGTTATAGTATTCCCCAAACTTCTTCAAACTCAGAGTCCAGTTTCTCTGAATCACACCTGCATTCTGTCTGTTTTCACACAATAACTTAGTATAAAACCTGAGTCATGTCATTTATTTCTAGGTAGTTTCCTATAAAGCTCATGGTTATCATTTTGCAAAAAATATAGATTCAGAGTCATTCTTCTAGTATTGCTTATTTTCTCCCCTGAGACCAGATTTCCATTTGCTTCTCTGCCCCAGTGCCTCTGTGCCTATGAACTACCTTTTCATCTCAGTGCTGAGTCACACTCTAATCTTTTTAAAGACATCTGCGAAAGGGAATTAGACCAAAATGCATAGTACCTAACTCAGTTTAAGGATGACAGTATGTGCTCAAGGTGACCTGAAGGTGACCCAGGCTCCAGTGAGCACAGCACCGTTGCTTCTTGACTGAAGCATCGGATGCTCCTCTACATTGTGATAAACCATGGATGACAAGACACATTCGAATTTCAGAGATGTTAAAATGTGAAAAAAAAAATGCACGTGTTAGACTCAATGGAATACATTATTTATAGTAAGGAAATATTTAGGGATTTATCATACTTACTGCATCAAAGGCCGTTTGTGTGTTTAATTATCTCTCCCTCAGTGGACTGGGAGGTCTTTGAGGGCAGGGACCAGAGGTTTCCTGACCTTTTCCTATAAAGCTCTCCCACCTACTACTCCATTTGGTTGCTATCATCTCAAGGAGCAGGCCAGTCATTTTATTCCTGTTGAGTTCTATCCCTCAAAGAGTCTAGTAAGTGTCTGCTACAAAACAGTCATTGGCCATTTGACTGGACGATCATTTTGCTGGCCTGATCGATCATCATCACTCCTTCAGTTATAAACTAACTTGTACTGACTTAAGCGAAATGGGGATTAATTGACTCATATAACTGGTAAGTCCAATAATGGACTTCAGGCACAGCTGGATCTAGAGGCTTAAAGAGTGTTCTCAGAAATCACCTACTCTTTTTCTCTATTCACCTGCTTCTTTTCCTCTCTGAGTAGGCTTCATTCTCAGGTAAGCTGTCCCCTCCTTCTGGCCCCCAGGAGCTCCCAGGCTTACATCCCTAGAACTTCGAGTGTCTTTTCCATTTTGACCATGTCCCAACCCAGCACTGGAATATGCTGTTTTTCCAGGTCTTAGGTCACAGGCCAAACCCTAAAGCAGTCATTGTGGCCAGGGAAATGTAGAGCTCTGATTGGCCAGACCTGGGATCACGTACCCACTTCTAGAGGCAGGGGTGATCACCCAGCCCTGACCTCGCGTCCAGATTGGCAAGCAACTTGCCCTCTGCTTCCCATTGGGTTTGGCCAGTGGGAAGCGCCAGTGAAGGATGGGGAAAATGAAAAGAGTGAGGTCACGGTATTACCCCTCCAACTCCTTTCTGCCCAGTTGCTACTGGCCGGCTGAGCCCTTCAACCAAAGTCACTGCTCCTGCCAGGCAGCCCTCTCCACGCTGCTTACCCCAGGTCCTAATTATCGCTTGCTCCCTCTACACTCTGGGACCTTCGAGCGGTCCAGAGCACCCTGTTACTGACTCCAGGGTATGTGATTTCCCTATACCTGCCCACATCTTTGTAAATAGTCCTATTATTAAACCCTCCTCAAATTACCCACGTTGAGTGTGCCATTTCTTTCATGCTAGGACCCTGACTGATACTTCATGGTTCACTGAAGTCAGCTGAGCTTGTGAAAAGTCATGACTTCGTAATGCCACTCAAAAGAGAAAAGTGAATACTAGATTGGGGTAGATGCTGCTGTTTTCCGGTCAGACAGCCATCCTCCTGTCTTCCCATCAGAGTCCTGATTTGTTCAGGTGTCCACGCTGCCCACGAGACCCAGGGAAGGAAGTCTCTATCCCCAGCTCCAGGGGAAAAAATCCTAACTAATTCAAATGATCCATTGCCTCCTTCCAGTCCAATCTCCAGCAAACAGCTTAAGTGATCTTGTTAAAATATAATTCAGGGATTTCCCTGGTGGCGCAGTGGTTAAGAGTCTGCCTGCTAAATCAGGGGACACGGGTTCTTTCCCTGGTCTGGGCAGATCCCACATGCCACGGAGCGACTAGGCCTGTGCACCACAACTACTGAAGCCCGCACTCCCTAGAGCCCGCGTGCTGCAACTACTGAGCCCATGCACCGCAACTGCTGAAACCCGCGTGCCTGGAGCCCGTGCTCCACAACGGGAGAAGCCACCACAGTGAGAAGCCCATGCACCGCAGCTAAGAGTAGCCCCCGCTCACCACAACTAGAGAAAGACTCAACGCAGCCAAATAAGTAAAATAAAATATAATTCACATTGTGTTATAGTCCTGCTTAAAATGCTTAAGACCCTTCTATGCTCCTAGAATGAATCTAAACTCCTTTACATGGTCCACAAACCCTGGCAACCTGGCATTGCCTACCCTTTTTTTTTAAAAAGGTTTTTATTTTAAATATTTATTTGGCTGTGCTGGGTCTTAGTTGCGGCACGTGGGATCTTTAGTTGTGGCATGAGGGATCTAGTTCCCTGACCAGGGATCGAACCCAGGCACCCTGCATTGGGAGCGTGGAGTCTTAAACACTGCACCACCAGGGAAGTCCCCTGGCATTACCTACCGCCTCCTCTACCAATCCCCAGCTTGGCTCCAGTCATTTCAGCCCTTCTTCCCATTTCTCAAATCTGCAATGATTGTTCTACCTCAGGGTCCTCATCCTTGTGTTTCTTCTGCCTCTCTGATTAATTTTGTGTAAGCCCTGGACTCAGATGCTTTGGGCTGGTTATTTAATTTATACCAATGTGATGTGATTGAAAGGCTCCTGACTGGACTGTATATTTTAGAAATCCTACTCCAAATAGGACCTCTAAATCTGGATGGATTTGGGGGAAATCACTCTGTATCATGGATCTCAGTTTCTCCCTTTGATTCTCCAGGAAGTTTTTATTTAATTGTCCTTCCATGGGAGGAGTGTACAGCAGGGTGAGTTGTGGAGAGACTGAGTGATGAACAGCTCAGTACACGGATATATTTTTCTTTTTCTTTCCTGATTCTTAGGGCAAACTGGTATCTTTTTTTTTTTTTTTTTTTTTTTTGCAGTATGCGGGCCTCTCACTGCTGTGGCCTCTCTCCTTGCGGAGCACAGGCTCCGAACGCGCAGGCTCAGCGGCCATGGCTCACGGGCCCAGCCGCTCCGCGGCATGTGGGATCTTCCCGGACTGGGGCACAAACCCGTGTCCCCTGCATTGGTAGGCGGATTCTTAACCACTGTGCCACCAGGAAACCCACAAACTGATATCTTATCCGATGAAGACAGTTTTTAAAGCCTGAGACAGAAACTTGCACATGGTATGTTCTCATTAATGTGGGATGAATTTTAGGGACAGAGGCAATGTGGAAGAGAGAAAAAACACACATAATTTAGATTTAAAAAATGAGGGCTTCCCTGGTGGCACAGTGGTTAAGAATCCGCCTGCCAATGCAGGGGACACGGGATCGAACCCTGGTTCTGGAAGATCCCACATGCCGCGGAGCAGCTAAGCCTGTGCACCACAACTACTGAAGCCCGAGCACCTAGAGCCCATGCTCTGCAACAAGAGAAGCCACCGCAATGAGAAGCCCGCGCACCACAGCGAAGAGTGGCCCCCTCTCTCCACAACTAGAGAAAGCCCGCGTGCAGCAAGGAAGACCAAACACAGCCAAAAATAAATTAATTACTTAATTAAAAATAAATAAATAAATAAAAGAACTAAAAATATTTTTTTAAGACACATTAAAAAAAAAGAAACTACACACATCGCAAGAGCTATCAAGAAATGGGTTTTTTAATGCCTTTATGGAATCACAGTGACAACATGTCACTGTCTCTACAAAATAAAAGAAGACATTTAAATATTTTATTTTGTTTAAATTAAGTTTAAATGATAGAATCTGGCTAGCTAAAGCATTTTCAAGAAAATTAAATCACTATAAAAATAAGCAGTAGTTTTTAGAATGCTTTATTTGAGCTTAAAGGAACATAGTCTCCCTGGCATCTGTGGGCTTAGCAGTTTCCGTAGCTCTAACACGTGGAGTCTGGTCTTTTCTCTCTCATAGGGTGATTCCGAGATTCCATTTACTGAAGAGGATTATCGAAGAAGAAAACACCATCCTAATTTTCTGGACCACATAAATGCTGAAAAACTGGTTCTCAAGTTAGGGAAAAAGGTAAATCTCGAGTAGTAGAACCTTTAGGGTAAGAAAAGCTCTTTTGGAAGCAGCTTACAATGCACATGGTCAGGACTGTTCCACATACTCTATGTGTATCATGTCAGCTCGCTCCCCACCTCTGTATTTAGTTCCCGCGTCCTTATACCCACAGAGCTCCAAGCTTCAGGCTCCCCCAAAAGGCACTGTCCCAGGTCCTGCCCCACGTTCTTTTCCAGCCCCCTAAGATGGAAGGCTTGTATGGAGTCCCCAGCAGAGCTCAAGCCCTCACCTCCTAAGGGGTCTGTTGGTCCAAAGAGTCCCTTGGTCCAGAAGAGTCAAAAAGCTGAGAGTGGGAATGGGGAAGAGGGAACCACATTTTCCCTTCTTCCAGACTCTATCTCATTAGTTTCTTACAGCAGCTCTGAAAAGTGCATATAAACCTCATTTTACAGGGAATTCCCTGCTGGTCCAGTGATTAGGACTCAGCGCTTTCATTGCTGATGGCCCGGGTTCAATCCCTGGTCAGGGAACTAAAATCCCACAAGCCGAGCCGCCAAAATAAATAAATAAAAATAAACTTCATCTTACAAACAAGGAGACAGAAACTTCCAGAGGTTAAGTAATTTGCTCAAGGTCGCATAGCTAGCGTTTGCTGAGCACCGTGCTGAGCGCTTCTTAGCCTCATCTGATCTACTCCTTGCAGCAACTGTCTCGTGTACATACATAATTATTCCCATTTCACAGATGCAGACACTGTGGGAAAGAGCAGAGCTGGGATTCAAACCTGGATCCATCAGATACCAAAGCCTGTGGGTTTTGTTCTTATTTTCTCCTGACTCCAAAGCTCCGTCATTCAGTAGAGTTGATCCTGACACATCCGTGTCACTGATTACTGACATGCCTCTAGCTGGGAAGTTCACGTAAACAAAAAGAATAGCTTATTAGCCTTCTGTTGCAGCAAAAGTTATCATTTTGAAATCCATATATTATAAAATTGTTTTATTTCTCTTTAATCAAAATAGATGACAGGAATGCCCTGGTGATGAATAAGTAGTAACAACTAAAAATTATTGAGGGCTTGCTTACCAGGTACCAGGCACTGCGCCAGATGTATTACTTACAGTACCTCATGTAATCCTCCTATATCTCATATGTAATCCTCACAATTCTGTGAATTAAGTGCTATCATCATCATCCTCATTTAAGTTAGGTAGAATTTATACAGAACCCCTAAACCTCTAAAGGTTCCATCCACTGCATTTTTTCCCATTATCGGAAGACCTACGATAGTGATATGTAATGATAGTTCTAAGATGACACCTAGTGGCCTCAGAGGATATTACAGTAGGAACTTGGTCCTTAAATTCTGTCCTACTAGTAAATGTTTTTATTTTATTAAAAAAAATTTTTTTTTACTTGGCAATACAAACACTGTGAGTATAAAATATTTGAAGGAAAAGACATGGGATTAGGCATTCTAGTCCCTTTTCTACCCATTAATTTATGACCTTAGCCAAGTCATTCAACTTTTGGAGTTAAATAAGTAAAATAAAGGGGTTAGACTAGAAAATTAAATTTCTTCCAACTCCAAATCCTACAGTTATATTATTTTATTAAACTTTGAACATTGCCCCAAATAGAAAATTCATGATTTCTTCATCATTTATTTCAAATTCACTGATTGAGAAGGCATGATCACACATGCAAAAATAATAGATGTGAATGATAGTCTAAAATGGAGACATAAGGAATTCCCTGGTAGTCCAGTGGTTAGGACTCTGCACTTCCATTGCAGGGGCCACGGGTTTGACCCCTGGTCTGGGAACTAAGATCCCACAAGCTGTGTGGCACAGCCAAAATAAATAAATAAATTTAATTAAATAGAGAAATAGTGTCATCTTAATATCTTTATTTTATCATAAAAACGTTAAGTATGTCCCATGCTCTAAATTATACGATCAAAATTTAATTTCAAAAAAAAGTTTTTTTAAGCCCAAGCTTTCCTAATCACTCTTTTCTGAACAATTAATAAGATAAGGTTGATCTGGCCAACTTGGTCATCTTAATAACCCTTCTGTAACCTAGTGTTTTTCATCAAATAGGTAGAACCTTCGAAGGAATCATTTAACTCATATCCGTTAAGATCTTGCTATGTAACAGGCACTATGGCTAAGAGTTGACCTCACAGCCATGAACAAAACAGATGTGGTCTCTGCCCTCCTGGGGCTGGTTGTCCAGTGTTCATCAACTGTCACCACATTTGCAGTAATCACATTTATATTTACATGCTATATTATAAACACAAGAAGGTGGACCAGTTTAGTTTTTGAGGCAAGTTCACAGGCTTTTTAAATCCTTTGGGGCATTTTCACCTATCACTTTCCCTAGGACAGGTAGGAAGAACCAGGGGACTGGGTCACCTTGTCCTTGCCTCTCTTATCCACTCGTCCAGATGTACAGGAATGTAGATCAATTATGATGATATGGTTCCTCCTCAAAAAGCTCACTCAGAGACCCCAGTTCTCTCATATCAGGGATGAGGGTATGGGGGGGGATTTTCTGGTCTCTACTTGGGTTCCATCCTCAGTTCATGATTATCTCTTCAACTTACCAACATCCAACCTTCCCAAATCGAATCACAGTGGTGATGGAGGGTGTCTGTATTGATAATTCTACTTCTGACACCAACTACAGCGTTCTAATTGGATGAAGAATTAGCAAGAAGAGGCCAGTCAGAGCACACATATGCTCACAAATCATACTGTCTCGAGTTAGATTAAATCCCCAATGTAATTAACCAAAGATTAAAAATCTCAAGTGGGACGGCTCATGAGTCCAGTGTTTCACGGAACCTAAACAGATCTCTGTGGGTCATTGCACCTTTTATACTTGGACCTCACATTAGCAATACAGAAAAAACTGCACCAACCATTGCACGAGTCTCTCTGGATTGTTAAATTAAACATCATCAAAGCCACGTGGTTATTGGATTATGAGAGTGGAGAGCATCAGAGGAAGAGAATCAGTGCCCAGGTATCCCTAAGCATTACCTCTGCCTTAAGCTTTTCAACATGCCAAAAAGCGTGTTTCTACACAGCGTAGCTGCTAGTACCTTGATGACAGTAAAAAATAGTTGAGTATTGAGGCAAATTCTCCCAGCCCCTAAATTACTCCTCCTGGATGAAGGGAACTCCATGTCTATTAATATCCTCATATTAAGGCCCATCACGAAATTCCTTGGTTCTATGTAGGCCCCCTCCCCCACTCGGTAATTAAAGACCATCATGGATGGACAGATTTTTACATCTTCCTTTGCCTTTAGGTGCCCGGCATAGCACTTAAAGGTGGTAAGTCTTCACAATAATAAACTCTGGCTTTCATTTAATTGAGTCCCAATTAAATTTTAATAGTGGTCAGTGGGGTTGGGTTCCCTGCCTTTTAAGAGATACTCTTTTTGTCCTAAACAGTACATTAGGAGCTTGAAAGAGGTGATGAGACTTACTGAAGTGCTCATTTAAAATAATCATTAAAAATAATCTGATTCAACGTGGTTCATAATAATATATTTAGCTTTTTTCTTGTATTTTATCCAATAGGTCAGAAAATTTGCCACTTACGTCGTTGCTGCTGGACTTCAGTATGGAATGGAAGGAGGCATCTTACATGCTTTTTTTAAGGTATGACTTTTCCATGACTATAACTTTTTTTTTTTAAGTGTTTTACACTAAGGTTACACAATTCGAAGGTTATGTACTGGCTAGGCCCATTTAATAGCAGAAAGTTAAGGAAAATATGGATGTCCAACATAACTACCTCTTTTTCTTGTATTTCCCACTCTCAGAATAATAAAGAAAAAAATGGATCTCCTTTCATTCATGAGGCAAATGTTGATCCAGTGCCTACCATGTACCAGGAACCACTGTAGATACTGGGAACACAACATGATAAAGTCCCTGCCCTTGTGGAGCTTACATTCTAGTGGGTGGAGAAGAAGAGCGATAGTTAATGAACAAATTAGCCAGTAAACAGAGTATTTCAGGTGTTGAAAAATAAACTGGAAAACAATGAAGCAGAGAAAGGTAGATCGAGCATGTGGGGCTAGGGTTGGGGGGTTAACATGTCTTTATATGATGTTTGAGGAAGGCCTTTCTTTTTTTACTTTATTTTATTTTTATATTTATTTTACTGTAGTATAGTTGATTTACAATGTTGTGTCAATTTCTGCTGTACAGCACAGTGATTCAGATATATATGTATATATATAGATAATCTTTTTCATATTCTTTTCCATTATGGTTAATCACCAGATATTGAATCTAGTTTCCTGTGCTATACGGTGGGACCTTGTTGTTTATCCATTCTGCATATAATAGTTTGCATCTGCTAATCCCAGACTCCCACTCCATCCCTCCCACATGCCTCCTCTCCCTCGGCAACCACAAATCTGTTCTCTATGTCTGTGAGTCTGTTTCTGTTTCGTAGATAAATTCATTTGTGTCATGTTTTAGATTCCACACATAAGTGATATCATATGGTATTTGTCTTTCTCTTTCCGACTTACTTCGCTTAGTATGATCATCTCTAGGTCCATCCATGTTGCTGCAGATGGCATTATTTCATTCTTTTTTATGCCTGAGTAGTATTCCATGGTATATATGTTGCACATCTTTATTCATTCATCTATCGATGGGCATTGAGGTTGTTTCCACGTCGTGGCTATTGTGAATAGTGCTGCTATAAACATAGGGGTGCATGTATCTTTTTGAGTAATAGTTTTGTCTGGATATACGCCCAGGATTGCTGGATCATATGGCAGCTCTATTTTTAGTTTTTTGAGGAAACTCCATACTGTTCTCCATAGTGGCTGCACCCATTTACATTCCCGCCGGCAGTGCAGGAGGGCTCCCTTTTCTCCACACGCTTTCCAGCATTTGTTATATGTAGACTTTTTAATGATGGCCATTCTGACCAGTGTGAGGTGGTACCTCACTGTAGTTTTGATTTGCATTTCTCTAGTAATTAGTTGAGCATCTTTTCATGTGAGGAAGGCCTTTCTAATGATGTGACATTTGAGCAGACAGTGAAAGGCAATGGGGAGCCAGCTAAGTGGCTTCCTGGGGAGAGGCACTGGGCACTGCAAGTGCAAAGAACCAAGGCAGGGGCTTCCCTGGTGGTGCAGTGGTTGAGAGTCCGCCTGCCGATGAAGGGGACACGGGTTCGTGCCCCGGTCCGGGAAGATCCCACATGCCGCGGAGCGGCTGGGCCCGTGAGCCATGGCCGCTGAGCCTGCGCGTCCGGAGCCTGTGCTCCGCAACGGGAGAGGCCACAACAGTGAGAGGCCGGCGTACCAAAAACAAAGAACCAAGGCAGAAACGTGCTGGCTGGGTTAAGGAGCAGCAAGAAGACCAATGTGGCTGAAAGTGCTGGAGGATGGGGGGTGATGGAGTCAAAGAGGTAATGGAGGAGTCAGATGGATCCCAGCTTTGTAGCCCATTGTGAGGGTTTGGGCTTTTATTCTGAGTGGGTTGGGGAACAGACTATTTTGAGCATAGAAGTGGCCTAATCTGTCTTAAGTTTTCAAGGGTAACGCTGTTCTTCTGCTGAGTTGAGAATGTACTGTAGGGGGCCAAGAGCAGGGTCGTACCTAAGACCTAGGTGGAAATGGTGGAGACACTGAAGATGTTGGGATTTGGGATGTTTTGAAGATGAGGCCAATGGGATTGGCTCCAAGCTTAGATGTAAGGGTGACAGAAAGAAAGTAAAAATGTCTTTAAGGATTTTGGTGCAAGTAACCAGAAGTAGGAAGTTGCCGTTTACTGAGATGGGGAAAACTGGGAAGGGACAGATTAGGGTGAAGCATGCAATCAGTGGGAAGTTCAGGAGCTCAGCTTAGACACGTTGAGTTTGAGATGGCTGACATCCAAGTATCGATACTCAGCAGGGAGGGAGTTGGACGTTGCACTGGAAGGTGGGAGGTGTGTTTGGAGATTATGGAGGTAGTCAGGACTAGAGTTATAACCTTGGAAGCCACCAGCATATGGGTGGAATTTAAAACCACAAGACTGGATGACATCACCTAGAGAATGAGTATGGAGAAGAGAAGAGGTCTGAGGACTGAGTCCTGGGACACTCCTATATTTGGAGATTTACAAGGATATGGGAGGGAGTCGGGAAAGGCAGCTGAGGAGGAGTTCCCAGTGAACCAAGAGGGGAGTGTGGAAAAAGACACATGAAAAAAGTGTTTCTAAAACGAAATAATGACCAACCATATCACACACGGCAGATAATCAAGTAAGATGAGACTGGAGGATTGACCTGGATATTTTTGGAATCGGGTAGAACAAAAGCCTGATATGTGTAGGTTCAAGGAGGGAGCACGAAGAGAGGAAGTGGAGATGGTGAGAACAGAGGAGCATTCTGAGAGATTCTACTGTAAAATGGGGCAGAAAAAGAAGGCAGGAGCTAGCAAAAGAAGTTTCGGGAAAGTGTTGGCTGGTTGGTTTTTTAATACAAGAGATATGACAGCTGAAGAGGATGAGCTAAAGAAAGCTCTTTCTCTTTGCCCGTGCTCAGCTACCTTTTACCTAACTGACCACCGGATGCTGGCCTTCCAGGCCTCTGCCCGGGGCCCTCTTGTCTTCTCCATCTACGCTCTTTCCCTGGGTTGGGCTGTTCAATCCCATGACTGGTGCCAATGACTCTCAAACATCAGTCTCCAGCGGGACTCCCTCTCCTTAGTTCTCACTCTGCAGATCCATCACCTCAACCTGGATGTTTCACAAATCCAAACTACATCGACAATCACCCCCATACCCGCAGCTCCTCCAGGGCCCCACCTCAGGAAATTGGACCACCTTCTACCCAGCTGCACCAATCAGAACCCAACTCCTTCCTCTATCTCATCCATCACAAGATCCCCAAGTCCTCTAGAGATGACCTCCCCAATATCTCCCTTCTCTCCAGCCCAGCGCCTCCAACTCCCCACCCAAAGGCTAGGAAAAACCCTCTCTTGTCCTCACCTGTCATGACCTCCGTCTCTTCATTTAAACTCTTACTTCTCATCATCCCTTCACAAGGCAACCAAAGCAAATCCAGTGATGTCACTTCCCTGCTTAAAACCCTTCAAAGGTTTCCCCAAGTCCAAAATATCTTACAAGATCCAGTGGTCTGCTGTGGCCCCCACTCCTACCTCTTTCACTCTTGAAAAGCGATATAAAATCATCTAGTGCATGACAGTTAAACAGTACCCAGACTATCTATTTATTTACTGAAATATTTAATGAAGGGAAAAGACAAAGATTTGGACTCTGAAGATCAGGATTCAAATCCAGTCAAAGGGACTCATCGGAAGTGTAATGTCCTGGAGGATACTTTATGCACTAAGCATTTCATCTACAAACTGACGATCATTACCCCCAGCCAGTGGGGGTAATTTTAAATTTTAATTCTCACTTTCATGAGAATTAAAGACACCGTGCATACTAAAGAATTTTCTTTCTCTACAGATGACCACTAAAGACAGCTGATGACATTATGATTTCTTGAAAAGTATTTCAGCCCTGAGGTTGCACTTTATTTCTCTTAATAGGATTTGATCAGCAACTAAATCTCGTCAGAACTGATTTACAAAACCTCTGGAGGCTATTATTTCATCAGATAGACAGATCTTTTTGGATGCCTCTGACTATGGCTCTGTCTGGGAGCTGTAATAGTCAGGCACACATAACTGGGGAAAACATGCTTTTGCTTTTCTTTCTTTTAGCTAGCTTGGTCGGGTGAGGTCCCTGCATTACCAGTTTTTGGAGATGGAACAAATGTAATTCCAGCAATTCATGTTCTTGATCTAGCAGGGTAAGTATTCTACCAGATATATGACTTCCCGGGAATTAGCTGACTACCGTGTTTGTTTCTTACCGAGTGCTAAGACCCCCACGTGTATTATTGTATTTCTTCTTCACAACGACCCTAAGCAGAAGGTACTTTTATCATCTCCACTTTGCATCTGATGAAATTGTGTCCATCACCTAAAAGCGCCACACTTCTGATAGCAAGTTCAAGTTCACCTTTTAGAAACCTTACCAGCAGAATAGCATGTCTTCCAGTTTGGGAAAAGAACTCTTTATATGCGTTCTGGGGACCTGGTCCTTTGTCCCAGATGAGATTGATATGTCCAGCCCACCAACTTAAATTCTAGAAATTTGTGAACTATAAACCAGAAGCTTTTTTTCTTTTTTTTTTTGGCAATTGTTAAGTGATGCTAACACGTGTTTTTCAGACTCACAGAGTATCCCCAGGTCCCCTTCTCCTTCTTTGCAGACACTGACTTAAACACTAACTCAAAGATAGGGTTCACTTTATTTGCAGTTCATCGCTTGTACCTTTCGAGTTCCAGGGGCTTTATTCTGTCAACCCCTCAGCTCACCCCACAGGAGGGAGCAGCACCTCTCTGAGATTCTTTCTGGTTTCTAGATCCCCCCCTCTTTCTCTCATCCACCAGCCACTATTAAATTAGTCTCAATCCCAAGCAGATTTACAGATTTACTGGGAAACAATGAAGCTTAAACTTCAAGACCCTCCCCTGCATGGGTCCCTTCCACGATCCTAAACTTCATTTTTATTATTGTTCTCAGAGAGGGATTCCCTAAGTTGTCTGAGCTTCAGACTCTACATAAAACCTGGATCTGGGCTTCCCTGGTGGCGCAGTTGTTGCGAGTCTGCCTGCCGATGCAGGGGACGTGAGTTCGTGCCCTGGTCTGGGAAGATCCCACATGCCGCGGAGCGGCTGGGCCCGTGAGCCGTGGCTGCTGGGCCTGCGTATTCGGAGCCTGTGCTCCGCAACGGGAGAGGCCACAGCAGTGAGAGGCCCGCGTTCCGCAAAAAAAAAAAAAAAAAAACCTAGATCTGCTCCAGCCAACATTGACACTGGACACGGCAGGGCTGACACGGACCCTTTTTTGCTGCAGAGATTTTACATGATTACATTATCAGGTTTTAAAGTTGTGAAAGAATCTTACATTATTAAATTAATTAAATTATTCCCATTACACAAGGACTCGGGGGCCCTTGCGGTAGCATTTTTTTCCAACAAGTTTCTTGAAGACTGTCAACTAGTTAACAAAGAAAGAAGCTACAAGAGGAAGTGTTCTGTGAAATTAATATAAAACAAATATGAAATGGATATTTAGACAGGTGCGTTTGTTTTATTATCGTTTGACTGAAAAGGAAGCTGAGATGGAGGTAGGATCTACAGTCTTGTGACAGTCTTCCATTCACTATTGTCTCTCTGGAAATTTTTTCATCTGTATTCAAATCCCTGTTCTGCCCCTCACTAGCTGTGTGAATTTGGGAAAGTTGCTTAACCCCTTCGGGTCTGATTTTCTCATTTGAGAGATGCGGATGATAATAGCCTTACCTGAGAGGGTGGTTCTGAGAATTCCATGGGGTAACACCTGGAAAGCCCAGAGCACAGGCCTGACGGAGTTAAGCCCTCAGACACGCTGGCCATCATTCATAATTAATCCAGGGCAGGAAATCTAAGCCACTCCGTGCTATGTGACTTAAGGAGCCACAGCTTCTGTGAATCTGTGTTTTACTTTGTGAAACACCTTCCCCAAAGCATTGTTTGGGGACTTTAATGAGCCACTGGGTAAGCGGGCTTCATCAACGCAAGTCCTGTCGGGGCTCAGCTACTCTTGTACCTGGGGCGAATCTGGAGCCAGGTGGACCTGGCTTCCAATCCCGGCCCTTCTACCTTCCCATTAGCCCTTCAGCCCAAGAAATGTCACTTAAACTCTTCACTAGCTTCCTTCACTGTAGAGTGGGGACCATCATCCCAGCCCTGACCTTGTTGGAAAATAAGATAATTGCTAAATCAGCAAACCTGGCATCTGGTCCATGAGGGTGGCATCCATTGAATTCTATTTACTACATCTCCTTTGTTTATTCCCTCTGGGGGCGATGTTCCCTGGTGGTCTGCAGAGTGATACAGAACGTCATAGACCACGTGCCAAAGTTCCATTACCTGGTGGCTGTGGACGAGTCAGTTCATACTCTGGAAGACTTTGTCAAGGTATAGCCATGTCATCCCAGCCAGACTGGATGGCATCTCTTAAATAATTTTACCCACCCCCCGCCCCGCCAAAGTATTGTAATTATGGAATCAGGAGTGCTAACAAGACCGGGGACTCCTGAAATACAATATCCTTAAACCCAAGCTTGCTATTTGTATCTGCAGTATATGTATTGGGAAATTACAACCACAATGTTTTTATCTCCAGTATACGCACAGAGGGGAGCAAAAAAAGTCCACTGTAGGACTCACACACACACAAATCACACACCGCGATACTAAAATCTATCTGTGAATTGTTCCCCAAAGTACTCATGTGGTCAAGTTCACCAAACCTACTGGCGGCTTCCAGGAGATCTGGGTTTCTGAGGGCCCCCTTTCCTATCTGGGCTGCTCTGGTTAAAGCCACCTGTCACCTTATGGCCCAGCTGGCCCAGCCAGTGCAGCCTTCTCTCGCCCTTTCCCTGGCCACCCCCACTAATTCTTAAGATTCAGCTCAGACATCTTCCTCTGCACCCTCCTGGCTCCATCCCACCTCCCCCACGGGCAAGCCCCTCTTTTCCAGACGCCTAGATCAGACAATACACACAAGCATCTGTCTCTCCCTTTTCAGGCTGGGGGCTGCCTGAGGGCAGAGATCGGGCCTTATTCATCTCTGTGCTCTTTAACCACGTGTGGAAAAAATACAACAGTGAATACGCTCAGTGTTCTCCCCCGTTGCTTTGCAAATTTTTTTTTTTGGATTCAGTTATGTTTATATTCATTTGAGAAGTTTTATATTGAAATCTTACAGGTCAACCAAATAATAATTCTATGTTTCTCTAACAGTGCATCAGTAAAAGTACTGGCCCTGGGAAAATCCAGAAAGTACCCAAAGAAAATGCTTTCCTAACAAAGGACTTAACAGTTAGTATATAAGAGATTCTTTTTTTCTACTCTTGTCCTAAAGGTGTTGGTTCTTGAGGGATTTGGAGTCAGAAGACCTGGCTTCCAAGTTCATTTCACCTCCTCCCGCACAGCTGGCCGTCTTACCTATCGCAACTTCCTCTTCACCTCTGTGAGCCTGTTGGTTTCCGTTTTTTCTTTTTTTGAAAACCCTCAGAGGTTGTGGTCAGAAAATGTATTTGAAAGCTGTCTGATGTGTAAAATGCTAGACAAACACTGGGTGTTGCTCTCTTCGGCCTCTTTCAAAAATTCAAACAGGAGGCTGAATTTCTGATTCCATCACAGCAGCGCCGAAAGTACAGTTTTAGTCATACAGTGCATTCTTCCAGCTTGTTTTGGAATATAATGTTTTTAGGAATAAATTGCAACAAAACGGTGCATTGGAACACGTTTCTGAAAGAACTGATATCGTTGGTTGCCTCTGAGGAGCAGAACTGGATGGGTGGTGATGGGGACCAAAGGGAGTGCTTTCCCCTCTACTTTTCTTTTTAATTGAAGTATAGTTGATTTCCGGTGTTCTGTTAGTTTCAGGTGTACAGCAAAGTGATTCAGTTATACATATATATATATTTTTTCCAGATTCTTTTCCCTTGTAGGTTATTACAAAATACTGAGTAGAGTTCCCTGTGCTATACAGTAGGTCCTTGTTGGTTATCTATTTTATATATGGGAGTGTGTATAAGTTTCCCCTATACTTTTTGTTCTTTTGGATTTTGAACCGTGTGATTGCACTAGTCAAAAAATAGGTAGTATTAAAATTTGTAAAAAAAAAAAAAAAAAAGGAAGAAGGAAACCTTCCACTTGGGCTTCTAGTATCTCCCTACTCTTTGAGTTGCTTGTGTCACTGTACCAGCCAGGATGCTGCCCGTCACAGGAGAGCAGATGTGAGGGAAGTTTAGGGTCACAGAGTCTCACAGCAGGTGGTCTGTCAAAACTTAGAGCTGCCTTAGTTGACGGCCATCTTTAGTGAATGTGTTCATATTTTTTTCTTCAGTAACTTCAGTGATTTGGGTCTGTTATAACTCTCAAGTGGAAAAAAAAAAAAAAGGACAAATCTCTAATGTTCCTTTATCTCTTAGCAAGAGGATATTGACCACTTACTCGTCAATTTGAGAATGGAAACACTCATTGTGAAGGAAAATTTTAACATTCGATGGTTCGCCCAAGCAGGATTTGTGGAAAATATCAACAGTATCCTCAAAGAGTACAAGCAAAGCAGAAGATTATTGGTAACTATAACCACTTCCTGTGTAAGCTTCTGATTTAAGCAAAGTAAACGAAACTTTTGGTGTAATTACACCAATGAAAGTACTTTTTCAAACGTCTGAATTTCTAAATTCAAGTTCTTTTTCAATCTTTTTTTTTTTTGGCCACACCACGCAGCTTGCGGGATCCTAATTCCCCAACCAGGGATCAAACCCATGCCCCCTGCAGTGAAAGCATGCAGTCCTAACCACTGGACCGCCAGGGAATTCCCTCAAGTTCTTTTTCAAATTTGACCTATTGCCCAGGCCAAAAAAATCTACCTCTATATTCTATTGATACTTGCCAACTGAATATTAAAAATTTTTAAGTTGACAGAGATGATTGTTATGCTTAACACGAATTGAACATGATAGGAAGCCCCAGACTGACTGTCACAGAGTTGTCCCTATAAGGGAAAATGTCTGGTACCTTACTGGCCTGCCTTTTTCACCCCGGGTATACATCTGGAAAAGGGTAGGGAGGAGGTGGGGACGTCTGATGATTACTTTGACCTTTTCTTGTTGGCCACGGGATTTGCCAGTCATTTTAATCACCACAACTTTTCATAGATATTCTTATCTACATATATAGACGAGGAAACCAAGGCTCAGAAGACGGAGCAATTTCTTCAAGGTCTCACAGCTAGTCAGGGATTCAAATTAGCTAAGATGCCAACTTAGCTAGAATGGCCTTACTATGGGAGCCTCCACACACCCGTCTCTGAAATCAGGTAAATGCATCGCTTGCCCACATCTTTGGATTTATCCCAGGGAGGCATTCCAAAGATGAGAGTAAATGTGACAGGAGAAGCCATTTCGAAAGCTATAGTCTATGAGTGACAGGTGCCGTCATAGTTGAATTGCCATCGTGCATGGAAATACTGCGTAAAAGCAAGTAGAGTTGCCATTGTATCCTAAGAACAATATTCTCCTGCAAAGCGTGCCTTGTTGAGAAGCAGTAAAAGATGTGACACTTTAAAACCTAGAAAGAAAAAATTAAAAAAAAATTTTAAGTAAGTAATTAAAAAAAAAAAAGATGTACCACTTTACAAAAAAAAAAATGATCGGAGACTTCCCTGGTGGTTCAGTGGTTAAGACTCTGCGCTTCCAGCGCTTCCACTGTAGGGGGCGCGGGTTTGATGCCTGGCTGGAGAACTAAGATCCCACATGCTGTGTGGCACGGCCAAAAAGTTTTTTTAAAAATTAAAAAAAAAAGAAACAATGATCCTTCTAAGCATCTGAGACACCCACGACGGCTCTACTTGGAGGCTGTCCTGAGGCACAGAGCAACCTGAGAGGTTAGACTAGTATTGTCGTTTGTGGGTCAACGTAAAACAACACCCAGTCAGAGTAGAGATGGGACAAGACACCTTAAAGAGACCATACGGTTCCTGATTAGCAAAACTGGACAGGACATGATAGAAGGAGTAAGCATATCTAAAAATTAAACTGAGTCTATCCATCCCTGGGGGCATTGGTCAGCTTGGCAGCATAGAACAGGAAACACGACCAAGGACAATGTAGACAGTGCCACACCAGCGACATCCAGCAAGATGGAGCCTCAAGCCAAGGGCCTCCACAACTCCAGTTCCTCTAGCAAGGCAAAGTCATCCCTGTGCAGAGACAGGTGCATCCAATCACCTTGACCTAATACCATTCAACAGTCCATCCATCCAACTCTCCTTGGTCTGATCAAAGCTCATCAAGCTACTTTCTAAACGTGTCTGCCTTGAGGGGTAAATGTGCCAGACACGTGCACTTGGAGTGTTCTGAGTTCAGTGGCAACCCTACTTCTCATTATAACTGAATAAACTACCATTCTGGTTTTGTACCTGGATGAGGTGAGCTTACCCCAGGAGACAGATCCGCCCTCAGTGTGTGGATGAAACAAGGCACATGAACCTGCCCAGTTGACAGCCGGACAACAGGCCTTGGTGACTGCACCATGCCTACCTCAGAGCCCAGCCCTGTCCATCAAGACTCAGCTCCAGAGATGCTCTCCTGACCGCTGCCACCCTCCACTGCCCGCCATCTTGGTCATTGCCATCACCCTGAGAGAGCCTGTCCCTAAGCAGACAGGGTCATTCACGTCCACCATGCCTTACCCAGTACCACTGCAGTAGCCCTGCTCCCTCCCTTCACAGCCTTGGCTGCCTCATCTGACAAATAGTAATAATAACAATAGTAGTAGTATTAATAATAATGATAGTAGTAATAATAACAATAACCAACTCTGTGCGTGAAATTATGTAGTCTTTAAGCACATGGACACTCTGCCCATGGAAATGCTTTTCAATGGCATGATTTAAATAAAAATTTTTTTTAATTTAAAATTTAAAAAATTTGCCTTGCAAAATACCAGGCTTTAGTTTCACAACTGTTTGGACCATTTTGAAAGAAATGACTATTTGTCACTGATGTTTTTATTTCTATTAGAAATAAACATTTGCTCACCAGTTATGAATGTGATGAGCTTCTAGAAACTTTTTTTAAAAATGAGTGTATTTTTCAGATGTAGAGAACAAACGTATGGACACCAAGGGCAGGAAAGCGGGGGGTTCAGGGGTGGGGTGGTGGTGGTGGGATGAACTGGGAGATTGGGATTGACATATATACACTAATATGTATAAGATAGATTAATAAAAAATAAAAGTAAAAAAATGAGTGTATTTTTAAAAACTAAGATAAATTAACTGTTTTCATTTATTTTTTTATTATTTTTTTTTTAATTTTTATTTATTTATTTTTTTGCGTTACGCGGGCCCCTCACTGTTGTGGCCTCTCCCGTTGCGGAGCACAGGCTCCGGACGCGCAGGCTCAGCGGCCATGGCTCACGGGCCCAGCCGCTCCGTGGCATGTGGGATCTTCCCGGACCGGGGCACGAACCCGTGTCCCCTGCATTGGCAGGCGGACTCTCAACCACTGTGCCACCAGGGAAGCCCTATTTTTTTTTTTAATTAACTGTTTTTAAAAAGAAAAGTTTAATTAAAGACCAAGTTTAGTCCAGAAACAATGTTCATCAGGCAGTAAATTAAGCACCCTGTATAGTGGACCAGAAATTCTATTTCTCTGCTGTCTTTACAGGAGTAGCACCACAAAGATGAAACTGGTAGCATGTGATGCTTGAGTACTTGGTTCACATCCTGCTGAGTGTCGTGTGCCCCGTGCCCAGCTCAGGGCACGTAGTGGATGCTCATTGAACACCAGGAGGAAGTGACTCTGGGGTCTTGATGGAGGAGTGAGAGTCAGCTTGCAGGATCCCGAGACTTAAAAGGGCCGCGACCCTTGAAATAAAGAACACTGTCTAGCTACAGATGGTTCAGAGCTCCCTGTATGACGCTTATTCTCCTCTTTTAGCCCATCAAGATTTGCATTCTTGGTCCTCCTGCTGTGGGAAAATCCAGCATCGCTGAAGTGTTGTCCAAATACTACAAACTGCATCACGTTAAACTGAAGGACGTCATTTCCGAAGCCATAGCAAAACTGGTAACACTTTTAACTACTTGACTGTGAATTTTTATATTTTAAAAATGCTTTGTCTGACTCATAATTAAGAAATCACTAATTTTCCATGGCATATCCTACAAAGAGATTTGTTATTTTAATTGGATTTTGTTGTTGGCTCCATTATGAAAACACAGAAACCCACATGGCTTTTCCTCTGGAAGCCTCTTTCATGGGTCGCCCTTAAAATTTAGTCTTTCTCCAGCTACTGCTCAAAATATATCTTGCATTCTCTCTATTGACTGGAACATTTTCATTTGTTTCTTTATTCTTTTTTTTTAATTGAAGTATAGTTGATGTACAATATTATATAACTTACAGTTGTACAGTGTAGTGATTCACAATTTTTAAAGCTTATACTCCATTTATAGTTATTAAAATGCATTGTCTACATTCCCCATGTTGTACAATATATCCTTATTGTAGTTTATTTTATACCTAATAGTTTGTACCTCTTAATGCCCTGCCCCCTACCTAGCCCATTTCCCCTTCCGTCTCCTCACCAGTAACCACTAGTTTGTTCTCTACATCTGTGAGTCTGCTTCCTTTCTGTTATATGCGCTAGTTTGTTTTTTTTTTTTTTCCGGTACACGGGCCTCTCACTTTTGTGGCCCCTCCCGCTGCGGAGCACAGGCTCCGGACGCACAGGCTCAGCGGCCATGGCTCACGTGCCCAGCCGCTCTGCGGCATGTGGGATCTTCCCAGACCGGGGCACGAACCCGCGTCCCCTGCATCGGCAGGCGGACTCTCAACCACTGCGCCACCAGGGAAGCCCCACTAGTTGTATTTTTTAGATGCCACATATAAGTGATATCATACAGTATTTGTCTTTCTCTGTCTGACTTATTTCACTTAGCATAATGCCCTCCAAGTCCATCCATGTTGCTGCAAATGGCAACATTTCATTCATTTTTATGGCTAAGTAGTATTCCATTGTATGTATGTGTATGCGTGTGTATATGTATATATACATATACACACCATATCTTGTTTATCCATTTATCTGTTGATGGACAGTTAGTCTACTTCCATATTTTGGCTACTGTAAATAATGCTGCTATGAACTTTGGGGTGCACATATCTTTTTGAATTAGAGTTTTTGTTTTTTTCGGATATATACCCAGGTTTTTTTTATTCTTGATGTATGTTTCTCAGGGTATTATCAGACCATTTATCAACAGCTTAAAAAAAAAAAGACTATTTTCTTAGTGCAGTTTTAGGTTCACAGCAAAGTTGAGAGGAAGGTACAGAGATTTCCCCTACATCCCTTACCCCTTGCACAGGCAGCCTCCCCCATTATCATTAAACCCCACCAGAGTGGCACATTTGTTACATCAATGAACTTATATTCACGTACCATATCACCTAAAGTCCGTAGCTGACATTAGGGTTCACTCTTGCTGTTGTACATTCTATGGGTTTGGACAAATGTATAATGAAATGTGTCCACCATTATAGTATCATACAGAGTAGTTTTCCCTGCCCTGAAAAGTCTCTGTGCTCTGCTGTCCCTCCTTCTCCCTAAATAGCTGCTTTTTATCATTTTATTGGGAATGGTAGGTACTGAGGTACATTTCCAAAGATGATTATTAAAAGTCTTGATTTCTACAAAATGTGTGTCCCCCAAGTAAGATCCAACCTGATACTTGGAAAAGTGTTGATTCTTTTTTGTTTGTTTGTTTTTTGGCTGCATCATGCAGCTTGCAGGATTAGGATTAGTTCCCCAACCAGGGATCCAACCTGGGCCCCCTGCAGTGGAAGCTCGGAGTCCTAACCACTGGACCGCCAGGGAATTCCTAGAAAAGTGTTGATTCTTAAGTAGTTCTGGCGTTAGCACAGAAATAGATTATTCTCCTAAAATAGAGTAAGAACCCCCCCCCCGAGGCTCTTATCTGTCTTCGTAGATAGATAGACGCATCCTGACCACTTTTGCACAGCTGTCCTTGAGCACCTCCCCTGTTTGGGTACCAGCCTTTTCCAGGATCACTCGCCAGATGATTTATAGCAGCCAATCAACGCAGGGCATCATCTGATTTGAATATCCCTGTGGTATGTAGGAGGCGATCATTACACCTAAGCATGTAGGGGAAGGAGGAGAAGAAGAAGGTGAAGAGGAGGAGGAAGCGGAGACCGTGGAGGATGCTCAGGAGTTCTTGGATGGCATCAAGGAAAGCCTGGAGCACAACGCAGGTAACCGCACAGCACACAGCTGCACTGCTTTTGTAACGGTGGGATTGATTTCCTTGTTATAAAAAACTACTTGTTTGCTATTAAAAGTAAAGTACAGAAATTATAACAACCACACACACACACACACACACACACACACACACACACAAAATCATTCACTATCTCAACCCTGGGGGAAAAAATCCCCATTAATATATATATTATGGGCCTCTCACTGCTGTGGCCTCTCCCGTTGCGGAGCACAGGCTCCGGACGCGCAGGCTCAGCGGCCATGACTCACGGGCCCAGCCGCTCTGCGGCATGTGGGATCTTCCCCGACCGGGGCACGAACCCGCGTCCCCTGCATCGGCAGGCGGACTCTCAACCACTGCGCCACCAGGGAACCCCCCCCATTAACATTTTGTTGACTATTGGTTATACGATGGGAAAGAATTACCTAAGTTTCAAAACAATCAAATGTGTAGTCATAAATATTTATAAAGCATCAAAAAACATTAATTAAAAGGCAAAGGGCAAATCAGGAAAAAGTATTTGCCACCAATATGACAAAGAGTTAATAGCCTTCATGCATAAAACGCTCCGGCAAACTAATTAGAAAATCATGAAACCCCGAAGAGAAAAAAATGGATGAATAACTTGGACCAATAATTAATTCATTCAGGAAGAAATACAAATAAATAGAAAAATATTCTTGCCCACTGGGTAATTTGAACCAGTTTGTTGAACACTGCATCCCAGTGAGGTGTCCCTTTAAACTCAAGCTCCGGACTCATTCTTTCCCCACCCTTGGATGGAATTTCAGGCTGGTCCCACTGCAGCTCTTAGATAATAAGTAAGTGGGCTCTCTGTTTATTCATGCTTTCAGAAGTCCATTCCAATCACAAACTAAGTTTTGAACTGAGATGTCTTTAAGGGAGCTTGCCACCCATCAGGAAAGCAGTCAGCAGCAGTTATGAGAAAAATAAAACCATTTCATTTTTACAGCTAGATAGTTGAGAACCTCCATCAAACTGGTAATACTGGCATTGGCTATAAACCAGTCCAACGTGTAAGCAAGTTTGGACTCTGACTCAGTGGAGAATTTCCCCCCCTCCCATCCTATCAAGCACATCTGGTTTCCTGCCTCTTACTTTTCCCATCTTGCTGGTGGCTGTCTCTGATCCTCCAGGGTTGAGCTGGGGCCAGTCGGGGTCAGGGAAGAAGGACAGAGGTACAAACTGGCCCTCCCCCTGAGGACCGCCCACTGCATTCCCCTGGGGCCCCCGCTCTGGACCGCCCTCCCCTCTCGGGTCTTCTGGCACCCCACCCTTTGCCCCTCCAGGCGTAGTCTTAGACCCAGCTGCTCTTCGTCAGGAGTAATCCCTTCACACCCTCCTCTGAAGTCCTGTTTACCCCTTTTCCTCTCCTTCCCCCAGGCCACTCCAATCTAGTTTATGGAGTGGAGAAAATGTTTTTGTCTGCATACACTGAGCATTCACTTAAACCAGCTCATCATCTGAGTCTGGGTTTCTGCTTTTGTGTGGGCTGGGCCAGGAGGATATGGAATTTGGAATCCCAGATCAATGGCCCAGAGGAAAAGGTATGCAGAAAACGCAGATCAACACTTTGAGATATGACACTGCCCCTGCCTCGCCTGTGACACTGGGGAATCACTATCTTGGTTTTAGAGTTTAATAGCATCCTGGCTCCTACCTTTTGGGAGAGGGGAAAAAACAAAATAAGACACTCCATTGTGAGGACACCTGTGGAAGGAAGTCTGGCAAGGCCACACGAAAGGGCAGGGGACTGGGAGTTTTAGGAATCCACAGGTGAACATGGCCACGTGTACATACGCTGTAAGCCTGGGGCGTAGGGCCAGAAACAAACACGGGACAGCATTTGCTGACAGGAACATATAACTGGTCTCTGCAAGGACCCAAAAGTCTTATCCAAGGACTTCGTGTAACAGGATGACGTGAAGTACTGACTGGGCTCTTTTCACGTCCAGGGAGGTGACCACACAGAACAAGAATTATGGCTGAGAGCAGTCACTGCGTCACCCAAGTTCAAGAAGGGCCTGTCCTTGGCAGCAGAGTCTGTTCTTCCCGCAGATGCAAGAGAGGCCAAACTGGGTCAGCAGCCTCTCTCTTCAGAGGGGAACGGGGAAGGAGACAAACCTGCCTACTGTCAGTATGCCCTCCCACCCACTTCCTACAAGATGGCGATGGTGCAGTCAGTCCCCTTTAACCTTAGGAAAGTACTTTTTTTCTTCAAGTTTGTCCCAAACTCCTTCCTATTCATATTTACCTGAAACTAGAAACACGGACCCCGGTCATGTTTAAACAAAATAACACCTGTGAACGCATGGCATTAACCTATGTAGAAATTTCACAGAACGAGGACGCAGAGGTTAGCACACTTCTCCCTCACGTGAACCAATGTGTCATCATGTGATTCTAAGGGTTCCAGCAGGACAGATCTCACAATCCCACAGTGAGACACCTCCGTATCCTCTTCTATTCATGATTCCACTCCCGTCGGCCCCTGACCGTTCAGCTAAACTAGGGACTCGGTGAATACACTAGAAGGCACAGAATCCCACTGGTTGGTGGGATTCCAGGTGATCATTGAACCAGTCTTTCAACTTTTCTGTGAGTTTGAAAATGAAAAGTTGGGGAGGGGGATGTATGTGAATGTATCAACTTTTATGTCGATAGCATCGTGTCTCTACTGTGTGTGGATTATTTTAAAAACCTTGGTTGCAGCTATCTGTTTTTAAACTAAGTTTTAGTAATTATGAATATGCATTAATATTAGCATTTTAAACACTACTGTTATTTGAAAGGCAGACTTAACATTTAAAAAAAAGAAGAAGAAGCAGTGTGGTGTTTTAAAGGCCATCCAGCAGGGCTGTGCTCGTTCACTTTAAAACGGAAGTGACCATCCCCTTCCGAGATGCTCAACGCCACCGGCCAAGATCACGAGTGTATCTCCAGGAGGTCACAGTTCTCTAGAAAAAGGCGCTTGGGCTTGGCCCTTTGCGTACTCACATTCCATCGTTTTCATAAACTGCCGCTCAAGCTCCCTTCTGGCGTAATGAACACTTATTTCTAAAACAAACAAATGAATGGCAAAGCTCACTGCCTGAAATAAACCAAAGGATGCCTTGGAGGGGGCCGAAGCTAGATTTCCGAGTATGTGCCTTTCCTTACCAACGAAGCTTTTGAAAATTGAAGATAGAATGTTTAAATAAAAATTGTCTTTTGATATTAGTGTATCCCTCAGTAGGGCTCAGTAGTTGCGGCACATGGGCTCCAGAGCGCATGGGCTCAGTAGTTGCGGCACACAGGCTCTCTAGTTGTGGGGTGCGGGCTCAGTTGCCCCATGGCATGTGGGAGCTTTGTTCCCAGACCAGGGATTGAACCTGAATCCCTTGCATTGGAAGCCGGATTCTTAACCACTGGACCACCAGGGAAGTCCCCCCTTGACATTTTTAAAATGTGGGTTTAGGGACTTCCCTGGAGGTCCAGTGGTTAGGACTCTGCACTTCCACTGCAGGGGGCATGGGTTTGATTCCTGGTTGGGGAACTAAGATCTCGCATGCACTGTGCGGCGGAAAAAAAAAACCAAACAAGAAAAGAATGTGACTTTATTTCTTTACAGCATTTTGAACCTTACTGAGAAGTAACATCAAATCATTTCGAGGAATTTCATTATGTTAAATAACACCTTTGATTATTTTTTTTGTCTCTGCCATAATATTTAAATTTCTGAAAGACACAATTATTTTCTGAATCAGTTACTGCCTAATGATTCGTGTGGCAGTGAAAGGTAGAAGAAAGGAGAGGTGTTTTAATCAGATCATTTTACTGGCATTAACAGAGTAATAAAAAGAGACCCCAAATTATTTTCTATTGTAGACCCACCAATAAACTGAGAGTATAGTGCTACCCTAGAAAGAGCTTTGGAGGTCAATTTCTCAAACTCGTCAAGCTTGTATTACTGTAATGTATACATTAAGCCATGTAAGGGCAGGGCTGTGTCTTGGGAATGATAGCTGTTCAACAATTACATGATAGATGAATATTTTGGAGGAGTTACATCATATTGTCTTGGAAACACTGTGATAGTTTTAGAACAAACTCCTCCAAGCAACTGCAGGAACCCTGTGCCCATGGCTGGAGAGGGAACTGTCCAGTGGGGTGAAGGTCTGCAATGCCCACTGGAAAAGGCAGGGAAGAGGGGGCCACGCTCCTTTCTGCAGCCTTAAAGAGAACAGTGCCTTTAAGGGTCAAGATCAAGGTTGATTCTTATTCAAATGTAGCAAATATTTATTGGGCACCTACTATTAATAAATTGTGTGTAGGGAATTCCCTGACGGTCCAGTGATTAGGACTCTGGGGTTTCACTGCCCGAGGGCCATGGTTTGATCCCTGGTCGGGGAACTAAGATCCCACAAGCCGTGCGGTGCAGCCAAAATAAAAAATAAAGATAAATCATGTGGCATCAGCACGCATGGATACTATCCCACCGAATTCTCACAACAGAAGCATTTATTATCACGTATTAAGGTTATAGAAGCATATATCAAAACAGAATTGAGTAAATCCTGCTGGCAAGTGAGAACACCCTGGATTCCTCCAATTACTCCTCATTCAACTTCAACCAAAAGTTGTGACCACGGAAGAACATTCTGGAAGCGCAGACATAAGCATCTGATTCTGTTCTTTCCTGCAGACAGGCTCACTGCGTTCTCCTACTTTATTGGGCATGAGAGTTCATGTGTTGTGCTCAAAATACAAAACCACATATTTTTCACTTTAATGCAAAAATAAGAGATTTTCAATAGTAATTTTGACTACACAAGAATTTTTGAGATCACTTTACTTTTTAAATTTTTTTTAACATCTTTATTGGAGTATAATTGCTTTACAATGGTGTGTTAGTTTCTGCTTTATAACAAAGTGAATCAGTTATACATATACATATGTCCCCATGTCTCTTCCCTCTTGCATCTCCTTCCCTCCCACCCTCCCTATCCCACCCCTCTAGGTGGTCACAAAGCACCGAGCTGATCTCCCTGTGCTATGCGACTGCTTCCCACTAGCTATCTATTTCACGTTTGGTAGTGTATATATGTCCATGCCACTCTCTCACTTTGTCACAGCTTACCCTTCCCCCTCCCCATATCCTCAAGTCCATTCTCAAGTAGGTCTGCATCTTTTTTCCCGTCTTGCCCCTAGGTTCTTCATGAACATTTTTTTTTTTTTAGATTCCGTATATATGTGTTAGCATATGGTATTTGTTTTTCTCCTTCTGACTTATTCACTCTGTATGACAGACTCTAGGCCCATCCACCTCACTACAAATAACTCAATTTAGTTATGTAGAATGTGACTGCACAGTAATATATTTTTTCTTTTTATTAGGTCAACTAGAAGATGAATATATAATTAGATTTATAAGAGAAAAGCTAAAATCCATGCCTTGCAAGAATCAAGGTTACATTTTGGATGGATTCCCAAAGACCTATGATCAAGCCAAAGACCTGTTCAACCGTAAGTGTGGGTGTTACCTTTATTTTGAATGTTTACATTCAAATAAGTCACAGCTTTATTGTTCAGAGTAACAGTAGTCACAATTAAAATAAACAAAAAAATCGGAGCGACTATACCTAAAATGCAGGCTTTCCTAGTTATGGCTAGTTTTCATTAGTGACTACTAGTTAAAATATTTAATTATTTTAAAAATAATTTTATTTATTTATTTATTGGCTGGGGCCGTTCTTAGTTGCAGCATGCGGACTTCTTAGTTGCGGCATGCATGCAAGATCTAGTTCTCCAACCAGAGATCGACCCAGGCCCTCTGCATTGGGAGTGTGGAGTCTTAACCACTGGACCACCAGGGAAGTCCCAAAGTATTTAAATTTTTTTGCACAATCCTTAGTAATAATATGTAATAAACTTGACAATGTATATTTTGTTTTACCAGAAGAAGAGGAAGAGGAAGAGGAAGAAGCCAGAGGCAAAAGGTTTCCCTTTGATAAATTAATCATACCTGGTAAGTTTAAAAGACTTCTCCAAGGTCATATTTAAAGGAATGCCATTTGATATCTCTTTTGTACCAAAACAATCCTTTTGATGTGAATAAAATACCTTTTGTTTGTTTGTTTTAGGAACAAAGTGAAACGATACACTTAAAATCAAACTTCCAAGCTAAAGAATTCACTGGGGGTAAATATCAGGGATATTAAAATTCTCAAATGGACAGCAGTCCCTTTGAGAGCATTCATTTCTGCTGTTCCTTCCTGTAAGAGAGCAAAAGATTAGCCAATCTGTTGGTGCCCTGACTTTTTTTTTTTCTGTATTTAAAAAAAATTGAGGTATAGTTAATTTACAATATTATATAAGTTTCAGATGTACAACATAGTCATTCACAAGTTTTAAAGATTATACTCCATTTGTAGTTATTATAAAATATTGGCTCTATTCCCTGTGCTGTACAGTGTCTTGGCTTCTGAGTCAGTTGGCAAGACCCCCAGGGACTAGATCACTGCCCCTCCTTTCTGTTCTGCTTCAGGTGCTAGCCACGCCATAATCTTTTCTGGAGGACATTCAG